>NC_092713.1:290118575-290757756 GCF_047496885.1 Scyliorhinus torazame
CCTTAATGGCCAGAAGAAAAAGTGATCGAGATAGCTCAGGCGATGGAATGCACCACAAAAAGGTGCCATTCAACTCCCAAGTGTGGCTAACCAAGTATGGGGTGGTACGGCTGCAGTGGGATCAACAGGTACAACGCAGAACCAGACATAGTCCTCAGGACCGGACTGGACTGGAATCCAAAGAGCAGGACGGAGTTGAGGCGTCAACCATTGCAGGGGGGGTGGAAACCATCCTCAGGAGACCTTTCATGTTTGGGAGCTCGTGTGCTCCTGATGCAACTGAAGGGGACACATCCAAGCAAGTTGTCATGTGAGGCAAAGCGCGCCATTGCAAGAAAAATAACAACATCAGCAGTCCATAGCACCACTGAACATAGTGGAGACGAGCCCTGATGAAGAGCATGCAGTGTATCGGTTTAATGCAGTCTAATTGAAGAAGACAGCTCCAATTGAAATTGTGTTAAGGGTGAATGGTAAACCCCTTAAAATATAAGTTGGCACCGGGGCTTCGGTGACCATAGTGCGTGAGCCGACTTTCCAATACCTTTGTGCAGGAATGCAGTCTTTAAGCTTGAAGAGTACTGCAGCCAAACTTTCAATATACCAGGGGAAATTGTGAAGATCCTCGTAGCAGCCAATATCTCAGTGGCCTACAGAGAAAAGGAGGCTAATCTGCCTTTGGTTGTCACGTAAGGACATAGACCCAGTTGATTGGGAAGAGACTGGTTACAGAAGGTTAGGCTCAACTGACTGGAAATCTTCAAAATATCCAACAGTGTCTGCCAAGATGTTCTGGGGGTATGAAATGTCTTTCACAGGGAACTGGGCGGATTAGAGGCATAAAAGTCAAGATATATGTCAATCCAGATTCGATGTCCAAGCTCTTCAGAGCCAGACCAGTGCCATACACATTACATCAGAAAGATGAAGCAGAGCTAAACAGATTGGGAGAGCCGGGTATAATTAAGCCAGCTCAGTTTTCAGAGTGGGCTGTGCAGATGGTCACTGTTCTTAAACCTGATCATTCGATAAGGATTTGTAGGGACCATAAACTGACCAACTATCAGTCTTCCCAGGTCAATCGGTATCTGATTCCCCGAATTGAGGACCTCTACACCAAGCTGGCCGGGAGCCTCAAGTATTCAAAATTGTCCCTCAGTCATGCCTACCTGCAACTGGAGTTGGATGAGGAGTCTCAGATGTTTGCTACAATCAATACCCACAAAGGTCTCTTCCAGTACACTAGACTGCCGTTTGTCATTGCTTCCGCCTGCGCCATCCTTCAGCGCACAATGGAGAATCTACAGGGAATTCCCACGGTGATGGTTTTGCTTGATGATGTGCTAGTCACTGGCACTACACCAGAAGAACAAATGGTCAGCCTAGAGAAGGTATTGAAGAGGTTGCGCGATGCGGGGGTTTGCCTGAAGCACAAAAAACGTACTTTTCATGCCTTAGAAGTGACGTACTTAGGTTTTTGCATCGATGCAACAGGGTTGCACACTCTGGAAGAATAGGTCAAGGCCACGTTAAGTGTCCCTGCACCCAAAAATGTCAGTGAGCTTAAGTCCTTCCTCGGTATGGTCAATTATTACGGAAGGTTCATTTTGAATTTAGCCACAACTTTGCCACCATTACACCAGCTAATAAGGAAGAATCAGTGGTGGCGATGGAGGGTGCCTCAAGCTAATAAGGAAGAATCAGTGGTGGCGATGGAGGGTGCCTCAAGCGGAAGCCTTCCAAGTCATGAAGCAAACATTACAGTCTTCAAACTTCCTGGACTGAAAACCAATCATGCTGACATGTGATGTGCCCCTTATGGTATCGGGGCAGTTTCATCCCACAAAATGAGAAATAGTTTGGAGTGCTCTATTGTCTTTGCCTCAGAAGCAGAACAAAACGATGCATAGATTGAGAAGGAGGGCTTAGCGGTTATATTTAGCATGAAGAAATTCCACCAGAAGGTGTATGGTCGACGGTTCTACACAGTGACTGACCACAAGCCATTACTGGGCCTCTTAATGGATGATAAACCCATTCTGCCATAGCGTGGCGAGGGTGCAGCATTGGGCCCTGCTGTTGGTGGCTTACAACAATGCATTCCATCACCACTCTGGGACGCAATTCACTGATGGAGATACATTAAGCCACCTGCCCCTACCCAAGAGAATTCCACCACTACCCGCCCCTGCCTAAGAGCATTCCGCCACCACCTGTAGCCCAAGAGATCATTCTGGCTTTAAACTTCGTAGACTTCCTATTGGCTGGAGTCTGCGCAGGGCCCTGGGAGCAGAGCCCCGGGCAGTGTGGAACAGGGAGCCGAAGTGTAAAGGCCTGTTGTATAGTTTGTATGGTGTTCTATGCCTGTTACTTAACTGCCTTTGTCTATCAGCAATAAACCCTTTTGTTATCTACTGGAAGTCTCCAGTGTATGTCTTGAGCCACCACACAACCACTTCCTGAAAGTTATTCTTTGAGACATGAACAGCATTGCCTGGTTTTCTCATGCACAAAACCTCCTTGTAATGTCAAATTACACTTGGGGCTTGCTTGGTATATCCTTGTATTGCAAAACCCTAGTCAGAAGAATAGGGAAGATGGTTCTCTGCACCACATGGCTCAGCTCCATCTAAACCATCTCTGCCATCTAAGGAGCTGAAACCACCAGACTAAGGAGTATTTATAATATGATACAGAAAATATATCAGGACTGTATGGGGCAGGCTTAACGGACCTGCTGTTGTTTCCTGTCTGACATTTTTATACGTTCATAACCCCAACATTCAGCTGGATGGTTCAGCCATGACAACATTCCAGATGCTCCCATGCCAATCAGACTGAACGGCTCCCTTAATTGCTGCCCAAGTCACTGGATGCAGTGTCCACCCCTCTCACTCTGGCTACAATATATACTATCTACAGCAACAATGGCATCAACTCACAGAAGTATAGAATTCCGAAAGTGTAGAAGGAGGCCATTCGGTGCATTGGGTCTGCACCACCCCTCTGAAAGAGCACTCTACTTGGGCCCACTCCCCTGCCCTATCTCCATAACCCCACCTAACCTGTACATCCCTGATCTGCTAAGGGGAAATTTAGGATGGCTAATCCACCTAACCTGCACATCTTTGGACTGTGGGGGGAAACCGGAGCACCCAAAGGAAACCCACGCGGACATGAGGAGAACGTGCAAACTCCACACAGTTGCCCAAGATTGGAATTGAACCCGGGTCCCTGGCGCTGTGAGGCAGTAGTGCTAACCACTGTGCCACCGTGCCACCCCTGTTCTCGCCAAGGTTAGGCTAAAAGCATCTTGCTCCCATGCAGCCTTCACTGTTGAGATAACACCATCACCTTCAAGCCACACTATTCTGACTTGAACATCTATTGCTGTTCCTTCATCATCACTGGACCAATATCTAGGAATTCCCGACCTAACACCCTTGTGGAGCACCACCATTACAAGGACTAGGGATGGACAATAAATGCCAGAGTTGGCTTTACTCCACAAAGTCTGATGACTTCTTTTATCCTCATGGTTATTTAAATCATTTTGGCAGATTCCCTGGTGTCTGTCTGAAAGAGGGAGGAGAGGAGGGAGGGAATGTGAGTTGCATGCCTCAAAGGTTTGTCCCAGTGCAGTTTGTCTGCCAGTTTAGTTGTTACTGTTAAAGATCTTTATATTCAAATTTCAAAATTGATGCCCATGCACTTGTTCATTCAGTGATCAATACCACAAGCTTTAAAGAGTGAAGTATCCTCCACTCACCCCCATAGTAGACTGGCTCCCAGGATCATTCAGGTATTCCTAACATTCAGCACGTCCTGAATGTTGCAAAGTATACTGGATGACACAACTTGCGTCATTTGACGACCATTAAAATATTAAACAATTATACAATCACTTTCAGCAGGGAATGAGGTGCTGTAAAAGGGGCAAGAGGAGAATAACGACAAATCCCAGACACGTTGGGCGGGATTCCCGGTCGCCAATGCCGAAATCTCGTTCGACGATCAGCCGGAGAATCCCCGTTTGCGTCGAAATCGGGAGCGGCGCTGCTTTTGTGATGCTCCGCCCCCTAAAAAATGGCATACTTGAAGAATACGCCGCACGCCGTCGGGGTGGCCTCAGGACGTCACCTGAGGCCCTCCCCTGATGCTCCGCCCCCGATGGGCCGAGTTCCCAACGCCGTGGAACACTTATTCTTTTTTTCGTGAACCTGGCGTGGTGGCTGCGGACTGCGTCCAGCGCCGCCACAGTCCGAGGGGGAGCCGTTCTGCGGGCAGGGGTGGCTTTGGCGTGGGCTGGGGCACTGGTGGGGTGTGGCGAGGGGGGTTATTGGGGGACAGTATGTGGCAGGCTGGGTCCGCGCACATCCGGCGCCATTTTGGACGTCGCGGCGTGCGCATGCACAGCCACGGACCTACCAATTCTCCGGCCGTATCCACAGGTAAAGCCGGGGGCTTTATGCTGTGTGGCTGTTAGCCCTCCACCAGACGGCGGATCGGTGCAGCTTTTGCACCATTTTTTCTGGCATAACACATCACTGTTCCCACGCCAGCGTCAGCACTTAGTCTTCAAATCGGAGAATCCAGCCCGCTATCAACCAAACTAAAATTAAACATAATTAAACTTTCTGTTTTTCAGCCTAATTGTGTAATTGTTCCCTGTTAACCGATCTGGTTAATAAAATTCAAAATTAGCATTTATTTTAGCATTCAATACGCCTAAAATCTAATTTTGATTTCACTTTGATGACCTTTAATTATGTTTCCGAGCTTTGTTGAAGCAAATAGAGAAAATAATCCCAGGGGAGTATTATCTGCTGCTAATTCATATGCATTTGGATTGAAACAATCAGTTCAATTAAATGAGTAAAGTTTTAGTGTGATTTTTACTTTCTTTGATAGAACAACACCAACATAAGTGCAACTGAAAAATGGTCAAAATTAAACATTGTAAAATTAAACTGTAATAGACCACATCTAAAACACTGTAACAGACTCCATTCCACCCAGTAAACACTGCAATAACACACCCTTTCTGGTAACAAACCAACACAATGCTACCGGCGTAGTTTATCTGCAAACATCTTTATAACATGCTTTTAGCGGTCCCGTATTTTATGAATGCATTCCAAAGTCAACCTTTATAAAGAGGATTATTCTTCTGTCTGGTTTTGACCTGCTATATACAGATTGACCATCTGACTGAATTAAAATGTGCTCTTTGATATATTTAGCTCAACACAGCTGTGCTGCTGGTACATGAACAAGAGAGTTGGTATGTTGTGATTGAAAGGGTGCTGCGGTCTATTTGGGAGGTAATGTTGGTGGGACAAGTTTCCTGGTACTTTTGCTACAATTGATGTCACATGCACAGTTGGAGAATAGTTCATGTTGCGTCTCTCCAAAGCTGCCCTTACAAATAGACATGCTTCAGATCATTGTCCGTTCTTATGTGCTGTATGGGTGAAAGTTCGTACTGACAACATTATTACACATTGGCTATTATCTCATACACAGTGTCATAGGGCAAAATTGTCTTAGTGGGACGATGTTGTCACCTTTCAACTTCAATCTGATTTCAGATTTCAGCCTCACTGTAAACTTTCGACAAAGCTTCCTGGAAAGAGGCCTGTCTTCCCACTCTCTGTGTGCGTCCCTTGGAACCAGCCATCCTGGCGTTTCCTGTGCACCAGTACAATGTCACCTTGCTCCAGACCAAGCTCCGCTTCTCCTTGGGCTGGGTAAGACAGTACTGCTCTGCATCTGTGGGAACAAGACGCGTTCTTATTATCTCTTGGGGTAATGAGAAGGCAACAGAAAAAATATATATACTACATAGCATATGCAACACAGAATCAAGCTGTTTGGCGCCACAGTACATGCCAATGTTTATGCTCCACACAAGCCTCTTCTCACCTTTCCTCTCTTCTCCCTTTCTCCCTCATATGCTTGCTATGCCTCCCTTTAACTGAATCCATCAATTCACTTCAACCACTCTCCGTGGTAGTGAGTTCCATATTCTTACTACTCTTTGGGTGAAGAAGTTTCTTCTTAATTCCTCATTGGGTTTCTTGGTTGACTACCTTATATTGTTGGTCTCTAATCATGCTCTTCCCACAAGAAGAAACATTCTTCCTGTATCCACTCTATCAACATATTTCACAATTTTAAACGATTCAGCTAAGTCGCCCCTCAGTCTTCTTCCCTGAGCCTATCTCTCAGTCTACCAAAAGAAGCCCTTCCATTCTCAATGAGGAAGCTTGTGCCTGAATCTGTTTGTTAAGAATTGACAATGAGTGTGGAATTGAATGTTTGTTTTACCAGCAGTTTGAGCCAAATACTTTTTCTTTTGGATTCCTCGCTTTCCCTCCTATGAACGGTTTGTGTTTAGTTGTAAGGAACAGCAGAATAAATAGCGTGCAGTTATTTCAATGGAGGCATGTTTAGAAAGCTAAATAAACACCGGACCAGTGCTTGAGCCTCAGCTGTTTATAATCTATATCAATGACTTAAATGAGAGTACCGAGTGCAATATACCCAAGCTTTCAGACCATACAAAGCTAGGTGGAAAAGTATGGTGTGAGAAGGACGAAAAGAGACCGCTAAAGTGAATGGAAAAGAATGTGAGAGATGAAGCGTTATGTTGGGAAAGGTAAATTCACCACTTTGGTGAGGAGAGTAAGAAAGCAGAATATTTTTTTACAGACAAAAGACCAGGAAATGTTGATATTCAGTATTATACATGAATCACAGAAGAGGAATTACGGATGGGCAACGATCACATTCATGAAAGTATTTTAAAAAAATTAAATAGATAATGCAAGCAATTGGGAAGGCAAATGATATACTAGTCTTCTTTTCAAGGGGTCTTGATTATAAATGTAAGCAAGCCTTTATGCAATCATAATCAGTTTTAATGTAACGTTTTGATCTCCTTATCCAAGAAAAGATTTTGAGGAGGAGAAGGGAACATTGCTTCAAGGCATAAGAGGGCGGCTCGATCAGGAGAAATGAAGTAGACTGGGCTTTTCTTCTCTGGCGTTTAGACGTTGTGATCTCATTGAAAAACTGAGAGCTTGGCAGTGTAAATATCGAGAGGCTGTTTTTCCTGGTTGGAGGGTCTAGAATCTGGGATCAAAATCTCAGGATTTGGGATTGTCCATTCATGTCAGAGTTGAGGAGAAATTCCTTCAATCAAAGCGTTGTGAATCTTTTGAATTTTCCACCTCAAAGGACTGCAGATGCTCAGACAATAAACATATTCATGACTGAGCAGTGTGGGCATTAAGAGATGCGGGGTACAGGCAGGTTTTGTGAGGGCCACGAAGAATCCAGCACGAGTTTTAAGGATACAAAGTAATAACATTTATTTACAATAACATATATATATAACAGCAGCAGCAACTTCCCTTGCTGCACACTCCTTCCTGTTGGTTCCAAACTGGCCAGCTTTATTTATACTTGGAGTTTACTAATGGTTTCTCCGCTCCCCTCATTGGGGAAGCTCATACTCACACAGGATTGTGGGATTGTCATTAGTCCCCAGCCATTGGTAAGCAGGCAGGTTATAACAGCAGGAAAATTGTGTTAAAGGTCAGCCATGATCTTACTGATTGAGGGAGTAGGCTCAAGGATCTGTAAGGCCTACTCCTCCTGTTTTTTCTGCTCGTATGTTCTTACAGATAAAAAGAAATAACTTGAATTTATATTGCACCTTTCATGATCTCAGGATGTCTCAAAGTGCGATACAGCCAATGATGTCTTTTGTCACTGTAGTCACATGTCAGCCATTTTCGCGCCCAGCCTAGATTCACAAGCAACAATGTGATAATGACTAATTGAGTAAGCAATGCGGATGGTAAGACTTCAGGAGGATACACACGGACTGCTAAAAATATGGTGGGAAAGGACACAACTTATGACCTTGAGGTGAGGTGCAGCTTTTTTCTGTCACGTATGAACTCATTATAGGAACACAGGAAGGAAGTGTTGACCATTCAGCCACTACGAGCAGAAAAACCAGGAGGAGGAGTAGGCCTTACAGGTCCTTGAGCCTATTCCATCAATCAGTAAGATCATAGCTGATCTTTTACCTCAACACCACTTTCCTGCCTGTGCCCCACATTCAGCCACTCAAGCCTGCTCCACTAAGAACAAAGAACAAAGAAAAGTACAGCACAGGAACAGGCCTTTCCGCCCTCCAGGCCCGTGCCGACCATGCTGCCCGACTAAACTACAATCTTCTACACTTCCTGGGTCCGTATCCCTTTATTTCCATCCTATTCATGTATTTGTCAAGATGCCCCTTAAATGTCACTATCGTCCCTGCTTCCACCACCTCCTCCGGCAGCGGGTTCCAGGCACCCACTACCGTCTGTGTAAAAAACTTGCCTTGTACATCTCCTCTAAACCTTGCCCCTCGCACCTTAAACCTACACCCCCTAGTAATTGAACCCTCTACCCTCGGGAAAAGCCTCCGACTATCCACTCTGTCTATGCCCCTCATAATTTTGTAGACCTCTATCAGGTCGCCCCTCAACCTCTGTCGTTCCAGTGAGAATAAACCGAGTTTATTCAACCGCTCCTCATAGCTAATGCCCTCCATACCAGGCAACATCCTGGTAAATCTCTTCTGCACCTTCTCTAAAGCCTCCACATCCACCTGGTAGTGTGGCGACCAGAATTGAACACTATACTCCAAGTGTGGTTTAACTAAGGTTCTATACAGCTGCAACATGACTTGCCAATTCTTATACTCAATGCCCCGGCCAATGAAGGCAAGCATGCCGTATGCCTTCTTGACTACCTTCTCCACCTGTGTTGCCCCTTTCAGTGACCCGTGGATCTGTACACCTAGATCTCTCTGACTTTCAATACTCTTGAGGGTTCTACCATTCACTGTATATTCCCTACCTGCATTACCTTCCAAAATGCATTACCTCACATTTGTCCGGATTAAATTCCATCTGCCATCTCTCCGTCCATGTCTCCAAACAATCTAAATCCTGCTGTATCCTCTGACAGTCCTCATCGCTATCCTCAATTCCACCAACCTTTGTGTTGTCTGCAAACTTACTGATCAGACCAGTTACATTTTCCTCCAAATCATTTATATATACTACGAACAGCAAAGGTCCCAGCATTGATCCCTGCGGAACACCACTAGTCACAGCCCTCCAATTAGAAAAGTACCCTTCCATTGCTACTCTCTGCCTTCTATGACTTAGCCAGTTCTGTGTCCACCTGGCCAGCTCACCCTTGATCCCGTGTGATTTCACCTTTTGTACCAGTCTACCATGAGGGAACTTGTCAAAGGCCTTACTGAAGCCCATATAGACAACATCCACTGCCCTACCTGCATCAATCATCTTTGTGACCTCTTCGAAAAACTCTTATCAAGTTAGTGAGACACGGCCTCCCCTTCACAAAACCGTGCTGTCTCTTGCTAATACGTCCATTAGCTTCCAAATGGGAGTAGATCCTGTCTCGAAGAATTCTCTCCAGTAATTTCCCTACCACTGACGTAAGGCTCACCGGCCTGTAGTTCCCTGGATTATCCTTGCTACCCTTCTTAAACAAAGGAACAGCACTGGCTATTCTCCAGTCCTCCGGGATATCACCTGAAGACAGTGAGGATCTAAATATTTCTGTCAAGGCCTCAGCAATTTCCTCTCTAGCCTCCTTCAGTATTCTGGGGTAGATCCCATCAGGCCTTGGGGACTTATCTACCTTAATATTTTTCAAGACACCCAACACCTCGTCTTTTTGGATGTCAATGTGACCAGGCTATCTACACACCCTTCTCCAGACTCAACATCCACCAATTCCTTCTCTTTGGTGAATACTGATGCAAAGTATTCATTTAGTACCTCGCCCATTTCCTCTGGCTCCACACATAGATTCCCTTGCCTATCCTTCAGTGGGCCAACCCTTTCCCTGGCTACCCTCTTGCTTTTTATGAACGTGTAAAAAGCCTTGGGATTTTCCTTAACCCTATTTGCCAATTACTTTTCGTGACCCCCTTCTCGCCCTCCTGACTCCTTGCTTAAGTTCCTTCCTACTTTCCTTATATTCCACACAGGCTTCGTCTGTTCCCAGCCTTCTAGCCCTGACAAATGCCTCCTTTTTCTTTTTGACGAGGCCTACAATTTATCTCGTTATCCAAGGTTCCCAAAATTTGCTGTATTGATCCTTCTTCTGCACAGGAACATGCCAGTCCTGAATTCCTTTCAACTGACACTTGAAAGCCTCCCACATGTCAGATGTTGATTTACCCTCAAACATCCGCCCCCAATCTAGGTTCTTCAGTTCCCACCTAATATTGTTATAATTAGCCTTCCCCCAATTTAGCACATTCACCCTAGGACCACTCTTATCCTTGTCCACCAGCACATTAAAGCTTACTGAATTGTGGTCACTGTTCCCGAAATGCTCCCCTACTGAAACTTCTATCACCTGGCCGGGATAATTCCCCAATACCAAGTCCAGTACAGCCCCTTTCCTCGTTGGACTGTCTACATATTGTTTTAAGAAGCCCTCCTGGATGCTCCTTACAAATTCTGCCACGTCTCAGCCCCTGGCACTAAGTGAGTCCCAGTCAATATTGGGGAAGTTGAAGTCTCCCATCACAACAACCCTGTTGTTTTTACTCTTTTCCAAAATCTGTCTACCTATCTGCTCCCCTATCTCCCACTGGCTGTTGGGAGGCCTGTAGTAAATCACCAACATTGTGACTGCACCCTTCTTATTCCTGATCTCTACCCATATAGCCTCACTGCCCTCTGAGGTGTCCTCCCGTAGTACAGCTGTGATATTCTCCCCAACCAGCAGCACAACTCCGCCACCCCTTTTACATCCCCCTCTATCCCGCCTGAAACATCTAAATCCTGGAACGTTTAGCTGCCAATCCTGTCCTTCCCTCAACCACGTCTCTGTAATGGCAACAACATCATAGTTCCAAGTACTAATCCAAGCTCTAAGTTCATCTGCCTTACCCGTAATACTTCTTGCATTAAAACATATGCACTTCAGGCCACCAGACCCGCTGTGTTCAGCAACCTCTCCCTGTCTGCTCTGCCTCAGAGCCATACTGGCCCTATTCCGTAGTTCTCCCTCAATGCTTTCACCTTCTGACCTATTGCTCTGGTGCCCACCCCCATGCCATACTAGTTTAAACCCTCCGTGTGACACTAGCAAACCTCGCGGACAGGATATTTATGCCTCTCCAGTTTAGATGCAACCCGTCCTTCTTATACAGGTCACACCTGCCCCGGAAAAGCTCCCAGTGGTCCAGATAACGGAAACCCTCCCTCCTACACCAGCTGTTTAGCCACGTGTTTAGCTGCTCTATCTTCCTATTTCTAGTCTCACTGGCACGTGGCACAGGGAGTAATCCCGAGATTACAACCCTAGAGGTCCTGTCTTTTACCTTTCAGCCTAGCTCCCTTAACACCTGCTGCAGTACCTCATGCCCCTTCCTGCCTATGTCGTTAGTACCAATATGTACAATGACCTCTGCCTGTTTGCCCTCCCCCTTCAGGATGCCCGCTACCTGTTTGGAGACATCCTGGACCCTGCTACCAGGGAGGCAACATACCATCCTGGAGTCTCTTTCACGTCCACAGAAGAGCCTATCTGTGCCCCTGACTATAGAGTCCCCTATGAGTATTGCTCTTCTGCACTTTGACCCTGCCTTCTGAACATCAGAGCCAACTGTGGTGCCACTGCTCTGGCTGCTGCTGTTTCCCCCTGATAGGCTATCCCCCCGACAGTATCCAAAGGGGTATACCTGTTCGAGAGGGGGACAACCACAGAGGGTTCCTGCACTGACTGCCTGCCCTGTCTGGTGGTCACCCATTTCTCTGCCTGCATCTTGGGTGTGACCACATTTATATAACTGCTATCTATGACGCTTTCCGCCAGCTGCATGCTCCTAAGTGCATCCAATTGCTGCTCCAACCGAACCATGCGGTCTGTGAGGAGCTCCTGTTGGGTGCGCTTTCTACAGATGAAGCCATCCGGGACGCTGGAAGCCTCCCGGACCTGCCACATCTCACAGCCAGAGCACTGCACCCCGCTAATTGACACTGTGTCAATTTATTAGTAAATTAAATTTAAAAGTTTTAAAAAATTTACTGTTAACTGTATGTTTCCTAGCACTAGATTTCTACTATTCGATTAGATCAATTAGATCTGAAGTTCAACTCCATTTTCCTAATTTGGTTCCATTTCTTTCAACACCCTTCCCTAATAAAAATGGTCCTGTGCTGCAATGGTGGCATCCCTACTTCTGGGTTCCAGTCCCACTCTGGGGCTAAACGGCCATGAAAAGTGTGTTTATAATGTGCTGAACAGGTTGGTCATCAGTCTGCAAGTCCTTCCAATATGCTTGATGGCAGGCAGTAGGAGTGGAAATGTTTCCATGTCAGGAGTACTGTAGAAGGCAACGGTGAACAATTGCAGTACTTTACCAAGCATAATCATGGGCTAATCCAGTGTAAGTTCATGGTCCCAATAACCTCTTAGGGCATGGTCCCTGGACGAGGATGTAACAAAAACATCTATCCACCTCACTAGTGAAAGTTCCAATTATGCCACAGCAGTTTTTGGGGAGAGAAAGCCCTGGGGCGGACGGAGAATCCCTGCGTACGGGCCACGCCGCACCGACGCCGCCCCGACGTCGGCACAGCGGAGAATCAGCGCCATTGGCACCGGCTGTTCCGCCGATTCCCGGCCCGGGATCGGCCGAGCGGCCGCAGTTAAAACGTGGAGTCCTGCCGGCGCCATCCACACCTGCTCGCAGCCGGGATTAACTCTGTGTGCAAGGGGCGGATGGCGGCCTGTGGGGTGGAGGGGGGCTCCGACCCCAGTGGGGGGGGGGCATCCGATGCGGCCTGGCCCGCGATTGGGGTCCACCAATCGGCGGGCCGGCCTCTCTGTCTCCCGGCTTCTTTTCCTACGTGCCGGCCCCTGTACTCCTGCGCCATGTTGCGTCAGGGCCGGCGTGTTGAAGGAGGCCGCCGCGCATGCGCGCGTTTGTGCCGGCGCCACTGCGCATGCACGGATCCCGCGGCGCACAGTTTGTGCCGGGATCGGCAGCTGGAGCGGCATGAACCGCTCCAGCGCCATGCTGGCCCCTACACTCCTGGCAGTGGCCCGTTCACGCCATTGTAAAACGCGACGGCATTTACGATGGCGTGGACACACTGCCGCGGGATGGGAGAATCCCACCCCCTATTCCTACTACAATATTCTTTATTATTGTCACAAGTTGGCTTACATTAACACTGCAATGAAGTTACTGTAAAAATCCCCTAGTCGCCACATTCCGGCGCCTGTTCGGTTACACTGAGGGAGAATTCAGAATGTACAATTCATCTAACAAGCACGTCTTTAGGGACTAGTGGGAGGAAACGAGAGCACCCGCAGGAAACCCACGCAGACACGGGGTGAACGTGCAGACTCTGCACGACAGTGACCCAAGCGGGAATCGAACCTAGGACCCTGGTGCTGTGAAGCAACAGTGCTAACCACTGTGCTACCGTACCACCATAAAATAAGTCTTGCCGTGGCTCGGATTCAAACCGAGGTTGCTACGACTACAATGCAGAGTACTAACCACTATACGATCACGGCGCCACACAAGGGCTTCAGCTACAATTGGGAGCGAGGAAAATCATTCATGTTACACCATTTAAAAAAAATAATAGCCTTTCTCAGAAGTGTTGTTACCTATTGAAGCACATTGAACGCTTTTGTGATGTCTCCGGACACTCTTCAGCAGCAGAGCTGTGCAGTGGAGATGGCGGGCTGCAGCGATAACAAGAATCCCAGGAGCCTGTCTTTCTGTGCGTTGTCTGAACTTCCTCTTCACTGCCTATTGGACATGAACCAGCTCTATTGTGGGAGATGACAGGGACAAGGGCACCTCTGGTTTCCTGTGAAAGTGGTTGTGCAGCGGCCTGTTCCGGCTTTACTAAGATTGTAGTTGGGCTGCACATTGAGGTGAGCTGGAATTTAGGCCTTGCGGAAGATGCAGCACACTGGGGTGGAAAAGCTGCAAGGCTGGTCTGAGCCTGAAAAAGAAACAATAATAGAGCTTTTCGGGAAATGGCCTCATTTCGTTAGCTTTCACAGTGGAAGGGATGTTAGAACAGTCATGAATCATCCTTGTTATAATGACCTCCTTCTGAGCCAACAAGGCTAACACACATTGCACATATCAAACTTGTCAAACACTTTCTGATTAATATTTTGCTTTTTTACTCCATAACCCCGCTCATTTGCATTTTTTGACAGATACTTAAATTCTTGCAGAAATCAACTAAGCTCAGACTTGTACAACTTATAACAATTGGATCAAGACTGGTTTCAGAAGAGACAATGGTGTGAGATGCCTGTCCAATTCCTCAACTAGCAAGTAATGTCTACTGCAGAGGGAAGTAAATAGAGAGAAAGAGAGAGCCAGGGAGAAACAAAAACAAAGCATTGTGGAATTTTCACAGTATTGTTCTGACATGCTTAAATCATGTTTGCAGCTTCTCCCATGTACATTTCTTCTTTGGCTATCCTATGTTTCCCATTCTCCCTGCCCTTGGAGGTATCAACAGTTGGAATTTTTTTTATTTTTAATTAATTTATGGGATGTGGGCGTCGCTGGTTAGGCCAACATTTATTGTCCATCCCTATTTGTCCTTCAGAAGGTGGCGGTGAGTTGCCTTCTTGAACTGCTGCAGTCACTGAGATGTAGGTACACCCACTGTGCTGTTAAGGAGGGAGTTCCAGGATGTTGCCCTAGCGACAGTGAAGGAACGGCAATATATTTCCAAATCAGGTTGGTGAGTGACTTGGAGGGGAACCTCCAGGTGGTGGGGTTCCCAGGTATCTGCTGCTCTTGACCTTCTAGATGGTGGTGGTCATAGGTTTGGTAGGTGCTGCCTAAGGTATTCATACATTCCCTCTTCCCCTTTTTGAGCCATGGCGTGTGTAACCTCACAACCTCCTTTCCCTTTAACTGAAAACATGGCCAATTTAAACTTAAATCTCCATTCTTCTTTCCCTCTCATTCCGTTTGGACCTGACAAACCCAAGCTGACATCCATTCCACTTCTCCTACAACCCCTCTCACATCAATTTCATCACAACTTTCAAAACATGAACGAGACCCTTTTACACTCTCTTCAAAAACATGACCATTTTAAGTTTACACTTTGTCTCTACATCTTCTCCCTCCCCAAGGACTGCCAGAATCATGGCAGAGTCAGAAGGAATCAAGTTCACACTGTGGTAGTAGAGGTATTATGGTACCTGGTATGCTGGAGCACCATTGGTGGAAACTGTATGTTTTCTATTGGTTAAGATGTATGGTAGCTCCGCCCTGCTAGGCAGGGTATAAGAGCCCGTGCCACCCCAGCAGCCTTCATTCTGTACCTGAGCTGCTGGGGGAAACATCTAGCTTATTAAAGCCTTCAATTGGACTACAACCTCGCTTTAGTGGTCATTGATCATGCATCACACACATCCATATTTTGACAAGATGAATGAAACCCACCTTGTGCGGACTGCTTCTGTCATCATCTTTGCAATTCGGTGGTGTGAAGTTTGACATTGGCACACGTCCCTGGCCCAAGGTTGTACAACTGGAAACTTCTTGGTTGTGCATTGCTGATGTTTTACTGCTGTGGGGCATTGTAGGGGCAGTGTTGGCAGTGGGTCTGTTGGGCTGATTAGGTCTGTTTGCCCCAATGACTCCGTTGGAATGGACGGCGTGCACAGTGACTGGGTGCAGAATCTGATGAGATGCAAAAGGCTGGGCTTGAATGACAACAGTTGGAACATACCTGCTACTTGTGTTCTGAAACTGCACTGGAGGAACTGCAAGTATTGGTCGATGGATATTTACTAAAAGAGCAAAGAAACATAGTGATTGAGTAAGCTGTAAAGTTTCTGCCTAAACCACCGCAGAAAGTAAATTATAATATTCCAAGCAAGTATATGTGCAACAGAAAGAATAGAACTATAGAATTTACAGTGCAGAAGGAGGCCATTCGGCTCATCGAGTCTGCACCGCCCCTTGAAAAGAGCACCCTAGTTAAACCTTCAATAGATAGCAAGAAATAAATTACATTTATGTAACACCTTATTGAAATTTAATGACTACTGTAATTTAGGGCAACATGGCAATCAATTTGCACATAGCTACTCGCATAAGCAACAATGAGATAAATGACTAGATAGCCAATTTTTAGGTGATATTGGTTCACAAATAAATATTGACTCGGACACCAAGCGAACTCTGTGCTCTCAATCAAACAATGACATACACCTGAGAAATCAGAACAGGTCTTAGTCTTATCCAACTCCCAGTACTGTACTGAACCTCCATCGTGGTCTATGTGCTGAGATTCTCAAGTGGAGTTTGGGAACCATCTGTAAAGGGGGTAACTGTGCAGCACCAGAAGGGGTGGCAATGGGCAATAATAAAATAATTTGGAGCCTACAAATGTGGCTACTTTTGAGAAAGAGTCCACCTCTCCCAATTCTTCACAACATCATCGTCAGTACGACAGGCATATGTTCGACGAGATGGTCCCAGAAGCAGCAATAACAGGCAGGCCGAGGGAAATAGGATGGGACCCATGCCCGTCACCGTCAACTTGCAGAGGAGGGAGAAGAGCGATGGCTCTAGTGGGGGCATTTCCCGCTGAGGCCTGAAAAAAACCCCAGAGTGTCTTTAGATAGTGGGGTCATTTCCGGTGCTGTAATCGTCGGGAATTACTCCGCTAATCCTGCCCAGGACAAACTCTTTTTTTTTCGTTAGATCGCGCCCATGGGCTCCAAAATTGTTGGGAGTAGGGGGGACATAAAGTGGAATATATGTAGTAATCAGACAGAGACTGTCAGAGTGGCAAGGAGTGGAGTGAAAGGCTGATTGAAACAAATCTAAAAGTTTTTGTCACTTATGTTATCTCTTAGATTAGAGATTGCGGAAGGGGCTGAACAGATCACGGTTCGTGGTGGACTGTGAATTGTTGGGGGAAAAGAAAGGAATTACCCATCGACAGGATCCTCCGCTCCGCCGGCAGTGCACCCACGCCCCCGGATTTCCCGATGGTGTGGGGTGGCCACAATGGGAAAGATATGATCTTCTTGGCCCGTAAGCAGTACTTGTAAGGCACTTACCTGCTGGGTTGAACCTTTCTGAATAATATGAACTCTTTGCCAGACATTACACAAATGAACATAAACATTACCACATGATTTAAATGTAAATTAACTGATATTTAACCATGTTAATTGAGTGATAATGGGGTCATTCAGAAACTAATTAGTACCACCTGTTGAAACTGTTAAACAAATTAATATATTATAATATAGGATGGGGGTCTCCAAATCTGGATAAAGTGGGCTTGAAAGCAAATTAGGAAGTCTCCTTGGTGGACATTTTCCCATCTGTCTACAACAAACATAGAGAAAGGAAGAAAGATTGCATTTATATGGTGCCTTTCACAAAACCAGGATGTCCCAAAGTGCTTTGGAGTCAATGAAACAATCTTAAGAACTGTCTTAAGTCTTAAGAACTTAAAAATATTATTATTAAGAACTATCACTGACATAATGTCGGATATATGTGTGCACAAGATCCCATAAAGCGTAATTATGACCAGATAATCTGTTCTTGTAGTTCTGGTTGTTTGTTGGCTCAACACTGACAAGCACATCAAGAAAAACATCTTTTAAATAGTGTCCCGGTGTATTTAACTTTCAGCAGAGGGCAGATAGGGCCACGGTTTAACGTACCAACTGAAATCTCTGACAGTGACACACTCCTCAATTCTGTACTGAAATTCCAGTCTAGATTTTCTGCACAGAGTACGCTCCATGTCAAATTTGGATGTATTGTTGCTTTGACAATAATTTAAATATCATAGTAGACTTGTTATTTACAATGCCCAGTTAATGTGTCAAAGCAGTATAACAGGCTGTACAAAATTGGCAGGGTATAGAACTAGGAGAAGCATAGTACAAGTTTTCAAAGCTTATGAGTAGATTTCAAAATTCAGCAATCAAAGCATTATATACTAATACAGGGAGCAATGTACAAAAACTGATAATCTGGGACAAAGAGCCAGAGAGAGTATCTCGGGTAAAAAATAAAGACTTACATTTATACCAGTGACATATTTTATCAGCTAAGGGTGCCTCAAAGTAACTTAAACAATCAAGTATTTAAAAAAAAAATGTTTAAAGTACCCAATACATTTTTTTTTCCAATTAAAGGGCAATTTAGCGTGGCCCATCCACTACAATGCACATCTTAGGGTTGTGGGGGTGAGACCCACGCAGACACGGTGGAATGTGCACATGGACAGTAATCCAGGGCCGGGATCGAACCCGGGTCCTCGGTGCCGTGAAGTACTTTTGAAGTGAAGAAATTGTTGTAATGTAGGAAATGTGGCAGCCGACTTGCAAAGTCACGTCTCACAAACAGCAACATGATAATGACCAGGTAGGCTGCTTTTGTGATGTTGGTAGAGGGATATGTATTTGCTAGGATCAATGGGTGTTTCATTAATGGCTCCAGAATGAGTTATTGTGCCAAACAAAAATTAGTAAGTCTGAGGATTGGGAGCATTCTGGAATTCAGCAAAGGAGAACCAAGGCACTGACAAAGAAAAGGAGAATAGAATATGAATGTAAACTCGCAAGAAACAGAGGCCTGAATCTTTCAGACGGTGTGGGAAGGCATCCCCACTGACTCCAATAGGCCTGCTGCCATTTGATGCTCAAGTGAGCGGCACAATGGCTCAGTGGTCAGCACTGCTGCCTCACAGGGTTCAATTCTGGCCTTGGGTGACTGTGGGACGGTTGCACTTTCTCCCCGTGTCTGCGTGGGTTTCCTCCTGGTGCTCCGATTTCCTCCCACAGTCCCAAGATGTGCAGTTAGGTGGATTCGCTATGATAAATTGCCCCTTAGTGTCCAAAGATTTGTAGGTTAAGTGGGGTTACAGGGATAGGGCAGGGAAACTGACCTGAGTAGGGTGCTCTTTCGGAGGGTATGTGCAGACTTGATGAGTCAAATGGCCTGCTCCTGCCCTGTTGGGATTCTATGATTGGCAGAAGATAGGACTTCTGTCCACATTGGGAAGGTGGTTCTGCCATGGAGTACTCTCCAGCCCATCCAGGCACAGTACTGTAGTGGCCTGAAGACTGAACCATCCAGGCAGTGATCTGAAGACTGAACCATTCAGGCAGTGGTCTGAAGACTGAACCATCCAGGCCCAGAACCGCAGAGCCCTGAACGCTGCTATTAAAGGGAGGGAGAGAGAAAATGCGGAACTACAGACCTGTTAGCATGGCATCAGTCATTGGGGAAATGCTAGAATCTATCAAAAAGGATGTGATAATAATGATCTGATTGGGCAGAGCCAACATGGATTTATGAAAGTGAAAGGAAAACCTGCAGGAGTTTCTTTTGAGGTTGTTACTAGCAGAACAGATAAGGGGGAACCAGTGGATGTGGTGCATTTAGATTTTCCGAAGGTTTTTGATAAGTTCCACACAGGAGGTTAGTGAACAAAATCAAAGCACATGGGATTGGGGATAATATACTGGAATGGATTGAGGAATGGTTAACATTGAGAAAAAATAATGGAAATACACGGAGTATTCACAGGTTGGCAGATTGTACCTTGTGCAGTACTGCAAGGATCAGTACTTGGGCATCAGCTGCTCACAATCTATATCAATCATTTGAACGTGGACACAAAATGTACTGTTTCCAAGACTGTGGGTGACACTAAACTAGGTGTGAATGTGAGTTGTGGGGCTGATACACAGAGGCTTCAAGGGGATTTGGCAGGCTTAAGTGGACAAGAATATGGCAGATGGAATATAATTGGGAATAATATAAGTGTAAGATTATCCACTTTGGTAGGAAGAGTGGAGGTGCAGAGTATTTCTTAAATGGTGAGAGATTAGGATGTGTTGATGTCCAGAGGGACCTGGGTGTCCTAGTTCATAAGTCACTGAAGGTTAATATGCAGGTGCAGCAAGCAATTTGGAAAGCAAATATGTTGGCCTTTATCTCAAGAGGATTTGAGTAGAAGAGTAAAGATGTTTTGCTTCAATTGTATAGAAACTTGGTTAGACCACACCTGGAGTATTGTGTGCAGATATGTTCCTCTTGACTAAGGAAGGATATACTTGCCACAGAGTGAGTGTAGTGGAAGATCATCAGACTAATTCCTGTGATGGCAGGACTATCCTGTGGGGAGAGTTTTGAGGAGACTGGGCCTATATTCTCTCGAGTTTAGAAGAATGATAAGTGAAATTTGAAACATTCTTAAGGGGCTAGGCAGGGTGGATATAGAAAAAAATGTTTGCTCTGGCTGGGAGTCTAGAATCAGGGGATACAGTCTCAGGATAAGGAGCAAGTCATTTTGACTGAGTTTAAAAATTTTTTTTAGAGTACCCAATTCATTTTTTCCAATTAAGGGTTTTAGCATGGCCAATCCCCCTAGCCTGCACATCTTTGGGCTGTGGGGTGAGACCCACGCAAACACGGGGAGAATGTGCAAACTCCACATGGACAGTGTCCCAGAGCCGGGGGATCGAACCTGGGACCTCGGCGCCGTGAGGCAGCAGAGCTAACCCACTACGCCACCGTGCTGCCCTCATTTTGACTGCGATGAGGAGGAATTTCTTCACTCAGAACGCCATGGACATTTGGAATAATAACAGAAAATGCTGGATAAACTCAGCAGGTCTGGCAGTATCTGTGGAAAGAAATAGAGTTAATGTTTCGAGTCCAAATGGCCCTTCTACAGAACTGAAGAAAGGTAGAAATCCAATGAATTATATAGTAGGAGAGGTGGGTGGAGGAGGTGGGGCAGAATAGAAGAACAGGGATATGTCAGGACAAAGGTGTCATGGACAGAAGACAAGAGGAGTGTTAATGGTGCCATTAAGGGATGAAGAGTGCTAATAGGGGCAAAGGGTAAGATAGCAGGATGTGTTGATGGTAGAAAAACTGATCAAAAGGGAGGGCGGCCATGTGAGGGAGGGTGGGGTTATATTGGGGCAGGCCAAGGGAACTGTAAAAAAATAACAGACCATAAAAGGATGGGGAAAGGTCATTGTCTGAAGTTGTTGAACTTACTATTGAGTCCAAAAGGCTGCAACATGCCTAATGAGAAGATGAGGTGTTGTTCTTCCAGTTTGCATTGGGCATCACTGGAACATTGCAGCGGGCCAAGGATTGACATTTCGAATTCTCTATTCCAGAGAGCTCTGGAAGCTCAGTCATTGAGTATGTTGAAGACAGAGATCAATAGATTTCTAGACACTGATGACATCAGGAGATATCAGGAGACATTGAGGTAGATGATCAGCCATGATCTAGCTGAATGGCGGCGCAGGCTCACAAGGCTGAATGGCTACTTCTGTTCCCATGTTCCTTTGTCCTATCTGAAAACTGCAGCTTTGTTGAGGGTGTGACTGTACAAGTATGATACATGCATTCCTCATGTAACCATGCATTATCAAGCTAGCAATTTTTATTGCATGGGGCCCATTTCAAAGCCTGCACTTAAGAAAACCATCTCAACAATTTCACTGTTTACATAATTTTACCCTGCTGTGTTTTCATAGAATCACGTAATTTACAGTGCCAAAGGAGGCCATTCAGCTCATCGAGTCTGCACCGGCTCGTTGAAAGAGCACTCTACAAAAGCCCACACCTCCAACCTAGCCCCATAACCCAGTAACCCCACCCAACACTAAGGGCAATTTTGGACACTCAGGGCAATTTTGCATGGCCAATCCACCTAACCTGTACATCTTTGGACTGTGGGAGGAAACCAGAGCACCCGGAGGAAATCCACACACACACGGGGAGAACATGCAGACTCCGCACAGACAGTGACCCAAGCCGGGAATTGAACCTGGGACCCTGGAGCTGTGAAGCAATTGTGCTAACCACTATGCTACCATGCTGCCCTCTTATTGCCGCAAAGGAGAAAATATATTGGGGCATGCCAAGGGAACTGAAAAAAAATAACAGACCATAAAAGTTTTTTTTTCTCTTATTTGCCTTTTCTCTTATTGTCGCAAAGAGGAAAATAATGAAGAAAGCATGGGAGAAAAATACGGAATCTACAGGAACTGTCTGGTTGTTGTCTGGGTAAACCGCAGCCCTGGATCAAATTACAGTTAGAGGAGGTGCAGAGTTAAGCTGTACTGTTCGATCCCTTGAGTTCTTGACTATTATTATGTTGTACACCAATAAGCTCACCCCTGTAACTGGTCCCAGAGATGTGTCTTGATATTTTACCCCCTGAAGGAACCGGAGGTGACGTCACAGCAACAGGTCTACCACTAGGGATTGTCTGCAAGTTCAAATTGGCCTCACTTGCGGCTCCTCTTTCTTGAGTATTTGGCGATGCTGAAATACCACCAGAACCTCGCCGCTCTGTGACTCCACAAGCGTTCCTGCAACACAATAATCCTGTCCAGTCAATCGCATTGAAAACTCATTGACCTCAACATTTGTTATGGCCCAGGGTTTAGAGAACCCCAAAGTGTTTCATGGAGTTCACCTGACCCACAACTTTAAATAGATTTTGGTTCTGTGGAGCACAAGGCCCACTTTACAGGTGTGATGCAACAGAGAACTAAGAGTATTCTTAAACAAAATCAATGTTTATTCTATGAACCCAGTTAACATTTTTATAAACACACAGTAAACATCTTAGCAACTATCAACTCAACTACTACCCCAAAAAAATACAGTACTCTATAAGTAACCCTCAATCTTTCCTTGCAACATACATAAGACAAATACCCTCTTTAATACAGAGATCAGATTTAAATTCTCTACTGAGAGCAGTTATCACTTTTAAATTAGCAAGTGATTTCGAGACATTCCTTTCATGCAGAAATAAATCAGAATTACCCCTGGTTTTGCTGGATGCAGCTCCCAATCTGCAAAACGAAACTAATCACACCCTGTAGCTGCTAGCTCAAAGCGAAAGTAAAACAGACAGACAGCCCAGCTCCACCCACACTCTGACATCACTGCAGCTATTTGATAAACACCCATTTCTAAAGGCACATCCACTACGGCTATTTGATAAACACCCATCTCTTAAAGGTACTCTCACATGACAAATTAAACCATCACATTCTGTGGAAAAGGGTTGGGATTAATTATGAGGAATATGTTCTTAATGTACCACATATATATATATATGTCCAATCCCTATCTTATGGTGGTGAATACCACAGAGAAGTGGGCCACTTAATTTACATATTTAAATTAGGTTTCCACAGTGCAATTGGGAGCCTAATTGAAAATTCACTGCATCTGTGCATGTTTCCAAAAGGTTAGAAATCCGATGATAAGGAGATGGGAAGTATGGGTTCTATAAGCTAAGCTCATTTCCCAGCAACCTCAGTGGGCCAGGAAGAGCAGAAACATGAGCCTCTAGTTTCTGAAGGAAGCCTCAATCTCCTGTATGCTGAACGCAGCTCCTCTCGCTCTCTCTATCCTATGAGTGCTGACCTTGTCCCATCTCCCAATTGCAGGGGACTACCCCAATGATACCCCAGCTGTGGCCTCCTCCTACTGGCTTTCCCTCCAGCTGTGGACGAGTGCCAATTTGGCTGGTTACTAGGCTGGAAACAGATCCAAAAAGTGATAATTGGTTCAATTTGGCAGGGCCACTATCTATGGCTTTGCCGGTTTCTTTGGCATTTTGGGTCACCATCCTGCACTTTCTAAATATCACACCCGTAAATACCACATGACATGATTCTGCCTGTGCAGAGTAAGACATTGTAGTCAGACATAAAGTTGGTGTAACAAAATTTCATCAAAGTTCTCTGCCCAATTCTCTTTAGTGTTGTTCCAGATTGGGAAGAATGGGATGAGGAAATTAAATGCAGTTTTACCAGTGCAATTAAACATCAATTGCTGTGTGTGATAGTCCCCACGAGGATCATGAGGGATCACTCACTGATCTCCCTGTGGGGCTTGTTTTTACGAGCTCCCATGGTAATGGGCTGAGGCCGTTCCAGCCGGGAATCATTATCGGGCCTTTTAAATACCGCCCAGACCCGGACTGGGAGTTCATGTGAATCCCGGGCTGGGACACGAGTGTTGTATGTCCGGGGTGCGATTAAAATAAATTTGGTTTAACCTTTATCTTTGTGCCTCCTGGATTACTATATTGAGTTACATGGACCTTTCTCGGCTAATGGATAAGGTCTAATGATTTTTGAATAATAATTGATGTACAAACTTCAGAAATGAACAATTGCTTTGGTGTTGCCAATGCTTCAATTTGAAACAGTTGGGTACCATAAAAAGAGCAAACTCCATTTAAAAAATAGAGTTTTTTAAATAGAATTTCTGGCCATTGGTTCAGGTTTTTTAAAATAAATCTGTTTTTTTTAATAAATGTTTTATTAAAATTTTTCCAATGAGCGTTTTTACATAACAAAAATTGAAATACAGATAGTAATAAAAAATAACAATAAACATTGCCCAAAGCTTACAATGAAACTACTTACACAACAGAAATGTTTTTTTTGAAACTGAACAAGGTGAGTTTTGTCTCCATGCCCAACTCACATTGTATCAACAGTACCCCCCCCCCCCCCCCCCCACCTGTCCCCCCCGCCCCAGGATGCTGCAGCTGACACTTACTGCTCCCCTAGAAAGTCAAGGAAAGGTTGCCACCGCCGGGAGAACCCCACCAAGGACCCTCTCAAGGTGAACTTTATTCGCTCCAGGCTGAGGAGCCCCGCCATGTCACTAACCCAGGTCTCCACACTCGGGGGTTTCGAGTCCCTCCACATTAACAGAATCTGTCTCCGGGCTACCAGGGAGGCAAAGGCCAGTACCTCGGCCTCTTTCGCTTCCTGCACTCCCGGATCCTCCACCACCCCAAATATCGCTATGGCTGGGCTCGCCTTCACCCGAGCGCCCAAAACCCTAGACATCAGCCTTGCAAACCCCTGCCAGAATCCTTTAAGCGCCGGACATGCCCAAAACATATGGGCATGATTCGCCGGACTCCCTGCACACCTCGGGCACCTGTCCTCCACCCCAAAAAAACTACTCATTCTTGCCGCCGTTATATGCGCCCGATGCACCACCTTAAACTGGATTAATCCGATCCTGGCACATGATGAGGAGGAGTTCACCCTGTCCAGGGCATCGGCCCACAGGCCCTCATCCAGCTCCTCGCCCAGCTCCTCCTCCCACTTATCCTTCAACTCCCCCACTGAGGCTTCCTCTACCTCCCGCAGCTCCTGATATATGTCCGACACCTTCCCCTCCCCTACCCAGATGCCAGTCACCACCATATCTTGGATCCTATGCGGGGGCAGCCGCGGGAATGTCCCCACCTGTTTTCTAAGGAAGTCCAGAACCTGAAGGTACCTGAATGCATTCTCTGGGGGCAGGCCGAACCTCACCTCCAGCGCATGCATTCTGGGGAAAACCCCGTCTATAAACAGGTCCCCCATCCTCCTAATACCTGCCCTATACCAGCCTTTATATCCCCCATCCAACCTACCCGGAGCAAATCTGTGGTTATTCCGTATCGGGGTCCATACCGAGGCCCCCTCCTCTCCCCTGTGTCTCCTCCACTGCCCCCAGATCCTCAGTGCCGCCGTCTCCACCGAACTTATGGTGTATCGCGCCGGCGAGAACAGCAGCGGAGCCGTGACAAGTGCCCCTAGACTGGTGCCTCTACACGACGCCGCCTCCAACCGCCCCCACGCCGCCCCCTCCTCCATCATCTATTTCCTGATCATGGCCACATTGGCCGCCCAGTAATAACTGCAGAATTACGGCAGAGCCAGTCCTCCCCCACCCCCGGCTATGCTCCAAGAATACCCTTTTGACTCGCGGGGTTTTATTCGCCCACACAAATCCCGTAACAATCCTATTCACCCACTTAAAGAAGGACTTGGGGATGAAAATGGGGAGGCACTGAAATACGAAGAGGAACTTGGGGAAAACCGTCATCTTCACAGTCTGCACCCGTCCCGCCAAGGAAAGCGGGAGCATGGCCCACCTTTTAAACTCTCCCTCCATCTGCTCCACTAGCCGGATTAAGTTGAGCCTGTGCAGGGCATCCCAGTTCCTGGCCACTTGTATCCCCAAGTACCGAAAGCTCCTCTCCACTATCCTGAGCGGGAGCTCCCTCAGTCTCTCCTCCTGGCACCTACCGTGGACCACGAACAGCTCACTCTTCCCCACGTTCAACTTATACCCCGAGAACCTCCCGAAGTCCCCCAGGATCTGCATGACCTCTCCCATCCCCTCTAACGGGTCCAAAATATACAACAGCAGGTCATCCGCGTAGAGGGAGACCCGGTACTCCACCCCTCCGCGCACCAGCCCCCTACAATCCCCCGAAGTTCTGAGCGCAATGGCCAACGGCTCAATTGCCAGGGCAAACAGCAACGGGGACAGGGGACACCCCTATCTCGTCCCCCAGTGCAGCCTAAAATATTCCGACCTTAGCCGGTTTGTGGACACACTCGCTACAGAGGCCTGATACAGCAGCTTGACCCACCCTATAAATCCCTCCCCAAATCCAAACCTGCCTAGCATCTCCCACAGATACTCCCACTCCACCCTGTCAAAGGCATTCTCCGCGTCCATCGCAGCCACCACCTCCACCTCCCCCCCTCCGAGGGCATCATGATAATATTCAGGAGCCTCCTCACGTTCGTTCAGGGTTTATCTTACACCTCAACATTGTGACAGAAAGTAAATATTAAAAATGATCTTATCATGAGCACCCACTGTTCACATTTATCAGAGATTCTCATTGACACTGGCAATTTTTGCAGGTGCACCATAGAAAGCATCCTATCTGACTGCATCACAGCCTGGTATGGCAACTGCTCGGCCCAAGATCGTAAGAAACTACAAAGAGTAGTGAACACCGCCCAGCCCAGTCCATCACGCAAATCCGTCTCCCATCCATTGACTCTGTCTATACCTCCTGCTGCCTTGGGAAAGTGGCCACCCGGGTTATTCTCTCTTCCAACCTCTTCCATCGGGCAGAAGATACAAAAGTCTGAGAACACGCACAAACAGATTCAAAAACAGCTTCTTCCCCACTGTCACCAGACTCCTGAATGACCCACTTATGGACTGGACTGATCTCTCCACACATCTTCTCTACACTCCATGTGCTTCACCTGATGTCTCTGTCTGTATATTTACATAATAATAATCTTTATTGTCACAATTAGACTTACATTAACACTGCAATGAAGTTACTGTGAAAAGCCCCTATCGTACCTCCTGTGTTTTTCATGTATGGAATGATCCGGCTGGACTGTACACAGAACAACATTTTTCATTGTACCTCGGTGCACATAGCAATAAACCAAAATCCAACTCCAAATCCCGTAGACAAGAGCAATGTTCCCTGTAAATTTTGTTGCTGTGTGCGGCCAGTTTTTTCAATGTACTGAATTTTTTTCGCAGCGACTCATGCACAGTATTTAATCTGGAACAAGGCAGCGCAATAGCTTTCAGGCTGCATGTACATCGTTTGATGGATGCAATTGGTCAGAAGATTTATTAATTACCTCCTACCAGGCTCAGTGTAACCGCTGGTGACGTTCTCAACTTTGCTTATTTGCATAGACATCCCTCTGATCCACCCATCTGGAGACATCCCATAAATGCGAAACATTTCCCCCGTCCGTGCTTCCAGCTCCTCTGCTCTTCTGATTGGAGATGAGAATAAATTAACATTCCATGGGGGAGATCAACAGTGAGTGACAATTAGACAATTCTCTTGGACTCGGCACACATTTGAGGTGATTGATAAAAGAATCAGAGGCGACAGGAGGAAAAGCTTCTTAACGCAATGAGTGGTTGGGGTTTGGAATGCACTAGCCGAAAGGGTGGTGAATACAGATTTAATGGTAGTCTTCCACAGGGAATTGGAAACACTTGAAAGAGGAAAAACTGCAGTTGCACGGGAAAGAGCGGGGGAGTTACAAGGTTGCTTTGCAAAAGAGATGTGCGGACATGATGGGCTGAATGGCCAATTTCTGTCCTGGACTGTGCTTTCATGTGATGACTGGAACAGACAAGAAACTATACACCCTCAACACCACTGCTCCTCCAGAGTGAGAATTTACCATTTCTACTGACTTGCTCCTGGCCCTGTTGCGATTGTCAGGGTAGGAATCTCTGCAGGTGGCTCCACCAGTAGAGAAACATCTCAGGTCCCCATTGTTGATGCGGAAGTAGAGGAAGATGGGTTATTGGATGACCTCTTGGGGTTCCCATTGATGGGCAAACACCAAAAGAGTGATCACTCTGACTGATCAGCTCCCAATCTGAAATCAGGGGCGAGATTCTCCGACCCCCCGCCGGGTTGGAGAATCGGCGGGGGCTGGCGTGAATCCCGCCCCCGCCGCTTTCCGAAGTCTCCGGCACCGGATATTCGGCGGGGGCGGGAATCGCGCCGTGCCGGTTGGCGGGCCCCCCCGCGCGATTCTCCGGCCCGGATGGGCCGAAGTCCCGCCGCTAAAATGCCTGTCCCGCCGGCGTAGATGAAACCACCTACCTTATCGGCGGGACAAGGCAGCGCGGGTGGGCTCCGGGGTCCTGGGGGGGGGGGGGGGCGTGGGGCGATCTGGCCCCGGGGGGTGCCCCCACGGTGGCCTGGCCCGCGATCGGGGCCCACCGATCCGCGGGGGGGCCTGTGCCGTGGGGGCACTCTTTTCCTTCCGCCTTCGCCACGGTCTCCACCATGGCGGAGGCGGAAGAGACTCCCTCCAATGCGCATGCGCGGGAATTCCGTCAGCGGCCCCTAACGCTCCTGCGCATGCGCCGCCCGGAGATGTCATTCCCGCGCCAGCTGGCGGGGCACCAAAGGCATTTTCCGCCAGCTGGCGGGGCGGAAATTAGTCCGGCGCAGGCCTAGCCCCTTAAGGTTGGGGCTCGGCCCCCAAAGATGCGGAGCATTCCGCACCTTTGGGGTGGCGCGATGCCCGGCTGATTTGCGCCGTTTTGGGCGCCAGTCAGCGGACATCGCGCCGTTTCCGGAGAATTTCGCCCCAGGTCTTGAGTCATCCAGGTCATGACCCTGGTTTTCAGTCCTCAGTTGGGTGTCATTTCAACTTATTTCATAGAATTTACAGTGCAGAAGGAGGCCATTTGGCCCATCGAGTCTGCACCGGCTCTTGGAAAGAGCACCCTACCCAAGGTCAACACCTCCACCCTATCCCCATAACCCAGTAACCCCACCCAACACTAAGGGCAATTTTGGACACTAAGGGCAATTTATCATGGCCAATCCGCCTAACCTGCACATCTTTGGACTGTGGGAGGAAACTGGAGCACCCGGAGGAAACCCACGCGCACACGGGGAGGATGTGCAGACTCCGCACAGACAGTGACCCAAGCCGGAATCGAACCTGGGACCCTGGAGCTGTGAAGCAATTGTGCTATCCACAATGCTATAAAATGGTCCACTGGCCTATTGTCAGTATCCAGGTTTCTGGGAGAAAAGAACGCTGAGAGGTGTGGGAAACCTAGTGACGAATGCAGTCCTGCCTCCAAGCAATACTTCAGACCTTATATGCGGCATGGACGTTTCTCTTGCTCCAAGCTTTATATGCAGACTTGGCCAGCCTAGGGTTTCCAGTGCCATAGGTTCTTGGGGGTGAAGCAGGAGAGGAACGAACACCCAAAGTTAGAAGGCATAGCAAAGCCGGTAGTGAAGCTGCTACGTTTACTGTTAATTCAAGTCTTGTGGATTTTATAGGCCCAATGAGTGTAGTTATGTTTCTGCTGCTACAGCAATGGACATATCAGAAATTCAGCATCCTTGACATGACTGAGAGTTGTAATTCACAACTATATTGCTGGTACTTACACGGGTACTTGTGGCTTTGAGTGTGGAATTTCAGCGTGAGCCTGTGAATTGGTATAGACAGTACCTGGACCAACTTCAGAAGGAGCATGCTGCATCTGCGCAAAAGAAAATTGAAAGAAAAACCTGGCATCAGCTACTATTGTGATGTTTACTAAGCCATGCTTAAATCATAGAATTGGAGAGTGTTTACAACACAGAAGGAGGTCATTTGGTCCACTCTGTGTGTGCTGGCTCTCTGCTAGAGCAATTCACCAAGTCCCACTCCCTCAACTGTTTCCCGCAGAACTGCAAGTCTTTTCTCCAACACATGCTCAGGCAGAACATTCCAGATCCTAATGACTCGCTGTGTAAAAAAGATTTTTCCTCATGTCAACATTGTTACATTTGCCAACCATCTGAAACCAGGGTCCTCTAGTTCTTGACTCCTCTGTTGATGGGAACACTTTAGTCCCTGTCCACTCAGGCCAGACCCCTCCTGATTTTGAACACCTCTATCAAATCGCCTCAATTTCTTCTTCTCTACAGGGAAAACAGTCCCAGCTTCTCCAATCTATCCATCTACCTCAGCCCCTCATCCTCGGAAACCATTCTCAGGAATCACAAGTACATCAAAACATAAGATCTGGGAGTATGCATAGGCCATTCAGCCCCACGAGCTTGCTCTGCCATTTATTAAGATCATGGCTAATCTGATTTGTGGCCTGAAGCCCATTTTCCTGCCTGCCCCTGCTAACCATTGACTTCTTAAATCTACCTTGAATATATTCAATGACCGAGCCTCCACTGCTTGCTGTGGACGAGAATTTTGAAGGTTAACAACCCTCTAAGAGAAGAAATTTCTCCCCATCTCGGCCTTAAATTGGAGGCCCTTTATCTTGAAACTGTATCTAGTTCTAGATTCCCCCAGGAGGGGAAACATCCTCTCAGCATCTGCCTGTCAATCTCTCTCACAATCTTAAATAGTCCCCTAAACACAAAGGAATAGAAGCCTAACCTGGGTAACATTTTCTCATAAGTCAAACCCCTCATCGCAGGAATCAGCCTCGTGAACCTTCTCTGAACGGCTTTGAATGTAAGTCCGTCCCTTATGCCAGGTGACCAAAACTGTTCATGGTGCTCTCTGTGTCTTTTTTGCACCCTCTCTAAGCCTTCACATCCTTCCTAAATTGTGGTGCCCAGTTAAGAATTAGAGGCTACCTTCTTGGGACATGGATTCTCAGAGGGCTTGACATGGTAAATACTGAGAGGTTGTTTCTTTCCCCTTGTGAGAGAGTCTGGGACCAGAGGGCACAATCTCAGAGTAAGGAGTCACCCATTTATGACAGAAATGAGGAGGAATTTCTTCTCTCAGAGGGTAGTCAATCTATGGAATTCTTTACTGCAAAGGGCTCTGGAGGCTGAGTCATTAGGTATGTTCAAGGTTGAGATAGACAGATTTTTAATCAGTAAGGGAAGAAAGGGTTATGGGGATAAGGCGGGAAAGTGGAGTTAAGGATTATCATTTCAGATCTCATGATTACATTGAGTGGTGGGGTGGTCACGATGGGCTCCTACATCTTATGGTCTTCTGAAACTGAAAGGTGTTTATTAAGGTTTGCTATAACTTCCTGGCTTTTGTACTTTATGCCCCTGTTTATTTATTCATTTATATTTTTTAAATTTAGAGTACCCAATTTGTTTTCCAATTAAGGGACATATTAGTGCGGCCAATCCAACTAACCTGCACTTTGGGTTGTGGGTGAAACCCACGCAGACACGGGTAGAATGTGCGAACTCCACACAGACAGTGACCCAGGGCCGGGATCAAAACTGGGTCCTCAGTGCTGTGAGGCAGCCGTACTAAACACTGCGCCACCCTGCCACCCACCTTTATGCTGCTATTTATAAAGCCCAGGATCCCATATGCTTTGTCAATCTTCCCCGAAACCTTCAACGATTTGCACACATAACCCCCAGCACCCTCCACTGTTGCCCCCCTTCAGAATTTTACCTTTTACTTTATATTGTCTTTCCTTGTTCTTTCCACTAAAACGAATCACTTCACAGTTCTATGCATTAAATGTCATAAACCACAGGCCATTCCACCAGCCCGCCTGCGTCCTCCTGTGTTTATCACTGTCCTCCCCACAGTTCACAATACTTCAGAGCTTTGTGTCAGCATTACATTTTGGTATTGTACCCTGCACACCGAAGTCGAGGTCATTAATATGAACCAAGAAAAGCAGTGAAGCAGCCCTGGGGTAATGCCCTGCACTCGAAAAAAAAAATCAATGAGATTGAATTGGAATAACTCTCCTTAAACTTCACTGATTCAGCTCCTCCCCCTGCATCTTTGAAGCATCTTTTCAATCAAATATTCAGTCAGCCCGCGTAATATCTCTCTTCCTGGTTCCTTGTTCACATCCTTTACCAAGCTCCATTTGTGAAGCACCTTGAGACATTTATCTTTATGTGAAAGGTGATTCATATAAATACGAATAGTGGTAGTTGTTGCAGGTACATTCTGCCGTGTAAATCAGATACATGGTGTGACCTAGGGCATAGTTATGGTCATCATTGTTGTGTTGGGCGCTCTGGATCCGTGGAACACATACAGGTCACCAACACTTGAAATAGTGCAACACATTTTTATTGAGTCATTAACAGTTTAACATACTCTCACTGTGGGTTAACACGATACTAGCTTTAACTAAAGACCTTTGCCTTGTCCTAACCAGTCGATGCACTCAGCACATGATGAATATCTGTGCTGCAGGCTGTGAGCTCTGTTCTACTAGGAAGCTGCAGCTCGAATGAGCGGGAACTCTGATGCCCCCTGTCTTTATAGTGCGTGTGCTCTAATTGGCTGCGGTGTTGTGTGTGTTGATTGGTCCCACTGTGTGTCCATCAGTGTGTGTGTCTGCACCATGATATACTCGTGTATATTATGACATCCCCCTTTTATAAAAGAATGTGCATGTGTGGCAATAAATAGTGTATGGTGAGAATGTCCCTAACTACGTGTGTGCGAAAGACATATTTACAGAACTATGTACATGAGAACTAAGCTATTTACATGGGAAGGTGCCCGGTGCAGAAAAACAGTATGCAACAAGAATAACGAGATGAATACTATATACAAACCATGTGAACGATCAAACGGAAGAACAGAACAATTCAGAAAGTCTATAAGTCCACAAAGTTCACAAATGAAGTCTCTGAGGTGGGTGACGAATTCTGGTTGACCGCCTCAAGGGTGGGTAGGGAGCCGCCGGCTGAGGAGCGGGCTGGACTGCGTCAGAGTGAGGAGGATGCAGAGTGACAGGGATCTCTGCATAGTCCATGGCAGGGTCAGCAGGAGGGCGAGGCGACAGTGGAGGATCACGTAGCGAGCGCGGTTCGAGACGTAGGGCGCGTCGATTGCGGCGCAGAATGGAGCCATCCGGTAGACGAACCAGGAACGAGCGGGGGGCCACCTGCCGAAGGACAACAGCGGTTGCAGACCAGCCACCATCCGGAAGATGGATGCGGACGTTGTCATCTGGAGCCAGAGCAGGGAGATCAGCTGCACGGGAGTCATGAGCCGCCTTGTGCTGTGCACGAGATAGCTGCATCCGGCGAAGGACCGGAACCTGGTCGACGTCTGGGACATGAATGGACGGCACCGTCGTCCTCAGGGTACGACCCATGAGCAATTTGGCTGGCGACAGGCCAGTGGACAGTGGGGCGGAGCGATAGGCCAGCAAGGCGAGGTAGAAATCGGACCCAGCATCGGCAGCCTTGCAGAGGAGCCGTTTGACTATATGGACTCCCTTCTCCGCTTTGCCGTTGGATTGGGGGTACAGGGGACTGGATGTCACATGGGCAAAATTGTACCTCCTGGCAAAGTTGGACCATTCCTGGCTTGCGTAACTGGTGCCATTGTCCGACATAACCGTGAGTGGGATGCCGTGTCGAGCAAAGGTGTCCTTACAGGCACGGATGACTGCAGACGATGTGATATCGTGCGACCGTATCACCTCCGGGTAATTTGAAAAGTAATCCACGATCAGGACATAGTCTCTACCCACCGCGTGGAACAGGTCGATGCCCACCTTGGTCCAAGGTGACGTGACCAACTCATGGGGCTGCAGGGTCTCATGTGGTTGGGCCGTCTGGAAGCGCTGGCAAGTGGGGCAGTTGAGCACTGTGTTGGCTATGTCCTCATTAATGCCGGGCCAGTACACTGCCTCTCGGGCCCGTCGGCGGCAATTTTCCACGCCAAGATGGCCCTCGTGTAGTTGTTCCAGGACAAGCTGGCGCATGCTATGTGGGATGACAATGCGGTCCAGTTTCAGAAGAACCCTATCTACTATCGCCAGATCATCTCTGACATTATAGAACTGAGGGCATTGGCCCTTGAGCCACCCGTCTGTTAGATGGCGCATGACACACTGTAGCAAAGGGTCAGCCGCCGTCTCGCGGCGAATTTGGACGAGGTGTTCATCCGTGGCAGGTAGATTGGAGGCCACGAAGGCCACATGGGCGTCAACCTGGCAGACGAATCCCGCTGGGTCACATGGAGTGTTGACTGCCCTGGAGAGAGTGTCAGCAATGATGAGGTCTTTGCCTGGAGTGTATACCAGCTGGAAGTCGTATTGCCGGAGCTTGAGAAGAATACGCTGGAGGCGAGGCGTCATGTCGTTCATGTCTTTCTGTATTATATTGACCAGCGGGCGATGGTCGGTCTCGACGGTGAATTGAGGAAGTCCGTACACATAATTGTGAAATTTAACCACACCGGTCAGAAGGCCCAGGCACTCCTTTTCTATCTGTGCGTAGCGCTGCTCCGTGGGGGTCATGGCGCGTGACACATATGCAACGGGGGCCCATGATGAGGCCTCATCGCGTTGCAGGAGCACTGCCCCAATGCCTGATTGGCTGGCATCGGTCAAAATTATTTTGGTCTCTTTTGCTGGATCAAAGAAAGCTAAGACCGTGGCCGTGGTGAGTTTTGTTTTGAGTTCTCTCCATTAGCGCTCGTGGGCAGGGAGCCATTGGAAGTCTGTCGTCTTCCTGACTAGGTTCCTGAGAGCCGTGGTATGAGAGCCTAAAAAGTTGACCATGCCCAGAAATCGGAGGACCGTCTTCTGGTCCTCTGGCGTTTTCATGGCTGTGATAGCAGCCACCTTGTCCGCATCTGGCCGCAGACCCAACTGGGAGATGTGGTCCCCGAGGAACTTGTGTTCCGTCAGACCAAAGGAGCATTTGGCCCTGTTGAGGCGGAGGCCCTGCTCACGTATACGTTTGAATATGCGCTGGAGGCGACTGACATGCTCCTGCGGGGTGGTGGACCAAATGATTATGTCGTCGACATAGACGCAGACACCTTCAATGCTTTCCGGAACACTTCTGAAGCAGATATGATCCCAAACGGCATCCTGTTGTAACAATATCTGCCAAAGGGGGTATTAAATGTGCAAAGTTTCCCGCTGGATTTGTCGAGCTGGATTTGCCAGAATCCTTTTGAGGCGTCGAGTTTGGTGAAGAGCTTGGCGCGAGCCATCTCGCATGTGATCTCTTCGCACTTGGGAATGGGATAATGCTCCCTCATGATATTGCGATTTAGATCCTTGGGATCAATGCAAATTCTCAATTCGCCGGAAGGCTTTTTTACACATACCATGGAACTGACCCAGTCGGTCGGTTCCGTGACTCTGGAAATCACTCCTTGGTCCTGGAGCTCCTGCAGCTGCTGCTTGAGACGGTCCTTAAGGGGTGCTGGGACCCTGCGAGGTGCGTGCACCACAGGCGTGGCATTCTGTTTCAATAAGATCTTGTAGGTGTATGGGAGTGTGCCCATGCCTTCGAAGACATCGTGGTGCTGGTTGATGATGGCGTCAAGTTGCGCCCTGAAGTTGGTGTCCTGAAAGGCAGACGTGTCATCAGGAGAGAGAGAGTGAACTCTCTGCACTAGGTTCAACAGCTTGCATGCCTGCGCGCCAAGTAGGGAGGCTTTCGAGGAGCCCACGATTTCAAAAGGAAGGATGGCTTTACGTGACCTGTGCGTCACTTCAAGTTGGCACGAGCCGCTGGCATCAATGGCACTGCCATTGTAATTCAATAGCTGGCAGGCTAATGAAAGGATGGTTGGTTTGACACAAAGGCTTTGGAAGTCAGACCGCGCAATGAGATTGGCGGAGGCACGAGTGTCCAGGCGGAATCGTATTTGGGACCTGTTGACCGTCAGGGTGGCACACCATTCATCGTCTGGATCGATGCTGTATACCGACAGCGGCTGGTGTCTTTGCTTCGGGGACACCTTGTTTTTTGTCACGATACCGACTCGAAAAGGCGCCTTCGGGTCCTCGGTGTCACTGCTGTGTGGGAGGTCCGCATCAGACTCGGTGACTGTGGGATGAATTGCCCGGACATTCCTGCAAGGCTGGCTGAAGTGATATGAAGTGGCAGGCTGAGTTGCTCGGCATAAGGCAGCATAGTTGCCAAGTCTGCCACATCTTAGGCATTGACGAGATTTGGCATGGCATTGCCGTTTTAAATGGGCGGAGCCACAGTTGCCGCACGTCGTAGCGTCAGCACGTTCGCGCGCCACCGCGCATGCGCGGTGCGGTCGTGCGTGGTGCGCGCCTGCGCATTACGTTCTTCGACGTCGCCGTCCCCTCGTTTGGTGCGCACAAGCGCGGGAGTCCGTGAAAAGCGTGCGAAATGGCCGCCCTCATCCAGGCTGAGGCCCTGGAGTTGCTCAATTGTTTGGACCCGTTCCGCCTCGTGGGGACCTTGCCGTGCCGTTTCAGCCGCTTGGATGTGGGAATACCGACTCGTGGCATTTTTGTGAAGGACACAGGTCTCAATGGCGGTCGCTAGGGTGAGCTGCTTTACTTTGAGGAGCTGCTGTCGTAGGGGGTCCGACTGAACACTGAAAACGATCTGGTTGCGTATCATGGAGTCGGAGGTGGGCCCGTAGCTGCAAGACTGCGCAAGGATGCGGAGGTGAATGAGAAAGGATTGGAAAGGTTCATCCTTACCCTGCAAACGCTGTTGGAACACGTAGCGCTCAAAACTTTCATTCACCTCTACGCTGCAGTGAGTGTCAAACTTGAGGAGGACCGTCTTGAACTTTGTTTTATCTTCATCATCCGCAAAGGTGAGAGAATTGAAAATGTGGATGGAATGGTCCCCGGCCGTGGATAGGAGGAGAGCAATCTTCCTGGTATCCGGGGCGTCCTCCCTGTCTGTGGCCTCAGGGAAGAGATGGAAGCGCTGTTTGAATATCTTCCAGTTGGCCCCTAGGTTACCAGCGATGCGGAGCAGCGGCGGCGGGCGGACGCTGTCCATGTTGCAGGATGACGGAATGCTGGCGGAAGGCAGATCACTTGCAGGTAGGTCTAAGAAGTGCTAATATCCCTCAACCCCTGGTATCATGATGTGTTGGGCGCTCTGGATCCGTGGAACACATACAGGAAACCAACACTTGAAATAGTGCAACACTTTTTTATTGAGTCATTAACAGTTTAACATACTCTCACTGTGGGTTTACACGATACTAGCTTTAACTAAAGACATTTGCCTTGTCCTAACCAGTCGATGCACTCAGCACATGGTGAATGTCTGTGCTGTAAGCTGTGAGCTCTGTCCTACTAGGAATCTGCAGCTCAAATGAGCGGGAACTCTGATGCCCTCTAGTGCGAGTGCTCTAACTGGTGATTGGCTGCAGTGTTGTGTGTGTTCATTGGTCCCAATGTGTGTCTGCACCATGATATACTGGTGTATATTATGACAATCATCAAACCTAATAACATGGCCGCCAGTTGTATAATTTATAAATGGAATAAAGTATTATGGTGGTATGTATTAGGGGTATTAGGGTACCCAATGATGCCGAGAGGCTACTGGTGGACAGACACTGGGTCCTGATTGGATCTTCCGCCTGCTGGCTCCACCCAGTAAGGCGGAGTATAAGAACCCGGGTTCTCCCAGCAGCCGCATTCTGTAACCGAGCTGCTGGGGAACAAGTCTGCGTAATAAAGCCATCGATTGACTTTATCTCATCTCGCCTTGTGAGTGATAGATTGTGCTACAAGTATCAGCTGAACTTGGCACTATTTCTTATGCAGGGGATGGCTAAGGAGCTCTGACCTACTAGGAATCTGCAGCTCAAATGAGCGGGAACTCTGATGCCCTCTAGTGCGAGTGCTCTAACTGGTGATTGGCTGCAGTGTTGTGTGTGTTCATTGGTCCCAATATGTGTCTGCACCATGATATACTGGTGTATATTATGACAATCATCAAACCTAATAACATGGCCGCCAGTTGTATAATTTATAAATGGAATAAAGTATTATGGTGGTATGTATTAGGGGTATTAGGGTACCCAATGATGCCGAGAGGCTACTGGTGGACAGACACTGGGTCCTGATTGGATCTTCCGCCTGCTGGCTCCACCCAGTAAGGCGGAGTATAAGAACCCGGGTTCTCCCAGCAGCCGCATTCTGTAACCGAGCTGCTGGGGAACAAGTCTGCGTAATAAAGCCATCGATTGACTTTATCTCATCTCGCCTTGTGAGTGATAGATTGTGCTACAAGTATCAGCTGAACTTGGCACTATTTCTTATGCAGGGGATGGCTAAGGATCCTAATCCAGGGTCGGAATCTTGTTGAGGTGACTGCAAGGGTCTCGCCTACTGGCTGGAGAGCCAGTGAGGGAACAATGCTGCCTCTTTCTGGGGAGGCCCACTCAACCGGAAGGCAGTGGTGTAGCCCCTGAGAAGCAAGGCCCCGGGGGCAGAGGACTCGCTATCGAGTTTGCCGTTGCAGTTCTTGTGCTCAGCAGCACCACTGAAGAGGCCATGGTTGCTGCTGGAAGGGCAGACTCTGGATTCCCAGGATCACAGAGCGACCTGTGGCAGAGGTAAGTAATGCTTGGGGGAGTGGGGGGGCGAGACATTCATGGGTTAGGGGGTCACAGGGAGAGGGGTGCAGGGAGTTGGGCAGGGGTGGCTCTCAGACTTTCCGTTTCCAATGTCAATCAGGCACTGAGTTAATAGACGGGCAGCATGGTTGTATCTGTCGCAAAAGTTGAACAGTGACAAGCCAGCGGAGGCGGGAGGAGCCCCTTAAATGGCTACTTAAGGGCCTCAATTAAGGGTGGGGCAGGAAGGTTAACCATTCCCTTCTACAACTTAATTCTGAAAGAGGTGGAAGATGGTGGGTTCCAGGTATGCCACCTAATTAAATTCCATCCTGCCTCCAAGCTCGCTACCAGAGAGAGCAGCATTTGCCTCCCGACATGAACACATAATTTAAGTTGACTCGCCAACATATTACTGAAGGAATGCTGCACTGCCTTTGGGCGAACTGTAAAAATAGATTCTGCTCAGGTCAGGTTGAAGATTCCATGACATTTGTTGAAGAAGAGCTGCGAGTTTTCCTTGTCTCTGGGCCAAAAATTCTCGCAGTACCAAACTATCAAATAAAGATTTCATGATCGTTCACCTCAATGCTGCCTGTGCAAACTTGCTGTGTACAAAGTGTTTTCGCTGTTTGCCAAACAACAAGTCACTGCACTTCAAAATTTCTCATTGTGTGAAGTGTTTTGAGATGTTTTTGACAGACATGAAAAGACATTATGTGAATACAGGTCCCTTTCTTAGAAAGAAAATTTCTTTGATATTGTTCAGGTATAAAGATTTCAAATAGCTAATGGAGCACGTTTTTCCTTCAAAACAATTCTGATGCAGGGGGAGAAATCAGATGCTGTCCATTCAGTTTAATCCTTTAATAGTAACACAGTCTCAATGATGAGTGATGCCTGCTACAAATCACAGCTAAAACATCTCAATGATTTAGAATTTTGTCAAACATGTTTATACATGAAGTTGAAGAATCTGCTATCTACACCTTTTTAGATCTTACTGGTCTATCACCTACATTCCGTTGAAAATAAGGCAATGGGCTAAAACATTGATATGGTCGGCTTGCCAGAAAGGAGATTGTGATGTGTGATTGCGAGGTGATGAACTGTTCTTTTAGAACATTGATGCTTTACTTCACAACAATCCTGGTTTCGTCGTCACTCCCATTGTGTGAGCATTGCCCCTGTGTGGACAAACGGCAGAAGAGAGTCTTGAGTAACATGGATGGCCCTTGTTGCGAAACAGTCACTCTCTGGTTTGTTGTGGTGGTTTGAATACGACACGGGGCACGTACAATTCACTGGCCTAGGATAAGGCATTGTGCCTGCTGCTGAGACATTGGGCAGTCACCAACGTGATGGTTGGTGCATGGTTGCACACTGTTAGGAATAGAAAATAAAGGTAGTTTTAAGGGATTTATATTTGTATTGATTAACATTAGAAATAAGGTATAGTTTTAAATGGGTTTAATTTAATGTTTCTGTGCCTGGAAGAGTAAAAGCTATAGTTAGATTCATGCTGGACAGTAGTGTTTGCATGTGTGGGGGTTGGCTTCAATTCCAACTGTGATTCTATTGTGCTTAAAGAGGGCTATGGTGTGAAGAGTAAATAAACCAACAGTGGTTGCTTTGCAACCTTGTAAGGTAAAGAAGCCTTTAAGTTTTAGTTTAGCTAATTTGATAGCAGTTGGACATAGGTAGTGAGAGGGAAGGTAGCTCTCACCGCTCTGTTAGAAGCAGTTGGTTCAGATTAGAGAGGGAACATCTTTCTCAGCTTTGCTGGAAGAGAGGCCATGGAGTGATGGCCAAGAAAACAAGGCAGAGTTCTGAAGAGCAGAAGGATGTTAATGCATTGGAGAGAGTGCAGATGAAGTTTATAAGAATGGTTCCAGGGAGAAGAATGTTCAGTTATGAGTTTAGAGTGGAGAGAAGAAGGTTGAGAGGAAATTTGTTGGAGAATCTCAAAAACATAAGGGAGCTGAACGGACCTGTTCCTGTTCATAAACAGATCAAGAATAAGAGGGCACAGATTTAAGGTGATTTGCAAAAGAAGCAAATGTGAGGTGAGAAAAAACTTTTTCACACAACATGTGGTTTGAGTCTGGAGCGCACTGCCTGGAATTGTGGAGGAGGCAGGTTCAATTGAGGCATTCAAGAGGACATGAGATGATTACAATAGAAACAATGTGAAAAATTACTGGGAAAAGGTAGGGGAATGGCACTGATCCACGATGCTCATTTGGAGAGATGGTGCAGGCACAAAATGGGTCAAACGGCCCCCTCCTGTGCCATAACAATTCTGTGTGATCCTTTTAAATAGCGCAATTATTGAAGGATCCTTGGAATTCGGTTGTGTGTATTTAAGATAGGGGGCGCTAATATCCCCCCACGCCGGGTGGGAGAATCGCCGGGGCGCCACATGAATTGCGCCACATCGCCCCGACCTCCGCACGCGATTCTCCCACCCCCCCGGAAACCAGCGGCGCGCGATTCGCACGGGCCGCTCAGAGAACCGGCGAGCGGCGATTCTCCGGCCTTGATGGATCGAGCGGCCGCTACAACATGACAGGTTCCCGACAGCGCCATCCACCCCTGGTTGCTGCCAGCGGAAACTCTGCGGGAACGCTGGGGGGGGCGGCCTGTGGGGGAGGGAGGGGGGCTCCTTCACCGGGGCGGCCTCCGATGGGGTCTGGCCCGCGATCGGGGCCCGCCAATCGGCGGGCCGGTCTCTCCCCCACCCCGGGCCTACCTCCTTTCGCGCGCCGCCCCAGAACACCCTGCCTTGTTGGTGACGGGCCGGCGTGCGTAAGACGTTCCCTGCGCATGCACAGGTTGGCGCGGCCCAACTGCGCAAGCGCAGGATTGGGCTGCCCCGACTGCGCATGCGCGGGTTGGCGCGGCGCCCATTTGGCGCCACGTAAGGATGCTGGAGCAGTGTGACCTGCTCCAGCGCCGTGCTGGCCCCCTGTGGGGGCCAGAATAGGTCGTGCCCGGGCCCTGTTCGCGCCGTCATGAAACGCGATGGCGTTCACGTCGGCACGAACATTTGACTCCATATCGGAGAATCGCCCCCACTATGTTAGCAGAACCTGCGAGGTACAAAATGACAGATTGGTTGCCACATTAGTGTTAGGCACAATCTATTCACTCTGCATGCTTCCATGCAGAGATGCAGAGATTGCACGTCTGCACTACACCCCGCACCACCACCACCCCTCCCGCCACCCCCAAGCATGGCAATCAGCAAAGAATGGTCCAAAAGTGGCTGCAAGTGGCCCCTCCACCCCCATGTTCAACAACCTGGGCTGCCATAACATGATTGGGAAGATGCCAGCGCTATGGCTTTCTGCTTAATAAACAGTGGATTACAATCTCAACCTTGGGTTACCCCTCTCTCTGGATCTGTAAAAACTTAATTACCTGCAAACACTCGCATTCAAAGTATTGTCTTGCATCTTTGACTTTGCCTATGTATATGTTTCTGGAACCTACCTCTTCATTCACCTGAGGAAGGAGCAGTGCTCCGAAAGCTAGTGATTTGAAACAAACCTTTTGGACTTTAACCTGGTGTTGTAAGACTTCTTACTGTACAATCTCAAAGTCATCCAGAGTCCAATTAAGATCCAAAAACGCAATAAGAACTTGATGATGTCAGAATGAAACAATGCCGCCTTCAATTTGTAAAATTGCCACAAGAAAGATTGCAACAGAAAGTATTTGTTTGAGATTTTCAATCATCTTTGCAGCTGTAAAGTCTTTAGCTTCAAAGTTTGAGCCTAAATGGTGAGGTCTGAGTTGCCCCTGATATTGGATCTCGATCCACATTGCTGTCAACTACGGGCAGCTTGGAGAGGAAGCACGATTGAAGGTTGGGTCACTCCTGGTGGCCCTCAGGCAAGTGAGGAAAGGGGCAACCTGGAAGGGAGAGAGTAACTGGGAAGTGGGGAGCCCGGCTGTGTTGACAAGCAATGAATTATGGAGGAGCGACGATTGGGGGGGCGGGGCAGGGTGTGATCCGGGAGTGGCAATGAGGGATGCTAGAAGGGAGTGGCATTAATGGGAAGGGAGTGACGGTAATTGGGGGAATGGTTGGCAGGGAAGTGGTGGCAATCATTTATATTGGCCATTGCAGTAGTGGACAGTAGTCAATGTCAGGTTGAGTGAAACAGTATTGCTGATCCTCCAAGCCCTACATTCAGACATGCATATTTTAAATACTTCCATTGCTGGCTGTGATCCTACGGGTGGTCCCTTAAGGACTTTGTAGGTGTGATTTTCTTCTGTGCAGCTGGTGCTCGTTCCAGCTGCCTCAGGACAAATCAGTCCTGTAGCGGGGGGCCACCAAGAGGTGTTAGCCTATCTGTATGTGCCTACCATGCGCTGCATTCAAAACCTTTATTGTAGGAAGACTGAATATTCCTGTTTCTGCTAATAACATTATGTTTAATAAATCTCCTCAGCTTTTGTAATGGATAGCAGTTTAAGAATTGCTGTGGTGATGGTGATACAATTGTTACTCTCAAACAGTTACAGTTCAGTTGAGGGTGCTAATAGACTTTATCGAGGGATGTCCCTTGAGTTGGTGGGCATGTGGAGTCGCAGGTTCCTGACCGTACTGATGGTGTTGGCTGCCCAACTCAGGTGGAGCATCTGGAAGACCAATGTTGCTTTGCTGGTTCTTGCGCGGACATCGATCTCTTTTTGTCCTCCCTGGTGATGATGCTTCCTAGGTAGGGCAAGTGTTCAACATCCTCAATATTCTGTGGCCTGATGGTGATGGGAGGGCCTTGCTGCCATCAGCTGTTGTCTGCCCTGTCTTCTCGCAGCGTAGATCAATCTTGGCGTTGCTATTGCCAATGCTGGTGGTCATGTCTTGTAGTGCAAAGCAGTGACATCTACGAAATCCAGATCTGTCAACCGGTGTTGTTGCCATGGATGCCAAAGCCTGCATCCGCCATCACCTTTCTCATGATGAAATCAGTAACCAAGATGAAAAGGAATGGGGAGAGTATGCAGCCTTGCCGTTCTGCTGTGATAATGCTGAAGGAGTCCGTGGTCCCCGTACTGGTCTTGAACAACAACCGGAGTTGCAGGTTTAGGCTTTGAAGATGGCCTTTGAAGCGCCCCTTCCCCCCCCCCCCGCCCCCCCGAATTATTTCGAAGTTGTGTCTCATGGGGGATCTCTTGTCTCAAATTGGGAAGCAAGGAGAAAAATTCATCTGCACCTGGAATTCTTTCATCGACAAAAACATTAGTTCTTTAATTTTCAATAATTAGATATATTTATGGTAAGTTTGAGTGTTTTTACTGCAGCAATTGATTATTGAGCTTTGTCCTGCAAAGGTAAGTCACTGAGCATTGTGTCAGCATGGAAATGCATTTCCTGTATGAAAGAACACTCTTATGCATTCAAAACTGAAGAAAATAATACTTGGGATCACTAAAGTAATGAACTGAAATGATTTAAAATCCCTTTTCATTTAAAAATAAAATACATTTTCAGCATCTTTCACTGAGGTAAAAAGCCCCCGCTTACTTCCGGACTGCTTTGATTGACAGACCATCTTATGTATGTTCGGAAAAAAGAGATCATCTGGTTTGTCACTTCTAATAGACTACAATGTTACATTGTTATTACTGGGGGCTGGTTTAGCACAGGTGGCTGGGCAGCTGGATCGTAATGCAGAGTGAGGCCAAAATCATGGGTTCAATTCCTATTCCAGCTGAGGTTATTCATGAAGGCCCACCTTCTCAACCTTGCCCCTCACCTGATCCTCAAGTAAAATCACCATCAGTCAGCACTCCCCCCTCAAAGGGGAATGCAGGCTATGGTCATCTGGGACCACGGTGACTTTATTTATGTTTCTTACAGCAATGCTCCAAAACCACTTCGCTCAGCCAGGAACTGTGCTCATATTTTGACTGACAGTTTAAGAGGTTATTAAAGTATCTTCTGTCCATGATGTGGTTCGTCAAATAGATGTCAACTTGTTTTTACAACAGATTGCCCACTTGAGGGGATTTACATTTTTAAAATCGGCTTTATGAATGAGTTCCTTTCAGCAGGAAGTGTGCTTCAGTGAGAGGTATATTATATTGTTAGAAATGTAAATCATTTTCATGTCCATTTCAAAGTAATAGCTCATGATATCTGTCCATAGTGAATACTGGATGAGTGGTTATAGAGGATGAGAGGCATGGAAGGGCCATAAGGAGTAAGAAGGGGCACGTGGATACGAGGGGGCATGGAGGGGATATGTGGGGTGGGTGTGGATTGAGGGGTGAGGGTTTAAGGACCAGATATTCATCATTAAAACTGGGCTGATGTCCTGGTAAACAGAGCAGGTATTCCAGCCTTCTGGCTTCACCACCCGCCCACCTCTATTTCTGCCTCTGGAGGTGGTGGCCTCAACTCCATCCCACCCTGCATCCTCAACAAGACAATACAGTGGGCGCGGGACCTTTTTAAATGAGACAGGTCTGCCATGTCTGGAAGTTCGCCGACTCGACCTTTCAGCCTCTTCCACAAAATCTCAGCCCCCAGTCATGCTAGCAGGACAGGCGACTGATCAGCGCCAATGGGAGATACAAAATTCCATGACTTGTTTTGTGCTTCCTGTCAAAAACTGCAGTGTGAATGACCTGAAAGGTAAGATGTACTACATTATGTCAACAATTAATTGTTTGTTGGATCATTATGCATACACTGATAACCATATAGACCAGGATCTCTCTAAATAATAAACCAATAATAAAACTCGCCAGGCTTAAATTACATTCGCTTCCAACTAGTGATACTGTTTTTGCAAATTTAGGACGCTAGATGTTGCTCTTCTATTTAGCTCAAATAAAATGAAGGTGAGCTCCAAACTGTAACAAATGCTCTAAGCTAGTTTAAGTAGACTCAGCCTTGCTTTCATTGGACATGGGATCTTAGCACAGAGGCCATCTTGATAAAGGCACCAAGAACCTTGAGATAAAAAAGAAGCAATACCTTGCTGGTGGGGCTGGATGGACACCTTCTCTCTGCAATCTGGGCCACGACTGCTGGATTACTTGAGCTAATCAGCACCGGCGAACTGATCTGTAATGGCTGGTGGGCTGGAGACGGGTGGGAGATTCTGTTGAGCATGTTCATGGCGCTTGTGTGACAACGCGTCTCTTTAGCACCTGCCTTCCCTGCCTCTGTGCCTTTGGTGGTTGTATTCGCATTGGCTGCTGCAGAACTGCATTGACATTTACCATCTTTCACATCTGGCCTTTTTGTTGCTAATAATTGCTTTGCTGTTGAGTTCATCTACAAGGGACAGAAAAAGAACTGAGTGAATATTTTACTTGCATAGTTACAGTGCAATCAGTGAAATCAAAGCATCACGAGGGAAATATTTTTATGAATACATTAAAAAAATGTTTTAAATATGAAGCATATTTTCACCTTCTCCTTGCTTTTTGGATTTCGTCAAACCCTGGCAGAAAGGTCACTTGCTCCCGAACTTTTGTCAATGAAACTAAGCAGACTCACAGAGTCTCCACAAGAATTTTGGAAAGACTCTTTTTGTCCCACCACCTCCTCCTCCCACCACCCCCGTTCCCTCCAGAGTGGCATCAAGCTTTTGATTGTTGCTGTCTTACGATTAAAATTACTGAACAAATTACGTGCAAATACATTACATTTCTTTCTGCTATTAATATTTTAAAATTCGCTGATACTTCTGTATCAGTGAAGGAGACAGGATGTTGATGTGCACATCAAGTATTCAGCAAATAGGGAGCGTCTCGGACATTTACAAGGAACCTATGGGGTCAGAGGAGACGCAGACCGAGGAGCTGAAGCACAAGTGGGAGGAGGAGCTGGGAGGAGAGATAGAGGATGGTCTATGGGCGGACGCGTTGAGTATAGTCAACGTGTCCGCAACATGTGCCAGGCTCAGCCTGATACAATTAAAGGTCGTTCACCGGGCTCACAAGACAGTGGCCCGGATGAGCAGATTCTTTGGGGTGGAAGACAGGTGTGCAAAATGTGCGGGAGGACCAGCGAACCATGTCCACATGTTCTGGGCATGTCCGAAGCTTAGGGGATTTTGGCAGAGGTTTGCAGATGTCATGTCCACGGTGTTAAAAACAAGGATGGTGCTGAGTCCAGAGGTGGCGATTTTCGGGGTGTCGGAAGACCCGGGAATCCAGGAGGAGAAAGAGGCAGATGTTCTGGCCTTTGCTTCACTGGTAGCCCGGAGACGGATACTAATAGCTTGGAGAGACTCAAAGCCCCCAAAGTCGGAGACCTGGCTATCGGACATGGCTAACTTTCTCTTTTTGGATAAAATCAAGCTCGCCTTGAGAGGGTCACTGTTAGGGTTCGCCCAAAGTTGGCAACCAGTCGTCGACTTCTTCGCGGAAAATTAATCGTCAGCAGAAGGGGAGGGGGAGGGGGGTTAGTTTAGCTTAGAGTAGGGGGTTAATAAAGGTGGGACCTGTAAGGGAGGGAGACGGCTTTTGCACTATGTTTATAGTTTCATGTACATTGTTTATTGTGTTGTTGTTACAATACCAAAAAATACCTCGATAAAATGTTTATTAAAAAAAAAGTATTCAGCAAATATTTCTAGCTGTCTGGCTGGCGCATGAAGAAATGTCACTCCCCTTTGAAGCATATCGCCTTGCAGCTCCTGTGAATTTCCCCACTATAAATCCAAAGCAATTTCTTACTGGAGTGCGATTAATTCTAATCACATTGCTAGAGATGGACTGTTTTGTTTAACCTGACACTTAAGGAGCTAGAGGAAACTCAGCAAGACAATTTTTCCCCACTGGGGCAGTCGAGCAAATGGTGAACGTGGAAAATGGGTTGCTCTGTAAAATAAAAAATACTGAAATTTGAATAATTTCCCTTTAACCATGGAATATGCATGTATCAATAGCACTTCACGCTGCAGCTGGAACTTGCTGGCTAAAGGTTGTGGAGTGTGCAGAACTTTAAAAAAAATAAATTTCGATTAACCAATCATTTTTTTCAATTCAGGGGCAATTTAGAATGGCCAATCCACCTACTCTGCACATTTTTGGGTTGTGGGGGCGAAACCCACGCAGACACAGGGAGAATGTGCAAACTCCACACGGACAGTGACCCAGAGCCAGGATCGAACCTGGGGCCTCAGCACCGTGAGGCAGCTGTGCTAACCACTAGGCCACCATGCTGCCCGAGTGTGCAGAACTGATCATAGCTTCGAAGGAGACAAACAAATTGAGAAATGGATGACTGTTTCACATGCAATTCTAGATTAATTTCTTTTGCAAATCTGAATGATTGATAAGTATGAAAAACAATAAGCTTAGCACATTCCAAACAGTCTTTTCCCTCCAGCTGCTTTGCTCTGGACAGCTAAAAGTTAAATGGTGTCCTTCATTTTTTCCTGAGGTGAGCACTAAGTTTAGATCATTCTAGAATAAGGGATTGCACTAATTGTATATTGTAAATTGAAAAGTGTACTTGTCCAACATTTTCTTTTGGAAACTAAATGAACTATGACTATTATCATTTCCATCGCAACACTTTCATTCACAGGTAATCTGATAGCAGTCGTCAATATGATTGATGCCATTGTTCATCTATTTGTCTTTATAAATCCCAAGGTGGGTCCACTTTTAAAAAGAAATACGCATTCCTGACCATGATCACTGACCTGAAACAAAGGAAAAACAACAGTAACCAATGATCAGTAGAATTCCAGTAGAATACCTACCTCAACAAATGAAATGGGGAATATTCCGACTTTATCTCTTAATTTGCCCTCTGCCCAGTTTTCATCCACTGTCCGGATCATTTTTAGAATATCATTCTGAAAGGCAAACTTGAAACTATTTTGAATTTGCCACAACCTTAAAAGTTGAACAGTGACTTCAAGGCACCCCTGGTGAGGGTGCATCATGCAGTAGGTCCTTGCCCTGGTGTTCAAATGTATTTGATACTTCATTCGATACTGAAGGCATGCCCTGTGAGAGCTGAATCCCAAAATACATGTTGAATTTACTTCGACTGAAAGTACATGATACATGCATGATCATAGACTTGAACCCTTTGTCCAGAAAGTATTGTTTTCACAGTCTCGTAATTAAGCCATTCTTCTGAAAATTATTTAATAGGATGAAGAATAGCAGAGTCAATGGAAATTAAAATTGGACAGGGTGTATTATCTGTTGTTGCTTCACTACCATCCGTTTTGTGATAATTGCCAAAGGTCAATTTAATCTTTGTTCTTCCAATTGAAGCAATTGTATGAGGACTGACCCTTTAAAGCCATTTAAAAAACCGATGCCTTATTATAAAGTTCCCATTGACATTGCAGCTCATGGATGTTGTTGAGCTTTAAGCTGTTCCCATAATCATGCAACCTCTCAAACATATGCAGGATTAATCTTCCCACTTCTTACCTTGAGGAAGGGCAGGAGATCCTTGTTGGCTTCCTTGTCTTTCTCTTTCAGATTAAAGTCATAAAGAGCTTTGCAGAGGGGTGGGGGTTGAGGTAAATGATGGATAACTTGAACAAAATTGAGAGGGAAAATTCCACAAACTCCGTTGATTTCCCCATAATACCAATTCTCATCCACTTGGCGACGGAGAATGATGTCATCACCCTTTTTAAAGCTCAGGTCTCCTGGCTTCTGGCCTCCATAAGTGTACAACGCTCTCGCACATGGCACCTGCAATAATCAACAATTTCAGCGAATGGGATTTCAGCATTGCCAATGCCAAAAGCAACATTGCATTCCTGGTAAATACACTCTTTATCCCCAAGCCCTCAATCTCTCTGGTCACAGGTAGGCTCAGCTTCATCACAAAATGGTCCTCACTTCATTGCATTGAACTGTGTAACTAAGCATGACCCTGACTCCAAGTGCTTGTAAGTATTGTGAAATGTGTATTATAGATCTACTCTACAGATCTACAATACAAATCAAACAGGTGTATTGACTAAAATCTGTGCTCTTGTGGCACAATGGGTAGCATCCCTAGCTCTGGGCCAGAAGCTCCATCTCTGAGTCCCACCCCAGGACTTGATGGCCAAGGAATGCGGTCAAAACAGTTGAATGTGTCAACCTGCAAATCCTTCCAAACACGCCAATGGCTGGGAGAGACTCCTGGTCAGCCACATTTGATGTGGAGTGGCGCCCCGCAAGCTATAAGCCCCTGACGACAGTCTAGTGACCTGTTCCAGGAATAACTTGCCATGGAAATGGACAAAATCCTGCCTTAGTGCACCACTAGGTGTGGGAATTGTCATTGGAAAATGACTAAAATAATAGAATGAAATAAATCTGAAATAAATCTATAGTGAAATAAAATGAGTCCGTAAATATAAAATTCACAATGTGGAAACAAATCTTGTAATATTTCTACCCAAAAGGAGTTGTAGATGATATCACCCCAAGTGATACATTTGTAACAAAATATATGAAATTATAACAAAATTTGCAAGAGCGGAGAGGGAGGCTTCAGAGCAGAGAAGGGACATAAAAAGCTGTCTCACGTTTCTGGCTTCAGAACCTACGTTCAGACTTAAAATTGAGGTGTGCCATCCCAGATAAGCTGCTTGGTGATTGACTGGTCAGTATTTCCCACTTATTTAAACTAGGTAATTTCAATTGAGGTAAATGGAACATCAATTGAAAGAATAAGAATTTAAGTACAAGCAAGACGGAAGGAACTAATTAAAAAATGAGAAAATAATTAAATAATAGTTAATTAAAGCACAATAAAGGTTGCTGGGCCGTTGACACGTTGCAGCTGTAGTAATTGGCTCAGATGGAAGTCAGTGTGATTCACGACAACCACATATGCAGCACATACCTGTGGCTCGAGAAGTTTCAGCTCAGAGTCAGTGAGCTGGAGATTGTGGTATGGACACAGAGATAAATCATGGGAGGGGGATGTTACTCGGACACTTTGTTCCAGAAGGCATTCACGTCTCCGGCTAGGGTCTTCTAATTTGGCCCATGGACAGCGGCGGGGGAGTGAGGCAATTATGGGGATCGAGAAAGTAAATAGTAAATAGGAACGCAGTGGTAGAAGAAGACAGTATTGTTTTTAGGGGTATAGATATAATTCTCTGTACATGAGAGCGAAAGCCCAGCAAGCAGTGTTGGCAACCTGGTGCTAGAGCTCGGGTCATCTGATCCGGCTGGAGAGGAACAGCAGTGGGAGGGGAGGATCTAGTTGTCATGGTCTATGTAGGTACCAATGACATGGATAGGACTAGGAAAGAGGTTCTGCATAGAGTGTATGAGCAGCCATGCACTGAATTAAAAAGCAGAACCACAAAGCCAACAATATCTGGAATATTACCTTAGCCATGAGCAAATTGGCGTAGGGTAAATAAGATTAGGGAATGAGATGTCTGGCTCACACTTTGGTGTGGAAGAACTGGGCTTTTGTTCATGAGGCACTGACACTGAAACTGGGAAAAGTGAGAGATGTACCGTTGGAATGTTCTTCATCAAAACCAAGCTGGGGTCAGTGTTCTGGTGAGTTATATAACTAAGTCGTCATTGAGGGCTTCAAACTAAATAGTGGGGGTGAGGGATCACCTGGAGAAGGAAGAATATGGTAAATTAAAGGGACAGGACAAGGCAAGAGATCAAGGTGACAATAAAGGTAATGGAAGTCAGAGGGTGGCAAGAAGGGGCAGAGCATACAAAAAAAGGATAAATTGACAGCTCAAATAGAATTAAAATTCATGACCTGAGAGCTATTAAAGAGACACGGCTATAGGTGATCATGATTGGGACCTGAATATTCAAAGGTACATTTCAGGCATGATTTACCGGAATCACAGCGGAACGTGGCCGCTAGATTCTGGGGGAAGCCTCCCCCGGGATTCATGACTGCCATTGCACCTCGCGAGATCTAAACAGATCTCACAAGACGATCTAGATCCCCCGTGGTTAAGTGAGTTTGAGAACCCACATTAGCCGAGCCGAACACCGGATCAAAAGGCCACTCGGCATCTATCGGCTTGGCACCCTGATAGTGCCACCTGGCTGCCAGATGTGTATTACCAAGGTGCCAAGATGGCACTGCCAGATTGGCATTGGCACTGCCAGGGTGTCATGCTGGCAGTGCCAGCGTTCCAGGCTGGCATTTTTCCCGTGCCAGGGTTCAGGCCCAGGGTGCCCTACCCGTGTGAGGTAGGGTATGGTGGGGCCCCGAGGACCCCTTATAGGTGATGTGAGGTGTTGGAAGAGTCCAGGGGTCACGTTGGGGGGCTTGAGAATTCAGGGGACCATTTAAAAATGGCATCCCTATCACTTCCTGCACTGAAGAACTCTGCTCGCCGGAGCTCCTCAGTGCAGGAAATGACGCTAAATGCAGCTTCGGGGGGGTTCCTCACCGGCGCCCACAAAAACAACAGAGTGCTGTTAGATAGTGGGGTTGTTCTCGGCGCTACAAAGCTAATCCTACCTAGAATGGACTCTGTTTTTTTTTGTTAGACCGCGCCCGTCATTTCAAACGTCCAGGAATGGAGGAAAGTCATCTGCGAACAGTCCCACATCTGGGGCGTCATTCTCCGACCCCCCGCCGGGTCGGAGAATGGCCGTTGGCCGCCGTGAATCCCGCCCCCGCCGAAGTCTCCGAAGGGAGAAAAGTCGGCGGGGCGTTAATGGCGCCGCTGCCGCGGAGAATGTCACGGGTCTGCGCAAGGCAGCCGATTTTTGGCCTGCCGATATTCTCCCTTCCGGATGGGCCGAAGTCCCGTCGACGTGATGACCGTTCACGTCGACGTGAATCAAACCTCCTTTTCATCGGCGTGACCCGGTGCTCCAGGCTCACGCCGACCAGCGAGGAGGTGAGTGATGGCCTGGGGGGTTGGCTCTGGGCAGGAAATGGCGTGGCCGCAGACTGATTGCGTGAGGAGAGGTGTGTCTCGGCTTGTGTGTGGTTGTGTGTGCGGCGGGGGGGGGGGGTGGTTAGAGTAGGCTGGGCTCCGGGGGAGTGCCGGGAGGGGGTCCGTGCTGGGGTGGAGGTTGGGGGTTGGGGAGGGGGTCCATGCTGGGGTGGAGGTTGGGGGTTGGGGAGGGGGTCCGTGCCGGGGTGGAGGTTGGGGGGGGGATCCGTGCTGGGGTGGAGGTTGGCGGGGGGTCCGTGCCGGGGTGGAGGTTGGGGGGGGGGTCCGTGCTGGGGTGGAGGTTGGGGGTTGGGGGGGGGGTCCGTGCTGGGGTGGAGGTTGGGGGTTGGGGAGGGGGTCCGTGCCGGGGTGGAGGTTGGGGGGGGGGTCCGTGCTGGGGTGGAGGTTGGCGGGGGGGTCCGTGCCGGGGTGGAGGTTGGGGGGGGGGTCCGTGCTGGGGTGGAGGTTGGGGGTTGGGGGGGGTCCGTGCTGGGGTGGAGGTTGGGGGTTGGGGAGGGGATCCGTGCTGGGGTGGAGGTTGGGGGTTGGGGAGGGGGTCCGTGCCGGGGTGGAGGTTGGGGGGGGGTCCGTGCTGGGGTGGAGGTTGGGGGTTGGGGGGGGGTCCGTGCCGGGGTGGAGGTTGGGGGGGGGGGTCCGTGCTGGGGTGGAGGTTGGGGGTTGGGGGGGGTCCGTGCTGGGGTGGAGGTTGGGGAGGGGGTCCGTGCCGGGGTGGGTGATGGGAGGGCAAATGAGTTGGTCCACCTGGCCAGGTGCCAGCCTCCAACAGTTGGACCCATGCGGTCCATGCCACCTGGCTGGGGGGAGGAGGGGATATGGGCAATGATGACATGTCGTCGTTCCCCTCCCCCCCACCAGGCCGTCATGTTTTCAGACCATCCAGCGATGTTGGCCGCCGTGGTGGCAGCCGCTCATGTCTATGTTGCCCTGGATGAGGAGGAGGAGGAGGAGGAGGAGGAGGAGCATGCCAGAGAGGCGGCGCAGGCTGCCGCAGAGGGGCAGGCGGCAGCCGCCCAGGCTGGAGGGACACCTGACCGACAGGACGAGGAGGGGGAGGAGGACGTCGCGGCCCCACGGCAACGGAGGCACCCGAGGGCGCCCCGTGTGTACCGGCCCCGGCAGTCATACCAGGACCTCACGGACCGGGAATGCAGGAGGAGACTCCGGATGAGCCGGGAAACCGTGGCACACATCTGCCACCTGCTGGCACACCTGTCACCGCGTGGCACTGGCGGGGGACACCCTCTCCCCGTGTCCGTCAAGGTTACGGTGGCCCTGAACTTTTATGCAACGGGGTCATTCCAGGCACCGAGTGGGGACCTGTCCGGCATATCGCAGACATCGGTGCATCCGGGCAGTGACAGATGCCCTTTATGCCATGGCGCACCGCTACATCCGCTTCCCCGTGGACCGGGCCAGCCAAGATGCCCGGGCCGTGGGCTTCTCTGCCGTTGCCGGGTTCCCCATGGTCCAGGGCGCGATCGATGGGATGCACGTCGCCGTGCGGCCACCTGCAGATAACAGGGCCGTGTTCACTAATAGGAAGGGGACCTATTCAATGAACGTACAGGTGGTCTGTGACCACCGCATGATGATCCTGCACGTCTGCGCACGTCACCCAGGCAGTGTACACGACTCATTCGTGTTGTCGCGGTCATCCATCCCCGGCATGTACGAGGGACGCCATCCCCGGCTGAGGGGCTGGTTGCTGGGCGACAGGGGCTACCCATTGCGATCGTGGCTGATGACGCCTATACGGAGGCCACGCAATGAGGCGGAGAACCGCTACAATGATGCCCATGTAGCGACAAGGGGAGTGATCGAGAGTTGCTTTGGCGTGCTGAAGATGCGTTTCAGGTGCCTGGACCTCTCTGGGGGCGCCCTCCAGTATCGGTCAGATAGGGTCGGCCGCATCATTGTGGTGTGCTGCGTCCTGCACAACATAGCCCAGCAGAGGGGCGATGTGCCGCAGGCAGAGGAGGGCGGAGTGGAGGAGCAGCAGGAAGAGGCCCAGTCCTCCCCAGATGAGGGGGATGGGGGCAATGGTCAGGGCAGACGGGGTAGACACAGGCGGGTGGCTGTCCACCGTTACCGGCTGGCCCAGCGGGCACGGGACAGACTGATAGACGCCCGCTTCACTGACTAGATGGGCGTGGGAATCGGGTAGTATGGCCACAGACCGCACACCATGGCAACAGCCGACCACCCACACCCCCCACCCATCCACCCACCCAGCACCCTCACCCCCCTCCCCAACCCCACACACCCCACCCGCATGCACACCACCCCCCCACCCCCAATTGCCGATCCACCGGCGGCACAACGGGCCGGGCTCACCCAGTTGCGGGTGGACGCGTGTCTATCGCAGGCCATGGAGGATGATGACAACCCGCCTCCGATGAGCTCCTGGCTCTACATCGTTGGACTATGTCTGACCCATGGCCACAGTACCACCATCCACCCGGACCATCCCTGCATGCGGCTGTGACACTGCAGCGCACGGTCCCGTCCTCTGCCCGGGGGATGTTGATGGCGGCCCAGAGGGAAGGGGGCAGACTCACCTGGGGCTGAGGTAAGACCACCCGTCACACACACACTTGCGCTCAACGTACATGACACGCCCGCACACTTTGGACAGAGCACAAAGGCAGCTTCGGTAGGTGTAACATTGACTTTAATAACCAAAGGAGTTCATGCACGTGCCCTAGCCCCTAAAACTCATCTGTGCCCTGCACCCGTGCCAACTTACTCAGTGTCTAATTGTTTGGCCTTACGGGCCCTTTGACTACATCTATGTGGTTCCCCAGACGGTACAGCAGAACTGGAGGTGGACTCCTGTGATTCCTGCCCTCTGACACTGGATCCCTTTGGCGGCCGTTTCCTGGGGCGTCCTGGCCTAGATGGGCCAGGCTGCGGCCCGGGCGACTGGGATGGCGAGCTGCCAGCCTGTCCTGCCCGTTGCCCACCCGATGCACCTGGGACGGAAGGGGGGGAGTCCGAGGTGTCGCGGTGTACCGGGACCTCCCCTACAGAGGGAGCCGGGACGGACCACACCACCTCCTCCTCCCTCGGGGTGCCCAATGGCCACCAGGCCACTACATGGGTGGGGGATGCGAACGGACTGGCCATCCGACGCGCCCCCGACATCTGGCGCTGCCAGTCCTGGAGGCCCGTGCTGGTATCGACAGGGGTCTGCAGGTTTGCAGCCATGGAGCCCAGGGGGTTGTCGAACCCTGTCTGTGACAGTGCGACGCCGGCTCGCACATGGCCACTGGCGCCGATGCCCTCAGCGATGGCCTGCTGAGACTGGGCCATGGCCTGCAGAGACTGGGCCATGGCCTGCAGAGACTGGGCTATGGCCTGCTGAGACTGGGCCATGGCCTGCTGAGACTGGGCTATGGCGTTGAGCGCCTCTGCCATCTGGCGCTGGCACTGGCTCATGGCCTCCTGTGAGAGGGCAGCCATTTCCTGGGCCACAGACGCCGCCTGCACGGAAGGCCCCAGGCCTCGCAAACCGTTCCCCATGTCTGATACCGTCGCACCCATTGCCTCCACCGCGGACGCCACCCGTGTGGTGTCAGCCTGGGTGGCACGCATGACCGGGACCACGCCCAGCTCCTGGACGCGGGTGGACTCCTCCACCTGCGACCGCAGCCGCCGCAAGCCACCCGTCACCCTATTCGCTCGTCTCCGTGTCGGTGGTTGCATCGGATCTATGTGTGGGTGTGGTAACTGCAGGAACCCGGGATCCATCTGGGCGGCAGATGTTCGCTTGGCCTGGGCTGCCCTCCGACCGCCCGGTCCCTCTGCTGCTCCTACCTCCACCTGCTGTACCGGGACGGCTGTGTTGTGCGCACCAGTGAGTGTACCAGACGCCTCATCACTAAAGTGCCCAACCGTGGTGAGTGTTTCTGCGATGGTGGAGGGTGTTGGTGACAGCAGTGGCATTGTGTCGTGCTCTTCGTCCCACTCTGAGTCCATGGCACTTTGGGGTGGGGGTTCGTCTCCACCCATCCACTCTGAGTCACTGTCCGGTATTTCGTCTTCCCGGGTAGGGGTGTCCTGGGTAGTGCTGTCCCGGGTAGTGCTGTCCCGGGTAGTGCTGTCCCGGGTAGTGCTGTCCCGGGTAGTGCTGTCCCGGGTAGTGCTGTCCCGGGTAGGGGTGTCCTGGGTAGTGGTGTCCCGGGTAGGGGTGTCCTGGGTAGTGGTGTCCTGGGTAGTGGTGTCCTGGCTCGGATGTGACGGGGGCCTGTGGCTGCCCCCCTCATCGCTGGGTGGTCGCTCCCGCACGTGACGGGGGTGTCGTCTCTCTGTTGCTCCAGGTCTCTCCGTCTCCCGTGGTGTGCGAGGGGCATCCTGCGGGTGTCACATGCTGGAGGGTCCGGGTCTCTCCGTCTCCCGTGGTGTGCGAGGGGCATCCTGCGGGCGGTGTGCATCTGCGGGGATGGGTGCCTGGACGTTTGGTCCTGCGATACACAATGAAGCATGCATGGTTAGACATCAGGCAGTGATCAGGTGATACGGGGGAGGGGGATATAGGGGAGGGGGGATATGGGGACGGGCTGTTGGTGGCTCACTTGCTCGTGGGGCCCCGACCTCTGCATCAGCAACCTCCCGGTCCTCAGGTCCGCCAGCCAGTTCCAGGGCCCTTTCCTCGTGTACGGTCAGTGGCCTCTCATCAGCGGGCCCTCCTCCAGTCCTCACATGCTCCCTATTGTTGTGTGCGCGCTTCTCCTGTGGGGGGGGGGGGGGGCTGGTGGCAGGGGTAAAAGGCAACAGTGTTAGGCAGGTATATGAATGCACGCCATCGGTTGCGCGTGCATTGCAGAGGTTAAGGTTAGGGCTGGATTCACTTGGGGATATGGGGGATATGGGGGAGGGGGGGATATGGGGGAGGGGGGGATATGGGGGATATGGGGGAGGGGGGATATGGGGGAGGGGGGATATGGGGAGGGGGGATATGGGGGAGGGGGGGTATGGGGAGGGGGGATATGGGGGAGGGGGGATATGGTGGAGGGGGTATATGGGGGAGGGGGGATATGGGGGAGGGGGTATGGGGAATATGGGGGAGGGGGGATATGGGGGTGGGGGGATATGGGGGAGGGGGGATATGGGGGAGGGGGGATATGGGGGAGGAGGGGATATGGGGGAGGGGGGATATGGGGGATATGGGGGAGGGGGGATATGGGGAGGGGCGATATGGGGGATATGGGGGAGGGGGGTATGGGGGAGGGGGGATATGGGGGAGGGGGGATATGGGGGAGGGGGGTATATGGGGAGGGGGGATATGGGGGAGGGGGGTATGGGGGAGGGGGGATATGGGGGAGGGGGGATATGGGAGAGGGGGGATATGGGGGAGGGGGGAGATGGGGGAGGGGGGGATATGGGGAGGGGGATATGGGGGAGGGGGGATATGGGGGAGGGGGGATATGGGGAGGGGGGGATATGGGGGATATGGGGGAGGGGGGATATGGGGGAGGGGGGATATGGGGGATATGGGGGAGGGGGGATATGGGGAGGGGGGGATATGGGGGATATGGGGGAGGCTCACCCTGCCTGCTCTGACGAGGTCGTTCACCTTCTTGTGGCACTGGGTGCTTGTCCGTGGTGTTAGGGCCACAGCGGTGACGGCCTCTGCCACTTCCCTCCACAGACGCCGGCTGTGGCGTGGGGCAACTCTGCGGCCGTGCCCGGGATACAGGGCGTCCCTCCTCTGCTCCACCGCGTCCAGGAGCGCCTCCACATCGCGTGACTCGAACCTCGGGGCTGAGCGACGGCTAGCCATCCAGTCGGGTGTTGCGGTCGGGTGTTCCGGTCAGGTGGGGGGGAGCTGCGCGGCCTTATGAGCCGTCACGCCGTGCAGCGCGTATGACGGCGCTGAACCATTGCGCAAGCGCGGATCCCGTCACGTCGCTGCTAGCCCATTTCGGGCCGGAGACTATCGGCCCATTTTTATGACGTGACGCAAGTGGGATTTGCGCCGTTTTTTGCGCCGATCGGCGGACTTTCCGCCGATAACGGAGAATTTCGCCCCTGACCTTACAATGGATGGGAGGTCATTGATGAAGCAACTGAAGATGGTTGGGCCTAGGACATTACCCTGAGAGACTCCTGCAGTGATGACCTGAAGCTGAGATGATTGACCTACAACCACCACAACGATCTTTATTTGTGACAGGCAGGACTCCAACCAGCATAGAGTTTCCCTTCTGATTCCCACTGACTCCAGTTTTGCTCGGGCTCCTTGATGCCATATGAAGGGGGGGGTTCAGCGATGATAACTCTTAAAACTGAATAGTTAGCATGCCATTAGAGTAGTTTTACATAAGTTACTTTATTAAGGATTGAGATGAATTATAGAAAGAGAACTGAGTAATCATTATTAACCATTAAACATGTATTTTTAGGACATAGCAGTAATAAGTAATCAAATGGGATTTAGGATAGCTAACTTGACCAAACGGACATCACTTCTGACATCCTGGGCGCGATTCTCCACTCCCACGTCGGTTGGGAGAATCGCCTGGGCCTCCGAAATTTCCGGGGACGCTGGTCCGACGCCCTCCCACGATTCTCCCAAGCGGCGGGAACGGCCCGGTCGAGTTTCGCGGGCCGCAGGCCGGAGAATCGCCGGAGACACCGAAAATGGCGATTCTCCGGCACCCCCACGATTCTGAGGCCCGGATGGGACGAGCGGCCAAGCCAAAACGGCGGGTTCCCCCCGGCGCCGTCCACACCTGGTCGCTACAGTCGTGGGCGGTGCGTGAATGCTGGGGGGGACGGCCTGTGGGGGGGCGAGGGGGGATCCTGCACCGGGGGGTACCTTAAATGTGGGGTGGCCCGCGATCGGTGCCCACCGATCGTCGGGCCGTCCTCTCTGAAGGAGGACCTCCTTCCTTCCGCCGCCCCGCAAGATCCGTCCCCCATCTTCTTGCGGGGCGGATTTGGACAGGACGGCAACCACGCATGCGCGGGTTGGCGCCGGCCAACCCGCGCATGCGCGGATGACATCCGTTATGCGGCGCCGGCCGCGTCATCTATGCGGCGCCGCTTTTACGCGGGCGACAAGGCCTGGCGCGGGTAGGTGACGCGGCCCCGATACTGGCCCATCGTCAGGGCCTGAATCGGTCGGGACCGGGGCCGTTCCGCGCCATCGTGAACCTCAACGGCGTTCACGACGGCGCGGCCACTTCGGCATGGGGGTGGAGAATCGAGCCCCCTGTCTTTGTGAAACAATCCAGGGTGCTCGTTCTGTTGTTCTGTTTCTCACAAACGATCAGCACAGGCTGCTGAGATTGTACATAGCTGTCAGGACGAGGATTAATCATGGGTTGCTTGCGATTCTATCGGTTGAAGTTTAAACATTGCTTGTGATTCTATTGGGTGAAGTTTAAACATAGCAGCTTCAGGGATTGGATTACGTCCAACTGGGAAGGGCTATTGATTATTGAAAGTTGAAAATGTGCTGAGTTTGTGTCTTTGTTCTGTAGAAGGATCTTGGCAGCTTGGCAGATTTTATTTTCATGTACATGAATGCAAGCTTGTAGAAAATAAAACCGTCTTCAGATTGTTGATGTGTCGGCTGTTCTTTGTACTGAGTTGAGCCACAGGAGAAAAGCCCACGTGGAAGCCAACTCAATATACAGGCCTTGAAACCGCTCCAACACCATATCCGGTCAAATGCTGCCTTGATGTCAAGGGTAGTCACTCTCCCCTCACCTCTGGAATCCAGTTCCTTTGTTCATGATTGAACCAAGGCTGTACTGAAGTCAGGTGCTGAATGATTCTGGTGGATCCTAAACTGAGTGTCCATGAGAAGGTTATTGCTGAATAAGTGCCAATTGATAGCACTGTTGATGATTTCTTCTGTTACTTTGCTGATGATGGAGAGTAGACTGATAGGCCGCTAATTGGCTGGATTGAATTTGTCCTGTTTCTTGTGTACAGGACACACCTGGGCAATTTTACACATTGCCGGGTAGATGCCAGTTTTGTAACTGTACTGGAACATCTTGGCTAGGGGTGTGGCAAGTTCTGGAGCACAAGTCTTCAGCATTGTTGCCGGAATATTGTCAGGGCCCATAGCCTTTGCAGTATCCAGTGCCTTCAGCTGTTTCTTGATATCATGTGAAGTGAATCATATTGGCTGATAACTCACATCTGACAGCGCCTCATGGATGCCCAGTCTTGAGTTGCAAGATCTGTTCAAAGTCTATCCCATTTAGCATGGTGGTAGTGCCAAACAACATGATGGAGCGTATCATCAATGTGAAGACGGATCTTTGTCTCCACAAGGACTGGGCTGTGGTCATTTCTACCGATACTGTCATAGACAGATGCATCTGCAGCAGGCTGGTTGGTGAGGATGAGGTCTAGTATTTTCTTCCCTCTTGTTTGTTCCCTCACCACATGCTGCAGTCCCAGTCGGGCAGCAATGTCCTTTAAGATCCGGTCAGCTCAGTCTGTGGTGATACTACCGAGACACTCTTGGTGATGGACATTGAAGTTCCTCAGCCAGAGTATATTCTGCGCCCTGGCTACCCTCAATGGTTCCTCCAAGTGGTGTTCAACATGGAGGTGTACCGATTCATCAGCTGATTGTGGATGGCACGTGGTAATCTGCAGGGATGTTTCCTTGCCCATGTTTAACCTGAAGCCATGAGACTTCATGGGGTCCAGAGGCAACTCCGGCTCAACTCTATACCATTGTGCCGTCACCTCACCAGGAATGTGTCTGGGACATTGTCTGTAATGTATGACTCTGTGAGTATGACTATGTCAGTCTGTTACTTGAATCGTCTGTGACAGCTCTCCCAACTTTGGCACAAGCCCCCATATGATTACAAGCACCGGGAACGATCCCGCTAAACCACCCAAAACGGGACTCTGGTTTTCTTTTTCTGTCAAGTCGTGTTGGTTCATTGCAGATTTTACTTTCAGTAATATGCAAATAAGTTTGACTGTAATCTTGAGTAAAGAAAACTTCTCAAAGCTGGTGCAACTTTGTCCAAATGGCTGTTTGTGTCCAACTTTACTTCAGACTATTACATCTTTATGTGATCAAACATGCATTCACCTGTCGATGTGACCTCTGCCTGCCGACATGTCACAGTGACATCCCGACTCAGGCCGCTGCTTAAAAGGCAATCAAGCCCCAATTATATCTATCAAAGCCAATCTTATTTTTCTTTAATTGTTCATGAAATGTGGGTATTGCTGACAATGCCAGCATTTATTACCTGCCTCTTATTGCCCTCGAGGAGCTGATGGTAAGCTGCCTTCTTGAACCAGTGCAGTCTTTGTGGTGTAGGTACGCCTTGCTGCTCCAAAGGGAGTTCCAGGATTTTGACCTAGCGACACTGAAGAAGGAATTGTGATAGAGTTGCAAGTCAGGATGGTGAGTGGTTTGGAGGGGAGCTTGCAGGTGGTGGTGTTCCCATGCATCTGCTGGAACTCTGCATACTTAAAGGACCCTGGCAGCAGGTGTCCTTCCTGCCTTCCCACTAGAGCAGGTTAAAATGGAAGACATGAGAAGAGAGCAGGAGACGATGAGTCTCCTGGGCAATTTTAACTGCCTGTCAGCACAGTTTCTAGACTAGACAACATGCAAGTCTTGTTCCGATGATTAAAGAGGAACATATAGCGCAGGAACCTCACAGTGCCAGACAATGTGCAAAGTTAGAACATAACATAACTTTCAGTCGATTTCGGCGGCGTGAGAACAGCTGGTGAGTCAGTTTCAGCGGGAGCATTGCGGAAGGAGGTTGCTGGGAGGTAAGTCAACCTTTAAAAGCACTTGTCTTTGCAGGGGCAGGCCAGTCGATTTCGGCGTGAGAACAGCTGGTGAGTCAGTTTCAGCGGGAGCATTGCGGAAGTGGCTGCTGGGAGGTAAGTCAACCTTTAAAAGCACTTGTCTTTGCAGGGGCAGGCCAGTCGATTTCGGCGTGAGAACAGCTGGTGAGTCAGTTTCAGCGGGAGCATTGCGGAAGGAGGTTGCTGGGAGGTAAGTCAACCTTTAAAAGCACTTGTCTTTGCAGGGGCAGGCCAGTCGATTTCGGCGGGAGAACAGCTGGTGAGTCAGTTTCAGCGGGAGCATTGCGGAAGGAGGTTGCTGGGAGGTAAGTCAACCTTTAAAAGCACTTGTCTTTGCAGGGGCAGGCCAGTCGATTTCGGCGGTGTGAGAACAGCTGGCTGGTTAGTCAATTTCAGCAGGAGCTGAGAATTTTTTTTTTTTTTTATTTTAAATTAGTTTTTTAGGCGGGAACAGGAAGTCGACCCGCGGACGTCTGGGAAGACCCTCACCAATAGAAAGTTAGAGGGATGGCAGGGAAGGGAGTGCAATGTTCCTCCTGCAGGATGTTTGAGGTGAGGGATGCCGTTAGTGTCCCTGCTGATTTTACCTGCAGGAAGTGCTGCCATCTCCAGCTCCTCCAAGACCGAGTTAGGGAACTGGAGCTGGAGTTGGAAGAACTTCGGATCATTCGGGAGGCAGAGGGGGTCATAGATAGCAGCTTCAGGGAATTAGTTACACCAAAGATTGGAGATAGATGGGTAACTGTAAGAGGGACTGGGAAAAAACAGTCAGTGCAGGGATCCCCTGCGGTCGTTCCCCTGAGAAACAAGTATACCGCTTTGGATACTTGTGGGGGGGACGACTTACCAGGGGTAAGCCATGGGGTACGGGCCTCTGGCACGGAGTCTGTCCCTGTTGCTCAGAAGGGAAGGGGGGAGAGGAGCAGAGCATTAGTAATTGGGGACTCGATAGTCAGAGGCACAGATAGGAGATTTTGTGGGAGCGTGAGAGACTCACGTTTGGTATGTTGCCTCCCAGGTGCAAGGGTACGTGATGTCTCGGATCGTGTTTTCCGGGTCCTTAAGGGGGAGGGGGAGCAGCCCCAAGTCGTGGTCCACATTGGCACTAACGACATAGGTAGGAAAGGGGATAAGGATGTCAGGCAGGCTTTCAGGGAGCTAGGATGGAAGCTCAGAACTAGAACAAACAGAGTTGTTATCTCTGGGTTGTTGCCCGTGCCACGTGATAGTGAGATGAGGAATAGGGAGAGAGAGCAATTAAACACGTGGCTACAGGGATGGTGCAGGCGGGAGGGATTCAGATTTCTGGATAACTGGGGCTCTTTCTGGGGAAGGTGGGACCTCTACAGACAGGATGGTCTACATCTGAACCTGAGGGGCACAAATATCCTGGGGGGGAGATTTGTTAGTGCTCTTTGGGGGGGTTTAAACTAATGCAGCAGGGGCATGGGAACCTGGATTGTAGTTTTAGGGTAAGGGAGAATGAGAGTATAGAGGTCAGGAGCACAGATTTGACGTCGCAGGAGGGGGCCAGTGTTCAGGTAGGTGGTTTGAAGTGTGTCTACTTCAATGCCAGGAGTATACGAAACAAGGTAGGGGAACTGGCAGCGTGGGTTGGTACCTGGGACTTCGATGTTGTGGCCATTTCGGAGACATGGATAGAGCAGGGACAGGAATGGATGTTGCAGGTTCCGGGGTTTAGGTGTTTTAGTAAGCTCAGAGAAGGAGGCAAAAGAGGGGGAGGTGTGGCGCTGCTAGTCAAGAGCAGTATTACGGTGGCGGAGAGGATGCTAGATGGGGACTCTTCTTCCAAGGTAGTATGGGCTGAAGTTAGAAACAGGAAAGGAGAGGTCACCCTGTTGGGAGTTTTTTATAGGCCTCCTAATAGTTCTAGGGATGTAGAGGAAAGGATGGCGAAGATGATTCTGGATATGAGCGAAAGTAACAGGGTAGTTATTATGGGAGACTTTAACTTTCCAAATATTGACTGGAAAAGATATAGTTCGAGTACAATAGATGGGTCGTTTTTTGTACAGTGTGTGCAGGAGGGTTTCCTGAAACAATATGTTGACAGGCCAACAAGAGGCGAGGCCACGTTGGATTTGGTTTTGGGTAATGAACCAGGCCAGGTGTTGGATTTGGAGGTAGGAGAACACTTTGGGGACAGTGACCTCAATTCGGTGACGTTTACGTTAATGATGGAAAGGGATAAGTATACACCGCAGGGCAAGAGTTATAGCTGGGGGAAGGGCAATTATGATGCCATTAGACGTGACTTGGGGGGGATAAGGTGGAGAAGTAGGCTGCAAGTGTTGGGCACACTGGATAAGTGGGGCTTGTTCAAGGATCAGCTACTGCGTGTTCTTGATAAGTATGTACTGGTCAGACAGGGAGGAAGGCGTCGAGCGAGGGAACCGTGGTTTACCAAGGAAGTGGAATCTCTTGTTAAGAGGAAGAAGAAGGCCTATGTGAAGATGAAGTGTGAAGTTTTGGTTGGGGCGATGGATAGTTACAAGGTAGCGAGGAAGGATCTAAAGAGAGAGCTAAGACGAGCAAGGAGGGGACATGAGAAGTATTTGGCAGGAAGGATCAAGGAAAACCCAAAAGCTTTCTATAGGTATGTCAGGAATAAGCGAATGACTAGGGAAAGAGTAGGACCAGTCAAGGACAGGGATGGGAAATTGTGTGTGGAGTCTGAAGAGATAGGCGAGATACTAAATGAATATTTTTCGTCAGTATTCACTCAGGAAAAAGATAATGTTGTGGAGGAGAATGCTGAGCCCCAGGCTAATAGAATAGATGGCAGTGAGGTACGTAGGGAAGAGGTGTTGGCAATTCTGGACAGGCTGAAAATAGATAAGTCCCCGGGACCTGATGGGATTTATCCTAGGATTCTCTGGGAGGCCAGGGAAGAGATTGCTGGACCTTTGGCTTTGATTTTTATGTCATCATTGGCTACAGGAATAGTGCCAGAGGACTGGAGGACAGCAAATGTGGTCCCTTTGTTCAAAAAGGGGAGCAGAGACAACCCCGGCAACTATAGACCGGTGAGCCTCACGTCTGTAGTAGGTAAAGTCTTGGAGGGGATTATAAGAGACAAGATTTATAATCATCTAGATAGGAATAATATGATCAGGGATAGTCAGCATGGCTTTGTGAAGGGTAGGTCATGCCTCACAAACCTTATTGAGTTCTTTGAGAAGGTGACTGAACAGGTAGACGAGGGTAGAGCAGTTGATGTGGTGTATATGGATTTCAGCAAAGCGTTTGATAAGGTTCCCCACGGTAGGCTATTGCAAAAAATACGGAGGCTGGGGATTGAGGGTGATTTAGAGATGTGGATCAGAAATTGGCTAGCTGAAAGAAGACAGAGGGTGGTGGTTGATGGGAAATGTTCAGAATGGAGTACAGTCACAAGTGGAGTACCACAAGGATCTGTTCTGGGGCCGTTGCTGTTTGTCATTTTTATCAATGACCTAGAGGAAGGCGCAGAAGGGTGGGTGAGTAAATTTGCAGACGATACTAAAGTCGGTGGTGTTGTCGATAGTGTGGAAGGATGTAGCAGGTTACAGAGGGATATAGATAAGCTGCAGAGCTGGGCTGAGAGGTGGCAAATGGAGTTTAATGTAGAGAAGTGTGAGGTGATTCACTTTGGAAGGAATAACAGGAATGCGGAATATTTGGCTAATGGTAAAGTTCTTGAAAGTGTGGATGAGCAGAGGGATCTAGGTGTCCATGTACATAGATCCCTGAAAGTTGCCACCCAGGTTGATAGGGTTGTGAAGAAGGCCTATGGAGTGTTGGCCTTTATTGGTAGAGGGATTGAGTTCCGGAGTCGGGAGGTCATGTTGCAGCTGTACAGAACTCTGGTACGGCCGCATTTGGAGTATTGCGTACAGTTCTGGTCACCGCATTATAGGAAGGACGTGGAGGCTTTGGAGCGGGTGCAGAGGAGATTTACCAGGATGTTGCCTGGTATGGAGGGAAAATCTTATGAGGAAAGGCTGATGGACTTGAGGTTGTTTTCGTTGGAGAGAAGAAGGTTAAGAGGAGACTTAATAGAGGCATACAAAATGATCAGGGGGTTGGATAGGGTGGACAGTGAGAGCCTTCTCCCGCGGATGGATATGGCTGGCACGAGGGGACATAACTTTAAACTGAGGGGTAATAGATATAGGACAGAGGTCAGAGGTAGGTTCTTTACGCAAAGAGTAGTGAGGCCGTGGAATGCCCTACCTGCTACAGTAGTGAACTCGCCAACATTGAGGGCATTTAAAAGTTTATTGGATAAACATATGGATGATAATGGCATAGTGTAGGTTAGATGGCTTTTGTTTCGGTGCAACATCGTGGGCCGAAGGGCCTGTACTGCGCTGTATTGTTCTATGTTCTATGTTCTATAACTCTTGCTGAACAAGAATATTGTTAAATAGAGAATTGCACAGAGTAACCTCCTCTGCCAAATACGCCCATAACAATTCTATAAATGAGTATCCTGAACTGCAACCTCAATTAATTAGAGTATCCTTTAACTCACTGAATATACAGACGCTCTCTACAGTTGTACAGTAAGTCCCCCAGATGCTGCTGAACACAGAGGCACTGTGCTCAATTTTACCACAAATGACTTGTTTTGGTACAAAATATACAAGAGCACAGTATGTATCGCTTTTCCTGCTGAATAAACACAAGTTCCAGTCAAGGGTTTCAGAACTCGCACTCCCCTACAGGTTCAGTTTGCAATGTCTTCTCAATACTTTTGCTGCATTAACTGCTCAAAGGTAAGAAATTAATGTTTCTGAAGTTAGAGAAAAAAGATAATGAGCTGAATTTCCCAGCCACGTATTCGGTAGCGGGGGGGTGGGGGGGGGGGGGGAGGTGAGGAAAATGTCTTTGACTGGTGTTGGAGGTCTCCGCACCACGCCTCCAACTTAGTGCACTTTTCCTGAAGGTGTGACCACAGTAACGATGACTGCCCACCTGGCTGGTAGCCAATGGCAATGCTTACGGAGCTAATAATCCGATAGTTGAAGTGGATCGCTATTTTTCCAATGGTGCATTTGCCCCCCCACCCCACAACTGTGTGTGAAGTGCCCCGAAATTAACAAGAGGCAATTCCATGATGGGTGACTTGAGTCACAGACCATGCGAGTCCTTTTATTGGTTGCCAGCATTAAATCACAATGCCCAGGTCTCGCTGAGCAGAAAGCGTTCCACTGTCACCGCTGCATGTCGCCGCTGCTCGTGTAGCTCTTGCTGCAATGGCAGCTGCTTGTCGCCTGACACTTCTGATGGTTGCCCTTCAGGAGCACCCACACTGTAAAGGTTGGCCCTACTCGTGAACCTGAATGGATTTCCGCGCTGCCGTCACTAATTGGACAGAGCTCCCAGAAGTGACTTCTTAATAGGCTTCCCCCGCAGGGAGGCTGTGTTAATGTGCCATCACAGTTACTTCCAGACTCTCGACCCGGAATTAATATTGACATTTGGATTGCAACCCACCCGGGATAATTCAGTCCAATGTGTGATCAAAGGCCCTGGACAAAAAAGCTAACCACAATGTCAGTGAGATAAATATGTCTGCACCCAGATGTTCTGTGTCACACATGTGAAACAGAAGCATTCCTGCACATCGGAGTTGCTTTGCACATACACTGAAGAGTTGTTCGTGAAGCAGTGGTCAGCACGTAATGTCCTCGAGGCCCTCAGGGAAAAGCAGACTGTGGAGGACGTTGGATGGTTACCTGAGCAGACTGTCAGAGTCATCTGGCAGAACGCCTCATCACCAGAACATTCAAACAAGCACCAAGACCTAGCTTGGCTGGTGGTGAGAAGGGCCCTCCCCGTCAGAGTCTTCATGTACACCCGAAGGCTCAGCGCCGTTGTACGCTGCCCTCGGAGTGACTGTGGGGGAAATGAGATGGTCACCCACCTTCTTGTGGAATGTGCCTTTGCAAAGAAGGTCTGGAGAGAGATGCAGTGGTATTTGTCAAGGTTCATCCCGAGCAGCTCTGTGACACAGGACTCTGTGCTCTACGGACTGTTTCCAGGGACACACACCGAGACAAACATCAACAGCTGCTGGAAGGTCATCAACTCGGTGAAAGATGCTCTTTGGTCTGCCCGAAACTTGCTGATCTTCCAGTGCAAAGAGCTGTCCTCGACCGAGTGTTGCAGACTGGCACAGTCCAAGGTCCAGGACTACGTGCTGAGGGACACACTCAAGCTTGGGGCAGCTGCCGCCAAGGCGCAACGGGGAAAGACCACTGTGTAAGGTCTTACCAGCAAATGTACACCGAGGGGCGGGTAACAGTGTAAACCCTCCTCGGTCTGGGTCATTAACAATCCAATGTATAAAAGAAACATGACAATGTAAATGTTTAAGAAGGAATTGTAACGTAAAGAGCGATATGTGTGTAATGTTATCAAAATTGAATGGAAGAAAGTCAAGGGAACGTGTAACTCTGATGGAAATGTACAGTCAAGATAATTCGAAATGTTCTGTAATGTTTATGATAGATTTTATGAATAAAGTATATTTTTTGAAAAAAAAAGAAGAGTTGTTCATGGGTAAGCTCAAGGCACTGAAGGCAATACGATTGAAGATCAGGTCATGTTATGAAAATTAAGCCTGTGCATAGTTCTGATGCAACGCATGTTCAGACTAGTCACTGTGACATACATTCCTCCAGCTGTCATGGCATGCACTCTCGGGGACAGCTGTCTCTGCCTCTCTGACAATCACCAGTCACAATTGCTTCAGCGCTCATTACCTTGACGGATAACAGCATAAGGAAAAAAAAATCTATTTTACAGCCTAATGTTTTGCTAATTATTGACCAGTTGGGAATGGCAAAGTTTGCAGACAGACGGAGTAAATGTTATACACTTTACTGAACCTCTCACAATACCGAAAAACGTCAGTACTCAAACTCACAACACTGAGAGCAAATTAATCTTTCATCACACAGCCTGGCTTCAAACCGAAATCACCGCCCTAATCAGTACCCTGCTATTGCACAGTCCCTCATATTGAAAATGGGGCCCCTCTTAGTGCACTGTTGCTACACTACTATATCTGGCTCAGATTGTGGCCAATGAACAAAAGCAGTGTTCAAACAGAATCCTGGAGGGAATTGTTGCCCATTGCAACTACTCTGAGAAACATTGCTTAAATCTTATTCAGTTCCCTTCCTTCGAAATTGTCAACAATAACAACTTTATTTATATGGTGCCTTTAACATAATAAAACAAGTTTCCATGGCGCTCCACAGGAGCATCATAAAGCAAGATTTGACACTGAGTCATAGAGCGGGATTCTCCGGCCTCCCAGCCGCGTGTTTCTCGGCAGTGGGAGGCAGCGCGCCATTTTCTGTTGCCGGGATTTTCTGCTCCCACCGCTGTCAATGGGAATTCTAAATGAAGCCATCACACGCTGCTGGGAAACCTGCGGCGTGGGGGGGGGTGGCGGGGGGGGGGGGGGGGAGAGGGTGCACTGCAGGCGGGACCAGAGAATCCTGCCGCCAGCAAAAGGCCGGAGAAATCCGGCCATGTAAGGAGCTATTAGGCCAGGTCACAAAAGCCTTGGTTACTGATATTATTTGATTTTAAATATCTTCCAAAGGGTTTAGATCAAAATGTTAAGTAATGGCAGAAGAGCTCACAGCAGTGATGTGCTTCTCCTGCCCTATGTGGGAAGCCAGGGACATTTCCAGTGCCCCGGGGCCAACATCTGTGCAGGAAGTGTCTCCCGCTGCAGATCCGAGAAGCCCAGGTTCCAGAGCTGAAGTGACAGCTGGGGACACCATGGAGCATCCACGAGGTGGAGAAGGTTGTGGATAGAACGTATCGAGAGGTGCAGGTTAAGACTCCACAGGCAGGAAATGAATGGGTGACCCCATGACAGAGCAGGAGGACTAGATAGGCATTGCAGGAATTTCCTGTAGCCCTGCAAAACAGATATACCACTTTGGATACTGTTGGAGGGAATGGCCTCTCAGAGGAAAGCAGCAACAGCCAAACTTGTTGCACCATGGCTGATTCTGCTGCATGAGAGAGGAGGAATACATGAGGGAATGCAATAGTTACAGGGGATTCAAATGTAAGGGGAATAGACAGGCGTTGCTGTGGCCGTAAACGAGACCCCAGGATGGTATGTTGCTTCCCTGGTGCTAGGGTCAAGGATGCCTCAGCAGTTACAGGACATTCTTGAGGGGGAAGGTGAACAGCCACTGGTCATGGTACATGTTGGTACAAACAACATAGATTAAAAAAAGATGAGGTCCTAAAAGTAGAATATAGGGAGTTAGGAAGTAAGTTAAAAAGTAGGACCGCAAAGGTGGTCTTAGGATTACTACCAGTGCCACCTGCTGGTCAGAGCAAAAGGTTAAATCAGATGAATAAGTCACTGTGAGAGGGAGGGTTTCAGATTCCTGGGACATTGAGTCCAGTTCAGGGGAGGAGGGACCAATACAAGCTGGACAGGTTGCAACGGGCAAACCGGAACTGATGTCTTCAGGGGACTATTTGCAAGACGGGTTAGGAAGGGTTTAAATTAAAATGGCAGAGGGATGGGAACCTATGTAAGGAGTCAGAGGAGGGGGAAATCAAGGACCAAAGAACAAAAGACAGAAATGGGAATACGAAAAGTGATAGGCTGACACATCAAGGGTCAGAATTAAACAGGGGCACAGTGAAATGATTTTAAATATAAATTTAGAGTACCCAATTCATTTTTTTCCAATTAGGGGACAATTTAGCGTGGCCAATCCACCTACCCTGCACATCATTGGTTTGTGGGGGTGAGACCCACGCAGACATGGGGAGAATGCGCAAACTCCACACGGACAGTGACATGGGGCCGGGATCGAACCCGGGTTCTTGGCGCCATGAGACAACAGTGCATTACCGTGCCGTCCGTGGCCACTGTTAAAAATAATGGGAATGGGACACGGAATGATAAAAATGCAAGCCTTTGTCGCCTTGAGCTTAATGCGCGGAGCATTTGCAATAAAGTTGATGAATTAATTGCGCAAATAGATCCAAATAGGTCTGATATAGTTGGGATTGAGGTGACATGGCTGTAGGGTTACAAAGAACAAAGAACATTACAGCACATGAAAAGGCCCTTCAGCCCACCAAGTCTGCGCCGATCTACATTCCTTATTTAGACCTACTACCTATTGCCCAAACGATCTGAATCCCTCCATTCCCTGCCCGTTCATGTGACTATCAAGATACATCTTAAATGCCCCCTTGTAATTGAGGATTCCACCCTGGGGAAAAGTTCTGATTATTCACCCTCGCTATCCCTCTGGTGATTTTGTAGACCTTAATCAGGTCTCCCCTCAGCCTCCGTCTTTCCAATGAAATAATCCGAGTTTATTCAACCACTCCTCACAGCTAACACACTCAAGACCAGGCAACATCCTAGTAAACCTTCTTTGCACTCTTTCCAAAGGTCCACGTCCTTCTGGTAGTGTGGCAGCCAGAACTGCACACAACATTCCAAATGTGGCCTAACCAAAGTTTTATACAACTGTAACATGACCGGCCAACTCTTGTACTCAATGCCCCATCGAATGAAGGCAAGCATGCCGTATGCCTTCTTGACCACCTTCATTGTCACTTTCATGGAACTATGGACCTGAACACCCAGATCCCTCTGTATGTTAATGCTCCTAAGGATTCTGCCGTTTACTGTATAATTCACACCTGAATTTGATCTTCCAAAATGCATCCATGTTGCATTTGTCCGGATTGAACTCCACCTGCAATTTCTCTGCCCAACTCTCCAATCGATCTGTATTCTGCTGTATTCTCTGACAGTCCCCTTTACTATCTGCAACTCCACCTGTCTTACTATCATCTGCAAACTTGCTAACCAGAACGTCTACATTTTCCTCCAGATCATTTATATTAATAATAATAATCTTTATTATTGTCACACGTAGGCTTACATTAACACTGCAATGAAGTTACTGTAAAAATCTCCTAGTTCCCACACTCCAGCGCCTGTTCGGGTACACGGAGGGAGAATTCAGAATGTCCGAATTACCTAACAGCAAGTCTTTCGGGACTTGTGGGAGGAAACTGAAGCACCCGGAGGAAACCCACGCTGACACGAGGAGAACGTGCAGACTCCGCACAGACAGTTGCCAAAGCCGGGAATCGAACCCGCGTCCCTATATATATTAAAACAACAATGGTGCCAGCACTGATCCCTGTGAAGCATCACCAGTTGCAGATCTCCATTCTGAAAAAAATCTCCCTTCCACAGCTACTCTCTGTCTCCTGTTGCCAAGCCAGTTCTTTATCCATCTAACTAGCACACCCCGAATCCCATGCGACTTTACCCTTTGTACTAGTCTGCCATGAGGGACCTTGTCAAACGCCTTACTAAAGTCCATGCCAAAAACCTCCATCAAGTTGTTAAGACATGACCTTCCCCACACAAAACCATGTTGCCTATCACTAACAAGTCCATTCACTTCCAAATGTGAATAAATCCTGTCCCAGGGATGGGAACTGAATATTCAAGAATATTCAGACTTTAGGAAGGACAGACATAAAGGAAAAGGCAGTGGACTTGTATTGCTGGTTAAAGAGGAAATTAACACAATAGTTAGGCAAGATATTGGGTTGGATTCCCCATCCTAGGACGCCCGGAATGTATTCCCCGATGGAATTGAGAATCAGGCGTCCGGAAAAAACAGTCCGAACGCATGCTCCGTCCCCGCACTGGTGGCGTGAACGAGGTCCACGGTGTGTGCCGGTAGGGGATATAAATAAATGCAAATGGGTCTTAATGATCCATTTGCATCTATTTAGTGGACCCGCTCCCTATGCTCCAGCTTCCCGTGATTCTCCGGTCCCAGCGGCCGAGAATCACTTGTGGTCTCAGCAATTGTGAACCGAATGTGGTGGACCACACGGTGGACCATGGGCAGCACAGTAGCATTGTGGTTAGCACTATGGCTTCACAGCATCAGGATCCCAGGTTCGATTCCCACTTGGGTCACTGTGTGTGCGGAGTCTGCACGTTCTCCCCGTGTGTGCGTGGGTTTCCTCCGGGTGCTTCGGTTTCCTCCCACAGTCCAAAGATGTGCAGGTTAGGTGGATTGGTCATGATAAATTGCCCTTAGGTTAGATGGGGTTGCAGGGTTACGGGGATAGGGTTAAGTAGGGTACTCTTTCCAAGAGCCGGTGCAGACTCGATGGGCCGAATGGCCTCTATCTGCACTGTAAATTCAATGATTCTCTGGCCAAGGGGGCAACGGTTTCCCCCTTAACCAATGCGAGGTCCACACACAACACCAGGGCCACGCTGGTGGAGACAATTAGAGCCCACACAAGAACCAAGACCCCCCCCCCCCCCCCCCCCCCCCCCCCCCCCGGCAACAGTGCACTGCCTGCCCACGCCTCCTCTAGCAGATGCCCCCCCCCCCCCCCCCCCCCATGCTTCCCTCATACAGACTCCTATAATAGAGGGACCTGCCAGGAACCTCTGTAATTGGGGAACCCCACCGTAGGGACCCTTGTAATAATGGAACCCCCCCGGACCCCTGTGCTGGAGGAACCCCCCAGGGACCCCCTGCGTAAAGGAACACCCTCCACAGACACCTCCACATTCAGACCCTGCCCCCCACACAGATCCCCCATTACTCTTTAGAGTGGCACAGTAATTAGCACTGCTGCCCCACAGCGCCAGGGATCTGAGTTCGATTCTGGCCTTGTGTGGCTGTCTGTGTGCAGTTTAGACCTTTTCCCCGTATCTGCATGGGTTTCCTATAGGTGTTCAGGCTTCCTCCCACAGTCCAAAGATGTGGGGATTAGATGGATTGGCCATGATCAATGTGCGGGGTTATGGAAACATGGTAGGGAAGTGGGCTCTTTTGGGGGGTCAGTGTAGAGGCGATGGGCAAATGGACAACTTCTGCACTGGAAGGATTCTTTTCTTTGATATAAATTTAGAGTACCTAATTATTTTTTTCCCCTATTATTTAGCGTGACCAATTCACCTACCCTGCACATCTTTTTGGGTTGTGGGGGCGAGACCCATGCAGGCAAGTGGGCGAATGTGCAAACTGCACAGGACAGTAAACCGGGGCTGGGATTGACTCCGGGTCCCCAATGCCCTGAGGCAGCAGTGCTAACCATTGCATCACCTTGCTGCCCTGCATTGTAAGGATTCCATGGATTCTTTGACACTCTTCTCCGGGGAATAGTAGAGGTAATGTCACTGAATATTTTTAAGGCAGAGGTAGTTACAATATTGACTGAAAAGGGGAGTCAAAGGATATTGGGAGTAAACAGGAATGTGGAGTTAAGGCCATAATCAGATCAGCCATGATCTTATTGAATGGAGGAATAGGCTCAAGGGGCCGAATGGCTTACTCCTGCTCCTAACTCGTATGTTCCTGTGTGGAAATTGATGCAGTGTTTTCAGATAGTATTGCAGCATGTGAAAATAGCATTCAGTAAGGTCCACACATCCTTATTCCGAACAGTAAAATAGCCCGTGTTCCCTCAGATAATTGATTATTTTTGTCTCTGCTTATCCGTATAGGTCATAGGTCATTTCCGTTCCCACCCCCATTGCATCCCTACCCCTGCTAAAGACACGGTCGGAGAATGCGGGGAAAGCTCTCCAGCGAGCCTCCCGACAGCTTCCCCACCTCCCGGGATTCTCCAAAGTCCCGCGAGACGTCGGAGTCAGAACCCCACCCCAAATGGGCGGGAATAAATGACGCTCATGGAAGTAGGTTGTAAACCTACTTCAACCTACCTGCGCAGGATCCACCGGCCTCTTTGATTCTTCAGTCTCCCCAGGGAGGCTGTAGCTGGGCGCCGATCAGTGCTGGTCCACACAAACATGGCTAAGGCAGAACGTCACCCGGAGGTTCTCCTGGGTCACCGGAGACCTCAGGGTGATCAGGGTAAGTGCAGGGTGGCTCGCTGGTCCTTCCCAGGAACGTGGGCAACTTGGCAATGCCCAGCTGGCACCATGGCACTGCCATCCTGGCACAGCCAAGGTGGCCAGATGGCACTGACAAGCCAGCAGGAACACTGCCTAGGTGCCAGGGTGGCAGTGCAAGGGTGCCCGAGTGTCAGGGTGGCATTACCAATGATCGGGGGTGAGGGGGGCCATGCCCACAAAATGAGGGTGGAGGGGGGGTATTAAGGGTGAGCGCAGGGCAGGTAAGTAGGGGCCTTCGAGAGGTTGGCTTGGTAATGGGTGGGTGGTGGAAGAAAGGTGGTGCTGCAAGAGACTTTGGGGGACCTGAAGAGGGGGGACCCCCAGGGACTCCTTTATAGGCTGTCCTCACTTGTGTGGTGTGGGGTAGGAGGTGTGGGGGATCCACAAGCTCACTTAGAGATCAGGGCACCCTTTCAAAATGGCGGCCCAATCTCTGCGTTCAGTTCCCCAGTGCTAAAAATAATTCTAAGCGTGGGATAAACCGGTGAGAAACTTCCCAGGTCCCAAAAAACGTGACGAAGTGTTATTGAGAAGCGGTGAGGAAACTCCCTGAAAAACCCGACACAAATTTACTTAGAAATCTTTTGGGAGAAAACACGCCCCTATATCGTATCTGTGCTCCGGGGCCACAGATCACTGCCAACAATGCCACAGGCAATCAGTTAGCGATACTGTCCATAGATAAATCTCAACCACATAGACATTTGTCGTTGTGAACAGTGCACATGTTTTGATGTTTCTTTAAAAGACCAAACATGCTAAGATTGTCAGAAGCCTTGTCAACAATTTTTAATCTCTGAGGTATTTTGCATGCTTCTCTTTATGTGGTCAAACAATACCTGTTCCAGATCCTGTGATGATTCTTTGAAAATATTTTGAAATGACATTTTCAAAGCCAGCAGATGATGCAAATTATTCCAGCAACACCTGCTGGGCCTCTGCTGATAGCAGCTCTTTCATCAGACAATGAGTTACCATGAAAACATTAAACTTTAAAGACTTCCTATGGAGTGCGGCAGGTGTGCTAACAATCCAATCATAATAACAGCACTATTTCACACAATCCTGTTAGGATTCGAGCTAGTATAGCTGATGGGCACTGGAGACCAGAAGATATGCTTGGCTTAATGTAGCATTGTGGAAGAGGCGGCTGTCAAAAACAATTAACGCTGATTGCACTGAAGTAAAAATGGGGTTCAGACATTGGGTGAGATTTCAACTCGCTCAGAATCCATTCATTTGCACAAGAGTTAAGATACTGCTTGCTCCGCATAACCCTCCACCCTTCTACTAATTAAAAATCTGTCTATCTCTTCCTTAAATTTGTTTATTGTCCCGGCATCCACTGCACTCTGGGGTAGAGAATTCCACAGATTCACAGCCCTTTAGGTGAAGTAATTCCTGCTCATGTCTGTTTTAAATCTGCCACCACTTAGTCTAAAACTATGACCTTTCATTCGAGAATGACCAACAAGGGGAAGTGTCCACACTTTGCCAAAAGGACTGTGTGGCGGTCACTCCTAACAATACTGTCATGGGCAGGCACATCTGTGACAGATGGATTAGTGAGGACAAATTTAAACTGCTTTTACCCTCTTCACCAGTCTCACCACCAGTTTGGTAAGTCCAGTTATTCAGGACTCGGCCAATAGTAGTTTACCAAAGCAGCCTTGATGATGGATATTGAAGCCCCCACCCAGAGTACATTCTGTGCACCTGATACAATCTATGTATGCTTTTTGGACCTTAACATGGAGGAGTACCGGTGCGAAATAACTCCCTCATCTACAGAGGGAGGATACGTGGTGTTGATCAAGCGCTTCCATGAGATCTGTAGTCAATGTTGTGGAATCGAAGGGGCCTCTCTCTCCCAAATATATCCCACTGTAATGTCACTGCTGATGGAGGGTTCTGGAACATTGACTGATAGAAATGAATCTTTGAGTTAGGCTGAACTAGTTAGTGAGGCACTCTCCCAATTTTGGCACAAGCTCCCAGATGTTACTGAGAAGGACTTCTGACTGGGCCGGACCCAATTTCTGGACCCAAGTCATGTGGTCCTTCTTGATTTTATTCTTGTTGCATTTCTTGTAGTGGTTTGACACAACTAAATGGTTTTCTCTCAGTTACTTGAGGGGCAGTTAAGAGGCACTCTGCTCTTGGTCCGGTCCAGACAGGGCAAAGATAGTTTTGTTCCCGAAGAACTTTAGTTATTTCTATGACAATCTTCAGCTGTGTGCTCACCATTCCTGGCACCATCTTTTTATTTTAGACTTATTCAATGAAGTGCATTCAATTTTAAAAACTGTCAAGGTGCGATTTAAACTTGTGTCTCTAGGATATTAGTTCAGACCTTTAGATTACCAATTCAGTAACCATTATGCTACTGTCCCTGTATTCTGATAGCATGATTCATCACCCCAATATTTAATGTGGATAAACAAATCTGACTGCTCCATATTAAATATACTTAATAGGACTGACTGTCATCACTATGTCTGTGTTTTGTAATAGATCTAATTGTCCCTTTCTGACTCTATAGAAAAGATCTTTCTTAATACTGAATGCATACATAACAGAACTGAATGGCTTGATGCTCACTGTGCAAATAAAATAGCCGATGGTCCTGGTATCGATTGTAACATGGAAACACCATAACTGTGTACAAATCAAGACTAAGCATCATAATTGACCATTGGAATATTGACTGTGAATTTAAGATAGGACCTATGACCTTGATGCTGATTATGCCTTTAACAGTGCTGACTATTAAACCACTGACTGTGGATGTAACAGAGCTGACTGTGTTCAAGACAGAGCTAACTGTCAAATACTGACTGTGTAAATCATTCAATCGACTTTTGTAAATCGAATCTCAGGTTTGGACATCACTGGGAAGGCGAGCGTCTGCTACCATAGCTAGATGCTCTGAAAAGATGGTGGGACAGCTTTTTGATACATCTGAGTTGTTTACGTGGTCACTTCAGAGGGCAGTTCAGAATCAGCCATGGTGATGTGGGACTGAAATGACATTAGCCGGAGATCACTGGCGGCAGGATTCTATGGTCTCGCCGGCAGTGCATCCCCGGCGATGGGTTTCCCGGCGATGGGGAGTGGCTTCAATGGGAATTCCCATTGACAGCGATGGGAACAGAGAATCCCGTTGCCAGCGAACGATGCGCCACCGATAAACACGCGGCCGGGAGGCCGAATAATCCCGCCCAACAATTGTCCTATTATTCCCCATGTACAAAATAGGACAAAACATTAAAATAATTAGGTGAGTGCTTTTACTCTGACACAAACCTGTTAAGAATAATTTTGACATAGGAACAATGGGAAGAATGGCCTCTTTTTGTGCTGTTTCATTCTATGATTCAAATTTCAATTAGTTGAATAATATTTTGATTAATGCAGATTCAGATTGTGAGACCCCGAGTAGTGTTTGCCGTAGAAATCAATTTTGAATATATCTATTCTAAGTTTTGAAGGAAGGCTGTAGGTTTTGGATTATTCACTGCATTATTTGCAGCCATCATTCATTAAACAGTGTCTTTCTTTGCAGAAAAGAAAGACAGGTACTGTTCTCATGACCACAAGATAGACTAATTGAATTCTGTGCTGCGAATGCTGTTGACAATGAAATCTTTATCCCTGTAGTCACGAAGCCACTTAATGTCCAAACAAGTTCTCAGATTGCCAGTAATGTAAAAGGTTACACGGGTTAACTGTATAGCTGCTTGCTACATTTTATTGTGCAGTAATACTCTGTAGCTTTGTTAATTGTCTGCAGTCTATATGAGCTGAATGAGGCTATGTCACTAATTTGGGAACAGTGTAGCTTCCAGTAATAGCCCATGCTGGAACTTTGCTATGTTGACAGTTTTGAGAAACTCATCCCTAACCAGACACTGCCTGCTATCCTTTTTAAAAATGTATTTGTGCTTAATTTCTTTATAAATCATTTTCTTATTTCTTACCCTTCCTCCAAGATCATTCCACATCTGTGCATCTTCCCTGACCGAATGAATGTAAAGATACCTGTCCCATGGCTTGTAACATAGAAATATGGGAATTGCCAGACGAAAGACATGGTTCAGGGGTGGAATACAAGAGTGTGCTGCAATCATATTGGGCCGAGTTGACTCGTATAGTACTATGGACATATTTGGCCTTTTCGGCTAAGGAATGACACTTGCCTCAGTAGGGGTGCAAGAGAGGTTCACTTGCTTGACTTTGAGGATGAGAAGGCTGACCTATGAGGAGAGATTGTGTTGGATTGAAGAATGGGCCCATTATTTCCAGAGTTTAGAAGAATGCGACGTGATGTAATTGAAAGGTATACACTTCTTGAAGGGTTTGACAGGGTAGACCCTGAGACGCTGGTTATTCTGGTTGGAGAGACTGAGATGAGGGATCAAAGTTTCAGGATAAACAATCAGCCATTTAGGGATGTGGGGAGGAGATCTTTCTTCACTCAGAGGGTTGTGAATACTCAGTTGTTGAATACTACCAACACTAAAATGCATACATCATTCTACAGTAAAATAATTGAGGGATAGAGAAGGAATGTGGTATCAATGCAGAAGCTCAGCTGCGATCTTATTCAATGAAAGAGAAAACTTGAGGAGCCTTATCACAGAATCACATAATCTTTACAGTGCATTCGGCCCATCGAGTCATAGAATTTATTATCATAGAATTTACAGTGCAGAAGGAAGCCATTCGGCCCATCGAGTCTGCAGCGGCTCTCTGAAAGAGCATCCTAGCCAACTGCACACCTCCACCCTAACCCCATAACCCCACCCAACACTAAGGGCAATTTTGGACACTAAAGGCAATTTAGCATGGCCAATCCACCTAACCTGCACATCTTTGGACTGTGGGAGGAAACCAGAGCACCCGGAGGAAAACCACGCACACACGGGGAGAACGTAAAGACTCCGCACAGCCAGTGACCCAAGCGGGAATCGAACTTGGGACCCTGGAGCTGTGAAGCAATTGTGCTAACCACCATGCTACCGTGCTGCTTCGGTTTGCTGAATGAGCATTCTACCTAATCCCACTCCCTTGCCCTATCCTCTTAACCTTGCACGTTATTTCTTTTCAGGTTGAAATCCAATTCCCTTTTGAATACCTTGATTGAACATCTCTCCATGGCCTAACTGCTCCTATTTCATTTTTTTGGTATATAATTTCTATTGATTTCTAAAAGAGGAAAGGAGCACGTAAAGAAAGTACAGCACAGTACCATAATGCAACTCCCCCACCCCCAATAAACAGGCAAACAAAAACTTCACAAACAAAATAGTAAAATTACCAGTCAACAGTAATTAACTCTTCAAAGAAAGAGACAAATGTTTGCCATCTACAAAGATATTTCTCAGTGGATCTTCTTATGGCATACTTAATCTTCGCCAAATATAGAAACTAAATCAATCTTCCAACTAAGATGAAGCATTGGGTGGCTTGGGGGACTTCCAGATTAATAAAATCCGCCTGCTGGCTGTTACCGAGGCAAATTAATGACCTCTGCCTCAATCTTAGTGAAACTGACCAGTGAAGATGAAACTCCAAAGATGGCTATCAAAGGACAAGGCTGTAGGTCAATTTCTAGAACTTTGGAAAGAGTGTCAAAGGATAACCAAAATCCGACCAGCTTCGGGCGCGACCAGAACATGCAGGTATGGTCTGCAGAGGGGAGTGAGCACCGGTCGCATTTGTTACTTACTAATTCTGGCCTTGGTAAAATGAATTCTGTGCAGAACCTTAAGCCGAGCTGTGCGCAGGAGAATGTGGAGTTGACCCTAAGAAGGGCTTCCTCCCGCCAGTCATCTGTAAGGTCGAGCCCAAACTCCGCTTCCCAATCATTTCTTACCTTATGGAAAGGGAAGCGACCAGAGGACATCATGAGGTCGTACAACCTTGAATTAGAACCACTGCTGGTTTGAGGCAATGACAAATCCCTTTCAACAATGTACTTGGAGGTAGTTGAGGAAAGGATGGACAATGCCAATGAACAAAACCACGGGCTTGAAAATAGCGGTTAAGACTAGATTCGGGTAAATTAAATTTGGCTGAAAACTCGCTAAAGCTGCCTAAGTTCCCATCCACAAACAGGTCAGTAAAACGTTTTAGTCCCTTCTTCCGCCACAAGGCAAATGCCAAGTCAAGCATGAATGGCAAGAATAAGCTTTTATTACAAATAGGACCCAATGGCGAAGGAGTGGTAAGATTAAAATACTGACAAAATACTTTCCATATTTTTAAAGTAAAAGTCACACTAGGGTTTGACGTGTATTTAGAGGGGGATAAGGGTAGAAGGTCACAGGTTAAACAGGTAGAGAGGAATGCACTTCCATAAGACACCTGTTTAAACTTGGATCATGTTAAAATCTTTTGAATATTGGCCGGCCAATCGTAATAGAGTAGATTAGGAAGAGCTAGCCCACTAACCTGTCTCCCTCTTTGGAGTATCGTTCTATGGACTCGCGGAGTTCTGCTTGCACAGATAAATGTTGATATCAGCTTGTTAGCCATAACAAAAAATGATTTTGGTAGAAAAATAGGGAGACATTGGAAAAGAAACAAGAATTTGGGCAGATGTTCATTTTAATGGATTGAATTCTGCCAGCTAAGGAAAGAGGGAAACTATCCCAGCGCTGCAAATCTACTTTAATTTTGGTGCCCAGGATCGTAAAATTTGTTCTATGAAGACTCGCAAGAGAGTGCGTTCCGTTCCCACCCGAGGAGCAAAAGCAAGCACCAGATATACAAAACGGCAAACGTCTTGGGGGGATTTGTTTGGGACTAGAGTTAATTGGGAAACGCTCACTTTTGTTGATATTCAATTTATAGCCAGGGGCGAGCCAAAGGCACTGAAAATATTCATTGTGCCATCATCTCAGGCAACAGGGTTAATGATATATAATAGGAGGTCAACAGCATGTAAGGACACATGGTGCTCCACAACAGCACAAAGGATACCTGCACAACTTTAAGGCTATGAACAGAAGCTCTAGCGCCAGAACGAAGAGCAGTGGGGACAGAGGACACCCTTGATGGGTTCCGATGGATAAGGGGAAATACTCTGAGTGTACAGAGTTAGTGTGCATGCTCGGGTAGGGGAGGTGTAAAGAAGACAAATCCATTAAATAAATTTTGGACCAAACCCAAACTTATCCCAAATTACTGACAGATAATCCCACTCCACCTGGGCAAAAACCTTCTCCGCATCCAGAGAGATAACAACTTCAGGAATGGTCGAGGCAGTTGGGGAAAGTATGATGCCAAGAAGACGACGTACATTTGAGGATAATTGGCGTCCCTCTATTAAGCCTGTTGGTCATCAGATATTATATCAGGGAGACACGGCTCCAAGCAGCATGCCGTACCTTGGCTAACAGTTTTACGCCTGCTTTTAAAAGATAGGCTGATATTGGCAGCAGGGTAGCACAAGTGGATAGCACGTGCCAGGTTCCCAGGTTCGATTCCCCGCTGGGTCACTGTCTGTGCGGAGTCTGCACGTCCTCCCCGTGTCTGCGTGTGTTTCCTCCGGGTGCTTTGGTTTCCCCCCACAGTCCAAAGGCGTGCAGGTTAGGTGGATTGGCCATGCCAAATTGCCCTTAGTGACCAAAAAAAAGGTTAGGATGGGTTATTGGGTTACGGGGATAGGGTGGAAGTGAGGGCTTAAGTGGGTCGGTGCAGACTCGATGGGCCGAATGGCCTCCTTCTGCACTGTATGTTCTATGTTCATGAGTCACAAATGAGCCACATTCTTTAGGGACCCTGTCTGTTTTTTATTTTAAGCGAAATGGAAGCTTGAGTTAATGTGAGGTCAGAGAACCAGGAGACAATAAAAATATCTAGCAATAAGGACACAAATTGAGTGGAGAACCTTTCAATAGGGAGGCTGTCAGGGCCTGGGGCCTTCCCACTTTGCATCAATTTAATGCAGTCTGTAATCTTATCCAGGTACAAAGGGTCCACATCTACAGATGGGATATGCAAATTATTTAGGAAGTCAGCCAATGCTGTGCTATCTGAGGGAGATCAGATTTATGGAAGTCAGGATAAAAGGAAGAGATTGTCAGTAGTAAGATTATGGGAGGAGCCATAGACCTGGGAGATAAACTGAGAAGCAGACTGGCAACTGAGCTGGTGGGCTCGTAGGCAGCCAACTCCTCCCCATATTCATAAAATGTCCCCCTTGAGCATTGTAACATGTGCCCAGCTTCATTTGTGGAAAGTCAAATTAAATCTGGGCCTTTAGCCTGTCTGCATATAACTCAGGAGTAGGGGTAATGGAATATTGACAGTCCATTTCTAAAATTAAATCCACCAATTCTTGTTTTAATTTTTTTTGTTTGGTAATATATGCTTTGTTAGGAATTACGTTTTCCCGGAGAACAGATTTGAGGGCATCCCATAATACTGATGGGGTGGAGGAATCAGATTTGTTTGTTTTAATAAGAATATCAATACTGGTGGATATAGATTTATAAAAATCCTGTCAGATAGTAGGATTGTGTCCAATCTCCATGGAGGCCAACCTTTAGCTTTGAATGCAAGAGCCAGGACAAGGGAGTGGGGCGCGTGGTCTGATATAACTCTGGCAAAATGCCCGGCAGTTTTAACTGTGGGGAGAAGAGCTCTGTCCAAATAAATAGTCGATGCGCGAGTAAGCATGGTGGACATGAAAGAAGTGGGAAAAGCTCCTTGTGACTGGGTGGAGGAAATGCCAAAGGCCCACACAACCCATTTGAGTCATAGAGGTGGAAAGAGACTTGGAAATGCCGCAGCGGGACAAAATCTTTGAGCTTGAGCGATCCAGCTCTGATTCCCTCCGAATATAAGACAAACTGGAAAATTTTTCATTTTATCAGTTCTGGTTTCCACGTTATCCCGATAGTTATAGCCTTAAACAAATTCGAATACATCTGCCAAGCATAATTTCTGTGGACTTTTGGCATGGTTCTTGGTTACCGGTACGCGTGACTTATCACCCTTTAGACAGACTGTAGTCTTACTCTGGTACTTGCTTTAAACTAGTTATTAACACAATATATAAACAGGTTACAGAGTGGAAATGTTTCTCCTGGTGCAGTGTGTTCTATCCTCTCTCTCTCTCTTGCGTCTACTCCTGATGTTAGTGATACATCACCTTCAATATCACTCATTACCACATCTATTCTATTAATCCAGTTTCTACTCATGAAACCATCTTGACTCTGATAGCTGTACCATGATTTTGCAAGTCCCCTGTTACCATTTTTCTGTTTTTTTAATGCCGATGTGAGTGTCTCTGTCTTTCTCTTTTCTTTCTGCTTATCTGTTTCTCACCTGAGATCACAACCTTTGCGTGTTGTGAATCATTGGCATGGATGCTAACTTTTTCTCTTTGGGTTTCACTCACACCCATTGGCCAAAACACACACAGAGTCTACATGAACATTCCACATTTCTGGCACACACCTGCTATTCTGCACACACATGTAATATTGCCCACAGTTGCTGCGCGCACCACATTCCGCACGAGTGTCACACAGGCGATATACCATGATGCAATAGCTGGCATGGTCTCAATGGGCTGAATGGTCTCCTTCTGTGACATAAATGACACTTTGACACTGTGACACGTGTGATAACGCTCGTGTGCCTCCGTATTGTTGCTCAATGACAGTCCGCATTGCTGTACATGAAATTCTGTAGTATTGTCACATTAACAAATGCACAGTAATGTTACATACTCACATTCAGAATGTTGAGAAGACAGATAAAACTGACACCTCAAACCTGATGTCGCAGAGACAGGATTAACACAAACGTGTTTTACAATCTGCCTGTTAATATTGCACAGGCTGTTTGTTATCTCTGTGGTGAGCTCAATATGTGTACAGTTGCTGCATTGACTGCCATCCAAGTGACAATAATGTAGGAAGGAAATTTAGCAACAATGATTTGTTGGCCTGTGATTTTAACACCTGTTTATATAATTCCTGACAGAACCAGCAATTAAGTAGCAAAAGGAGTTCATTAAATGCCACAGAGTGGGTCCTAAACAAACCTACGTTGAAAGTACATGAATGCCTTAGTGGCCCATAATGTGTACAGACTTGAGATCTGATAGTATCGCGTGCCTGTGCTGCCAAAATATCAAAGGCATTTGCACAAAAGCCTCCACGCTGTGAGTTTGCAATACAAAATGCCTTTAGTCTGGCAATCTCTCCCCTTTGATTGATCATACTGAAAATTCAAAATATCAAAAGGAGATACTGTTTAAAAAAGTCTCTTTTCTATAAGTATCGGGAAAGGGGGCTTAATTGCAAACACTGAAAAAGGAAGCTGATTACTACCTGTCCTGAACATGAGCCCCTTTGCTGCAAATAATGTAAACAAGGTCCCACTACAACTATTGATAAAAAGCCCATTACTACAAATATTGTACAGATAGCCCCTTACAACTTTAACATAGACTTCCTACTATACAGATTGCAATAGGAATGCCATGCTTAAATACTATGTAGAAAAAAATCCTAGCTCACTCAGCTTACTGGGCTGAATGTTCAACCCTGTTTCTCTGTTTCTGCAATAAATACTGGACAAGGAATCCACTCCTTACCCAAAATACTGAGAAAGTAGCTTCTTTAAAACAAGTGTGAAAATTACCTGATTTAATGTAAACAACTTCAATACAGCTACTGTACTAGAAAATGTTATGACCAGATGAGAAGCGGTGAACTGGCTCCCTTTTATTCAACCTACTCAGCTGGTCACAACAAAGGGTTATTTTTTGTTTTATGAGCTGTCACGAGAATGTCACTTTAAGAAATGTTTGTCTGCTCATGTTACTGCAGTGACGTCAGAATGAGGGTAGAGCTGAGCTCTGGCTCTACTTTTTAGTTTCACTTTGAGAAAAGCTTGGGTGTGGCTGTGTTTTTTTGGTTTTGTTTCAGTGTTGGAGCTGCAGTCAGACAGAGCAGGTGTAATGTTGTTCTCTCTGCCATGTAAAGACTATCTTTGGATCATTTGGTGAATTCAGAGTGATAACTGTTCCCAGTAGTGAATTTAAACCTGATGTGCTTCTGTCAAAAGCTTTTTTTTAAAGTCTTATGGATGTTAAAAGGAAAATCAGGATTACTTTGTGTTGAATTCTTTGGGGGTGTATTTGAATTGATGGCTGCTAAGATGTTCACTGTATGTTTTAAAAAGGTTAACTTGAGTTCATAGAATAAACATTGTTTTGCTTTAAAAAATTACTTTTCGATTTCTGCTGTACCACAGCTGTAGAGTGGGCCTTCTGCTCCCCATACCACAATCTAGTAAAAGTTGTGGGTCAGGTGAACTCCATGATACACTTTGGGGTTCTCTAAACCCTGGCCCATAACAAATTGGGGGCTCAAGGGGGATAAAAGTCTATCTATTGGATTGGCTTAGTGAACTTAAAGACAGTGAGGGATGAGCATATTGTGGTGGCTTTTCAGGTGTGGTATTTCAGTTTAAGTAGGGAGTGTGTTGTGGACAATGGCTCTTTCAGAGGCTCAGATGTTTTTGGGGGTGGAGACGGTCACACGCAGTACCTTACGGACAGAGACTAAAAACAGACTGTTAGAATTGGCAAAACATTGCAGTTAACATTACTTGACAAAATGCGAAAAGATGAGGTAATTATGGCAGTGGCTAAGCATTTAAAGTTGCCTGAGATACAGTTTGACTCATTGGAAATGACAAAAATTCAGTTACAAATTAAACAAATGGAATATGAGAAAGAATTAAAGCAGCTTGAATACAAAAGAGAAAGAGAGGAAAAAGAGAGAGAGAGTTTGAACTTCGGAAAATGGCCATGAAACATGACAGTCAGTTAAAATTGGCGGATTTAAAGGGAAATGTACAGTTTGAGGATAGTGATGAGGATAAAGAGAAACCGTGTCAAAGTCGAAGGCTTCGTGGGGATCTATTTAAATATATCGAAACATTGCCAAGGTTTGACGAGAAGGAGTAGGTGGCTAAACAAATGAAATGGCCACAGAACATGTGGTTATTACTGATTCAAACAAAGAAGATAGGTAGGCTAGTGAAGTGTTTGCATCACTACCAGAGGAGGTATCGGGGACGTATGAGGACGTGAAGAAATCTATCTAAGGTCCATATGAACTAGTGCCTGAAGCCTACAGACAAAGGTTTAGAAATTTAAGGAAAGAATTTGGTCAAACATACAGGGATTTTGAAAGGATCAAACAGTAATTTTGATAGGTGGATAAGGGCTTTGAAAATAGACCAAAAGTATGAAGCTCTCAGAGAAATTATACTTTTGGAGGAGTTTAAAAATTCAATTCCTGATGTAGTGAGAACTCACAGAAAATATAGAAAATACAGCACAGAACAGGCCCTTTGGCCCACGATGTTGTGCAAAACTTTTGTCCTAGATTAAGAACAAATTAATCTACACCCCATCATTCTACCGTAATCCATGTACCTATCCAATAGCCGCTTGAAGGTCCCTAATGTTTCCAACTCAACTACATCCACAGGCAGTCCATTCCAGGCCCCCACTACTCTATGGGTAAAGAACCTACCTCTGACATCACCCCTAGATCTCCCACCATTCACCTTAAATTTATGTTCCCTTGTAATGGTTTGTTCTACCCAGGGAAAAGGTCCCTGACTGCCTACTCTATCTATTCCCCTGATCTTATGAACCTCTATCAAGTCTCCCCTCTTCCTTCTCCATTGTAATGAGAAAAGGCCTAGCACCCTCAACCTTTCCTCGTATGACCTATTCTCCATTCCAGGCAACATCCTGGTAAATCTCTTTTGCACCTTTTCCAAAGCTTCCACATCCTTCCTAAAATGAGGTGACCAGAACTGCACACAGTACTCCAAATGTGGCCTGACCAAAGTTTTGTACAGCTGCATCATCACCTCATGACTCTTAAATTCAATCCCTCTGCTAATGAACGCTAGCACACCACAGGCCTTCTTCACAGCTCTACCCACTTGAGTGGCAACTTTCAAAGATCTATGAACATAGACCCCAAGATCTCTCTGCTCCTCCACATTGCCAAGACCCCAACCGTTAACCCTGTATTCCGCATTCACATTTGTCCTTCCAAAATGGAAAACCTCACATTTTCCAGGGTTAAACTCCATCTGCCACTTCTCAGCACAGCTCTGCATCCTATCTCTGTCTCTTTGCAGACGACAACAGCCCTAATCACTATCCACAACTCCACCAAACTTTGTATCGTCTGCAAATTTACTGACCCACCCTTCAACTCCCTCATCCAAGTCATTAATGAAAATCACAAACAGCAGAGGACCCAGAACTGATCCCTGCGGTACGCCACTGGTAACTGGGCTCCAGGCTGAATATTTGCCATCCACCACCACTCTTTGACTTCTATTGGTTAGCCAGTTCGTTATCCAACTGGCCAAATTTCTCACTATCCAATGCCTCCTTACTTTCTGCATAAGCCTACCATGGGGAACCTTATCAAATACCTTACTAAAATCCATGTACACTACATCCACTGCTTTACCTTCATCCACATGCTTGGTCACCTCCTCAAAGAATTCAATAAGACTTGTGAGGCAAGACCTACCCCTCACAAATCCGTGCTGACTATCCCTAATCAAGCAGTGTCTTTCCAGATGCTCAGAAATCCAATTCCTCAATACCCTTTCCATTAATTTGCCTACCACCGAAGTAAGACTAACTGGCCTGTAATTCCCAGAGTTATCTCTATTCCCTTTTTTGAATAGGGGCACGACATTCGCCACTCTCCAATTCCCTGGTACCACCCCTGTTGACAGTGAGGACGAAAAGATAATTGCCAACGGCTCTGCAATTTCATCTCTTGCTTCCCAGAGAATCCTCGGATATATCCCGTCAGGCCCGGGAGACTTGTTTATCCTCAAGTTTTTCAAAATGCCCAACACATCTTCCTTCCTAACAAGTATCTCCTCGGGCTTACCAGTCTGTTTCACACTGTCCTCTCCAACAATATGGCCCCTCTCATTCGTAAATACTGAAGAAAAGTACTCATTCAAGATCTTTCCTATCTCTTCAGACTCAATACACAATCTCCCGTTACTGTCCTTGATCGGACCTACCCTCACTCTAGTCATTCTCATATTTCTCACATATGTGTAAAAGGCCTTGGAGTTTTCTTTGATCCTACCCACCAAAGACTTTTCATGCCTTCTCTTAGCTCTCCTGATCCCTTTCTTCAGTTCCCGCCTGGCTGTCTTGTATCCCTCCAGCGCCCTGTCTGAACATTGTTTCCTCAGACTTACAAAAGTCTCCTTCGTCCTCTTAACAAGACATTCAACCTCTCTTGTCAACCATGGTTCCCTCACTCGACCATTTCTTCACTGCCTGACAGGGACAGACATATCAAGGACACGTAGTACCTGTTCCTTGAACAAGTTCCACATTTCACTTGTGTCCTTCCCTGACAGCCTATATTCCCAACTTATGCACTTCAGTTCTTGTCAGTTCATGTGGAAGAGCAGAGGGCTAAAACTGCGAGATTAGCAACAGAAATGGCAGATGATTATGAATTAGTTCATAAATCAAAGTTGAATTTACGACATCAGTTTCAGCTTGTGAGGGATAGAAATTGGGGACATGAGAAATACTCAAGTGGTAGAGGCAAAGGTGATCTGATGGGAGATAATAAGGAGAGTGTACCTCAGATTAAAAAAGAAATCCAGGAGGGAGGAAAAGAAATGAAAAGTTTCAACTGTTTTCACTAGAATAAACTAGGCCATGTAAAGTCAAAGTGTGGGTGGTTGAAATAAAGCATTGGGAAGGCTGGTATGGTAAAACAGGATAAGACAGTGGGGTTTGTTAAAGTGGTAAAGGAAAGCCCAAGTGAAGTGAAGGAGGTGAAAAAGATTGTACAGCCTGATCAAGAGGTGATTGATAAGAAGGCGCCAGATCTCTTTAAAGCATTTACTTGTGTGGGTGAAGTCTACTCATGTGTATCAGGAGGAGCAGGTAAAGAAGTTACAATTTTAAGAGATACGGGAGCTGGTTAATCTTTAAGGGTAAGAGATTAGGGGCGAAATTCTCCCCCAACGGCGGGATGCCCGCCGACTGGCGCCAAAGTCGGCGCAAATCAGACGGGCATCGCGCCGGCAAAAAGGAGCGGAAGTCTCCGCATCTTTGGCGGCCTAGCCCCAACATTGAGGGGCTAGGCCGACGCCGGAGGGATTTCCGCCCCGCCAGCTGGCGGAAATGGCGTTTGTTGCCCCGCCAGCTGGCGCGGAAATGCGGCGCATGCGCGGGAGCGTCAGCGGCCGCTGTCAGTTTCCCCGCGCATGCGCGGGAGCGTCAGCGGCCGCCGAAAGTTTCCCGCGCATGCGCAGTGGGGAGAGTCTCTTCCGCCTCCGCCATGGTGGAGGCCGTAGCGGAGGCGGAAGGGAAAGAGTGCCCCCACGGCACAGGCCCGCCCGCGGATCGGTGGGCCCCGATCGCGGGCCAGGCCACCGTGGGGGCACCCCCGGGGTCAGATCGCCCCGCGCCCCCCCCCAGGACCCCGGAGCCCGCCCACGCTGCCTGGTCCCGCCGGTAAATACCAGGTTTGATTTACGTCGGCGGGACAGGCAATTCCTGGGCGGGACTTCGGCCCATCCGGGCCGGAGAATCCAGCGGGGGGTCCCGCCAACCGGCGCGGCTGGATTCCCGCCCCCGCCCAATCTCCGGGAGCGGAGACTTCGGCGGGGGCGGGGGCGGGATTCACGGCAGCCAACGGCCATTCTCCGACCCGGCGGGGGGTCGGAGAATGACGCCCAAGGAGTTCTGTAGTTTGGAAAGAATGCCAGAAAAGGTGGTAATATGTGGAATTCAGGGTGAGAGGAGTAGTGTTCCATTATATAAGGTAAGGTTGGAAAGTCCAGTGAAGAGTGGTGAAGTGGTAGTAGGAGTAATAGAGAAACTATCCTGTCCAGGAATACAGTTTATCTTGGGTAATGATATAGCTGGATCGCAGGTGGGAGTGATGCCTACTGTGGTTGATAAGCCAGTGGTAAATCAGACAACTGAAGTGTTGAAGGACGAATATCCTGGGATTTTTCCGGATTGTGTCGCAACAAGGTCGCAAAGTCACAGGTTAAGACAAGAGGAGAAATCAGAGAATGAAGATGAAGTTGATGTATCAGAAAACATACACTGAACAGGAATCTGAGTGTATACTGGAGTGTTATTACCGTAAAGATGATGTCTTGTTGAGAAAATAGAGACCTTTACATATGCAGGCAGATAAAAAGTGGGCAGAAGTTCATCAAGTAGTATTGCCGGTAGGGTATAGAAAGGAGGTGTTGCGAGTTGCACATAAGGCACCAGTGGGAGGTCATTTGGGAGTAAGGAAAACTCAAGCTAAAATACAAAAAGATTTTTATTGGCCTGGACTACATAAAGATGTAGTTAAATTTTGTCAATCATGTCACACATGTCAAGTGCTAGGGAAACCTCAAGCAGTGATAAAACCAGTGCCCTTAATATCCATTCCAGCATTTGAGAAACCTTTTACAAGGGTCCTAATTGATTGCGAAGGACATCTTCCTAAAACAAAAAGTGGGAATCAATATCTTTTGACGAGAATGGATGTGTGTACTAGGTTTCCAGAGACCATTCCAGCACGTCATTTTACAACTAAAAAGATTGTGGAGGAGTTACTTAAATTTTTTACTAGATATGGACTACCCACAGAAGTACAATTGGATCAAGGATCAAATTTTACCTCAAGGTTATTCAAAGAAGCCATGGATAGCTTAGTAATAAAACAATTTAAATCAACTGCGTACCATCCAGAATCGCAGGGAGCGTTAGAAAGGTGGTATCAGACATTAAAGACAATGTTGAGGGCTTATTGTCAAGAATATTCAGAGGATTGGGATAAAGGAATTCCATTCGTACTGTTTGCAATTAGGGATGCACCTAATGAGTCAACCAAATTTAGTCCTTTTGAACTAATTTTTGGTCATGAGGTAAGTGGACCACTTAAATTGATTGAGGAAAAATTGGTGAGTGAGCAGTCAGAAATTAAATTATTGGATTATGTGTCAAATTTTAGGGAACGATTAAATAGAGCAGGTGAATTGGCTAGACAACATTTAAAAGTTGCACAACATGTGATGAAATGCATAGCGGACAAGAAATTCAAAGCTCGTAGTTTTGCCAGTGGAGATAAAGTTTTAGTATTGTTACCAGTGGTAGGTGAACCTTTAAAAGCAAGGTTTTGTGGACCTTATCAGATTGAAAGGAAATTAAGTGAGGTGAATGATGTAGTACGAATGCCGGATAGAAGGAAAACTCACCGAGTGTTTCATGTGAATATGCTTAAAAGGTACTTTGGAAGGGAAGGAGAGAAAAAGGAGGAGGTGTTAATGATTCTAACTCAAAGTGACGGACCAAATCCAGATGACTTTGAATTTGACATATCTCAAATTAAATTGGAAAATGAGGATCTTCTTAAAAATTGGTATAAATTGTTGAGTTACCTTCCAGAGGAAAAACGGACGGACCTGAAAGAGTTATTGATATCACATGGGCAAGTTTGCGGAGATAAATTGGGAAGTACTAAAATGACTGTACATGAAGTAGATGTGGGAAATACTGCTGCATCAAGCTGTGCATGGATACCCGGTATGCAAACACCAAGTGTCACTACATACTGAAGTTCTACCTGTCCCCGGTGTTACGAAGGATGGGCCTGGCCTCATTGTCGCGGAACGCTCCAAGTAATTGGACCGTGCTGTACCACCTGTCCCTCGTGGAAACATTTTTGAAGGAAAACACCTTTGACCACAAAGCAATGAAGCAGTGGTCAGCACGTAATGTCCTCAAGGCCCTCAGGAAAACGGAGACTGTGGAGGACGTTGGATGGTTCCCTGAGCAGACTGTCAGAGTCATCTGGCAGAACGCCTCATCACCAGAACTTTCAAACAAGCACCAAGACCTAGCTTGGCTGGTGGTGAGAAGGGCCCTCCCTGTCAGATTCTTCATGTACACCCGAAAGCTCAGCGCCGTTGCACGCTGCCCTCGGAGTGGCTGTGGGGGAAATGAGACGGTCACCCACCTCCTTGTGGAATGTGCCTTTGCAAAGAAGGTTTGGAGAGAGATGCAGTGGTACTTGTCAAGGTTCACCCCTAGCAGCTCTGTGACACAGGACTCTGTGCCCTATGGACTGTTTCCAGGGACACACACCGAGACAAACATCAACTGCTGCTGGAAGGTCATCAACTCGGTGAAAGATATTCTTTGGTCTGCCCGAAACCTGCTGATCTTCCAATGCAAATAATTGTCCTCGACCGAGTGTTGCAGACTGGCACATTCCAAAGTCCAGGACTACGTGCTGAGGGACGCACTCAAGCTTGGGGCAGCTGCCGCCAAGGCGCAATGGGGAAAGACCACTGTGTAAGGTCTTTCCAGCAAATGTACACCGAGGGGCGGGTAACAGTGTAAACCCCCCTCAGTCTGGGCCACCAACACTCCAATGTATAAAAGAAATATGACAATGTAAATATTTAAGAAGGATTGTAACGTAAAGTGATATGTGTGTAATATTATCAAAATTGAATGGAAGAAAGTCAAGGGAATGTGTAACTCTGATGAAAATGTACAGTCAAGACAATTCAAAATGTTCTGTAATGTTTATGAAAGATTTTATGAATAAAGTATATTTTTTGAAAAAAAAAAAATGCTGTTCCAATCAAACAACATCCATATAGACTTAACCCTTTTAAATTGGCACAGGTTAACAAAGAGATTGAGAGTATGCTTAAAAATGGCATAATTGAAGTGGGTTTCAGCCAATGGAGCTCACCCATAGTGATGGTGCCTAAACCAGACGGTACCCAACGGTTGTGTGTGGACTATAGAAAGGTTAATGCAGTTACAAGAACGGACTCTTACCCTGTCCCATGTTTGGAGGATTGTATTGAGAAAGTGGGACAAGCAGCTTTTATTTCAAAATTGGATTTACTTAAAGGTTACTGGCAGATACCTTTATCCGAAAGGGCGAAGGAGATTTCAACTTTTGTGACTCCAGATGGTATATACCAATTTAAAGTTATGCAATTTGGCATGAAAAACGCCCCAGCCACATTTCAACGGTTAACTAACAAAGTCGTTTCAGGATTACCCAATTGTGCGGTATACGTAGACGATCTGGTAATTTTCAGGTAGACTTGGAAAGAACATTTAAAACATCTGATGGCGTTATTCGATCGACTTCAGGAGGCGGGTTTGGTGATAAATCTAGCCAAAAGTGAATTTGGAAAAGCCCAAGTCACTTTCCTTGGACATACAATCGGACAGGGTCGACTGGTCCCACGGGATGTGAAAACGAAAGTTATTGGGGAGTTTCCGATACCCTCGTCACGACGGGAAATAATGCGGTTTCTTGATATGAATGGATTTTACCAGAAATTTGTACCGAATTTTAGCAATGTGGTCGCTCCACTGACGGACTTGCTCAAGAAGTGTAACAAATTCCAGTGGACAGCGAAGTGTCAACAGGCAATTGATAGCCTGAAGGCTGTGTTAACCACTGCTCCTGTGTTAGTCATCCCAAATTATACCAAACCATTCAAAGTGGCGGTTGATGTGTGATATGGGCGTAGGTGCGGTGCTTCTACGAGACGCCGACGAAGAGCTAGAGCGGCCTATTGGTTACTTTTCAAAGAAATTGAATTCTCAGCAGAAAAAGTATTCAACGATTGAGAAAGAGACTTTGAGTTTGGTGCTGGCTTTGCAACATTTTCACATCTATGTGACCAGCAATCCGTCTGACACAATTATATATACTGATCATAATCCTTTGACGTTTTTGGTGCGATTCCGGAATAACAATGCAAGGCTGTTTCACTGGAGTTTATTGTAACAGCCATTTCATTTAAAAATAGTACATGTGGCAGGACGAGAAAACGTGATAGCCGATCCTTTGTCACAAATGTGACGAACAGAAGCAGGTCCAGTTGGAGGAAGAAGAAAAAAAAATTGACTATATTATTATACCTGTTTGCGTGTGTTGTTTTTTGAAACAAAAAAGTATATTTACTGTGTGTATTTCTTAAAGGATAGTGAAAAGGTGAAAAATGAAACCATCCTGAAGTTGATGGTTTATTTTTTTTTCTTGGGGGGAGGTGTCATGAGAATGTCACTTTAAGAAATGTTTGTCTGCTCATGTCACTGTAGTGATGTCAGAGTGTGGGTGGAGCTGAGCTCTGGCTCTGCTTTTTAGTTTCACTTTGAGAAAAGTTTGGATGTATCTGTGTTTTTTTTGGTTTTGTTTCAGTGTTGGAGCTGCAGTCAGCCAGAGAATGTGTAATGTTGTTCGCTCTGCCATGTAAAGACTATCTCTTGATCATTTGGTGAATTCAGAGCGATAACTGATCTCAGTAGTGAATTTAAACCTGATGTGCTTCTGTTAAAAGGATTTTTAAAAAGTCTTATGGATGTTAAAAGGAAAATAAGGATTACTTAGTGTTGTATTCTTTGGGGATTGTATATGAATTGATGGTTGCTAAGATGTTCACTGTATGTTTTAAAAAGGTTAACTTGAGTTCATAGAATAAACATTGTTTTGCCTTAAAAAATATTTTTCGATTTCTGCTGTACCACAGCTGTACAGTGCGCTGTGTGCTCCCCATACCACAATCTAGTAAAAGTTGTGGGTCAGGTGAACTCCATGATACACTTTGGGGTACTCTAAACCCTGGCCCATAACAGAGCAAATGCCCTTTCCAAATCAAAATGTATTCACTTATTTAAGCCGGCAGCAATATGGAGTCAATCAAACTTTAATTTCTTGAATTGACGAAGGAGCAAATTTATTAGTCACTAATCCCAAGAAAAACAATAAAAATGCAATGTCAAACATTCGTCCCTCATACACACATACACCCACAGACAAAATGTTATACTGTTCAGAGTCCTTTGATTGCTCTTGAGGCATAGATTTTAAACATTGTGCTAACTTGGATTGGCTGGTTACTTGGACGAGGTCAGATGAAGAAGGTATTGCAATTATTATGAGATCTCGGTTTACAGGTAACTTTCAGGTAGAGTTGGCTCCTTCAAATGGGCAACACTTTTCTTCCAAAAAAGAGAGAGGGAGAGAAAGCAACCTTCAGCTCGTTTCCTCTACTTAACATCACCTCTGTCACTTACAATCTCTTCCTCGAGGATTTGGATGTGTCTGCCTGTGGCAGCCATTGTTTCAACATCCAGATCGTTGCATTTTTAATGTCTCATCCTTAGACAGTTATGAGTTTCGATGGGTGCCTAGGTTATCGGAACCATCTCTCTCTTCACACTCCCGAAGGTGGATTTATTAAAGCAGTTTTCTCTGTCTCAGTTCAATCTGCAAGTTTCCAGTCAGTTGAAAGTTTAAGAGTAATATATTTTAAAAAAGAGATCCATAACCTCATGACAAGTTGTCCTGAATGGGTGTAAGATGGTGGGATGGCACATCTGTAGGTTGTTCACCAGTATCACAATGGGAAGAAGAATTAGTAGATGGATCCCTATGATCTGCCCTCAAACAGCTTGTGGCTCAAAATAAACGTCTTCAGTGCAATCTTCCCAAAATTACATAGAGGATTCGGTCAAATGAAGAAAGCTGTGTGAAACGCACCAGCTTCATAACTGCCTTCTCTTGTTTGCTCTAACGGCACTCTGTGTAATTTCTAACTATGGACGAGGATCACACAGCCAGCTGGAGGGGCGGGATCTTAACACAACAGCAATTCTGGGAATCTGAATTCAGGCCCCCTTGATCTCAAAGTTAAAGTTAAGGCCCCCCTCTACAATGGGCATTGGGGTCCCCCACAAGGACATTGGGACCCCTCTGGCTGATAAGGGAAATACTCCCATAGCGGAAGGGGAATCCCCCCACCCACATGTTCCCCCTGTGGATAAGGGGAAGCCCCCTTCCACATGCAGAAGAGGACCGCCCTTCAATGGAGGAGAGTAATCCCCTCATCATTGCCCACTGCCAGTGCCTCAGCATTTTCCTCTGGTATTACTCCCAGGGGGCACTGCCAGTGGGCACTGTCAGGATGCCAGGGGCACTGCCAGAGTGCCAGGGGACAATATCCAGGCATATCATCAACCCCCAACGGTTATGGTCACCTCCGTGTGCATGGGATTTAGCGGCCATTATGGAATTTACATCCATGGCTGATAGGGCCACTAGATCGAGTTGTTTGTGTTCTCTTTCTTTCATTTAGGGGATATGACAAGTTCATGAGTCCTACTAATTTTTTAATTTTTTAAAATAAGTTCAGAGTACCCAATTATTTTTTTCCAATTAAGTGGCAATTTAGCATGGCCAATGACCTACCCTGCACATATTTGTGGCTTGTGGGGTGAGACCCACGCAGACACAGGGAGAATGAGAAAACTCCACACGGACAGTGACCCGGGGCCGGTATCGAACCCGGCTCCTCGGCGCCGTGAGACAACAATGAGTCCCATCACAAACAAGTCTATTGACAAATTCAGGGGTAACTTTAATGACAGGAAGCAGTGAAAATGATGGAATAAAACGAACAATATTCATCCTGAGCCCTTCAAAACCGCTGATTCTTTAATGTACAATGGAGTGAGCTCGACAACAAACATTAATAATGCAAGCTGTTCTTTACAGAAGAGCATGCATGACCAATAGGTGCACTGTGAGTGTACGGTGAAATCAATCAACAATCTGATAGTGTGATATAATTGTTAGCTTTAAAAGAAGATATTCCATACTTTACTGCATGCAACAATCTGCTTTAGTAGGAGCAGATAGATCGACACAAATCAGTTCTGTAATAAAGTCCAGGAGCTGAGACACACTGATATTGCAGAATCGCTGTGTGAATTGCCATGCACTGATATTCCACATCGATTGATGAATATTGCAGCAGACAGATTATGTCCTTTTAACTCTCACATTGGACAGATTTGAGGATCATTCAATCACACTACTGACTGTGTTTTGCGCTTTTCACTGCTGGAGAGATTACGTACCCATCACTTAACAAAGAGCCGTTCCAATTTGGAATGCATGACCCGATGTGATGGTGGAAAGATAGAGCGAATGAAACTAACTGGATTGCTCTTTGAAGTCTCAATGAGCTGTTCCATTCAACGATTCTGTGACTGTTTTCTATCTGACGTTTTACTTTATTTTGTAAATATAAGAATTGACATCCTATCTTGTTACTCTCAGAAATATTTATGGTCGCCAGAAAACCAAGTAATAAGGGCAGCACGGTGGCGCAGTGGTTAGCATTGCTGCCTCACGGTGCCGAGGTCCCAGGTTCGACCCCAGCCCTGGGTCACTGTCCATGTGGAGTTTGCACATTCTCCCCGTGTTTGCGTGGGTATCGCCCCCCACAACCCAAAAATGTGCAGGGTAGGTGGATTGGCCACGCTAAAATTGCCCCTTAATTGGAAAAAAAGTATTGGGTACACTAAATTTATATTAAAAAAGAAAAACAGGTAATAAAATCTAGAAATATATAAACCCTGAAATTAGGTTCTGTAGCAGTGCTGTCGTTGGCACTTTGGGCGACAAGAGTTCCATATCGGCAGATGAGCCTCTTCTGGCCATTTCTAGTTTGAACTGCATGCCATGCTTGGAAGGGCATGAACAGGGCACACTACACCTGTGTGGAAGCTGGCAAACAGGGCAGATGGTGAACACAAGCAGTATCTAACACTAATTTGGCACCTGACCTGCCATTGTTTAACTCGCTCTCTTCAACACTCGGCTGTATATGTGCTATTGCCCCCAGCCCCCAGCAGTGCTATTTAACGGAATTAGCATGGAACCACATTTGAGGTGTTTTTGACTTTTGTTTGCTGCTGTGGAATTGGGGCAAATAGTGTGAATACCGTGTTGTTGGAGGAGCTTACACAAGTTGTTGGAGTCAAAAGGGCATGGAATTGGATTTTTCCAAGACTTTCAGTGGGGTCTGAAGGCCTCTGAGCGGTAAGGGCCCTTCCTTCCTGTTGATTCATTTATTTCCTATTTCTTTTATTTTGTTGTTTTTGTTTTTGGTCTATGGACCTTTAATGGAGACATACCTTAAAATCAAGCAGAGGAAGTGAGGAAGCAGAATAGTATGCTTGCCATAGCAGGTTTTAGATTTTGAACAAGAGAACCCAGACTTTTTAGCACCTGAGAGATTGGAGGGATTTGGTTTTATTGGTTGGTTGATGCCTGGCAACAGACAGCGACTGGTTCCTGCCAGGTGAGTTTTTTTCAGAGGACCTAGCAGAAAGTTTCTAACTTGGAGAGGTGAAGCTGTGTGTTGCTCTCTCTCTCTCTCAATTGTTGGCTGCTTGTCTCGAGACCCTGATGAGTCAACAGTGAAATCCATTACAGATTGAAAGCAAAGACATCATCCAACTGGAGACCTAGACTGAAAAAATCTAACTAGAAGATGTCCATCTGAAACAGAGACTTTTATCCTCTGAATATTATTATTTTATATCCCTCTATCCCCTCTGAAATTGTTTGTCTTGTGTGTGTATATAGTGTGGGGCGAGTTAAAGGGAGAAGGAGGTTGGGTTAGACATTAGATGGTAGTTAACCAGTTGTCTATTTATTTATAGTTACTATTAATAATAAAAGTTAATTGTGTTTAAGTTTACAAACTTTGTGACTGTAGTTATTGGGCAGCCAAAGACTTCAGAAATTATTTTAAAATTAAAAGTTAATTTCAACTGTGTTGCAACTTCAGATCAAATGCGGCTAGAATTGACCGCGAACTAGCCCAGGGTGACGTAACAGAGCAGAAAGCCTGTGGTCACTCATGGGGGAGTGGTTGCAGATCCTCTTGGGCTTCAGCATGATGGGGAGGTGGAAAGGGGTCGGCAGAGGGGGGGGAAGCTATTCACAGACTGAGGAGGAGGGCTCTCAACAGATATTCTTGTCTCCACTTCAGCCAGGTGCCCTGAGGCAGCTGCGATTCACCACAGAGGTGGTTCCTGAACTGTGCTGGTTCCATCGTTAACAGACCAGAGTAGGACCAGTGCTGTCAGTGGTCTTGTGATGATCACCATGGCCCTTCTCTGAGACACTCTTGGAAAAAGTTAAAAATGCGTATGGGCAGAGGGATCTGGATGTCTTTGTCCATGAATCGCAGGGAGTCGGTATGCAGGTACAGCATGCAATTAAAAAGGCAAATGGAATGCTAGTATTATTGCAAAAGGACTGGTGTATAGAAGCGCTGTTGCAATTGTATAGGGTGTTGGTGAGACAACATCTGCATCATCTTTATTGTCACAAGTAGGCTTACATTAACACTGCAATGAAGTTACTGTGAAAAGCCCCTAGTCACCACATTCCGGCGCCTATTTGGGTACACAGAGGGAGAATTCATGGGCGGATTCTCCCAACGGGCGGCTAAGTGCCGACGCCGGAGTAAAAACGGGAGTATTTTACTCCGGCGTCGGTGCCCGTTCCGGGACCCCATTCTGTGGCGCACACGGGGCTAGGACGGCGCTGGAGCGGGCTCTGCCGCCCCAGCTGCCGATCCCGGCCTGAACCCGGTGCCGCGGGGTCCGCGCCTCCGCAGTTGGGCCGGCGCCAACTAGCGCATGTGCAGTGGCCTTCTTCCTTGCTCCAAATGGCACAGGGCTACAGGAGCCAGCGGGGAGGACAGGTTGCCGGGGGGCAGAGAGGCCGGCCCACCGATCGGTGTGCCCCAATCGCGGACCAGGCCACTACGGAGGCCCCACGCCCCCCCCCCCCACCCCGGGGTCAGACCCCCCCACCCCTCCACCCCCACAGGCTGCACCCGGACCCCTCAACGCCGAGGTCCCGCCAGTTCAGAGGATGTTAGAACGGCACCGGCGGGACTCAGCTTTTTGTTGACGGCCCATCCGGCCTGGAGAATCAGCGCGCCGGCCCGTGCCGGAGAGTCGGCGCATACCCCGACCGGCACCGCGGCAACCACGCCGGCAGCGATGGCGCCGATTCTCCGCATTGCGGAGAATTGCGTCCCGGCGTCGGGGCGGCATGGCATGGTTCGCGCAGCTCGGCGCCGATTCTCCAAACCCGGCGGGGCGTCGGAGAATTCCACCCCAGAATTCTCACCAGTATGGGAATTGAACTCGCCCTGCTGGCCTTGTTCTGCATCACTAACCAGTTGTCTAGCCCACTGAGCTAAACCAGCCCAGTCTGGAGTATCGTATCCAGTTTTTGTCTCCTTATTTGAGGAAGGATGTGGTGCATTGGAGGCGGTTCAGAGGAGGTTTGATAGATTGATTCCGGCGATGTCAGGGTTGACTTATGAGGAGCGATAAACCAGTTTGGTATATACACGCTGCAGTTTAGAAGGATGAGAGGGGATCTGATCGAGGTGTATAAAATACTAAAAGGGATTGATAAAGTAAACATAGACCAAGGGCTGGATTCTCCTCTGTTGGGATTCTCTGTTTTGCCCGCAGCTCACCCACGCACGGCGATTTCCCGATGGCGTGGGGCTGCCCACTATTGGAAACCCCATTGGCCGGTTAGCAAGACCAGAAACTGGTGCGGCGGAACGGAGAATCCTGCCCCAAATGTTCCCCTTTGCAGGGCAATCTAGAACAAGAGGTCACAAATACACGTTGAGAGGCGGTAGACTTATAACTGAGATGAGGAGGAACTACTTCTCGCAGAGTGTGGCGAATTTGTGGAACTCGCTGCCCCATAGTACAGTCTGAGTCATTAAATGATTTCAAGAAGGAGATAAATTTTTTCTGGTAGAAAACAGTTTAAAGTGATATGGGAAACAGGTAGGGAGGTGGATTTGAGACCAGGAAGAGATCAGCCATGATCAGATTGAATGGCGGAGCAACCCCGAGCAGTGCGAGGAGAGCGGCGGAGATTCAGTGAAAGAGCGTGAGGAGAGCGGCGGGGACACAGGATAAAAGAGCGCGAGGTGAGCGGCGGGGACACAGCTGCCGGAGAAGCGGCCTTCAGAGTTTCGGCGGGAGCAGTGGCCAGGGGTCTGTCGGGAAGGTAAGTTTTCCGCTTTGCAATCAGTACACTAATCACCCAGATGAGCAGACAGCAGCAACATTTAGGGGCCATCGTTATCACCCTGACCAGGCACAGGGTGATAATGCGCTATGATCCCACGCCTGTTAGTAAACCGTATCAAGTTTTTAGCCTGCAGACTGGCTGATTTTCTGTGACATTACACACCACTAGATTAGACTGACATAACCTTGGATTAACTTCTCATCTGTAAGACGCCACTTCATCTGTAATGTCTGAGTCCCGTGCAGAAGAGCTCAGCTAGATAATGGCTGCAATTTTCAGGTCATTGCCGCTGACGGGGTTCCCTGCTGGCCGAGGGTGCAAACAGCGGGAAAATCCGTTGACAGCAGCGGGGCTGGAAGATCCCACCCCCGGCCAATGGCAGACCGCCACCACAAAGCAGTGGGTGGAAATTCCGCCCAAGTATTTAAGAATTGCAGCTTGAACCAGGTGTCTTCTGAAAGAAGAGGGACCGTTCCCAGCCAAGTGAACAGCTATTAAGAACATGGCAACTCGGTGAAAATAACCGGCACGCTGAGGTAATTATTGCTGTGAGAGTAATCTGTATGATTAATTAGCACAGTGAGGGTGATTAATGCATATGGATATTTCATACAATTCATGGAGTTGATGCTGTGAAGATCGTGGGTAATGCAAAGACACCTGGCACTGGTTGGACCAGAAGAGATAGCTACCACAATGTGTACTGCTGGCAAATGAGAGTAGTTGGTACAGTGAGGTCAGCTGGCACACTGGTGCTAGCTGGCAAGACAAGCACGATTAAAGTTGAAATGACAGCTGGCACAGCCAGGGTGGTGCCTTGAGGGCAATGACACAGGAAGACTGCTGAATTTTACTTAAGATTCTGCTTGCAGCCTTCAATTAGGACTGACACACTCCAGTAATTACAGCAGTGAGTGGAAAGGTTTCATTGTTTTCACAAATAACCTCTTGCTGTTGTCTCAATAACAATAAATTGGTTTTCCCTTTTGCCCTGTTGTAAACGCCACCTCCTGCAGCACCTCATGTGCTAACACTGCCCACACATATGTCCAGATAAAAAGTGATTCTAACATGCAGTGACATCCCACTGTCTTCGATGCTAGATCTTACAGTCCAATTCTTCTTGTTGCTGAGTAGCTTAAACACTGATAGTAAACGTATGCAGACGGCATCTGCAACCCTGGTTGTATTCAGTTTCTCAGTGCACAAATAATTTATTTGGGAAGGTGCGTGCTTTGCTGGCTCGCTCCAGCAATGATATGAACTTCATTTGATCATATATTGTAAAGGGGCTGCTTTGATGCAGCCTTAATAAGTTAGACTGGGAAGACCCAAGTGGATACTGTTTGTACTTGAATAGCCTACTGCACAAGCCACACAGTCTCGCATAGGTTTCCTTGGCAACACAATGACAAATAACAGAGGTAATACTTGAACACTTGAATCAGATGGAGGTCAAAATGATTTGAATGCATATAGGTGATTGCAAAATAACAACAGCTTTCAAGTGACCCTCTTGTATTAGTCAGCACAGATTGGATTGAGAATTTAATCCACCCAGATGGATGGGTAGGGACTGAGCACATTTTAAAATACAGCTTTCGGCCTAGTTCCCACTGGAATTGTGCTGGCCAGCATTCTGATTGCTCGTTGAAGTTCAGGGTGAGAAGCCTGCTGGAGTCATGCAGGAACTCGATTAATTTAATTATTAATTTAATTTAATTATTGATCTGAGCCAATCCTGTCAGGGGATTATTGAATAAAGAAGCCTGAGAAGCAGCTAGGAGTATGACGAAAACGTCACCAGCCCAGGAGTCCCCTTTTTCACTCTTGAGACTCTTCCCAAGCCCGCTCCCCATCTCTGATCCAAACTTTTGTTTCCATTTCTCAACCAGTTTCTGCCTTTTGTCCATTTCAGCTGGGCAGCTAACCAGCGGAAACCCAGGAGTTAAAGTACCCAGAGTTGCAAGTTTAGGATGATAACACATTTTGCATTCATCTTGTAGTGTAAGGGCATGGCACATAGAGAGTTAGCATAGTCCCACCCACACTGTGATGTAAGTAAACACATGTGTACCAAGGTGTCAGTCTAGTGTTAGACAGAGCTGTGTGTGCAAGCGAGCTAAGAGACAGCTCCAAGCCTGAATCTTTTATTATATGTATGTACATAATTCTTGTAGTTAATGAGTAGACAGTTAACCTTCTTATATTTCATTAAGACCTGATAAATCCAATGCCCTACAACATCGTGGCAGCGAATTGAAAATCCCAAAACCTCACAAAAAACGCAGAGAGAGACTAAAATCCTGCAAGACTAAAGAAAAATTTGAAGGAGCATTCTGACCTGAACAAAAGCTTGAGAAGCAGGCGTGTCAAGGAAAATTGCCGTGGCATGGAAAACTCCAAAGAAAGGCTTGGAAGCTGAATGCAGAGATGAAAAATTCTTCACTGCAGCAGAAGACTATAGGAATCTCTTGGAAGATTCCCTGAGTGGAGAGTCAGCAGACCTCGCAGGACCGAGTTAAACATTTAATTTCCTGAGAAGCTTTTAAAAATTTAGCAGTCAGAAATTGATATTAAACTCCTTCAGAAAAACTAGTTTTCCAGGTCAGCACCTGAACAGGTGGCGTCAGAGCTCCCTCCGAAAAGAAAAGGGAATGAATTAACTTAAGAGAGTGTTTGCTGAAGAATTAACTTTAAAATCAGCAAAGGCCAGAATTTGAAACTTTCGTGACCCTAGGCGCTGAAACGGAGAATGCAGCTGCTAGTCAATACAAGCAGGGTTCTTCAAGGCTGCGCGCAATCACCATTGGAATGGGAGCCTGTCAAACAGGCAAGAGCAGAAAAACTCTTTGCCTTGAAACAAACTCTTTGTTTTCAGGACATCATAGCAAACTGTCACGTTTCTATGCTGCATTTGTATGGGCAAACGGAGTCCCTCATCCCCAAACAGTTCCCTAACAGGACATCGCAGAGGCTGGATATCAACTATTTGTCTTTAACAGCAAGTCGTTCCTTATAGCGGTGGATTGCTTTTCCAGATGGGTTGAGGTGAAACAACTATATGCGACTATCACAGAGGCAGTAATTGAGGTACTGAAAGAGATGTTTATGAGCCATAACATCCTGGTTGAGGACACCGGCCCAAAATATTCACAAGTACTTTGCCCACTTCGCCACCACACCTGGTTTCCGCCACCCGACCAACTCCCCGAGATATTCACAGTCAAAATGCTGGGGTCAAAAGAAGGGTGCGAATCCCTCCTCAAAAAGAATGAGGACTCTCCCATACCACTGCTCACATGAAGATTTGCCCCATTACAATGCGGCTTGGCCCCATCCAAGCCCCTGATGAGCAGGAAACCCAGCACACAACTTCCAATCCCACTGAAAAACTAAGACCAGGGTTGGTCATCAAAGATTACCCGGACATCCAAGAAAGAGAGCAGTCCTACAAGCAGAAGCAGAATTCTGCCCACCACAAAAGGCACTGCACCAGGCACTTGCTGCAACTACAAAAGGTCTGAATTAAAGACCTCGAGAGAGAGAGAGAGAGAGAGAGAGAGAGAGCATCAACAGCAAGGATGACGACCAACCTCGGTGCTACCTGGCTGGCACTCCAGGGCGTAGCATCAGGAGAAACAGTAGGAGTCGCCTCCACATCCCTAGACCACTTGTTCCTCGAGTACAGTGGACAGACATTGAGGAAGATACCCAAGTGATAGGACAGCCTCCAAATCAACAGAGTTTTCCTGCAATGCAAAAGCCTACCATTCCTCCGACAGTAGTGTGAGTGAGATATAGAAGGGCTATAAGGCTTCCCAAAGGCCTGAACCTCTGGATTCAGAGATTGACTCTTCCTCGCTCACCCCCATGGTGTCCTCCCTGGTCAATTCGGGGGGGTGCTCCCCTTTCTCCCTGTTCCCCCCCCTTTTCTTTCCTCTCTCTGTCGGCGTTCTTTTTCTGGATAGGGTTTGGGTTGCCCCCCTCTCCTCTAGTGATGTCTCACTTTGTCCCTCTCAGGCTCTCTGCCTCCTCCCCCCCCCCCCCCCCACCCCACCCACTCCTGGGTTGTGCATCCCCAAAGTTCCTCCTTGTCCTTCTTTCTTTTCCCTTTTTAATCCTTCCCGTATCCCTTTCTACCGGCTGTCCTGTTGCTGGGCTCGAACAGGTTTTGGAACAGGCCGACAAATTGCCCCCATGCAGTAGGGAATCCTTCCTCCGACCCTCGGATGGTGTATTTGATCTTCTCCAGGTGGAGAAATTCCGAGAGTTCAGCTCGCCAGTCTGCGGCTGTGGGTGGTGCTGCTGATCGCCAGCCGAGCAAGATTCTCCGGCGGGCGATTCGGGAAAGGAAAGCTAGGGCGTCGCTCTTTGGACAGATGAAGCCCTTGACGAATCTCAAGCAACTAGGAAAGAACTTAAGGTATGAGTTAGGAAGGCTAAATGGGGTCATCTAATGGCACTTTGCCTTTCTTTAGCCTCGGTGAGGAACACCCCACCAAGGCCGCATTAATCTCACTTCCTGAACCGATGAGCTGAACTCATCAGTGCTATTTTTAAATGCTGTCCCAAAATTTGACCACCTTGGAGTCCCCACCGTGGCCTCCAGACCCTCCAGTGCCCTCTCTTACCGCTTAGGGGGGGGTCATCAAACCTCCCCTCATCCCACCTCTTCAGGGCAGGACACCCCCGGTCAATCTCTGGCATGGCAACCTGGACACCTTGGCACTGCCAGCCTGGCACCCTGGCAATGCTCCTGCCAGCCTGAAAATTACACCCGTGCACTCTATGTCCCGGGATAGCACTGCTAGTGTGCCCAGGTGGCAGTGCCATGGTGCCCGGGTGCCAGCAGAAGTGCTCGGTTACCACCTTGCCCAACCACCCGAGGGCCTGGGAGACCCTCCCAAGTGTCGTTACGTCTGGTCCACGTTTCTGCGCACCAGTGCTAAAAGGCTGAGCTTGGTTCATTTAAATATGTTAATCTGGATCTCACCGAACGAGGGCAAGATCCAGATCGCGACGTCCCACCAGATTTTGTTAGATCTCACGAGGCCTTCCGAGCATCGCAATTCTCTCGAGCGGCCTGTCATGAGATTTAACGGCCTCACCAAATCGGGCGTGACGAGGCCATTAAATCGCCCCCTCATCTACTATCCTCCTCCCCACCTCCCACCTATGACCCCCATCCGCAAATAATTAGGGAACTTTTGTCAGAAAATTCTCTAACACCCCCCCTTAGGAGCGACCGCAGGCTTCTGTAAATTCTCCAATCAGCCAACCAAACTTCAAGGGGAGGTTATCAGACATTCTATTGACAGTTTATCCCTGTTTGCTCCCGATATTCCACCAGAATCATGGCAACTGATAAGGAGAGCTCCTGAGGAAATTCCAAAGGTTATTGCCTTGGCAAGCCACTTGGTTGCAAATTTAATCACTCAAAAACACAATCCATCATCAGATTCTCCTAACAGGCAAGAATGGACAATAAATGCAGATGTGTCAGTGGTGGCCTTCCCTGAACACAAATGTACAACAAATTATTTTCTGTATGGTAAGGATAAAAATGGCTTAATCATTACCTTCTCTACAGGGCTCCTGTTTGTGTTCAGCAGACTAGCTTGCAAAGTGTCTATGCCTCTTTGCCCATGGTCCTGATAAGTCGGCGCCTGAGGCATTCGAGCAGGAATGAGCCTGACATTGCTTTGCCCATACTTGATGCCATCCAGGAGGCGGACCAGCAGCAGGTTGACTGGTAACTCTTCAATGCTACATGCAACCGGAGTCCTGCATTCTGGACATCGGAGCTCCTTCCTGGCATTGAATATCCTCTGGAGACAGGGTTTACAAAATGTGTGCTGGCATGGCAACACCTTGGCAGTGGCATCTAGCCTTTCAAAGCACACAGGGCATTCCAGCAGGTCCAGCAAGGCCAGATCATCCATTCTACTGCCACCATGCCATTTCATCAAAACACGATCACTCTGAAAATCAAACAGGTTACAGGTTCAGAGAATGTCTCACTCATTAAATCAGAATTGACTTTGATCATTTGCAATGAATCAGTTTAAATACTTAATTATCATAAATTTAGCATTTACAGTTTATGAAGCTCATAATTCTTTACTATGTCTTAGCTTACATTTGTTCACAAGATGCATTGCTTTTCCCTAATGGTTGTTGAGAAGGTGGTGGTCAGCACCCTTCTTTAACGACTCCAAATGTAATGGTTTGATACAACGGAGTGACTTGCTAGGTCAATTCAGAGTGCAGTTGAAGGTCAACCATATTTATATGGCTCTGAATTCAAATGCTGATGTGACTGGATAATATAGGGGCTGTTTTGCACAGGGCTAAATCGCTGGCTTTGAAAGCAGACCAAGGCAGGCCAGCAGCACGGTTCAATTCCCGTACCAGCCTCCCCGAACAGGCACCGGAATGTGGCGACTAGGGGCTTTTCACAGTAACTTCATTTGAAGCCTACTTGTGACAGTAAGCGATTTTAATTATTTCATTTCATTTCATTTCATAAGGACAGTCGATTCCCTTCCCTGAAGTGTATTGAAGAACCCGGAAGGTTTCTACAACAACCTTATAGTTGCCTGGGAGTACAGAACTTGAGTATTGCTGAAAATATAGACATACTGTCAAAGCTTTTCATCTTGCACTCATCTAGATTCACAAGCATACAAAATCTCAAAGGGAACAATAAATTATACTCAAGAAAAAAATGTTTCCCAATTGGACTTTGATCGGTAGAGGCAGGGTCATGGAGAATGCATCAGAGAATAATTACCTGCCAAGCATTTATTTAAATTCAAACCAGGCAAATCGACTCTGATTGTTCAAGGCATTGCCATGAGGAATGAACCAGGGAATGGCTCACCCTGAAGCTTTTATTTACTTTAGAACATAAGAACGTAAGAACTAGGAGCATAGGCCATCTGGCCCCTCGAGCCTGCTCCACCATTCAATGAGATCATGGCTGATCTTTTGTGGACTCAGCTCCACTTTCCGGCCCGAACACCATAACCCTTAATCCCTTTATTCTTCAAAAAAAACTATCTATACTTTATCTTAAAAACATTTAATGAAGGAGCCTCTACTGCTTCACTGGGCAAGGAATTCCATAGATTCTCAACCCTTTGGGATAAGAAGTTCCTCCTAAACTCAGTCCTAAATCTACTTCCTCTTATTTTGAGACGATGCCCCCTAGTTCTGCTTTCACCCGCCAGTGGTAACAACCTGCCCCATCTATCCTATCTATTCCCTTCATAATTTTATATGTTTCTATAAGATCCCCCTCATCCTTCTAAATTCCAACGAGTACAGTCTCAGTCTACTCAACCTCTCCTCGTAATCCAACCCCTTCAGCTCTGGGATTAACCTAGTGAATCTCCTCTGCACACCCTCCAGTGCCAGTATGTCCTTTCTCAAGTAAGGAGACCAAACCTGAACACAATTCTCCAGGTGTGGCCTCACTAACACCTTATACAATTGCAGTATAACCTCCCTAGTCTTAAACTCCATCCCTCTAGCAATGAAGGACAAAATTCCATTCGCCTTCCTAATTACCTGTTGCACCTGTAAACCAGCTTTTTGCGACTCATGCACTAGCACACGCAGGTCTCTCTGCACAGCAGCATGTTTTAATATTTTATCATTTAAATAATCATCCCTTTTGCTGTTATTCCTACCAAAATGGATAATCTCACATTTGTCAACATAGTATTCCATCTGCCAGACCTCAGCCCATTCACCTAGCCTATCCAAATCCCTCTGCAGACTTCCAGTATCCTCTGCACTTTTTGCTTTACCACTCATCTTAGTGTCATCTGCAAACTTGGACACATTGCCCTTGGTCCCCAACTCCAAATCATCTATGTAAATTGTGAACAATTTTGGGCCCAACACTGATCCCTGAGGGACACCGCTAGCTACTGATTGCCAACCAGAGAAACACCCATTAATCCCCACACTTTGCTTTATATTAATTAACCAATCCTCTATCCATGCTACTACTTTCCCCTTAATGCCATGCATCTTTATCTTATGCAGCAACCTTTTGTGTGGCACCTTGTCAAAGGCTTTCTGGAAATCCAGATATACCACATCCATTGGCTCCCAGTTATCTACCGCACTGGTAATGTCCTTAAAAAAATCCACTAAATTAGTTAGGCTCGACCTGCCCTTTATGAACCCATGCTGCATCTGCCCAATGGGACAATTTCCATCCAGATGCCTTGTTATTTCTTCCTTGATGATAGATTCCAGCATCTTCCCTACTACCGAAGTTAAGCTCACTGGCCTATAATTACCCACTTTCTGCCAACCTCCTTTTTTAAACAGTGGTGTCACGTTTGCTACTTTCCAATACGCCAGGACCACCCCAGAATCGAGTGAATTTTGGTAAATTACCATTAGAATCCTCTCAAGGTTCTCACCTGTCATAGCCTCATTTCTATCAGTCACTGGCATGTTATTTGTGTCTTCCACTGTGAAGACCGACCCAAAAAACCTGTTCAGTTCCTCAGCCAGTTTCTCATCTCCCATTATTAAATCTCCCTTCTCATCCTCTAAAGGACAAATATTTACCTTAGCCACTCTTTTTTATACATAGAACATAGAAAATACAGCACAGAACAGGCCCTTCGGCCCACAATGTTGTGCCGAACCTTTTTGTTTTATATATTTGTTTTATATATTTGTCGAAACTTTTACTATCTGTTTTTATATTCTGAGCAAGTTTACTCTCATAATCATCTTACTCTTCTTTATAGCTTTTTTAGTAGCTTTCTGTTGCCCCCTAAAGGTTTCCCAGTCCTCTAGTCTCCCACTAATTTTTGCCACTTTGTATGCTTTTTCCTTCAATTTGATACTCTCCCTTATTTCCTTAGATATCCACGGTCAATTTCCCCTCTTTCTACCGTCCTTCCTTTTTGTTGGTATAAACCTTTGCTGAGCACTGTGGAAAATCGCTTGGAAGGTTCTCCACTGTTCCTCAACTGTTTCACCATAAAGTCTTTGCTCCCAGTCTACCTTAGCTAGTTCTTCTCTCATCCCATTGTAATCACCTTTGTTTAAGCATAAAACACTAGTGTTTGATTTTAACTTCTCACCCTCCATCTGTATTTTAAATTCCACCATATTGTGATCGCTCCTTCCGAGAGGATCCCTAACCATGAGATCATGAATCAATCCTGTCTCATTACACAGGACCAGATCTAGGACCGCTTGTTCCCTCGTAGGTTCCATTACATACTGTTCGAAGAAACTATCATGGATACAATCTATAAACTCCTCCTCAAGGTTGCCTTGGCCGACCTGGTTAAACCAATCAACATGTAGATTAAAATCCCCCATGACAACTGCTGTACCATTTCTACATGCATCTGTTATTTCTTTGTTTCTTGCCTGCCCCACCATAATGTTACTATTTGGTGGCCTATAGACTACTCCTATCAGTGACTTTTTCGCCTTACTATTCCTGATTTACACCCAAATGAATTTAACCTTATCCTCCATAGCACCGATGTCATCCCTTACTATTGCCCGGATGTCATCCTTAAATAACAGAGCTACACCACGTCCCTTACCATCCACTCTGTCCTTCTGAATTGTTTGATACCCTTGGATATTTAACTCCCAGTCGTGACCATCCTTTAAGCATGTTTCAGTAATGGCTACTAAATCATAGTCATTCACGATGATTTGCGCCATCAACTCATTTACCTTATTCCGAATACTACGAGCATTCAGGTAAAGTACACTTATGTTGGCTTTTTTACCTCTGTTTTGAATCTTAACACCTCGATCAGTAACCTCTCCTAAGTTATATTTCCTCTTAACTTTTCTCCTAATTTTCCTTGTCGTTGAACCCATATCTTCATGTAACAACCTGCCGCGTTGCTTACCATTAATGTTTTTACATCCAATTTTATTCCTTTTAGTATTACTGGTCCTATTCACTGAGCTCCCCTCAGTCACTGTACCTTATACTGTCGCCCTTTTTGATTTTTGACTATGGCTTCTCTGCCTTACACTTTCCCTCTTACTGCCTTTTGTTTCTGTCCATGTTTTACTACCTTCCAACTTCCTGTATCGGTTCCCACCCCCCTGCCACATTAGTTTAAACCCTCCCCAACAGCTATAGCAAACACCCGCCCTAGGACATCGGTTCCAGTCTTGCCCAGGTGCAGACCGTCCGGTTTGTACTGGTTCCACCTCCCCAGAACCGGTTCCACTGCCCCAGTAATTTGAATCCCTCCCTCTTGTACCATCTCTCGAGCCATGCATTCATTCTATCTATCCTGACATTCCTACTCTGACTAGCTCGTGGCACTGGTAGCAATCCTGTGATTACTGCCTTCGAGGTCCTACCTTTTTGTTTAACTCCTAACTCCCTGAATTCGGCTTGTAGGACCTCGTCCCTATATCATTGGTGCCTATGTGCACCACGACAGCTGGCTGTTCACGCTTCCCCCCCCCAGAATGTCCTGCAGCCGCTCCGAGACATCCTTGACCCTTGCACCAGGGAGGCAACATACCATCCTGGAGTCTCGATTGCGTCCGCAGAACCGCCTGTCTATTCCCCTTACGTTTGAGTCCCCTATTACTATAGCCCTGCCATTCTTCTTCCTGCCCAGCTGCGCAGCAGAGCCAGCCATGGTGCCATGAACCTGGCTGCTGCTGCCTTCCCCTGGTGAGCCATCTCCCTCAACAGTATCCAAAGCAGTAAATATATTTGGCAGGGAGATGACCGCAGAGGACACCTGCACTGCCTTCCTACTCTTGCTCTGTCTTTTGGTCACCCATTTTCCATCTCCCTCAGTAACTTTCACCTGCTGTGTTACCAACTCGCTAAAGGTGCTATCCACGACGTCCTCAGCATCGCGGATGCTCCAATGCGAGTCCATCCGCAGCTCCAGAGCCATCAAACGGTCCAACAGGAGCTGCAACTGGACACACTTCTTGCACGTGAAGGAGCCAGGGACAGTGGACGTGTCCCTGAGCTCCCACATCGCACACGAGGAGCATGACACGGGTCTGAGATCTCCTGCCATGTCTTAAACCTTAGGTAAACCTATACAACTACAATTCCAAAAAACGAAAGAAAAAAATAAATAAATTAGACAATGAAAAGAAAAACTACTTACCAGTCACTTACCCGGGATAAAAAGCACCTTCTCCCCACCCAGCTTTGAATTCCCACCGAGATTCAAATTCCCAAACTCACTCTTTGCTGTCTCACTTTGGCTGTGTCTTCTCTGGCTCACTGGGAGAACTCACTGGGAGTGAGTTTACAAGTGGCTCTTTTTAAACTGTCCTGAATTGATTCCCCTCCCCCACCTGCTTTCAGATCAAAGTAGATTAAAGTGACTGACACTTAACTGCCAACCAGTTATGTGAGTGGGTGGGGCAGCCCTTGTTAACCTACACTGCCCAATACTAGCTTAATATAAATTAATTTAAACTCCTGAAACTTAAAAGGAACTGCCTTACCGATTTGATTGGATTCAATTCCCACCTCGATTCAAATTTCCAAACTCACTCTTTGCTGTCTCACTCTGGCTGTGTCTTCTCTGGCTCACTGGGAGAACTCAACTTTAATTGAAAATGGCTCAATGTGTGCTTGTGTTATTTTTGTTTTCAAAGGACAGGCTCCCGTTGTCAATATATGTAGCTTCTAGTACACGTAGGTTAGCCTACTTATCAACAAGGTCCATTTACCAATCAATCAGCATCACAGTCCACTTGACAGCCGATCAGCATGTCATGCAGTATTAATTATTGTTCCCTTTGAGATTTAGCATTCTTGTGTCTGTCCTGATGAGTGCAAGGTGAAAGCTTTAACAGGATGTCTATTTTTCAGCAACAATGTAGTAGTTCAATGATCATCATTACTGATTGAGACATTTTCTTTTCACACTTCACATTTGCTTAATTAACTGGACTCAAATTCCCCAGATACTGTGGTGAGGCTGGAACTCATTTTTGCAGATCCGTAACCCCGACTGCTGGATTATTAGTCCAGAAACATAACCACCATGCTACCATATGTGCATAAAGAGCTACAAGTAACGCTGTACAGAAGCTTGAACAGGTTGATAATTAGTCAAGACTTAATGTTTGAATGACATACATTTTCTCATTGAACCCATTGACACATCATGAGATACAACATGCCATAAAACTTAAAGCGCAACAATAGCCCATTCAATCCAAAGCTTTATGCCAGTGTTTATTCCGATGATGCTAGGGGCTGGTTTAGCACAGGGCTAAATAGCTGGCATTTAAAGCAGACCAAGGCAGGCCAGCAGCGCGGGTTCAACTCCCGTACCAGGCTCCCCGAACAGGCGCCGGAATGTGGCGACTAGGGGCTTTTTTCAAGATGAGAAAGCAAGTACTGAGGACATAAAATAACTCTGCAAAGTGAGAAGGATAGGTTAAATGAGTGTGCAAAATTTTGCAAATGATGATAATAATAATAATCGCTTATTGTCACAAGTAGGCTTCAATTAAGTTACTGCCAAAAGCCCCTAGTTACCACATTCCGGCGCCTGTTCAGGGAGGCCGGTACGGAAATTGAACCTGCACTGCTGGCCTTGTTCTGCATTACAAGTCAGCTGTTTAGCCCATGGAGTTAAAGGTGGGAAAATGTGAGATTGCCAATTTGGCAGGAAGAGTAAAACAGCAGAGTACCATTTAGATGGAGTGTGCAGAAGGTGTGCAGAATGCTGTGGTACAGTGGAATCTGGATGTCCTCGTACATGAATCACAAAAGGTTAGTATGGAGGTACAGCAAAAAATTAAGCAGGCAATTGGAAGGTTGGCCTCTATTGCAATAGGGCTGGAGTACACAAGTAGGGAAGTCTTGCTGCAAATGTGCAGAGCATTGGAAAGGCCAAACCTTGAGTACAGCAAATGTCTTTTGTCTCTTTACATGAGGATGGATATACTTTCATTGGGAGTGGCTCCAGAAAGGTTGATTCCTGGGATGAAGGGGTTGTCTTAAGAGGAAAGGTGGAGCTGGTTGGGTATACACTCATTGGATTTTAAAAGAATGAAAGCTGATCTTATTGAAACACGATTCTGAGGGGGGCTTGTCAGGGTGGATGCAAATGATCCATGTGGATGCTTCCCCACAAGGGGGAATCTAGAACGAGGGGGACACAGTTTCAAAATAAGGCAGTTCCCAGAAGAGGAGGAATTTGTTCTCACAGCGGGTTGTTAATCTTTGGAATAATAATAATCGTTATTGTCGCAAGTTGGCTTACATTAACACGGCAATGAAATTACTGTGAAAAGCCCCTGGTCGCCACACTATGGGTACACAGGGAGAATTCAGAATGTTCAAATTATCTAACAGCCCATCTTTCAGGACTTGTGGGAGGAAACTGGAGCACCCGGAGGAAACCCATGCAGACACGGGGAGAACGTGCAGACTCCACACACACAGCGACCCAAGCTGGGAATCGAACCAGGGACTTTGGGACTGTGAAGCAACAGTGCTAACCACTGTGCTACCGTGCCGCCCTACTCTTCCCCAGAAGGCTGGTTCATTGAACATATTCAAGACTGAGTTAGACAGATTGTTGATTTGTCAATGGAGTCAAGGGCTACAGGGGCAGACAGGAAAGTGGAGATAAGGCGACAATCAGGCCAGCCATAATCTCATTGAATGGCAAAGCAGACTCGGGAGGTCAAATGATGTTTTGATTAATAAATGAATCATGGAAAATCTTCTATTCAGTTGCACGCGTGTATGGGGCTCTCTGCCACTCAACCCAAAAAGCCATGCCACTTTCAATTAGGACTCATTGGATATAAACCAGAATGGGAATCCTGGCGAGGTATTTGTCTTCGAATATGCAACGGTGCTAAGGCTAGGTGCTTCCAGTGATGCTCCAGGTGACATCAACTAACAATTGTTAGGAAGTTGGAATGAAATGAAAAGTAAAGAAATAGCTAAAATGGATTTAGCTGCACCGAGGACTTAGATGATTCAGATTAGCTGTGTAGCAGGGTGAAACAGATACTTTGTTAAGCAAAGTGGAAACTAGCAGCCATGCCCAGTTACAAAGCAGAGCTCATTCACAGAATTAAGGTGTTGTGCAGAAATGAAAGCAGCAGAAGTCTGTCTGTACCAGACCCCATAGGTTCTACTCTAAATTAGAACAAAAGGTTCCCAAAAGCAAGTTCCAAGTCTTGTGTGGTAATTATTTGTAGGATTTGGCTCAGTGTTAAAGCCTATGGGTTGTTGTTTTGGGAAAAGCGTATTCTCAGAGTTCAGGAAAGTAGATAGATTTGGATTGAGGGTAATTTAATTATACTGCCTGGGTAACAATTATTGTGGTTAATTGTAAACATTGTTCTTTACTGTTGCCTTTCTTGTGTGTTTCAAAGTTTTTAAAAATAAATTTAGAGTATCCAATTCATTTTTTCCAATTAAGGGGCAATTTAGCGCGACCAATCCACCTACCCTGCACATCTTGGGATTGTGGGGGTAAAACCCATGCAAACATGGGAAGAATGTGCAAACTCCACACGGACAGCGACCCAGAGCGGGATCGAACCTCAGACCTCGGCGCTGTGAGGCAACCGTGCTAACCACTTGCGCCACCGTGCTGCCCATGTGTTTCAAAGTTTAACAAATGTTTTGTTATTTGAATAATTTACAACAGGACCTCTCCGGGTTGCATCTCTTTTTTCACATTTTTTCCCCAAATCGTCCTCACACTGAACATCAGCGGCGTTCCTAATGCAATCTAAACTGAGAATTGAAAAATTGACCATGTGGTTTATGTGACTCGTTTCCGTATCGATGACAGCCTTTGGTGATTGGGCCAGTGGGGGGAAATCGTACTTACAATTTCTAATGAACTCCCTTGGTTCAGGTTACTGCATGTAGCTCACTCGCAAACGTCCACTCTTCCACTTATAATCAATCTTAATCTCTTGAATAGATTACAATAATCATTCCTCTTATCTAATGATAGTATAATTCTGACAGCTGTCGTACATTCTAATGCTTGGTATCTTGTGAGGATTTCCATCGAAAAGATAAATGATTTTTGTTGTCATTGGTTATAAAGAGGATTGGGCAGCTCAAAGTTTTAAAAGATTGCCTCGGTGCCTTTGTGACCTGAATTTAAATGCAGACCAAATGACAAATGGAACAACTCCTCTGCTCTGAGTGATAGATGTGAGAGTCTTACATTAAATATGTTTGAGCATTTGCAAATCAGCCTCAAGTGGGATGAATCCAATGCACAAAACTGCCCTAAATCCAATACTCATTGCAACTAAATGAGCAATCACATTCAGAGACACAGTGGGCAAATCTCATGAGGGAAATGGAAAATTTTACACATAGCTTATTCTGACATTACGTTTGGAGAAAAATGTGTGAGCTTTGTAAGCTTTACTGGTGGCCCATGTGAACGTAATCATGGCTCGGAGAACTTTTAGACCTTCAGGTGCAGTCTGAGGACACAATTTAATGGCCTTGTCGTGCCCGACTTGGCTTTGGGAAAAGGTCATTGAATCTCGCAAGAGGCCTCTTTCTCTCTCTGTCTTTCTCTCTCGCTCTCTCTCTCTCTCTCGAGATTTGCGACGGTTGAAACGCCTCGTGAAATTTAACAGGCGTGATCCAGATCAGGATGTTTAAATGAGCCATTGTGGAATTCTCCTGGCGCAGGGACCTAATTTCTGAGCCTACGAGACCATGCCAGTATGCCATTTAATAACGGTTTTCACAATTGTGGCCCAGTCATAATGAAACCTGGGGATGATCTCCCAGGCAACCGTGGGTGATTGGGGACAGGGCAGGATAGTATCCTCTGGAACCGGGGCACCGTAACACTGCCATCCTAGCACCTTGGCAGTGCCACCTGTGCACCCTGGCACTGCCACACTGCCACTGCCAGGTTGCCCAGGTGGCACTGCCAGGCTGGCAGGGGCACTGCCAGTGTGGAGCTGCCAGGGTGTTAGGTTGGCACTTCCGGGGATCGGGTCCATGAGGGGCCTTACCCAGTGGAGTGAACGTGAGGGGATGTTCCTGGGGGCCTGCCCAACGTTGGGAAGAAGGGGGGTGTTGGCAGTTGAAAGGGGGGAGGGGGGGGGAAAGATCGGGGCAGGCAGACAAAATGGTGCCCTGATCTGCAAGGAGTCTTTCCTGCCGGACTCACCAGCAGGAAATGACTCGAAGTGCGGCCTTGTTGAAGAGAAACTCCCAAGGCCAAAGATTGCACCGGAGGGCTGACTTCTTGCTGCATTCGAGTGCTAAAGTGGGAGGTTTGTGACTGAGGGAATTTAAGGATTAATTTCTACCTAAAGTCTAGTCTTTCTTTTATTTCCAAAATAACTTAAAAGTTGCTGTTTGGGTTGGAAGGAGGTGAGTTTTAGACCAGCTTTAAAGCAGGGTTCATACAGGCTTGCTTGCAGCTGAAACCTGTTAATTACATAACTGGCCTAAACCAGTTTTTAGAGGCTAGAGTCAGATAATGTAAAAGTGGGCAATCTTACAGTACTGACTTTGGGCTGCATTAGAGTGCTAAAATTGGAGTTTTGTGACTGAAGGAGTTCGGTGAGGAGGGAGCGAGGTGCTCCTTTCATTTCCTACCTTTCCTCAAAGTGTGTGAGGGGATTAGTGAGTTTACCCGAGAGTGCAGCTGGCTGGTGAGTACGTCCTGGTGGGAATCTTTCAAACCAGAGTGAATTTAAGTCATTGTTTCAGCATGGGTAGGGTCTTAGTTGATATATTAAAAAATATATAATAGTCTTAGTTTTAAATTTAAAGGGTTTTGTCGGAGCAAGAGAGTTCAAAGCTGTGGTTTGCTCCTCTTGCTCCATGTGGGAATCTGGGAACATTTCCAGTCCCTGGGACCAGCATGTGTGCAGGAAGCGTGACGAGCTGCAGCTCTTGGAAACCCGGGTTTCAGAGCTGGAAAGGTGATTGGAGACACTGTGGAGAATCCGTGCATTTGAGAGCATTGTGGATAGCATGTTTAGAGAGGTGATCACACCCTAACCCAAGGGATTTGAGGAAGGAAGGGAATGGGTGACCACCGGACAGTCCAAGAGAAACAGGAAGGTAGTTCAGGAGTCCCCTGGGATCCTGCTCGCAAATTGGTATTGCATTTCGGAGGCTGTTGAGGATGGTTCCTCCAGGGAGTGCGGACAAAGCCAAGCTTCTGGCACCACAATCAGCCTGTGTGCACAGGAAGGGGAAAGAGAGGAAGAGCAATAGGCACAGCCTGCGACGCCCATGTCCCAAGGATGGATTAAAAAAATCTATAGTCAGGGAACAAATAGGCGTTACTGTGGCCCTCACCATGACTCCTGGATGGCGTGTTGCCTCCTTGGTGCTAGTGTCTGAAATGTCACAGCTGCAGGGCATCCTGAAGGGGGAGGGTGATATGGCCGAGATCATGGTACATGTTGGTACAATGACATAAGTAGAAAGGGGGATGAAGTCTTGCATCCAAGAATTCAAGGAGTTAGGCAGTAAACTAAAAAGCACAACCTCTCGGGGTGTAATCTCTGGATTACTCCCAGTGCCACGTGCTAGTGAGTACAGAAACAGGAGAATAGCGCAAATTAATGTGATGAATGTGTGGCTTAAGGGTTGGTGCAGGAGGGAGGATTTTAGATTCCTGGGCCACTGGGACAGTTTCTGGGGAAGTTGGGACCTCTACAAGCGGGATGGTTCATTAGGGGCTGGTTTAGCACAGGGCTAAATCGCTGGCATTGAAAGCAGACCAAGGCAGTCCAGCAGCACGGTTCAATTCCCATACCAGCCTCCCCGAACAGGCGCCGGAATGTGGCGACTAGGGGCTTTTCACAGTAACTTCATTTGAAGCCTACTTGTGACAATAAGCGATTTTCTTTTCATTTCATTCATCTGAACCAGAGCGGGACTAACATTCTTGCAAGCAGGTTTGCTAGTGCTGTTGGAAGGAGTTAAACTAATTTGGCAAAGGGAGGGGACGCAGACTGTTAGCAGAATAGGAACACAGCATAACACAGAAAAGCAACCAAGTCAGAGGGAATACATTGGTAGTAAGTTTGAAGGGCGGAAGACAAGGCTGTATGGCCTATACTTTAATGCCAAGAATATTACAGGTAAAGCGGATGCGTTAAGGGTGAGGATTGACATGTGGAATTGCGATATAGTAGCCATCACAGAGACGTGGTTGAGGGAGGTGCAGGATTGGCAGCTCAACATCCTGGGATACAGAATCTTCAGGCGAGACTGAGGAGGGGGTAAAATAGGAGGAAACACTGCATTATTAGTTAAGGAGTCAGTTACTGCAGCAAGGAGAGATGATATATTGGAGGGGGCATCAAATGAAGCTTTGTGGGTAGAGTTTAGGATTTAAAAAAGGGACAGCCACATTGCTAGATGTTTATTATAGACCCCCAGATAGTCAACAGTAAGTTGAGAAACAAACATGTGTGCAATTCGCAGAGGTGTGTAAAACTAATAAAGGGTAATTATATTAGATGATTTCAACTTTCCCAACATTAATTGGGTAAGGGTTCAGATGGAGCAGAGTTCTTAAAATGTATATAGGAGAACTCTTTAGTTCAAAATGCAGAGTGTCCAATAGGAGACTGTGCAGTGCTGGGCCTAATTCTCGGGAATGAAGCCGCACAGGTTATTGACGTGTTGATGGGGGAGCATTTTGGTGATAGCGACCACAACATGGTACAAATTAAGTTTTTTATGGACAAAGAAACAGATAGTTTGCAAGAAAGATTTTGGATCTGATTTTAACAAAATAAGGCAGGATCTGGCCAAGGTAGGCTGGAAAGAGTTACTTGTGGAGGAATCTACAGAAGAGCAGTGGGTGGTGTTCAAAAAGGAAATGGGGAGGGTACAGGCCCAACATGTTCCCTCTAGGTTAAAGGAAGGAGTAACAAGCCCAGAGAATCATGGATGACTGGAGACATTAAGGACAAGATGAGAAGGAAAAGAGAGGCTTTTAGCCAGTACAAGGGGAGTAAATCAATGGAGGCATTAATGGAATATAGAAAGTGTGGGATGGAACTTAGGAAAGAAATCAGGAGAACAAAGGGAGCCAGAGAAAGCTCTGGCTGGTAAAAGTGGGGAAAATCCCAAGATATTCTATAAGTATATCAATGGGAAGAGGATAACCAGGGAAAGAGTAGGGCCCATTAGCGGCCAAGGGGAAATCTATGGGTGGAGACAGAGGACATTGGTAGGGTGTAAACAAATACTTTGCATCTGTCTTCGCCCAAGAGAATGAGGATGTAGAACTCAGGGAGAGAGACTGTGAGTTTCTTGAGCAAAATTGTCATAGGGAGTGACAAGGTATTGGAGGTGTTGGCAGGCTTAAAAGTGGACAAATCTACAGGCTCCCGGGTCTCTGACCCAAATTTCTAATTCCTCTCTGGCCACGGGGGAGGTGCAAGAGGACTGTGGTCCCACTATTTCAGAAAAGTTGTAGAGATAAGCCAAGTTATTACAGAACAGCGAGTCTCATGTCAGTGGTAGGGAAATTATTGGAGAAAATTTTGAAGGAGAGAATCTATCTTGGAGAGGCAAGATTTGATCAGGAATAGTCAGCATGGCTTTGTCAGATGGAGGTCATGACTAACAAATTTGATTGAATTTTTTGAGAGTGTGAAGATGAGGGTAGTGCAGTTGGTGTAGTTTACATGGATTTTCAGCAAAACCTTTGACAAGGTCCCAAATGGGAGACTTATAAAGAAGGAAAATGCACATGGGATACAGGGTAACTTGATAAGGTGGATTCAAAATTGGCTTAGCTGTAGGAGACTGAGGGTGATGACAGAATGCTGCTTTAGTGTCTTGAAGCCAGTATCCAGTGATGTAGCACAGGGATCTGTGCTGGGTCCCCTATTGTTTGTCATTTATATAAATTGCATTAATGACTATGTTTGAGGATGACACAAAGATTGGCCGGGTGGTTAACAGTGAGGTTAATTGTTTTGGGTTACAGGAAGATATAGGCGGGATGGTCAAATGAGCAGAAAAGTGGCTGATGGAGTTTTACCCTGATAAGTGTGAAGCGATGCGCTTTGGAAGGAGTAATTTTACAAGGAAGTATTCAATAAATGGCCTGACACTGGGAAGTTCCGAGGAACAAAGGGATCTTTAAAGGTAGAAGAGCAGGTGACTAGGATGGTGAAAAAGGCATATGGGACATTTCCATTGTCAATCAAGGGAAAGATTACAAAAGCAGGGAGGTCATGTTGGAGTTGTGTAGAACTTTGGTGAGGCCACAGCTGGAGTATTGTGTGCAATTCTTGTCACCGCATTATAGGAAGGATGTGATTGCACTGGAGGGGTGCAGAGGTGATTCACCAGGATGTTGCCCGGGTTGGAACATTTCAGTTATGAAGAGAGGGTTGGGTAGGCTTGGGTTGTTTTCGCTGGAGCAGGGAAGATTAAGGGGCGACCTGATCAACGTGTACAAGATTACGATGGGCATGGACAGAGCGGATAGGGAGCAGCTGTTCCGCTTAGTTGAAGGGTTAGTTACGAGGGGGACACAAGTTCAAGGTCAGGGGCAGGAGATTTAGGGGGGATTTGAGGAAAAACTTTTTTACCCAGAGGGTGATGGTGTCTTTATAAATTATAATGGATTAATGTTGTGTCAAATCTAAGCGAACACAAAAGAGGAGCATAGCTTCCCAAAAATCATTGAGTGTCTTGACATTATACTTTAACCCATTTGAGTTAATATAGCCGCTTATTCTGCCTTGGGATGACCCTGATGATACAGCATTCTTGCCATGGTGATCTATGCCAACTAGGACCAACTGAACTTCAATTCCCTTTGAAACGGGAAACAACACTGCTCCTCGTAAATGACACATGACGTTGTGATGTTCAGTTCTGTGTATATATGATTTGTTAAAGATTGGTGCTCACATCTTCGGCATTTGGAGCATGCAGCCTATATAACCTGACCATGCAAGTAAAGTTGTCTTAAGCATGCTGGCTCTGGTTTAAATGACTGCATCTAACCTTTGGGGCCCTTGATGTGCAAAGAAAGTGAAAAAAAATGCTCATTGTCCCAGCCTCAGCATCTCTTCCATTACTGAGTGTGAAACACTTTACCACAAAAACTGAAAGAAAATACTTGACAGAGCTACATTTCATCATTATCATTTAGCTAACTAACTTTGTCAATGTAATTATGTTATTGAGAATGTTCTATGTGTGTTTTATCAGCTGAAAACAGCAACCTCGATCCAGATGCTATGGACCTGCACAAGGGCAGCGCCTTTAGGGGATGGTTCAATTTTCCTCCCCCCCCCCCCCCACTTATGGGAAATCGGGTTTCCACTTCATTATGTTAACAGCCTGGTTAAGAAAGGGAGGGTTGAGTATATTATCACATCACCCTTCCGAAGATGGAAATAGACATACTTCTCCATTTGTACAGCATGAAATAAAGAAATAGCAAATTCTCGTTCTTGTCAATATCCCAATGTTTTCCCCATTCTACATTAAAGATGTACATTGGGAGAAACAGAAATGCAATTTCCAGCCTGTCTTGTGTGCAAAATGCAGCAACACTCCACTTGTTACTTATTTGCTGCAGATCGATTCATTCAACCAATTATTTTAGAATTTCCGCATTACAGATGCAACCCTGGCTGCTGCACGTTGGGCGATTCAACACAGACAGGAGCCTGAAGTGTCAACTCTTAGACATTTTGAATCTGTACCGACCTGTCACTTGAAGTAGATGGAAGACGGGAAGGCTGAAAGAAGTAATGGGAGATCTTTCTTCATTCCGAAGGATATGATGGAGGGGAATCGCGTTAACAGATCCTTGCTCCAAATTCAGGGCCAACTCCGAGCTGCTGAAAGTACCCAGACACCTGTGCACAAGCTTCACAAATCACTGCAACGCTGAATCCTTCAACTGCATTTGCACCTCGGTTTCTTTTTCCAGTTAGCACAGCACAGCAGCGTTTTAAATGTGCAATTTCCTTGTCAGTGCGGTTCAGGAGATGACATTAATGTTCAAACGAATTAAAATATGAGGAAAGATGTTCCCTCTTCTGTGTGGGGGGAGAGGGGGGTCTTCTTGCCAAACATCCCCAGTCCAATTAGACATTCAATCGTGAGATCACGCCACCCAGATCCAGAATAGAAACTGCACCACTGATCGAATTACAAGACAAATATTAACCCCTTCACTACTACTGGAGATGCTCTGCAGACTGCCCCACACAACATAAGCCTGAAAGAGTCAAAGATCAGGTCTGACAGGAGAGGCAACGATATTTGTAACACAAGATAGCTTTGCCATCATTATTCATCTGTTACTACGCCCAGCCAGGACCACTAATAATATCACTGCTACAGTGTGAAATGATTTGTTCTGAGGTGGGCGAAGGGTTCCCTCTGCTGGAATCATCTGTGATGCCTTATCCTTCATGCATATAGCTTTCTAAGCGCGATTTACTTCTGCAGAGTTCCTCGGCAGCATATCAATAGTCCTGCAGTTGTCAATGTGGAAACTTTGCCCAATTATATGGCAGCTCCAAGGGACGAGGCAGACCAGCCGGTGCAATGCCAAAACTTACTCTAAAAAAGGCCATGCTGACCGCGAAGGGGCAGGTGTGTGTGGACAGCTGTCTACTTGCTAAACATTGACCAGGAACAAACCCACGGGGAAAGACAGCAACTGGAACATGAGCTCTCGGGCTGATGGGTACGTGGTATAGGTCTCACTTTATAGGTGGGAAGTACCACAACCTGATATGAATAAGATATAGAAATACTGCTAGTGTTAACAACAACGAATCTGGGACTGAGGGATAGGAAGGGGGGAGACTTTTGGCTCCATACAAATGATGGTCATATCTGTCACCACCTGGACCAAAATTAAATTGCTCTGATTGTGCCAGACTCAGTTCAAGTTAAACTTAGAACACTTTCTGGGGATTGGTTACAAACACATTTCTCTCACATTCCTGTGCAGTTTCTTGAGGCTAAACATTCTCACTCAGTCTTCATGTTGATGTTAATTGTGGGGTGGGGTCAGCGAATACCACCCTCCTCTGACAGATCGCCTTGCAGCAATTTAATGGTCAGCAGGCTGTGATTGGCTCGAGCCTGGCCTTCTGCCCCCTTCAGGGGAGGAAGGCCCGCCTCCTGGAGCTCCCAGCCAAACAAATGGCTGGCAGCTCTCTGGTCCTAGCAGCGCAAATGGGAGCAGTGGCTGAACCCAGTCACCAAGGGCGATTGTCACTAGATCCAAGCAGGAAGGTTGGTGGGTGGGGAATAACACTGGAGACCGGCTGGCAGGCCCCAGTGAAGGAGGAGAGAGCGATGGGGAACTAGGTCAGGTGCAGATGTGGGGGCAGGGTAAGATCTTGGTGGGGGTTCTGGTGGGCTCAGGAGACTGGGAAACCCTCAGCTCTCCTGCCACCAGCCTGTGTAGTGAAACCTGCCTGGCTTCACACTTGACGCTGCCCTCTACCTACTGTCATGGTTGCGTGTTGTGTGCGATGTGGAATATTAATCTTTAATTTTATTGGCATGTAAAATTGAACTTCTTCAATAGGAGTTTTGCCAAGGAAAGACACTGACTTTAAAATGGTGGTTGATTTGCACTTGTGAAAGCCACATTCCCCTTCATGGTTTAACCCTCAGACAGATGATGACATTCTCTGTGAGCTGTAAAAGCCCCCCTTGCACATTATCAAGTATTATGATCCCAGACCAATGCCAACAGTGGCTAGGATACTGGACCAGAACCCCAATATTTTAGTTTATTTTGTAAGACTGTGAGGAAAGAATACTTCCCTCCAGGAGTCATTGCACAAAGAAATAGGGATTTGGTATTTTAAAACAAAACTTTATTAGGAACACAATATTAAACCTTTTAACATCACACCCCAAAATAGCTTACAATTACTACTTAAACAATATTACTCAATGCAGTAAATAGAACATAGAACATAGAACAATACAGCGCAGTACAGGCCCTTCGGCCCACGATGTTGCACCGAAACAAAAGCCATCTAACCTACACTATGCCATTATCATCCATATGTTTATCCAATAAACTTTTAAATGCCCTCAATGTTGGCGAGTTCACTACTGTTGCAGGTAGGGCATTCCACGGCCTCACTACTCTTTGCGTAAAGAACCTACCTCTGACCTCTGTCCTATATCTATTACCCCTCAGTTTAAAGTTATGTCCCCTCGTGCCAGCCATATCCATCCGCGGGAGAAGGCTCTCACTGTCCACCCTATCCAACCCCCTGATCATTTTGTATGCCTCTATTAAGTCTCCTCTTAACCTTCTTCTCTCCAACGAAAACAACCTCAAGTCCGTCAGCCTTTCCTCATAAGATTTTCCCTCCATACCAGGCAACATCCTGGTAAATCTCCTCTGCACCCGCTCCAAAGCCTCCACGTCCTTCCTATAATGCGGTGACCAGAACTGTACGCAATACTCCAAATGCGGCCGGACCAGAGTTCTGTATAGCTGCAACATGACCTCCCGACTCCGGAACTCAATCCCTCTACCAATAAAGGCCAACACTCCATAGGCCTTCTTCACAACCCTATCAACCTGGGTGGCAACTTTCAGGGATCTATGTACATGGACACCTAGATCCCTCTGCTCAGCCACACTTTCAAGAACTTTACCATTAGCCAAATATTCCGCATTCCTGTTATTCCTTCCAAAGTGAATCACCTCACACTTCTCTACATTAAACTCCATTTGCCACCTCTCAGCCCAGCTCTGCAGCTTATCTATATCCCTCTGTAACCTGCTACATCCTTCCACACTATCGACAACACCACCGACTTTAGTATCGTCTGCAAATTTACTCACCCACCCTTCTGCGCCTTCCTCTAGGTCATTGATAAAAATGACAAACAGCAACGGCCCCAGAACAGATCCTTGTGGTACTCCACTTGTGACTGTACTCCATTCTGAACATTTCCCATCAACCACCACCCTCTGTCTTCTTTCAGCTAGCCAATTTCTGATCCACATCTCTAAATCACCCTCAATCCCCAGCCTCCGTATTTTTTGCAATAGCCTACCGTGGGGAACCTTATCAAACGCTTTGCTGAAATCCATATACACCACATCAACTGCTCTACCCTCGTCTACCTGTTCAGTCACCTTCTCAAAGAACTCAATAAGGTTTGTGAGGCATGACCTACCCCTCACAAAGCCATGCTGACTATCCCTGATCATATTATTCCTATCTAGATGATTATAAATCTTGTCTCTTATAATCCCCTCCAAGACTTTACCCACTACAGACGTGAGGCTCACCGGTCTATAGTTGCCGGGGTTGTCTCTGCTCCCCTTTTTGAACAAAGGGACCACATTTGCTGTCCTCCAGTCCTCTGGCACTATTCCTGTAGCCAATGATGACATAAAAATCAAAGCCAAAGGTCCAGCAATCTCTTCCCTGGCCTCCCATAGAATCCTAGGATAAATCCCATCAGGTCCCGGGGACTTATCTATTTTCAGCCTGTCCATAATTGCCAACACCTCTTCCCTACGTACCTCAATGCCATCTATTCTATTAGCCTGGGGTTCAGCATTCTCCTCCACAACATTATCTTTTTCCTGAGTGAATACTGACGAAAAATATTCATTTAGTATCTCGCCTATCTCTTCAGACTCCACACACAATTTCCCATCCCTGTCCTTGACTGGTCCTACTCTTTCCCTAGTCATTCGCTTATTCCTGACATACCTATAGAAAGCTTTTGGGTTTTCCTTGATCCTTCCTGCCAAATACTTCTCATGTCCCCTCCTTGCTCGTCTTAGCTCTCTCTTTAGATCCTTCCTCGCTACCTTGTAACTATCCATCGCCCCAACCGAAACTTCACACTTCATCTTCACATAGGCCTTCTTCTTCCTCTTAACAAGAGATTCCACTTCCCTGGTAAACCACGGTTCCCTCGCTCGACGCCTTCCTCCCTGTCTGACCGGTACATACTTATCAAGAACACGCAGTAGCTGATCCTTGAACAAGCCCCACTTATCCAGTGTGCCCAACACTTGCAGCCTACTTCTCCACCTTATCCCCCCCAAGTCACGTCTAATGGCATCATAATTGCCCTTCCCCCAGCTATAACTCTTGCCCTGCGGTGTATACTTATCCCTTTCCATCATTAACGTAAACGTCACCGAATTGTGGTCACTGTCCCCAAAGTGCTCTCCAACCTCCAAATCCAACACCTGGCCTGGTTCATTACCCAAAACCAAATCCAACGTGGCCTCGCCTCTTGTTGGCCTGTCAACATATTGTTTCAGGAAACCCTCCTGCACACACTGTACAAAAAACGACCCATCTATTGTACTCGAACTATATCTTTTCCAGTCAATATTTGGAAAGTTAAAGTCTCCCATAATAACTACCCTGTTACTTTCGCTCATATCCAGAATCATCTTCGCCATCCTTTCCTCTACATCCCTAGAACTATTAGGAGGCCTATAAAAAACTCCCAACAGGGTGACCTCTCCTTTCCTGTTTCTAACTTCAGCCAATACTACCTCGGCAGAAGAGTCCCCATCTAGCATCCTCTCCGCCACCGTAATACTGCTCTTGACTAGCAGCGCCACACCTCCCCCTCTTTTGCCTCCTTCTCTGAGCTTACTAAAACACCTAAACCCCGGAACCTGCAACATCCATTCCTGTCCCTGCTCTATCCATGTCTCCGAAATGGCCACAACATCGAAGTCCCAGGTACCAACCCACGCTGCCAGTTCCCCTACCTTGTTTCGTATACTCCTGGCATTGAAGTAGACACACTTCAAACCACCTACCTGAACGCTGGCCCCCTCCTGCGACGTCAAATCTGTGCTCCTGACCTCTATACTCTCATTCTCCCTTACCCTAAAACTACAATCCAGGTTCCCATGCCCCTGCTGCATTAGTTTAAACCCCCCCAAAGAGCACTAACAAATCTCCCCCCCAGGATATTTGTGCCCCTCAGGTTCAGATGTAGACCATCCTGTCTGTAGAGGTCCCACCTTCCCCAGAAAGAGCCCCAGTTATCCAAAAATCTGAAACCCTCCCGCCTGCACCATCCCTGTAGCCACGTGTTTAAATGCTCTCTCTCCCTATTCCTCATCTCACTATCACGTGGCACGGGCAACAACCCAGAGATAACAACTCTGTTTGTTCTAGTTCTGAGCTTCCATCCTAGCTCCCGGAAAGCCTGCCTGACATCCTTGTCCCCTTTCCTACCTATGTCGTTGGTGCCAATGTGGACCACGACTTGGGGCTGCTCCCCCTCCCCCCTAAGGACCCGGAAAACACGATCCGAGACATCACGTACCCTTGCACCTGGGAGGCAACATACCAAACGTGAGTCTCTCACGCTCCCACAAAATCTCCTATCTGTGCCCCTGACTATAGAGTCCCCAATTACTAATGCTCTGCTCCTCTCCCCCCTTCCCTTCTGAGCAACAGGGACAGACTCCGTGCCAGAGGCCCGTACTCCATGGCTTACCCCTGGTAAGTCGTCCCCCCCACAAGTATCCAAAGCGGTATACTTGTTTCTCAGGGGAACGACCGCAGGGGATCCCTGCACTGACTGTTTTTTCCCAGTCCCTCTTACAGTTACCCACCTATCTCCAATCTTTGGTGTAACTAATTCCCTGAAGCTGCTATCTATGACCCCTTCTGCCTCCCGAATAATCCGAAGTTCTTCCAACTCCAGCTCCAGTTCCCTAACTCGGTCTTGGAGGAGCTGGAGATGGCAGCACTTCCTGCAGGTAAAATCAGCAGGGACACGAACTGCATCCCTCACCTCAAACATCCTGCAGGAGGAACATTGCACTCCCTTCCCTGCCATTCCTCTAACTTTCTACCAAGATCTACCAACAACTAAATTAAATTTTTATAAAAAATAATAATAATATAATAAAAATATGGTACTTACCTCAGACCAAAGGGTTTTATTATTAGGTTAGAGGAGGAGGGCGGGTGGGAGACACTGCACGTGTAGTGTCTCGGGTTTCCTCTCCACCAGAATTTATTGGTGAGGGTCTTCCCAGACGTCCGCGGGTCGTCTTCCTGATCCCGCCTAAAAAACTAATTTAAAAAAAAAGAAAAATTCTCAGCTCCTGCTGAAACTGACTCACCACTCACCAGCTGTTCTCCCGCCGAAATCGACTGGCCTGCCCCTGCAAAGAGAAGTGCTTTTAAAAGTTGACTTACCTCCCAGCAACCTCCTTCCGCAATGCTCCCGCTGAAATTGACTAACCAGCTGCTCTCACGCCGCCGAAATCGACTGGCCTGCCCCTGCAAAGAGAAGTGCTTTTAAAGGTTGACTTACCTCCCAGCAACCTCCTTCCACAATGCTCCCGCTGAAATTGACTAACCAGCTGCTCTCACGCCGCCGAAATCGACTGGCCTGCCCCTGCAAAGAGAAGTGCTTTTAAAGGTTGACTTACCTCCCAGCAACCTCCTTCCGCAATGCTCCCGCTGAAATTGACTAACCAGCTGCTCTCACGCCGCCGAAATCGACTGCAATTAATTACTATCTCTATTCCCAATTAAACAACAAGAAAAAAACTAATCTCTCAAACTATCCTACATCTCAATGGCACAGACTGATACTTGCTTTCCAGAACAGATTTGGCTCCTGTTAGAACCCCTGCAGACTTTGGACGACTTCAAAAAGCTGTTTCAAGTGGCTTATTTCAGCTTCTTCATTGCCCTCAGACAAGTCTGCACTGCTTTAAACACTATTAATATTCTATAACTATCCTACTCTCAGAGCAAAAGACTTTACTTGTGGCCAAAAGCAGGGTTTTTTAAACTCAGGGTAGCGGCCTGTGGGTGGGTCGCAGGCAGGTTTCGGGAGGGTCGTGGCAGTTGGTCTCGGCGTACCTGATCGCAGGAGGAATGCCCAACGGCCACGACCATCTTTTAAATATGCTGGCAACGATGGACTTTTGAGATTGCTGGCCATCCCGCCCATATGTGCTGGATCAAGCAGTGCGCAGGCCTGGAGCCTAGCGGGGTGGACCACTTCCTTCTGACGTCAGCGCTCTCCAGGCCTTGTCTTCTTCATCAAACGACAGAGTCCTCCCACAGGAAGTGACGGCAGGGTGCAGATCATGTGCCCCATACGCTGACGTCACATGTTCTGGGCGAGCGAGAGATTCCTCCATTTTGTAGCTGCCAGCAGTGCTGGTGTGAACTCCAGGACCTCTGGTGAACAACCCATGAAGAAGAAGCAGCAAACAGGAACAAAGCAGCATAAAGACGAGTACTTGAAGTATGGGTTGTTAATTGTTCCACTGCAAATCAGGATTCATGCAGGGTTATATGCAGGGAAGCACTGGAAAATGAAAGTTTAAAACCCTCAAAATGTCAAAGACATTTTAAGACTAAACATGGCGAATTCGAGGGCAAACCAGTGAGATCTTAAATCATCAGCGAAGTCGTTATCAGAAATGTAACATTGAATAACAAAACCACTGCGATCATGAGGACCAAGCAGGCTTATCTGTCACATTAAAGGTAAGCAAAAATTGTGTGTTGCAATGGTCAGCCAGTGTGGGCCGCAAAGGTTGGCTGGCATTGGTCACGAAGGTCGGCCGCTGTGAGTCCTGAAGGATGGCTGGTTGGCAAAAATGGGGCCCGGGCAAAAAAGTTTGAAAAACACTGGCCTAAAGGGTAGCCAGATCCGAACTCAATTAAAGAGCTTTCTCAAAATGTCTGAAGAGCTTATCTCCACCTAGCAATGACAACATCACCCCAAGCTGAAAACAAATGAACTCCCCAGGGACTTCCCCGCCCCCCAGTCAAACAACAGTGCATCAAATCCTAGGCTTTCTACTCTGCTCAATTTCTGGCATCTAAACGCTTTCTGGTCTGGCAAAACGAGATTATTTCAAAAACATGATCATTGCAGTCAAACACACTCTAACCCAGGCTTTTAACCCTTCAATTGCCAAATGTTTATACTCTAATATATCTAAGATCCTGCATACGTCACACAAGGAGAAAATGGAACATTAAAGGAGCTAATGGCTGAGCCATTTGTAGACTCAGTGGTCACATGATGATGTGATGGCTAGGCTACAAAAATCAGCGCAGGAGGAGACCATTCGGCTAGTCAAGTCTTCGCCGTCCCTCTGAAAGAGCACCCAAACCAGGCCCACTGCCACACCCCATAACCCCACCTAATCTTTGGACACTAAGGGGAAATTTAGCATGATCAATCCATCTAACCTGCACATCTTTGGACTGTGGGAGGAAATCGGAGCACCCGGAGGAAATCCACGCAGATACGGGGAGAAAGTGCAAAATCCACACAGTCACCCAAGGTCTCTGGCGCTGTGAAGCAGTAGTGCTAACTACTGTGCTGCCCCGCCGCCTTGGGTCACCGGAGTGCGGGAGTTATCCCCGGAGCCTGGGCAGAGTACAAGCATGGGGTAGCTGCTCAATTAGTGAATAAAATATTGTTTGTTACAAGTTCTTGTCAGTGTTTGACATGGTGTCAGGAGTTGACAGTATTGCACAAAGACTTAGCCGTATCAACCCACTCACCTATGACAAAAACATTGCTGTTAGTTGGGAAAAATGTGGGAAGGAGTGGCATATTTACTGTGGTGCTGCATTATCTGGCAAATCAAAAAAGGTACATCTTACTAAACAGGCCCTGAGACCATCAAGAAGTTCATGTTGTTTATTTTCAAATGGAGGAGGAGAAAGAGGACCCCAAAATAATTCTAAAAATGTTTGAGAACATTTGTCTTCTGGTAAAAAATATAATACTCGAAAGGTATATGTTTAATTCAATAAACCAAAGAGCAGATGAATCAATACAATTTTATATGTCAACCTTGAAAATCCTAGCAAAGAAATATGCATTTGGCATCATTGCTCATGGGTTAGTCAGGGATCGAATAGCCTGCGGGATCCACAATGACCTTGTCCATTCACAGCTGCTGGGAGAGAAAGATTTAACATTAAAAACAGCCATTAGCGTCTGCACATTAAACGAGCAATCAAAAAAAACGCAGCAGAGATTTTAGGTGGGAAACAGTGGTTTTCGTGGGCCAGGGCATGTCCTGCTCCAACAGGAGTGGCCATTACCTCAGAATAGTTTTTCTGATGTTTTATTTATGGTAAATGCTGCAATAAATGTGGCAAATGGAATTCTTACAATACAGAAGGAGGCCATTCAGCTCATCAAGTCAGCACCGACCTACAAAAAGAGCAACCTGCCTAGGTCCACTCCGTCATCCTATCCCTGTAACCCCACCTAACCTGCACATCTTTGGAGACTAAGGGGCAATTTAGCATGTCTAATCTACCTAACTTGTACATCTTTGGACTGTGAGAGGAAACCGGAGCACCCGGAGGTAGCACACGCAGACACGGAGAGAACATGCAAATTCCACAGAGTCAGTCACCCAAGGCTGGAATTGAACCCAGGTCCCTGGCGCTGTGAGGTGGCAATGCTAATCACTGTGCCAGTGCTAATCACTGTGCCACAGTGCCGCCCATATCATTTCGCAAAATGCCGCAGATGGAAATCACAGCTGCTTTCCTCGGCCATCAGCAATATTGCAGCCAGTCAGTCCCCCAAGGGTAGGAGTGTCAGCAAGGTGAACAAAATGGAGCTCAGCTAAAGCAGCAAAACGACTAAGCCTCCAACAATTTATTGCAAGAGTGTTGACACCATTGCAGCAAAGGGTGAGTGTTTCACCACCCTCAACATGATTTGCAGCAACGCAAGACTGAAGGTAAAGATTTATACAGGAGAAAAGTGTAATGTATTGCCCAGCTGAATGCCATGAGAACTAGATCCTTGTGCAGCACTGGATCCCAGCACCCAGGTGCACCTCATGGCTAATGACGGACAAACTATCCGCACTGAAGGTGTAGCACTCTCCATTGCACGCAGGGCAGTTTTAAGTTTCATATAGTTGATCAGAACGTAAGGCCACTGTTAGGTCGGCGGGACAGGATTACACTGGGGTTCATTCAACTTGGTCCAGGGGTGCGTGCTTTACAACACCAGGCTCCAGAAATGATAGAGTACAAAGACCTCTTCAATGGTGACATTACTTGTCAGCTACCAGCATTATACCACATGAGACTAGATGACCCAGTACCACCACAGTTTGCGCTTCGGGAAGAGCACCAATAGCCATGAAGCAGAAAGTAGTCAACGAGATACATTGGGTGGCAACACTAGGGGCCGAATTTTCCCATGTTTTTTCAGGGTGTCAGGTTCTGACTGAAACCCGGCGTGTAAATCTCCAGCTGCACAGCCCAGTTTTTAGTCCAGATTTTGAGCCTCTCTGAAAATAAATCAGGGGGCGTGTTTTACGTCATCACTGTGGCTGGGTGGGGCCTGTTAGAGTCGGCGAGGCTAGCTCCACAGGGATTACAAACTTTAAAAACGGGCCTCAATCACGACTGAAAATAACCCCCCCCCCCAACAGACATGGGACCTCCCAAAAGCACACCCCCCCCCGTCCCCCCATCAGCATTAGGGCTCTCATACTCCACCACCACCATCAGCATCGGGGATCTCAAATGGCACCCCCCCTGAGGGGATCCCCTTGACTGAATCTCGCTTAACCAAATGCGTGGTAAACCTCACCGACATATAATCACATTGTCGTGGTTTGACTATTCAGCGAGGGGGATCATGTGGTGGGAGGGTTCGGTAATAAGATTTAAATGTATGTAAATCTATTAAAATGAGCCTCTCGTCCTTTGTGGGTGTGAACGTTGTTACGTCACCAACGAGGGACGTGGAAAATCAGGAAATGAGATCTCACCGGCTAGAATCCCGTTTCCCGATTCTCGCTAGATTTTATGCTGTGTCGCTGACGGTGGCCGCGGGTGCAAAGCCACCCCTAGATATCATAACTCCTCTGGACAAGGCCACAGAATGGGTTTCAGCAATGTTGGCCACGGTAAAGAGAGATGGCACGGTCAGTTCACTTGAACAAGGCACTGCTTTGACCTCATCACCCTCAGAAGACAGCTGCAACAGCTGAAAGCAGACATGCCAAATGCTGAGGTTTTCAGCATCCTGGATGTCAAACGCAGGTTTTGGCAGATCTCTTTAGTTGAAGAACCTTCAAAAGTTATCACTCCCATGTCTCTGGTACGCAGATGTAATTTTCTATGGGATCCTATGGGATCTCCACTGGCAGCGACGTCTTCCAGCGGTGCATGAATCAACTATCCGCAGGCCAATCCTGCAAGATCATTGTCTGTGACATCCTGGTTTGGGGTCATACTGTGCAATAGCACAATGCACGTCTTTGACAAATCAGGACCATAAAGCTGAAGATTAACCCTTCAGGGTCAACCAGCTTCCTTAGGTGGCTCATGTACTCACAGCTGATAGTGTAAAGCCCGATCCAGACAAGACAATGGTTATATGACAGATGGCCATTCCTGTGGGCAAGTATGCGCTACGGCACTCTCTTGGTATGACAAATTAACTTTCTACGTTTATTCCATGTTATAGTGAGGTCACCTTTGCACCAGGATCTCAAATAGTGATGGCAAGAACACCATACAACGGTCTTCAATAGACTCAAGCAGGCACTTTCAACCCCACCGGTGCTACACTACTTTGTTGTTCGAGCACTTGTACTTATATCAGCAGACACCACCCAGCACAGCTTGGTACAGTCTGCATCCAGAAGGCAGACCCATAGCCTTTTCTTCAAGGATCCTCACTGACACTGAGACTTGTTATGCTCAGATTGAAAAGGAACTTCTTGTTTTAATCTTCATCTGTCAGAAATTTAATGACGTCATATATGGTCATTCTGCAAATTTTCATGAGCCACTCATAACGATTTTAAAAAGCCTCTCCAGACAGCGTCCGCACCGCTGCAATGCTAAACCTGCAACACCATCATCTCAGCATCATCCACAAACATGGTAAGGAGCTGTACTTGGTTGAAGCCCTCTCCAGAGCTTTCTTACCCACTACAGACCAGGAAGATCATGAGGAAGACACAGACCTCATGACAGTCGAGGTGCTTTCCTCTTGTAGAATCCAGGAAATCAAAGATGCCTTACAGGTGGACATCACATACAAAGAACATCAAGAGGAGCTGGCCAGAGTCCTCAAGGGAGTTTCCCCATGAGCTCTGCACATTCTTCACCATCAGAGTTGACTTAACCGCACAGGAAGGACTGATTCTGCGTGGCCAGCAATTTATCATCCCAACTTCTCTTCAGAAGTACTACACCCAACAACTTCATCAAAGACACCCCAGGTTGGAAGCAACCAGATACAGAGCCAAGGATTCACTGCACTGGCTCTCCATGTTCGCTGACATGGAGAGAGATGTTTCCAAATGTGCACCATGCAATGCGCTCAAATCCACCAATTACAAGAATCACTGTACTTGCATGAGGTCCCAGATTCCCATGGTCATTCACAGCAACTGACACCTTTGAATGGAATGGTAAACAACATTCAGTCTTGGCTGATTCTATTCCAGGTGGTTTGAACTTGACCACCTGCCAAATAATGGTGAGTGATGCAATCATCAATAAGCTCAAGAGAGACTTTGTCACACATGGCATCCCTCAAAGACTCATGGCAGAGAATGCTCACCAATTCGGCTGCACGGAATTTTGAAACTTCTCCCACACATGGGACTTTGAGCATATCACGAGCAGCCCTTTGTACCCACAGTCAAATGGTCTGGCGGAACGGGCAGTTCTCTCAACCAAGCATCTTATAGAGGAATGTGCACAGGATTGCACATGTTACTTTACTGCACTCCTCAGCCTGTGAAATCTGCCATGACAGGGCTTGCACAATGACTCTTTTCTAGGTGCACCAGGGTCACAACTCCTAAGCCTCTGCTGCAGCCCAAACTTGAAGCCAATGTGAATGATCACCTCATGGACACTGATTTAGAAATACAACGCACTATAATTGAAATGCCCACAGATTCGGCCCTTTAACACCTGGTCAAATGGTCAAGATTCAGTCTGCACCTGGTCACGACAAGTTCACGGTAGTACATAGCCATGCCATGCAATCAAAAAGTTACATGGTGGCCTCAGGTGGTGCCCACTACGTACATGACCACCGTCACCTCCGACAGGTATCAGAACCAGCACCATTAGATATCACAGCACTCCAGTCATCCAGCCTACAACACCAGCCCCCTACACCAGTGTACATGCAGACTCCTCTAGAGGCCTACACAGCGAGTCCTGCACCCACTGAGTATACTGATGGAATGCCCCAACCTGAGAACAACTACAACACAACCAACCGGGGTAATCACAAACTCAGGGTGTCTGATCAAACCGAACACAAGGTTCCAGGCCTATGTTACCACCTAGTCTGCAACTGGCCATCAAATCTCACCTTTACACAACGAAAGGCAGGGAGAAAGGAGATGCGATGGGCTATGTGCCAGCTGCATCAGCTTAATCTGTATTTCACCATATGTAAACAGTTACGCATTGATAGCCTGTTCAATCTGTATGTTATAAAATGGTTTGTGCACAGTTTTTGTTCATGCACATTATTACATCTCAACATCGATGTAGATCGAGTGGTCACGCGATGACGGGGCTACAAAAAGGGACATGGGTCAGGAGCGTGGGGAGTTCTCCTCTTGATCAGGGGCAGAGTAGCTGCTCCTTATTGTCAGTGCTTGGGAACCCAATACTTATACAATATGAATATTCTATCATCTTTGGCTATCACATCCACAGGATACAAGGAATTAATTGTCTGACCTGCTGAAGAGCACTATTGATCTATCGAGTTTCTAACCACAGGTCAGAGAAAACCTGACTGCCAGAGGGGAGAATGAGAGTGCAGCTTGAAAACCAATAACTTGACAGAAGCCATCTTTACTGCCGACTGTAGGAAAAGGAAACACAAGCTGCAAAATCAGAGAAGGAGTCTGCAGAATGGACCAGTAACATCATCTATCACCCGGCTATTTCCAAGATGGGGCCCTATCTCTTACATTTTGGAATATATCACAGAGATTGAGAATTTTAATTGAAAGGACCTTCAAGCACCATAACGTCCACTTTGGAAAAAGTTGGATTACAGTTTAAGAGAGACTGTCTCCAGAAAAATAATGAACTTTTACATCGGTCGCTACACCTGAAACTTCAAGACCACTCAAAGAAACATCAGAACATGTATATATATATATTTTTATGGACTTTAGCTCTGATCAATTCCATCTTCTCCTCTGTTATGCGGCGAGTATATTTATGTGTATGTTGCGGGATGTGGGATGCTGTATTTTTTAATATAAATTTAAAGTACCCAATTTTTCTTCCAATTAAGGGGCAATTTAGCGTGGCCAATCCATCTCACCTGCATATCTTTGGGTTGTGGGAGTGAGACCCACGCAGACACGGGGAGAATGTGCAAACTCCACACGGACGGTGACCCGGGGTCGGGATCAAACCTGGACCTCAGAGGGGATGCTGTTTTAACATTTTAATAAGTGTTTATCTGAGTGAGTTTTTAACAATAAAACTAAGTCCCTACATGTTAACTCAAGACACCTCAAGCTTATTTCTTCAAAGAGCTTTACATATCGTCAAACTACCTGCTGAAATGAACAAATCACAATTGTCAAAAAATTCAAACTCTGTTGTAGCCAAAGAGGAATTCAATCAACATACGTATTGCCTGACTGTCTGTGTGATTAGCTTCAGCTTGCTGGCAAGACTGAAGCCATCCAGTCCAATTACTTAGGAACAGATTCCATTTCACTCGCTAGCTGCTCATTCAGCATTTGAAGGCATGCAACATTAATGTCCTGCTTTTTTTTTCATTCATTCATGGGATGTGACCATCACTGGCTGGGCCAGCATTTACTGCCCATCCCTGAGGGCAATTAAGGATCATTGGTGTGGATCTGGAGTCACACTAGGCCAGACCAGGTAAGGATGGCAAATTAAAGGAAATTAGTGAACCGGATGGGTTTTTACAACAATCGACAATGACTTCATGGTCATTATTAGACTCTTAATTCCAGATTTGTATTGAATTCAAATTCCACCATCTGCCAAACTGAGGCTCAAAGCACAGCCACCAATGGTACAGTGATTAAATTCAGGGATGCTCCAGAAGCTACAAATACACGTAGACATTTCAGAGATCTGGGACTGGAGGAGATTAAAGACATGGGGTTGGGGAGGGGCAGGGTTGGGAGCTGGCAATGGAAATATTTGAAAAGGATGGGAATTTGAGGTGTTGCTTAACCAGGATCCAATGTAGGTCAGCTAACGCAGGGATGATAGAGGTACGGTGGAGATGACCTCAAGTTTACAAAGCGTAGAATATGGGAAGCCAGTCAGGAGTGTGTCAGAATGACCAAGCTTTTCTCTTTTCATGTGGTGCCTTTGTTGTTTCAGGGGATGTCATCATGGCTTATACCTTAATATCTCTCTTGGGCAACATGGAAAGATGTGTCCCAGAAACTAACTCAGTTACCACAGGAATTGACCCCATGTTATTCATGAAATTCTACAACAACACATTAACTAACTAGTCAACTGAGCCAACTGATACCCTATGAGCAGGTCTAGAGATAACAAAATGCATGAATGAGACTTTAGTAGCAACAGAGCTGAGGCAGAATTTCAGTCTGGTTTAGTCTCAATTATCAGGGCGGGGGCTGGAGTCTACAGTGAGGGAATAGAACCCAGAGCAGGGGCAAAGACAATGGCTTCAGCCTTCCCTGTATGTAATTGGAGAGTGTTTTTGCTCATCATGATGGATAAGCAGTCTGATAACTTAGCAACAGTAGAGGAGTGAGAGAATTAATGGTGAGATGGAGCTGGGTGTCATCAGAATGGGTGTGAAAATTAATGCTGCGCCTTTGGAAGATGCCACCCTGAGTCAGCCTGCAGATGAGAAACAGGAGGGGCCAAGGATAATAATAATGATAATCTTTTTATTATCACAAGTAGGCTTACATTAACACTGCAATGAAATACTGTGAAAAGTCCCTAGTCGCCACATTCTGGCACGCTGCTGGCCTTGTTCTGCATTACAAACCAGCTGTATATCCCACTGAGCTAAACCAGCCCTCTAGATCCTTGGGATAACATTTGAGAGAACAATGTAAGAGCAGGAAGAGAAACCTTTGCAAATGATATTCTGCATATGATGCAGAGGTATTCCAGAAGTAGCTAAAAACATGCTGTTGCTCTTAAAGATCAGTAAATTAATCTCTTTTTGTTTGCGAATGAAATCTCTGAAGGTGTATCATTAAATCTGGCGATGAGGATACATTTCCTTGACACTGCCCCTGGTCTGACAGAAAAAGGAAAATACAAACTCACCGGAGTTCCACTCTTTGGGTGAATAGACCCATTTGACTCCACCATGGATACTGGACACAATACATCAAGTGCCTCAATTATTATTTCCAAGCAACCAAAATAGGGGAGGAGGTGAAATACAAAGCAATTCTTCGAAGTATTTGTGGAAGTCACGCCTATAACCTCAGCCTTACAATCCCAAGCACTCCTGACTCCAAATCATTTAGTGAGGTCATGGAGTTAGTGAAGGTTCAATTGCAACCTCAACCATCAGCCACATTCCAGAGGTTCAAATTCAATTCAAGGGTGAGTGCCCCAGGCAAATCGATCATGACTTACATTGTTGAACTGAAGCAATTATAAGAGTATAATGATTTTGAAGCAACCCTAAATGACAGGTTATGGGATAGTTTAGTCTGTGGTATAAACAATGGTGCTATTTAACACAGATTGTTTGCAGTGTCGACATAAATTTTAAGCAAGCAATTGAGATAACGCTGGCCATGGAAGATGCGGAAAAGGAATGGAGAGCATACAAAATGGCGCTGTTTATTAGTTAGGGTAAAAACCTGGGGCGCCATTCTCCGCCCCCCCAGCGGGTCGGAGAATGGCCGTTGGCCGCCGTGAATCCCGCCCCCGCCCCCGCCGAAGTCTCCGAAGGGAGAAAAGTCGGCGGGGCGTTAATGGCGCTGCTGCCGCGGAGAATGTCATGGGTCTGCGCAAGGCAGCCGATTTTCGGCCTGCCGATATTCTCCCTTCCGGATGGGCCGAAGTCCCGTCGACGTGATGACCGTTCACGTTGACGTGAATCAAACCTCCTTTTCATCGGCGTGACCCGGTGCTCCAGACTCACGCCGACCAGCGTGGAGGTGAGTGACGGCCTGGGGGGTTGGCTCTGGGCAGGCAATGGCGTGGCCGCAGTCTGATTGCGTGAGGAGAGGTGTGTCTCGGGTTGTGTGTGTGTGTGTGCGGCGGGGGGGGGGTGGTTAGAGTAGGCTGGGCTCCGGGGGAGTGCCGGGAGGGGGTCCGTGCCGGGGTGGAGGTTGGGGGTTGGGGAGGGGTCCGTGCTGGGGTGGAGGTTGGGTGGGGGGGTCCGTGCTGGGGTGGAGGTTGGGGGGGGGTCCGTGCCGTGCCGGGGTGGAGGTTGGGGGGGGTCCGTGCCGTGCCGGGGTGGAGGTTGGGGGTTGGGGGGGGTCCGTGCTGGGGTGGAGGTTGGGGGGGGTCCGTGCCGAGGAGTGGGATGGGAGGGCAAGTGAGTTGGTCCACCTGGCCAGGTGCCAGCCTCCAACAGTTGGACCCATGCGGTCCATGCCACCTGGCTGGGGGGAGGAGGGGATATGGGCAATGATGACATGTCGTCGTTCCCCTCCCCCCCACCAGGCCGTCATGTTTTCAGATCATCCAGCGATGCTGGCCGCCGTGGTGGCAGCCGCTCATGTCTATGTTGCCCTGGATGAGGAGGAGGAGGAGGAGGAGGAGGAGGAGCGTGCCAGAGAGGCGGCGCAGGCTGCTGCAGAGGGGCAGGCGGCAGCCGCCCAGGCTGGAGGGACACCTGACCGACAGGACGAGGAGGGGGAGGAGGACGTCGCGGCCCCACGGCAACGGAGGCACCCGAGGGCGCCCCGTGTGTACCGGCCCCGGCAGTCATACCAGGACCTCACGGACCGGGAATGCAGGAGGAGACTCCGGATGAGCCGGGAAACCGTGGCACACATCTGCCACCTGCTGGCACACCTGTCACCGCGTGGCACTGGCGGGGGACACCCTCTCCCCGTGTCCGTCAAGGTTACGGTGGCCCTGAACTTTTATGCAACGGGGTCATTCCAGGCACCGAGTGGGGACCTGTCCGGCATATCGCAGACATCGGTGCATCGGTGCATCCGGGCAGTGACAGATGCCCTATATGCCATGGCGCACTGCTACATCCGCTTCCCCGTGGACCGGGCCAGCCAAGATGCCCGGGCCGTGGGCTTCTCTGCCGTTGCCGGGTTCCCCATGGTCCAGGGCGCGATCGATGGGATGCACGTCGCCGTGCGGCCACCTGCAGAGAACAGGGCCGTGTTCACTAATAGGAAGGGGACCTATTCGATGAACGTACAGGTGGTCTGCGACCACCGCATGATGATCCTGCACGTCTGCGCCCGTCACCCAGGCAGTGTACACGACTCATTCGTGTTGTCGCGGTCATCCATCCCCGGCATGTACGAGGGACGCCATCCCCGGCTGAGGGGCTGGTTGCTGGGCGACAGGGGCTACACATTGCGATCGTGGCTGATGACGCCTATATGGAGGCCACGCAATGAGGCGGAGAACCGCTACAATGATGCCCATGTAGCGACAAGGGGAGTGATCGAGAGGTGCTTTGGCGTGCTGAAGATGCGTTTCAGGTGCCTGGACCTCTCTGGGGGCGCCCTCCAGTATCGGTCAGATAGGGTCGGCCGCATCATTGTGGTGTGCTGCGTCCTGCACAACATAGCCCAGCAGAGGGGCGATGTGCCGCAGGCAGAGGAGGGCGGAGTGGAGGAGCAGCAGGAAGAGGCCCAGTCCTCCCCAGATGAGGGGGATGGGGGCAATGGTCAGGGCAGACGGGGTAGACACAGGCGGGTGGCTGTCCAGCGTTACCGGCTGGCCCAGCGGGCACGGGACAGACTGATAGACGCCCGCTTCACTGACTAGATGGGCGTGGGAATCGGGTAGTATGGCCACAGACCACACACCATGGTAACAGCCGACCACCCACACCCCCCACCCATCCACCCACCCAGCACCCTCACCCCCCCTCCCCAACCCCACCCACCCCACCCGCATGCACACCACCCCCCCCCCCCCCATTGCCGATCCACCTGCGGCACAACGGGCCGGGCTCACACAGTTGCGGGTGGACGCGTGTCTATCGCAGGCCATGGTGGATGATGACAACCCGCCCTGCGATGAGCTCCTGGCTCTACATCGTTGGACTATGTCTGACCCATGGCCACAGTACCACCATCCACCCGGACCATCCCTGCATGCGGCTGTGACACTGCAGCGCACGGTCCCGTCCTCTGCCCGGGGGATGTTGATGGCGGCCCAGGGGGAAGGGGGCAGACTCACCTGGGGCTAAGGTAAGACCACCCCTCACACACACACTTGCGCTCAACGTACATGACACCCCCGCACACTTTGGACAGAGCACAAAGGCAGCTTCGGTAGGTGTAACATTGACTTTAATAACCAAAGGAGTTCATGCACGTGCCCTAGCCCCTAAAACTCATCTGTGCCCTGCACCCGTGCCAACTTACTCAGTGTCTAATTGTTTGGCCTTACGGGCCCTTTGACTACGTCTACGTGGTTCCCCAGACGGTACAGCAGAACTGGAGGTGGACTCCTGTGATTCCTGCCCTCTGACACTGGATCCCTTTGGTGGCCGTTTCCTGGGGCGTCCTGGCCTAGATGGGCCAGGCTGCGGCCCGGGCGACTGGAATGGCGAGCTGCCAGCCTGTCCTGCCCGTTGCCCACCCGATGCACCTGGGACGGAAGAGGGGGAGTCCGGGGTGTCGCGGTGTACCGGGACCTCCCCTACAGAGGGAGCCGGGACGGACCACACCACCTCCTCCTCCCTCGGGGTGCCCGATGGTCCCCAGGCCTCTACATGGGTGGGGGATGCGAACGGACTGGCCAGCCGACGCCCCCCCGACATCTGGCGCTGCCAGTCCTGGAGGCCCGTGCTGGTATCGACAGGGGTCTGCAGGTTTGCAGCCATGGAGCCCAGGGAGTTGGCAAACCCTGTCTGTGACAGTGAGACGCCGGCTCGCACATGGCCACTGGCGCCGATGCCCTCAGCGATGGCCTGCATAGACTGGGCCATGGCCTGCTGAGACTGGGCCATGGCCTGCAGAGACTGGGCTATGGCGTTGAGCGCCTCTGCCATCTGGCGCTGGCACTGGCTCATGGCCTCCTGTGAGAGGGCAGCCATTTCCTGGGCCACAGACGCCGCCTGCACGGAAGGCCCCAGGCCTCGCAAACCGTTCCCCATGTCTGACACCGTCGCACCCATTGCCTCCACCGCGGACGCCACCCGTGCGGTGTCAGCCTGGGTGGCACGCATGACCGGCACCACTCCCAGCTCCTGGACGCGGGTGGACTCCTCCACCTGTGACCGCAGCCGCCGCAAGCCGCCCGTCACCCTCTTCGCTCATCTCCGGGTCGGTAGTTGCATCGGATCTATGTGTGGGTGTGGTAACTGCAGGAACCCGGGATCCATCTGGGCGGCAGATGTTCGCTTGGCCTGGGCTGCCCTCCGACCGCCAGGTCCCTCTGCTGCTCCTACCTCCACCTGCTGTACCGGGACTGCTGTGTTGTGCGCACCAGTGAGTGTACCAGACGCCTCATCACTAAAGTGCCCAACCGTGGTGAGTGTTTCTGCGATGGTGGAGGGTGTTGGTGACAGCAGTGGCGTTGTGTCGTGCTCTTCGTCCCACTCTGAGTCCATGGCACTTTGGGGTGGGGGTTCGTCTCCACCCATCCACTCTGAGTCACTGTCCGGTATTTCGTCTTCCTGGGTAGTGCTGTCCCGGGTAGGGGTGTCCTGGGTAGTGCTGTCCCGGGTAGGGGTGTCCTGGGTAGTGGTGTCCTGGGTAGTGGTGTCCTGGGTAGTGGTGTCCTGGGTAGTGGTGTCCTGGCTCGGATGTGACGGGGGCCTGTGGCTGCCCCCCTCATCGCTGGGTGGTCGCACCCGCACGTGACGGGGGTGTCGTCTCCCTGCTGCTCCAGGTCTCTCCGTCTCCCGTGGTGTGCGAGGGGCATCCTGCGGGCGTCGCATGCTGGAGGGTCCGGGTCTCTCCGTCTCCCGTGGTCTCCGAGGGGCATCCTGCGGGCGCCGCATGCTGGAGGGTGCGGGTCTCTCCGTCTCCTGTGGTCTCCGAGGGGCATCCTGCGGGCGTCGCATGCTGGAGGGTGCGGGTCTCTCCGTCTCCCGTGGTCTCCGAGGGGCATCCTGCGGGCGTCGCATGCTGGAGGGTGCGGGTCTCTCCGTCTCCCGTGGTCTCCGAGGGGCATCCTGCGGGCGTCGCATGCTGGAGGGTGCGGGTCTCTCCGTCTCCTGTGGTCTCCGAGGGGCATCCTGCGGGCGGTGTGCATCTGCGGGGATGGGTGCCTGGACGTTTGGTCCTGCGATACACAATGAAGCATGCATGGTTAGACATCAGGCAGTGATCAGGTGATACGGGGGAGGGGGATATAGGGGAGGGGGGATATGGGGACGGGCTGTCGGTGGCTCACTCGCTAGTACGCCCCCGACCTCTGCATCAGCAACCTCCCGGTCCTCAGGTCCGCCAGCCAGTTCCAGGGCCCTTTCCTCGTGTACGGTCAGTGGCCTCTCATCAGCGGGCCCTCCTCCAGTCCTCACATGCTCCCTATTGTTGTGTGCGCGCTTCTCCTGTGGGGGGGGGGGGGGGCAGGGGTAAAAGGCAACAGTGTTAGGCAGGTATATGAATGCACGCCATCGGTTGCGCGTGCATTGCAGAGGTTAAGGTTAGGGCTGGATTCACTTGGGAATATGGGGGATATGGGGGAGGGGGGGAATGGGGGATATGGGGGAGGGGGATATGGGGGAGGGGGGATATGGGGGAGGGGGGATATGGGGGATATGGGGGAGGGGGGATATGGGGGAGGGGGGATATGGGGGATATGGGGGAGGGGGGATATGGGGGAGGGGGGATATGGGGGATATGGGGGAGGGGGGATATGGGGGAGGGGGGATATGGGGATATGGGGGAGGGGGGATATGGGGGAGGGGGGATATGGGGAGGGGGGATATGGGGGAGGGGGAATATGGGGGAGGGGGGATATGGTGGAGGGGGGATATGGGGGAGGGGGATATGGGGGAGGGGGGAATATGGGGGATATGGGGGAGGGGGGATATGGGGGAGGGGGGATATGGGGGAGGGGGGATATGGGGGAGGGGGGATATGGGGGATATGGGGGAGGGGGGGATAAGGTGGAGGGGGGGATAAGGGGGAGGGGGGATATGGGGGAGGGGGGGATATGGGGGAGGGGGGGATATGGGGGAGGCTCACCCTGCCTGCTCTGACGAGGTTGTTCACCTTCTTGCGGCACTGGGTGCCTGTCCGTGGTGTCAGGGCCACAGCGGTGATGGCCTCTGCCACTTCCCTCCACAGACGCCGGCTGTGGCGTGGGGCAACTCTGCGGCCGTGCCCGGGATACAGGGCGTCCCTCCTCTGCTCCACCGCGTCCAGGAGCGCCTCCACATCGCGTGACTCGAACCTCGGGGCTGAGCGACGGCCAGCCATCCAGTCGGGTGTTGCGGTCGGGTGTTCCGGTCGGGTGGGGGGGAGGAGCGCGGCCTTATGAGCTGTCACGCCGTGCAGCACGTATGACGCTGCACGGCGTGAACCACTGCGCAAGCGCGGATCCCGTTACGTCGCTGCGAGCCCATTTCGGGCCGGAGACTATCGACCCATTTTTCCGACGTGACGCAAGTCGGATTTGCGCCGTTTTTTGCGCCGATCGGCGGACTTTCCGCCAATAATGGAGAATTTTGCCCCTGCAGTCAACGGCTGAAGATGTCACAAAAAGGGACAACCATCACACAAAGGAAAGATTTTATGTTTCACCCATGTTCCCGTTCCCTGTGGCAAAAGTTGTGTAGAGATCCTGCCCCTGCTCCTGTGGGTTGCTCCACAGTTATTTAATGTTCATAAGGGAGTTAATTGGTTCAATGCGAGACTTCTGGGGAGGATGTCCCACCACCAAGAACTGCCAGCCAATCAAATGTCCCATAGCTCCCTGGTCCCAGCAGTGCCACCAGGGGTGATAGTCTCTGCTTGGAAAGCATCCAGCCCTCAATGGAGGTCTCAATGGAGCCAGATGTGGGTGGGAGGGTTGGTATGTTGGATGGAATTTCAGCAGAGACTGGCTTGGAGCATGCATAAATTATGGTGGGGTTGGAGGTGGGTGGGTGGGTAGACACCAGGATATGAGCCCACACCCGATTTTATGCCCACCTGCCATCGTGCCACCAGGGAAGAGCGGCATTCTGCCCCAGGTGAGGGCAGTCTCAGCCAGCTGGACGATGAAGGAAAGGGTTTGGAGGATGATGGAGTGATCAACCATGTCAAAGGCTACTGAAAGGCCGAGGAATCGAGGGCAGATAGTTTACCTTTGTCACGGCCACATAATTGGCTGTCTGTTTAATTAAGAGAAACATGGAAAATGAGCTGTAGACTCACTCTAACTCACTCTCTGCCCAACTGATGAGCTGATGAGTGACAATAATGGCATCCATGAAGCTGGACTGTCCACTGGGGAGGGGGAGTGAATATAATTAAACAGTACGCTGATTTAGAAAAGAAAACGGTAGAGTTATCGAAGTAGGAGACAAATCTTCTTATTCCAGTTTAAGCTTTAAATTTTAATAGTGAACAAAGGCTGGTGGAGCCATACAAAACTCAAATCTATGTAAGAATAATGGTGCTGATGCAGCAAGCGCACATAGTTAATGTGCTTCAGCCAATGGACTATTGTTCAGATATATAATTAACAAAATGAATGCAATAGTACAACTCCAACAAAGACTTATTTTAATTGCTGCCTAAGATAAATTGCCCTGCAGTATTGTAGAACCGTACACACTCATGTAATTGTTTAATTAGTTGGTATCAGCCTCATACAAATGATCTCATCACTGAATTATACATTGCAAAGAAGCGAGAGAGCAGAGGAGGCTTAGCGACAGAACTCTCCGTGTATTAGTTCTATATTTTCAGGCAGATTGAAGCCTTTTAGTTTTTTTGGGGGGCGGGTTCATCAGGTATTGCTGCAGTTAATTAGCCAAGGTTGTGAATGGAGGAATTCCACAGTAAAATAAGTAAGAAGCTTGAAGCCAAGCCCAGGAAAGTGAGATTCCGGATCTCCTCCTCTTACAGCGGTCGTGTCCTGAAGCAGGTTTACGAAGATGGATCGGAATCAGAGGAACCTGAGGATGAGGGTCCACGTGGGTCACTGAAAACACAACTGAGGGATGAAGGGTGTGAAATCGGCCGAGCTAAAGCATCGTCTTACTCTCCTTCAACACGCTTATTAGCACAAAGAATAAATGTGTTCAGAGATGGAGGCAGGTATAACATGACAGGCGGGCAGAACTTATTCGGCAACCTAACAGCAAGCCATTCCAAGGTAAGTTATTCATTACACTATAGACTCCATCAGTTTCTGAATTGGATTTTGGTGCTGCATTTCAAACAGTTTTTAAACTAAGAGGCCAGGAATCATATTGCTGTCCGTCGGTTGCTGGAGATAATACACTTTTCAGAAGTCTAATTGTGCATGACCACAGGCTTTCCACAAACAAGTTAAACTGCGGGATTCTATGTCGGCGGAATCTTCCGCTTCGCCAGCAGAGCACCCACGCCTGAGGGTTTCCCGACGGTATTGGGATGGCCACAAGGGGAAACTCCATTGGCCAGCTGCGGAAACGAGAATCCCGCTGCCGGCGAGGGTGCGCCGTGCTGGAAAACGGGGCGGGCGGGACGGAGAATCCCGCCCAAGGAGTTTATTTAGGCAGGGACTTTTCTTTCTGAACCTATGGTAGCCGTTGTCTATTAGATTACCATACAGTTAATTCTCTAATTACTCTTAGTAAGTAATTCCATTAAAACTAATGGGCCTGTCGTCTTCCTGTCAGCTGGTTTCTACTCCATTAGGACCTCCCCAGTTATCATCAATTCCCTCTTTATTAAAATAAATTTAGAGTACTCAATTCATTTTTTCCAATTAAGGGGCAATTTAGCGTCGCCAATCCACCTACTCTGCACATCTTTGGGTTGTGGGGGTGAGACCCATGCAGACACTAGGAGAATGTGCAAACTCCACATGGACAGTGACCAGAGCCGGGATTGAACCTGGGACCTCGACACCGTGAGGCAGCAGTCCCTCTTTCTGACCGTTAGTGCCACACCAATCTCCCCTTTTGTCTCTTTTAAGACTTCTGGATAAATATCTATCGACACCTTTTCTTTGGAGCCATTTATCATTATTTCCTATGTTGTTCACCCTTACATGGTCCATTATCACAGAGTCTCTTCATGTACCCTTCAGTAGCCCTTCTAACCTTCCCTCAATGAGCATTTTTCTTGATTCAGGTTAACAGTTCACCATCCTGTAGGTTTTTGCCTCGTGGTATACACAGCTATCCACTTGCTTGTGTTAAGTGTCCCCATACAGCTACATTTAATATCTTCAGTTTTTTCAGTCTAATAAGCTGGCGACCAGTACATGGGCAATGTTGGCCTCTTTATTTCAAGATTTGCACAGGGCCTGAAGCATTCTTATTCTATGCTCCTTTTGTTTTGGCACCTGTGGCTATCCTTTTGTCCCAGTTATAGGAAGAGGTAAACATAGGAACTGGAAGAGAGCATTTAGCGCTCCAAGCTCTTCCATCGTTCAATGAGGGTAACCTAACTCCATAAAACTCCATTGTCCCATATCCATCATTCCTTTAGTTTCTTTTGAATAAATTTAGAGTACCCAATTCAATTTTTCCAATTATCCTACACATCTTTGGGCTGTGGGAGCGAAACTCATGTGATGCCGGTCCCGAAGCAGCTCATGATCCGTTAATGGGCTATCACCGGCATCACGTGGAACTTGAGTGATTCCAATGACAAACAGTGTCTGATTCGCCAGAGTCGGGATTGGACAGGCGAGAATGGACAGGCAGGAAGCTTTCTTCCCACACTCTGGTGAAAAAGCAAGAAGAAAGGTACCTTCTTTTGGAGGAGTCCAGTGTGCATCGGGACCGCTCTGCAGCGCCCCCCCCCCCCCCCTCCCCGCTCCTGCTCGTACAACCTCAATGCATCCTCCAGGCCCGCAGCGGGTAGGATGAAGGCCACCATTCCTGGTTAAATTCTGAAATCCATTGTCTGCAGGGAGTAAAAGACAGACATGTTAGCTTGGTGCGTCTCCCTATGCCCTACCAGGTCCAATGGGCTACAAGGTGGCCCGGACTGCATTGCAGTCCCTGCTCCCGTATGTCCCTCCTCTCCCATCCCCATCCCCTGCCTCTACTCCTGGCATTCTGCCCTGTGCACCGCAACCCTGGTCCCATCAGTGCCCTGCACCACGTGGGATCTAGGCCTGAGCACCAATCCCTGCCAGCAGGGCTGCTGGTGGCTGGCACTAGCCATGCCAGCCGTTTGCTCTGCAGCCCCCATCCAGCGCCGTTCTGTAGGGGCTACCGTAAGTGTTGCCCTTGGGTGTGTCATGTGATGTCCAGCTGACGGGTGACGTCCGGTTGTGGGTAGGGGGGGTGGGTGTTTGTGAGGTGGAGATGAGTTGGAGCGAGGTGTTGAATGGGGGGATGGGGGGGTGGAGGGGGGTGTTGGTGGGGTGGAGAGAAGGGTTGGAGTTGGGGGGGGGGGGCCCATCCATGCGGCTGGTGTCACTCTGCACATAAACAGGCCATGGTGGGCAGCCAGAGGGGTGCGCAGCAAAATGGCTGCCTTGAAGGCCGCTGTAATGGTGATCCATGCCTGAACACCACCCCGGTCCCTGGGGTCAATCCGACACCACGGCCCATCCCCTGGACGCCCCTCTCCCAGCTGGACATGCCAGCAGCTGGACCTGCTGCCCACGGTCGCACCTCTGAGAACATGTCTTACCTCTCTCTGTTTTCCAATTTTTAAAACTACAGGTATAACTCACTGTCGGTAATTCCTTCTGACGGAGGCAGAGCATCACGGGAGCCCCGGAGAATACCAGGCCGGGCCCGTTAATGATATGCCAATGCCGTTTACTGTACATGCGGAGTACAATGCATTGACACTGATGTCGAGGCACTGGAGCATGGCATTCCGTCGGGTGCCCGGCGCAGCCACGATTTTCAACTCACGCGCGATTCTCGCTCAGTCGCGTTTCGCGATTCCGTCTTCGCTGGGCGGAGAATCCCACCCTTTGTAAATTTTAGGTTATGTTCCCTATTCCTAATTATTTTACTGCACAGTAATACTTTATCACTATCTACCCAATCAATCCCACAGAATATCTTGCAAACTTCGATTCAATCACCTTTAACCATTTAAGGTCCACAGAATACAACCCTAATTTGTGTATTCTCATCTTGTAATTTTACGCTTGAAATCTAGGTATCATTCCAGTAAATTGAAACTGATTCAATCCAGGACCAATATATCAGACCTGAGGTGTGGTGCACAGAGCAGCAGGCAGTATTTCAGTTGTGGCCTAACCACCACTTTATCTAGCTCAAGCAAGAGTTTTATCCCCTTGCATCTGCTTTACTCATGTCCTTTAGGGAAGGAAATCTCCTGTCCTTACTGTCATAATATACACTAGTATAGCATGGTGCAGACACACACTGATGGACACACAGTGGGACCAATCAACACACACAACACCGCAGCGAACCACCAGTTAGAGCACACGCATTATAAAGACAAGGGGCATCAGAGTTCCCGCTCATTCGAGCTGCAGCTAGCTAGGAGGACAGAGCTCACAGCCTGCAACACAGACATTCACCATGTGCTGAGTGCATCGACTGGTTAGGACAAGGCAAAGGTCTTTAGTTAAAGCTAGTATCGTGTTAACCCACAGTGAAGAGTGTTTTAAACAGTTAATGATTCAATAAAATAGTGTTGCACTATTTCAAGTGTTGGTGACCTGTATGTGTTCCATGGATCCAGAGCTCCCAACACAACACTTACCTGGTCTGGCCTACATGTAACTTCAGACCCACAGCAATGTGGTTGACTCTTAAATGCCCTCTGAACAAGGGCAATTAGGGATGGACAATAAATGCTGGCCAAACCAGCGATGCTCAAATCTCATGAAAGAATGAGAAAAGTGTTTGAGTTCCCTAGATGTACAGGCCAGCATCCCATTGAACATACAGTGCAGAAGGAGGCCATTCGGCCCATCGAGTCTACACCGACCCACTTAAGCTCTCACTTCCACACTATTCCCTAACCCAATGACCCATCCTAACCTTTTTGGACACTAAGGGCAATTTAGCATGGCCAATCCACCTAACCGGAGGAAACACGGGGAGAAAGTGCAGACTCCGCACAGACAGTGACCCAAGCTGGGAATCGACCCTGGGACCCTGGCGCTGTGAAGCCACAGTGCTAACCACTATGCTATCGTGCTGCCCATGTGTACTTGTCCATGATATTTTAATGGTGTCTGTACATGAACCCATGGACAGTCAGTGTCCACTTGAGTTTCATTGCCCTGTAAAATATTCTGAGAAGTCTTTTTGTATGTAATGAGTGCTGAGGAAATAGAAGTTGTTGCTATTGACTGAAGTCATATCGCCTGATATAAATATTTATATAAAAGGTTCTGAGCTTAGTTTGAAAGTTGCAGTGAACAATCTTATATGAATGCTTTTGCATATTTATCTCAAGTTTCCCTCTGTTGTTTAGAGAGAGGCTATAAATGACAATATTGGTTTTGAAAGGATTCACTTCTCCATTAGGAAGTGGGGATAGGAATTTGAAACCAAAGCACCAAGCATTAAACACCACACAGTAATTATAAGTTTTCATTTGTTCGTGCATAATTTTTCAGCATGGTTTAGTCAAATTGTTTTCAGCTATCTAGTTGATGCGTAACTATTACTCGTGTATCTTTATCAATATACAGTGCTTTCCAGTTGAAAGTATCTCAAATGAGAATTTAATTTACAATCTTGCATTCAGTCATTTGGTCTGACAGAACTTGAGAATTATTGACGTTCAGCAATCTTACATTTATTAAATATTGCCAGTGCTGGTGCAATATCTGTATGAGTCACGCAGCGTATCTCTGTATTCCTAGCCATCAACGGTACTGAATTTTGGGAAAATTATCATCTACACCAGCAATCTAAGGATCATAAAGGCACCGCTGACTCACAAACAGATCTTAAGTAAGCTTCTCCAAACCCAGTTGATGTCTGAAAATACGGCAAACCTGGATAGCATGGGAGACGCTGAAGAAAACAGTGAAAAGCAATTGGGGACAACTGAGGTACTTTATACATTTGTAATTATTTAAATTAGGAAAAAAGCTCTGATTTTCAATTGCTCACAGTTAATGATCAAAATACAATCGACCCCTTTGAAAGATTTCTGATGTTCAAAGGCTTAAAGATCTTTGGATCGTATCAACTTTGATGTTAGTTTTATATTCTCAATTATACATATTTAAAACACTCACTACTTGTTCAAAATATTTACTCACAGGGACTAATTGATTCTTCACATGCTCCTCTACCGTGGGTATTAGAATAACAGGTCTTGTAACTTGAAACTGCATTTGGTGTCCATTTAATTGGAATGGATTTGATCCCTCCGTCTGTAGTAAGTAATTAAATGACCTGCCCAAATTAAGATTCTACTGGAATTGGATACCAACTTCTCATGAAAAATTGATCACCGTATGATTTTTAGCTTTTTATTCCTCGTCAACTGTCAACTTGTTTGAATCCTAAAAGCAATCCTCTCAATTCTCTGTTTCAACCACGACGTCATCTCCAAGAAAGTTTCATACCTAAGCGAGAAATTAATTTTTGTCATGATATTGAATAGGATTTTAAACTCACGGTCATTGATTGCTGTAAAATACTTTCTTGGAACTTACAAAGTGCAATGTTGGCTCAAGAATTTCTTTGTCCTTTTTGTCTTTTTAACCCGAGAACCATAGAATTCCTACAGTGCCGAAGGAGGCCATTCAGCCCATTGTGTCTCCATTGTGTGTGAAAGAGCACCCTACCTAGGCCCATTCCTCTGCCCTATGCCGTAAATCCTTAACCCCACCTAACCTTCACATCTTTGGACTGCGGGACGAAACCGGAGCACCCGAAGAAAACCACGCAGACATGGGGAGAACGTGCAGACTCCGCACAGACATTGACTTAAGCCGGGAATCGAACCTGGGACCCTGGAACTGTGAAGCAACTATGCTAACCACTGTGCTACTGTGCTGCCCCTAGTCCCAGTATCACAGGCCTGTCTTTACAACTGGAGCTTCCCAAGTCAGGCATCACCCTGGTCAATCTTCATTGGACATTTTGGCTCTAACGCCCTGTGTAAAATGGAAAAACACACAGAACTCTAACCTTTATGGATCAGTTGTTAGTGATCTAATTTGAACCAGTACTTAAAATTCCACAGAATTCTTCTTCCAATGTGCTGCAGAGAAGATGAACAGAAGCCCTGGGAAAGTGGTATAATTGGATAACATTTTTTAGAATGATGGTAGTGAGTTATTACACTAAAACTGAACAAATCATGATTTCAGCTGGTGGTGTTATTATAGGCTGGATTCTCCGGGACCCCAGCCATGTGTTTCTCGACAGCATGCCGTTCGCTGCTGGCGGGATTCTCTATTCCACCGCTTGTTAATGGAGTTTCCCATTGAATCTGATCCAAGCTGCCAGGAATCCTGTGGGTGGGGGGTGCCCTGCTGTCGGGAACAGAGGGCGCGATTCTCCACTCCCACGCCGGTTGGGAGAATCGCCTGGGCTGCCAAAATTTCTGGGGACGCCGGTCCGACGCCCTCCTGCGATTCTCCCAAGCGGCGGGAACGGCCCAGTCGTGTTTCGCGGGCCGCAGGCCGGAGAATCGCCGGAGACACCGAAAATGGCGATTCTCCGGCACCCCCGCTATTCTGAGGCCCGGATGGGTCGAGCGGCCAGGCCAAAACGGCGGGTTCCCCCCGGCGCCGTCCACACCTGGTCGCTACAGTCGTGGGCCGTGCGTGAACGCTGGGGGGGCGGCCTGTGGGGGGGCGAGGGGGGAATCCTGCACCGGGCTTCACCTGCAATGTGGGGTGGCCCGTAATCGGTGCCCACCGATCGTCGGGCTGTCCTCTCTGAAGGAGGACCTCCTTCCTTCCGCGGACCCGCAAGATCCGTCCCCCATCTTCTTGCGGGGCGGACTTAGCGAGGACGGCAACCACGCATGCGCGGTTTGTGGCCGGCCAACCCGCGCATGCGCAGATGACGCCCGTTATGCGGCGCCAGCCGCGTCATCTATGCGGCGCCGCTTTTACGCGGGCGACAAGGCCTGGCGCGTGTAGATGACGTGGCCCCGATCCTGGCCCATTGTCAGGGCCTGAATTGGTCGGGACCGGGGCCGTTCCGTGCCGTCGTGAACCTCGACGGCGTTCACGATGGCGCAGCCACTTCGGCGTGGGAGTGGAGAATCCCGCCCAGAGAGTCCCGGCTTGGGTCACTGTCTGTGCTGTGTCTAAACGTTTTCCCCGTGCCTGCGTGGGTTTCCTTCGGGTGCTCCGGTTTCCTCCCACAGTCCAAAGATGTGCCAGTTACGTGGATTGGCCATGCTAAATTGCCCTTAGTGTCCCAAAACAAAAGGTTAGGTGGGGTTATGGGGATAGGATGGAGACATGGGCTTAAGTAGGGTGCTCTTTCCAAAGGCTGGTGCACACTCGATGGGTCAGATGGCCTCCTTCTGCAAATTCTATGATTCGAACAGAAGTTTCCTTTTCTCAAGTTGCTTTCTCCATGGTCTCCATTGATCTTGCACTGATGTTCTGGTAGGCGAGATAGAGAAACCCTGGTGGAGCTCCCAGAGTCACTGTGCTCTCCGCCTGATGATAATATCAAAACAGAAAGTGTTGGAAATGCTCAGCAAAGCAGGCAGTGCCTGTTGAGAGAGAACAGTTTCAGGTCAATGACCTTTCATTAGGTCTGCCAAGTTGGGGGAATCAGGTTTTCAGGGAATGAAACTCCCATATGGATACGCAGCGGCTAAAGAACAAATGCTTCTCCACATGGAAGGAGCAACGATAGGAAGGAAAGGCATTTTCAGGATGTTCTAGAGTAACTCTGCGTAGCTCGTTTTTGTGCAACATTTTTATCACCTTCTGGCCAGCCCATGGTACAAGGCAATGGCATGGAGAGACATAAAAAAGGAGGAGAAATGGAAAACGTGAACAGATATCCACGTGTAATAAATACCTGTCAGTCTGATTCCTGGTTTAACTCTATTTCAGGGAGGTGAATCGGAGCCCGCATGCCGACAGTGCGATGGGGCAGGATGTGTCCCCTGCTCTTTGTGCCATGGAAGCAAACTCTCAATGTTTGCCAACCGATTCAAGGAGTCATTCCGAGCCATACGATGCCCAGGATGCAATGAGAATGGAGTACAGCCATGCCAGACCTGTGCTCATTGAAAGTCTTCATACATTCAATAAACTTGATGATGACTAAAATCCTAACCCCTGTGTCGTGTTGGGTGTCCGCTATACAGACGAAGCAACACGGTTGCAGATGGCACAACTCTGTTGTATTACTATCAATAACAACATCTGTAAACTTATGACTGTGGTTCGTTCTTTACCCTTTAACCTGTGGACCCAGCCCTAACACTATCTTAGAGAGGCACTCAGCACATGGTGTATGTCTGAATGGCTTGCTGTGAGCTCTGTGCCCTGAGCTGTCTCCTGCTGGAATGAGCAGGAACTGTGGTGTTCCCCGTTTTATAGTGCGTGTGCTCTTGCTTGTGATTGGCTGTGATGTTGTGTGTGTGTTGATTGGTCCGTTGATCTGTCCATCAGTATGTATGTGTGTTTGCACCATGATGTTCATCTGAATATCATGACACTCTGTTTGTGAACTTACAGTCCCATACTAAACCTTTGTTATAAAGTGTCAGATTTGTGGGAGTGAAGGTGGGGGTGGGGAATGGTTGGAGGGTAGGGGGTTGTGGGCTGGTTGGGACAAGGGACCTGATCCCTTTTTTATCCAGCTGGATGGTCATTTGAAGAGGAAGAACATGAGGAAGGGGCCAACAGTCCATTTAAACAATGGACTCTTGAACAAGTGGCCTCTACTGACCAGAAAATAAGTGAGATATGTTTCTTTTTCAGTTTACCTGCTTATTTATCTACCTTCCTTTCTATCCAGATATTAAGCTGTGGTGTGTTGAAGGTGTTGGCAGAATGGGGATCGCTGCTTATTCGAGTTAATGCATTGCATGTATAAATAGAACAGACTGATCTTCCCACTGTTTTTTTATTTTTGGTTGCGCTGACAAAGTAAAAAATGTTGAAGTGCCGCGTATTACTGCGCGCAATAATATTCTTTACTGAATAATCCGTACATTGGTTGTACCTTCAAGCAGCCTTATAGATTAGAATGCCTACAGTGCAGAGGAAGACCATTCAGCCCATCTAGTCTGTACCGACCTCTGAAAGAGCACCCTGCCTAGGTCCACTCCCCTTTCCTATTCCCGTAACCCTTCCTAACCTTTGGACATTAATGGGAAAATTTAGCATGGCCAATCCAACTAACCTGCACATCTTTAGACTGGGAGGAAACCGGAGCACCCGGAGGAAACCCACGCAGACACGGGGAGAACGTGCAAACTCCACACAGTCAGCCAAAGCTGGAATTGAACCCAGGTTCCTGGCACTGTGAGGCAACAGTGCGAACCACTGTGCCATCATGCCGCCCAGTTGACTGAATACTGGTCAGTGCAGATGCCTAATAGCATGTCATGTGTCAGATGATACCATATTTCAGAATGATATGTTTCCAAACACTTTGATGTAGTTACATAATAATAGTAATGATAATAACCTTTATTGTCACAAGTGGTGTGATAGGCAGGTTGGTTCACTGTGGACTGCACTTGATGCAGTGATGCGAGAAACAGACCTCTAACACTGTACAAGATCCAACACGGTTTTATTGAACGATAGAACTAACATACATATGTAACTGTGGGTCAACACTATACTGAACTGACTGGAGATCTTGTACTAGCCTGACCAGACTTACTAGCTACCGCATGGTGTTTGCACTGTGCTAGCTCGTGGACTCTGACTGTCTCAGTGGCTGGTTCCCGAGAGGGCGGGAAACCTAGTGCCCTCTGGCTTTATAGTGGTGGTGTCCTGTCTGGTGATTGGCTGCACTGTGCTGTGTGCTTACTGGTCATCCTGTGTGTCAATCACTGCCTGTCTGCACTTCATTATATACATGCGTGGATATTATGACATCTCCCCCCCCTTTTAAAAAAAAAAAAATACTAAAGTGTGGATGCTTAGAAATATATATATATATATATATGTATATATATGTGCCTGACTATATACAGAAAGATGTCTAAACGAATGTATATACATGGGAAGATTGATGGCAGATATGATGCCAAAAGGCATCCGGTTGTAGCAGTAACGACCAAACGGGGTGTTGAACGTGCACAACTTGCGACTGGACGCGTCCAGTTGTATTTGCCAAAAACCCTTGGAGGCGTCGAGCTTAGTAAAGCGTTTGGCATGAGCCATCTCACTGGTCAACTCTTCTCGTTTTGGTGTCGGGTAATGGTCCCTCATGATGTTTCGGTTTAGACCCTTAGGGGCAATGCAAATGCGAAGCTCCCCTGACGGCTTTTTGAGGCAGACCATGGAGCTGACCCAGTCTGTGGGCTCTGTAACCTTTGATATGATGCCCTGGTCTTGGAGGTCCTGTAATTGCTTCGTCAGACGATCCTTGAGGGGCGCCGGCACCCGGCGAGGTGCATGAATTACAGGGGTGGCGTTCGGCTTGAGCAGGAGTTTGTATCGGTATGGGTGCGTGCCCATTCCGTCGAACACGCTGTGGTACTGCGCGATGATGTCACCTATGTCGGCTTGCAAGTTTCCATCGTGCGAGGCCGTTGCCGGTGATGATGACATGGTGTGGACGTGTTGAACAAGGTTCAGGAGCTTGCAGGCGCGAGCACCGAGCAGAGATGCTCTGTCAGGCCCGACGATTTCAAACCGCAGCGTCGCCTTGATCGCCTTATTGGATACCCCCAGTTGACACGAGCCACTGGCAGCTATGGCGTTGCCATTGTAGTCAAGGAGCTGGCAGGCCGGTGGAAGGATGCTTGGTTTGGCGCGGATGGTGTCGAGGTCGGATATCAAGATGAGGTTCGCCAATGCGCCGGTGACCAGTCTGAACCGGATGCGGGCCTTGTTCACTGTGAGGACAGCAGACCACACGTCGTCGGGATCCACGCTGAGGATCGAGAGGCATTGCGTAGGTGTGGTGGAAGGCAGCGCATGTGTAGTTATGATGCCCACCCGGTATGGGGACTTGACGCACTCAGCATCAGGGTCCATTGGGCTGTCGGGATCGTAATCTGGCATGCCTTGTTGTATTGAGCGGGCACATCTGCGCCGCAGCTGGGATCGCTGGCTGCTGAGCGGTGGAGCAGATCTGCAAAAGGCTGCGTAGTGGCCAAGCTTGGCACACTGTAGACTCCAGCGTCCTTCTGCCGGACATTGCCGCTTTAAATGGGCGGCGCCACAATTCGGACACATCATGACGCCGACGTCAGCGCGTTCCGTGCGCCATCGCGCATGCGCAGTGTGGTGGGTCGATGTACGCACCTGCGCAGTCGGGTGGTTGGGTTCGTCGTCCACTCGGTCGTGGTGCGCATGCGCAGGGACCCGGGAAAAGCGTGCGAAACAGCCACTCTCCTCAATGCTCAGGCCCTGCATTTGTGCAATGGCCTGCACCCTTTCCACCTCGTGGGAGGCCAGCTTTGCAGTTTCTGCCACCCTAATGTGAGAGTAACGATTCTTAGCATGCTCATGGAGAACGCACGTCTCGATAGTGACAGAGAGGGTCAACTGTTTGACTTTCAGGAGCTGCTGCTGAAGGGAGTCAGAGTGGACCCCGAAAGCGATCTGATCCCGGATCATGGAATCAGCCGTCGAGTCATAGTTACATGACTGCGTGAGGATGCGGAGATGGGTGATAAAGGACTGAAAAGGTTCATCCTTACCCTGAAGCCTCTGCTGGAAAACGTACCGTTCAAAGCTCTCATTAACCTCAATGTCGCAGTGGCTATCAAACTTCAGCAGGACTGTTTTGAATTTCGTTTTGTCTTCGCCGTCAGCGAACGTGAGGGAGTTGTAGATGTGGATGGCGTGGTCTGCCGCGGTGAAGAGAAATAGCGCGATCTTCCTGGTATCCGATGCTGCTTCGAGGTCGGAAGCCTCGATGTACCAGAGGAACTTTTGCTTGAAGAGCTTCCAATTTGCACCGAGGTTGCTGGAGATGCGGAGCTGCGGAGGAGGCTGGATGTTTTCCATGTCACCGGATGGCTGCTTGCTGGTCAATGCTGATTCACTCGAGGTAGGTCCGTCAATTTTCAGTAGCACTCCTTGGTACCATGATGTGTTAGGCAGGTCGGTTCGGTGTGGACTGCACTTGATGAAGCGATGCGAGAAACAGACCTCTAACACTGTAGAAGATCCAACACGGTTTTATTGAACGATAGAACTAACATACATATTTATCTGTGGGTCGACACTATACTGAACAGACTGGAGACCTTGTACTAGCCTGAAAATGAAATGAAATGAAAATCGCTTATTGTCACAAGTAGGCTTCAATGAAGCTACTGTGAAAAGCCCGTAGTCGCCACATTCCGGCGCCTGTTCGGGGAGGCTGGTACGGGAATTGAACCGTGCTGCTGGCCTGCTTGGTCTGCTTTAAAAGCCAACGATTTAGCCCAGTGTACTAAACCAGCCCCTCAGACCAGACTCACTAGCTACCGCATGGTGTTTGCACTGTGCTAGCTCGTGGACTCTGACTGTCTCAGTGGCTGGTTCCCGAGAGGGCGGGAAACCTAGTGCCCTCTGGCTTTATAGTGATGGTGTCCTGCTGGTGATTGGCTGCACTGTGCTGTGTGCTTACTGGTCATCCTGTGTGTCAATCACTGCCTGCCTGCACTTCATTATATACACGCATGGATATTATGACAACAAGTAGGCATACATTAACACTGCAATGGCGTTACTGTGAAAAGCCTCTAGACGCCACATTCCGGCGTCTGTTCAGGCACACAGAGGGAGAATTCAGAATGTCCAAATGACCCGACAGCATGTCTTGCACGACTAGTGGGAATAAACCAGAGCGCCCGGAGGAAACCCACGCAGTCACAGGGTGAACATGCAGACTCCACACAGACAGCGACCCAAGCCGGCAATCGAACCTGGGAGCCTGGAGCTGTGAAGTAACAGTGCTAACCACTGTGCTACTGTACCACCCATGTTACAGTTACAGTGATGAATATTATCACACTGACCTCATACTAAATTCAATTTCTATTGAATATAAAATTCTAACTTATGGACCTAATAGTCCTGTCAGGTTCTGGGGCGGTGGAGCTGATGGCACAGTCGAGGCAATTGGCAATTGAGATAATTAATGCTTGCTGTCTGATCTTTGAAAGCTATAAACTGTGTCACCAGTGGAGACAAATCAGTTGCTGTTAACCGATCACCGAGCTAAGGCTGCCGATCAGGAGTGCACAGACAACGACATAGAAGAAAACCTGCAAATGCTGGAAATTGGAATTGCAAAGAGGAAATTGTTGGATGCGCTGGCCTTGGAAAGGGTCCAGAGGAGGTTCACAAGAATGATCCCTGGAATGAGGAGTTTCTCATATGAGGAACGGTTGAGGACTCTGGGTCTGTGCTTGTTAGAGTTCAGAAGGGTGAGGGAGGATCTTATTGAAACTTACAGGATACTACGAGGCCTGGATAGAGTGGACGTGGAGAGGATGTTTCTACTTGTGGGAAAAACTGGAAGCAGAGGACACCATCTCAGGCTAAAGGGGCGATCCTTTAAAACTGAGATGAGGAGGAATTTCTTCAGCCAGAGGGTGGTGAATCTGTGGAACTCTTTGCCACAGAAGGCTTTGGAGGCCAAATCATTGAGTGCCTTTAAGACAGAGTTAGATAGGTTCTTGATTGATAAGGGGATCAGAGGTTATGGGGAGAAGGCAGGAGAATGGGGATGAGAAAAATATCAGTCATGATTGAATGACGGAGCAGACTCGATGTGCCAATTGGCCTAATTCTGCTCCTCCGTCTTATGGTCTTATACATCAGTCAATCTACATCTACAAGGAGAAGGAGCAGGCTTCCCACAACAAACTGTGGTTGTTCCAGTGTACTCTGACCTTTACAATAGAAAGAGTGACAGAATATTCAGCCAGACCCTGGGGTACACCACGTCCTAAACTGCAACAAACATTGTGGGATGGACTTTAATTGGGCACCAAATCTTTATTCAGGCAATGTGAATGTGAATTTCTGGTACCCCGGGCCGGGATTCTCTGAGCCCCCGTAATCGCGATCGGGTCTGACGCCTGGACGCGATTCTGTGGTGACCGGAGAATCGCTGCCAGCTGTGCATGCGCAGTCGACACGGCGCCGGCCGGGGGCTGTTAAAATAGGCCCCCATGGTGATTCTCCGCAGTCGGCCGGCCGAGTTCCACCGGTGTGGTTCCCGTATGGTTTCACCTGGCGGGAGCTTGGCGTCGCGGCTGCGGTGACCGTCCTGGTAGGGGGGGCATGAGGGAATCAGACTCCGGTGGGGGGGCCTCCACGATGGCCAGGCCCAAGAAGGGGACCACCGATCGGCGGGTGTGCGCAATCTGGAGGGGGTCTATCTTCTTCCGCGCTAGCCTGCTGTATGACTCCACCATGTTGTGCGGGGGCCAGCGTGAAAATGGCCACCGCGCGCATGCGCGGACCCGCGGCCGGAAGTGCAGGGGTCCGTATTGGCAGCAGGAGCTGCGGGGCGCACGCCAGGGCCCTGCTAGCCCCCTTAACACCGGAGAATCACTCCGGACTTTTTGAAAAAGGTCTGGAGAAATTCTCACCCGTTTTCAAACAGACCTGGGGACATAGCCCCATTTTCGGAGAATCCCGGCTGTTATTCCACCAGTGGAACATGGCATGTGGTCCGTAGAAGTAGACGTGATCAAACCACAACAACGGTGGGGATAGCCGTGACATCGAAACCAGCATCCAGCTGGAAGAAAAGCCTTGGAAGAAAACACTGTAAAAGAGCCCCTTATAAAGAGGCGCAGTCTTTTGTGATTCACATTCCTCTCTTTCATGTCTCTATCCAATGCACTTTGCTTAATCAAAAGGCTGAAAGCATGGGCTCTCAGGCTACTGTCAGTACCAATACTATCTGATATTGTTGTTTCCTCAATGATAAATTGTTAATGCGGTACATTAAAAATTGAATACCAGCTTATATCCTATGGTGCTGCTCATACACACAAAATAAAAATAATTAGTGTCTTCTTCTTGGAACTATTTTGCTGCTTGGAAATGCACTGTTCTTACATCTCTGTTGTTCCTGTTTGTCTTCCATCCTCTCTGGAAACCTAATCAATTGTGTTCTTCAAGGCAATTTTCTTCCTTACCTGTGTGTTCTCGAGGATGTTTACACCAGAGGTCTGCAAGAAGTATAACAGGTAAGGCAGATGAACGTAGAGCTTTGATTAGTACTTGGAACTATGATGTTGTTGCCATTACAGAGACCTGGTTGAGGGAAGGACAGGATTGGCAGCTAAACGTTCCAGGATTTAGATGTTTCAGGCGGGAGAGAGGGGGATGTAAAAGGGGTGGAGGAGTTGCGCTACTGGTTAGGGAGAATATCACAGCTGCACTGCGTGAGGACACCTCAGAGGGCAGCGAGGCTATATGGGTAGAGATCAGGAATAAGAAGGGTGCAGTCACAATGTTGGGGGTTTACTACAGGCCACCCAGCACCAGCGGGAGATAGAGGAGCAGATAGGGAGACAGATTTTGGAAAGGAGTAAAAGCAACAGGGTTGTTGTGATGGGAGACTTTAACTTCCCCAATATTGACTGGGACTCACTTAGTGCTAGGGGCTTGGACGGGGCAGAGTTTGAAAGGAGCATCCAGGAGGGCTTCTTAAAACAATATGTAGATAGTCCAACTAGGGAAGGGGCTATACTGGACCTGTTATTGGGGAATGAGCCCGGCCAGATGGTAGGTGTTTTAGTAGGGGAGCATTTCGGGAACAGTGACCACAATTCAGTCAGTTTTAAAGTGCTGGTGGGCAAGGATAAGAGTGGTCCTAGGGTGAATGTGCTAAACTGGGGGAAGGCTAATTATAACAATAGTATGAAAATGAAAATTGCTTATTGTCACAAGTAGGCTTCAAATGAAGTTACTGTGAAAAGCCCCTAGTCTCCACATTCCGGCACCTGTTCGCCTGTCCTGCCTATTAGGCAGGAACTGAAGAACTTAGATTGGGAGCAGATGTTTGGGGCTAAATCAACATCTGACATGTGGGAGGCTTTCAAATCTCAGTTGAAAGGAACTCAGGACCGGCATGTTCCTGTGCGGAAGAAGGATAAATACGGTACAATTCGGGAACCTAGGACAACGAGAGATATTGTAGGCCTCGTCAAAAAGAAAAAGGAGGCATTTGTCAGGGCTAGAAGGCTGGGAACAGACAAAGCCTGTGTGGAATATAAGGAAAGTAGGAAGGAACTTAAGCAAGGACTCAGGAGTGCTAAAAGGGGTCACGAAAAGTCATTGGCAAATAGGGTTAAGGAAAATCCCAAGGCTTTTTACACGTACATAAAAAGCAAGAGAGTAGCCAGGGAAAGGGGTGGTCCATTGAAGGACAGGCGAGGGAATCTATGTGTGGAGCCAGAGGAAATTGGTGAGGTACTAAATGAATACTTTGCATCAGTATTCACCAAAGAGAAGGAATTGGTGGATGTTGAGTCTGGAGAAGGATGGGTAGATAGCCTGGGTCACATTGAGATCCCAAAAGATGAGGTGTTGGGCGTCTTGAAAAATATTAAGGTAGATAAGTCCCCAGGGCCTGATGGGATCTACCACAGAATACTGAAGTAGGCTAGAGAGAAAATTGCTGAGGCCGGGACAGAAATCTTTGGATCCTCACTGTCTTCAGGTGATGTCTTGGAGGACTGGAGAATAACCAATGTTGTTCCTTTGTTTAAGAAGGGTAGCAAGGATAATCCAGGAAACTACAGGCCGGTGAGCCTTACGTCAGTGGTAGGGAAATTACTGGAGAGAATTCCTCGAGATAGGATCTACTCCCATTTGGAAGCAAATGGACAGAGAAGCGAGAGGCAGCACGGTTTTGTGAAGGGGAGATCGTGTCTCACTAACTTGAAAGAGTTTTTCGAAGAGGTCACAAAGATGATTGATGCAGGTAGGGCAGTGGATGTTGTCTATATGGACTTTAGTAAGGCCTTTGACAAGGACCCTCATGGCAGACTGGTACAAAATGTGAAGTAACATGGGATCAGGGGTGAGTTAGAAAGATGGATACAGAACTGGCCAGGTCATAGAAGGCAGAGAGCAGCAATGGAAGGGTGCTTTTCTGATTGGAGGGCTGTGATAGTAATGTAGATAGATATATAGATGGGTAGTTAGATAGATAGGTAGATAGATTGATAGAGTGATAGATAGATAGACCGTTAGATTGATAGCTTGGTAGATAGATAGATATATAGATAGATAGACAAATAGTAATATAGATAGATATATAGATAGATAGTTAGATAGATAGATAGTGGTGTTCCACAGGGATCAGTGCTGGGACCTTTGCTGTTCATAGAAAATATAAATGGTTTGGAGGAAAATGTAACTCGTCTGATTAGTAAGTTTGCAGACGACAGAAAGGTTGGTGGAATTGCGGATAGCGATGAGGACTGTCAGAGGATACAGCAGGATTTAGATTGTTTGGAGACTTGGGTGGAGAGATGGCAGATGGAGTTTAATCAGGACAAATGTGAGGTAATGCATTTTGGAAGGTCGAATGCAGGTAGGGAATATACAGTGAATGATAGAACCCTCAAGAGTATTGACAGTCAGAGAGATCTAGGTGTACAGGTCCACAGGTCACTGAAAGGGGCAACACAAGTGGAGAAGGTAGTCAAGAAGGCATGCGGCATGCTTGCCTTAATTGGCTGGGGCATTGAGTATAAGAATTGGCAAGTCATGTTGCAGCTGTATAGAACCTTAGTTAGGCCACACTTGGAGTATGGTGTTCAATTCTGGTCGCCACACTACCAGAAGGATGTGGAGGCTTTAGAGAGGGTGCAGAAGAGATTTACCAGGATGTTGCCTGGGATAGAGGGCATTAGCTACGAGGAGCGGTGAATAAACTTGGTTTATTCTCATTGGAACGACAGAGGTTGAGGGGCGACCTGATAGAGGTCTACAAAATTATGAGGGGCATAGACAGAGTGGATAGTCAGAGGCTTTTTCCCAGGGTAGAGGGGTCAATTACTAGGGGGCATAGGTTTAAGGTGCGAGGGGCAAGGTTTAGAGGAGATGTACAAGGCAAGTTTTTAACACAGAGGGTAGTGGGTGCCAGGAACTCGCTGCCGGAGGAGGTGGTGGAAGCAGGGACGATAGTGAAGTTTCAGGGGCATCTTGACAAATACATGAATAGGATGGGAATAGAGGGATACGGATCCCAGAGGTGTAGAAGATTTTAGTTTGGACGGGCAGCATGGTCGGCGCAGGCTTGGAGGGCCGAAGGGCCTGTCCCTGTGCTGTACTTTTCTTTGTTCTTTGTTCTTTGCAACTCTGGGGTTTAGGGAATGCAATCTACTGCTTAATGAAGTGGAACCCTTACCTAATCAAGTGTACAGACACAAATCCCATCCTCGATCTCAGGGTTGGAAGGCCTTTCCATCCATGGAGCATGCTGCCAGCACCTTCTAAGGACACATGTGTGATGCCCGCTGCAAAGTATTGCTGTGTGGTAGAGTTACACACACCCGCCAATTTCTGTCCTGGCTGAGGAAAAATGGTAGGCAGAAAATCGTCAGATCCCGAAGGAGCATCTTTTTAAAGTGACAATTCCACCACTTTTATGGAAGTGAAAGGTAGAATGTTTTTAGCTAGCTTGGGTAATCTCCTGTCTGTGCCATCTTGACACGAGGGGAATGGCTGGAAGGTTCACCCACTTCCCTGCCAACAGGAAGATGGCTCCATTGGAATGATCCTCCAACGAACTGGGGCACAACCTTTTTTATGAATCTCAATCCAATGGCCTGGTCACAATTAGAATTTCAGGGCTTTTATTCTCAGTTTCAGCCCTCTTCACCCGTTACGTGGGTCGCCCCCGTTTCTGGCTCTTTCTCTTATTTTATTTATTCTGTTTTCCCTTCATTTCATTTCTTTCCTCACTCTGTCATTTAGGTTCTTTCAATAATTGACTAGTTCTAAATTTGTTTTCGATTTCCTTCAGAATACAAATTCTTGCCTTTTGCAACTGTTTTCTTGCAGAAGGCCTTCCGTCGAATAAGCATGAAGGTACAAACACTGAGCTGGGCTTGAAACAGGTGACTTAAACAATAAATAACTAGGAGCAGTTAAAAAGACAGGGAGTTAGGAGGGTGCAAGAACAAAAACCTAACACGTTGCAAATAAATGCACCTGGGCAGGGAATTGAGACATTTGTAATGAACATGCAATTGAGCCAGTCAATAAGAAACGTAAAAATCTTCAATTTGTATGTTTATGGGGAAATAGTGGGCATGGATATCCACGAGGGGCTAAATAGCCTTATTGTGTGCTGGGTGATTCTCAATAAAGGGATAAAATCGCAAGGTGCCAATAAATGCAACCGACTAGATTTGTACAAACATGGAGTAGCAGAATGACAATTGCATAGAGTTCAGTTAATTTGTTTTAAAGGGAGAAATATTTCATAATTTTTAAGCTGCTAACCATTCAGTTATATATCCAGCAGGACCAGAAATAAAATGATGCCTGTAACCAGTGTGCCGAGGATAAATTTAGCGATGTGATTAGTTGCAATTGAAGCTAATCGAGTGCTATTTTTATCCTCAGGATTGTACTTTTCTGTGTGGAGACCTATGTGTGCATTTCGGTGAATCAGTATCATTGGGTTGGATTCTCCAATTTGAAGACTGATGCACGATCTGTTCGGTAAAGACTAAAGTTGTGTACAACTGTGGCTTTATTACAGTCAGATGCGTGGCTTCCTGCTGCAGCTGGCGAAATGGCAGGGCACTGGAGGTCATGCATATTTATACAGTTCTCCGTGGGCGGAGCCAGCCGGCAGGAGCTACTGGCGAACCTGTAGTGCAGGTCCTACCTTACATCTCCTATTACAGTGGTTCACCACATTCACCCCCTGTTAAAAATGAGTCCGGCGGGGGTGACGTGAAACTATATACAATTAGTGCAATTACGTACAGTGGTAGGGAAAGAAAAGTCCATGTTGACGGTCCGGAGTCCGTCAAAGGTTAAGCCGGTGCGGTGCTTTGGCGCTTCGTTGGGAGCAGCGTAACGGTTGCAGAGAAGTCAGTGCTGGCGGTGGTGGAGGTGGCACCGATGGCGGTGCTGGCAGTGCTGATGCTGGCCAGTCATCGGGGAACTCCGGGAGTGTGCAGAAGTCCTCTTCGTCCTCTTGTGCGGAAAAGGGGAGGGGGGTGGTCTGGTGGGGTCAATATTGGCGGCGCGGTGGGAGGTGGGGGCGCATTGGTGGGGGTATGTGTTAGGGTGGAACCTGACGCTACCAGGTCCCTGAGTGAGACAGTATCTTGGCGGCCGTCAGGGAACTCGACGTAGGCATATTGAGGGTTGGCGTGGAGCAGGTGAACCCTGTCCACCAAGGGGTCCGCCTTGTGGAGTCGGACGTGCTTACGGAGAAGGACTGGTCCTGGAGCAGTGAGCCAAGTCGGGAGCGACACCCCGGATGTGGACTTCCTGGAGAAGGTAAAAACACGTTCATGGGGTGTGTTATTAGTGGCGGTGCACAATAGTGACCGGATGGAGTGTAGAGCGTCAGGGAGGATCTCCTGCCAGCGAGAGGCTGGGAGGTTCCTGGACCATAGGGCCAGCTGGATGGCCCTCCAAACCGTCCCATTCTCCCGTTCTACTTGCCCGTTTCCCCGGGGGTTGTAGCTGGTCGTCCTGCTGGAGGCTATACCCCTGCTGAGCAGGAACTGACGCAGCTCATCGCTCATGAATGTCGCTGTGGATGTAGGCGGGGAAACCGAACAGAGCGAAGATGGTGCTGAGGGCCTTGATGACAGTGGCTGACGTCATATCGGGGCATGGGATGGCGAAGAGGAATCTGGGGTACTCATCGACCACACTGAGAATGTACGTGTTGCGGTCGGTGGAGGGACGGGGCCCTTTGAAATCCATGCTGAGGCGTTCAAAGGGGTGGGAAGCCTTCACCAGGCACGCGCGGTCCAGCTGGTAGAAGTACGGCTTGCACTCCGCACAGACCTGGCAGTCCCTGGTGACTGTCCTTACTTCCTCGACGGAGTCGGGCAGATTGCGAGCTTTGACCAGATGGTACAATCGAGTGACCCCCGGGTGACAAAGGCTGTCGTGTAGGGCCTGGAGTTGGTCCACTTGTGCGCTGGCACATGTACCTCGGGAAAGGACGTCTGGGGGCTCGTTGGGTTTACCGGGGCGATACAAGATCTCGTAATTATAGGTGGAGAGCTCGATTCTCCGCCGCAAGATTTTATCATTTTTGATCTTGCCCCACTTTGTGTTATTGAACATGAAGGCTACCGACCGTTGGTCCGTAAGGAGAGTGAATCTCTTACCGACCAGGTATTTCCTCCAATGCCGCACAGCTTCAACGATAGCTTGGGCCTCCTTTTCGACGGATGAGTGTCGAATTTCAGAGGTATGAAGGGTGCGGGAAAAGAATGCCACGGGTCTGCCTGCCTACTTTCGAGTGGCGGCAAGGGCGATGTCTGAAGCGTCGCTTTCTACTTGGAAAGGCAGTGACTCGTCCACTGCGCGCTTCCCGGCCTTGGCGATGTCTGCTCTGATGCGGGCGAAAGCATGTTGTGCCTCGGCCGCAAGGGGGAATTGGGTAGACTGAATGAGTGGGCGGGCCTTGTCTGCATAGTTTGGGACCCACTGAGCGTAGTAGGAAAAGAACCCCAGGCAGCGTTTGAGGGCCTTGGGGCAGTGGGGGAGGGGAGGTTCCATGAGGGGGCGCATGCGCTCGGGGACGGGCCCGAGAAGTCCGTTTTGGACTATATAGCCGAGAATGGCTAACCGGGTTGTGCTGAACACACACTTCTCTTTGTTGTAGGTCCGGTTGAGAAGAGTGGCAGTGCGGAGGAATTTATCGAGGTTGGCATCGTGGTCCTGCTGTTCATGGCCGCAGATGGTGACATTATCTAAGTACGGAAAGGTGGCCCGCAAACCATACTGGTCGACCATTCGGTCCATCTCTCTTTGGAAGACCGAGACCCCATTTGTGACACCGAAAGGGACCCTAAGGAAGTGGTAGAGGCGACGTCCGCCTCGAAGGCCGTGTATAGCCGGTCCCACTTCCGGATGGGGAGCTGGTGGTAGGCGGATTTCAGGTCAATTGTTGAGAAGACCCGGCACTGCGCAATCTGATTGACCATATCAGATATGCGTGGGAGGGGGTACTCGTCGAGCTGCGTGTACCGACTGATGGTCTGGCTGCAGTCCACGACCATCCTGTGTTTCTCCTCAGTTTTAACCACTACCACTTGGGCTCTCCAGGGGCTGTTGCTGGCCTCGATAATACCCTCCTTAAACAGCCGCTGGACTTCGGACCTGATGAAGGTCTTGTCCTGGGTGCTGTACCGTCTGCTCCTAGTGGCAACAGGCTTGCAATCCGCAGTTAGATTGGCAAAAAGGGAGGGGGGATCGACCTTGAGGGTCGCGAGGCCGCAAAAGGTAAGAGGGGGTAAGGGCCCGCCGAATTTGAGGGTGAGACTCTGGAGGTTGCACTGGAACTCCAGGCCCAACAGGAGTGCAGCGCAGAGATTAGTAAGGATGTAGAGGCGGAAGTTACTAAATTCTACGCCCTGGACCGTGAGGGTGACTGTACAAAAACCTCGGATCTGGATGGAGTGGGATCCGGAGGCTAGGGAGATCCTTTGATTGGAAGGGTGGACCGCGAGGGAGCAGCGCCTTACCGTATCTGGGTGAACAAAGCTTTTGGTTCTCCCGGAGTCCAGCAGGCACGAGGTCGCGTGGCCGTTGATTTTAACCGTCATCGACGCGGTGGCCAGGTTGTGCGGGCGAGATTGGTCCAGCGTCATCGAAGCGAGCTGCAGGTAGCCATCGGATGCTTCGGGTGGCGAGAGTGTGCGGTTCCGAAGTTGAGATGTCCAGAGACCCTGTGGGGGACAAGATGGCGGCACCATGGTGCGCACATTGCGGGGTCGGGACAAAATGGCGGCGCCCATGGTGCACACATTGCGGGGTCGGGACAAGGTGGCAGCACCCATGGGGTGCACAAGGACCCGGGAGGAGAAGATGGCGGCTGCCATTGTGCATCTGGCGTGGGGGAGGGGGCGATAGCGGGCGCGATCACAGCGACTGCGCGGGCGTGGCACACAGCCGCGAAGTGGCCCTTTTTACTGCAGGCTTTACAAACGGCAGTGCGGGCAGGGTTCGCGGGGGTGCTTCTGCTGACCGCAGAAGTAGCAGCGGGGACCCCCGGGGTGCGCGGATCGGCGTGCGGAGCAGGCGTATTGGGAAGGCAGGGCCCCGGCTGAGGATGTCGTCGGCGGCGTCCAGGAGGGGGAGGAAGGAGTAGAAGGGTGGGCAGCACGGCGGGAGGGGTACGATTGTACGTTACGGGATGCGACTGTCATGGAGAGCGCCAAGGTTTTCATCTCCGCCAGTTCGAGCGTGGCCCCTTCCAGTAATCGTTCTCGGATGCGGTCCGAAGCAAACCCCGTCACGAAGGCATCGCGCATGAGGAGATTCGCGTGTTCGGCGGCCGTAACGGCCTGACAGTCACAGTCCCGGACGAGTGGAATTAGGGCCCGCCAGAAGTCTTCGATGGACTCACCAGGTGGTTGCGAGCGGGTGGCGAGTACATGCCTGGCGAAGAGCATGTTCGCCTTCTGTGTGTAGTGTTCTTTGAGGAGTTCCATTGGTTTTGTGTAATTCGTGGCGTCTTGGATCAATGGGAACTCAAAAAAAGTGTCTCACTTGATGCTTTCAGAAACAGACCAATCAAATGCGTGATGGTGTGCATGACGACACAAGATACATAACATTTAGTTGTAGCTGGTACGATCTACCAGAATTTGTTCTTCAGCAAGCCAAGGCAACTAGGCTTTCTTGTGACTGGGCTCCACTCAGCCAGCACTATTTCATGGTAGCATCGTTCAGTCCAAGGCTTTGAGGAAATATGCTAGCAAATTGCAAGCCCTTGTGTTCTATTATAGGGTCCATTTTATTATACACTGTTAAATATTATACAGCACAACCATCAAATATTTATCATCAAATATATTATGCAATATTAAATATTTATTCTACAATATTAAATATTTATTCTGCTGAATAACATTAAACATGATTAATTATGCATTATATCTTGTTTATTATACAGCATTTTAACCAGGTAGGATACGGATAAGATCTAAATTGTAACATCTTCATGTGTGTCAAATATAAATTGTGTTTATCATAGTATAAAAACATTTTAATTCTTTTAGGACCAAAGGAAAGTATTGAAGATCCACTTAACCTGTGCATCTTTGAACCCTCTATCTCTCCTCAGCATCTTTTTTCTTTAACCAACCTTATTCGATCCTCTCTCATTCTCATTCTCTCCCGTCCACCCAAGTCCAATGCCAAATTTCTCACTGACATATTGTCGTTGCTTACTCTCTCTGCATTTTCACCGAGCAATTTCTCATCCTTAAGGAGGGAATTTCAATCTCCATCTTGCTTTCTCTCCACTGAGTTCACAGCTCTCTTTTCCGTCCTTTATCTCACTCTCTCCATATAATCTCACCAAACCTTATTCATGGCCAATCCCTTCACCTTGCCATTTCACATATTCTCCATTGTTTCAATCACAACTGAGATAATCTGTCACTACTTTTTTGTATCGATCTGCGCTCATGAATTGCCTGCCACTCTCAAACCTTCATCCTCCCCTGGGAATAACAACTCTCTCCCAATTCACCTAGAACTGCACTTTCAAAGTCCCAGCAATCCAGATCTTCATTCACCACAACACTGTTTTTGCAGTTATCTGTTGTTCAACAACAATTGTTCAACTACACCATCATCTACACCTGTGACGCCCTAATCCCCATTAAAATTGTTACTCTCTCTCATGCTTGGTCATTTTCCCTGGTTCATCCACCATCCCTTAAGTCCAATTTAACCATCCATTGCCAGATCAAAATACTATTGGGTCCATCAAACCTCTACCAAACTGCTCACAGTTCCAGATCATCCTAGAATGCAAAGATAACTCCTGGCTTCTTTCCAACGCTACCGCAACCTGTCTTTCTACATCCCTTTCACCTCCTACTCCACCCTCACCTCCATCAATTGTGAGGATCTCATGATCTTCTTTGTTGCTAAAATCACCAGAGATCATCTGATTGGCTGCGTCTGTAAATGTCCTCATTTCCCCTAACTCACCAGGCCAAAATTCCTCAAAGTTGCCCCCTAGCCCAAAGGCTAAAGTGGCATCTTTCTCAGTATCTCCCTTACATCCCCTCATGCTTGCTCTAAGCTCATCTTGTCCATGAGATCCACCTCAACGCTGTTGAGGCTCTAGAGACTTTAAATCCTTCTCCAGTGACTTGAGCGCAAAACCCAGGCCAAAACTATCAATACAGATTAAACCAAGGACTCGACAATTCCTTCTCAGGTGGTTACAAAAGATCCCTCTATTCAAATGTCCACCAATATCCTGGTCAATATTTTTCCATCAACCACTATCACCAATGATGGATTACTGGTTATTACACCATTGCTGCTTGTGTTGCTATCTGAAAACTGACTGCTACATTTTCTATTACAACCATGGCTACACTTCAAAAAGAACTACAAAGACTTTGGGGCCTCTTTGGGTCATGAAAGGAGTTATATGAATGCAAGACTTTATCCATATTTCTCATCATAACCGAACACATATCTGGTGCATGACGGGATCATCCAAGGCAATAACCATATCAACATGGCTGATTTTTAAAAAATGGCGGACAACACAACATAGTCAATGGTTTTCTTTCATTATCAATGATAATGCATCTGTTGTCCATTCCAGTGTGGCTGCAGAGCTCGATTGCACCCCTGCATGGCTTTCTGCAGTCTGGACAAGGATTTTGTTGGGACTGCTCAGTTCATATCAGAAAGGAAGAGATAAAAGGGAGATAGAAGGGACAGAAGCAGATTGCAAGGAAAAGCAGAGTGGGAAAAGCAGGGCAAACCAGTCTCCAATTTTGAAAAGAAGGGATTTGGTAAACAAACAGCATGGCTGTGCCCTGTCAGCTTTCATTGCGGCAAGTCAGGACATATCAAACAGAACTGCTGGCATGCCCAGAGAACCAAAGAGAACATTGTAGTGCAACCGTTTCTGTGGTCAATGGGAAGGTAAGGGGTGAGAGGCGCTGGGGGGGAGGGCAACAAGGGGTCAACCAGTCATGGTACCACCATTCCAACCCCTGGATCTTGTGTACCCATTCCGGTGGCAACCTTTGTCCCTACCCGTCTGCCCCACTGTCCATCCAGAACCCCCACAGACTGCCGAGGCCTCTGGATGTGAGGCTAAAGGCTTTACTAATCATGGTTAAATGAGCATTTCACACAATCCAAGTGGATTCCCGTGGGTAGGTGGGGCATGTAGCATTTGGGAGTCATTGCCCATCAACCCAATCAGACCATGATGCTTGACCACCGCGGGAGGCAACACCATACTCGCAGCAGCCAATCTGAACACCCAGTGCATGGGACACAGCTCCGTCGACATGTCCACGATCGGTGGGTGAGTGCCATGAGGAGGGGGGAAGGGGGGTGCCTGGGGAGATGGGCCAAGATCTCAGAGGTCAGCCCGCATGCGGAAGGAAGTGACAGAGACATCATACTGGTGGTGCACAAGGGTGTTTAATGTGTGTAACAAATCCCCACTTTCCCAATGGTGCCGCCCCCTCTCCCCCACCTGCCCCCGCACCCCCTACCTACCCCCACCCCATCCCCCTCCCCAGTTCCCTCAGTGATCCTCGATGTGCTTTGCCTCCCTAGCTCTACCGCTACATCTAGGTGTGTCCCCTCGAAGCACATCAAAGCTGGAAGCAGCCAGCTGCTTACCACGCCCTGGCGAGCATCCTCTGGGGGCCCTGGGGCTCTGTGGCTGGAGGCCCCGGCTCACTTGTCAGCGGCACATGCACAGCCGTGCCGCCCTGTTCCAGGTGCGAGACGCGGCCTCATCAGAGGGGTGGAATTCGGGGAGCTGGTGGCTACCATCATCACTCCATGGGACGGGACCAAGTTGGCACTCAGCGCCCCCTCCTCCTGGTGCCCATAGGGCTTGGGGTTCACCTTGAGACGGAGGGGAGCTGGTTTGAGCCCCGGCTGCCCCTGCATCATCTCTCCTCATGTCTGCACCATAGTGTCGGCACCCATGATGATGCGCCTCAGTGACTGGGACAAGCTCCGCAGCACCTCAGCAATGCCCACCTGAGACTCATGTCCCACAGCACGCCATCAAGGCCAGCCTAGTACTGGGTGACATCCCTCAGCAAGGCATACATTCTGTCGAGATCCTCAGCCATGCCTGTCACCGACTGCGCGACGTCTTGGACACCTTCACTAATGGTGCCAACGCCATGCACCAGGCTCTCCACTGCAGTCACCACCCTAGCAGTGTTGGCCTCAGTGCCACGCATTGCTGGTGCCATCTCCTGAGCCAGTAGCCTCTGGGACTCCTCCAATTGGCCATGGATGTGCTGGAGTGTTGCTGACATCTCCTTTTGAATGTCCTGCCTGCGCCATATCATCTCCATAAGCTCCGAGATGATCACTTCCATACGCTCAGCATCAGGCTGGGACCCAGCTGTGTCCTAAGATCCAACTGACCTCCGACTGCTGTCTCGCCTGGGGGTTCCGTCTCCACCCGATGTGCATCAGCAGCTGTGTGGTTCTCAGCATATTGTGACCCAGAAGCCTGACCACCAACATTTCCCGCCGAGTTGCGTGTATCTGCAGTGGTTGAGGGTGGGGATGAAAGCACTGACGCCTCGATCGTGTGTTCCTTGGAGCTCCCCTCCGAGGTGGTCTGCTGGGAGGCTGGAGATGGTTCCACCTGGGAGGGCCGGCACCAATGGCTGGAGGACCTGTGGGAGAATGGACAGGTGGTCAGTGGGAGGAATGGGTCAGTCAGTAAGGCAATAACAACGTACGTTTGACAGGTCCTTTGGCTGGGGCCCGGTGGTTCCTCACCTCTGCGGCGTCCGCCAGACTCTGCATTGGTGACCGCTCTGTCGTTGGCCACCCCAGTCACCTCCAGGGCTCGTTCCTCTAAGGAGGTGGAGATTCTTATGTCCGCCACCCCACTGCCAGTCTGGGCCCTCTCTCTCTCGAGTTGTGGGAGAGCTTTTCCTGAGGTGACAAAGAGAGGGAATCGTTAGCCACTCGCATGGTTCACAGTGCTGGGTTGGGGGGGGGGGCTGTGAAGGAAAGGTTGGAGGATTGAAGTGAGAGGTGGTGGAGAGAGGGTTGGGGGGTTGAAGGGAGAAGGGGTGGAGGGAGGGTTGGGGGGGGGGTTGCATGGAGAGTTGGGGGGTGGATGCTCGTGAGCGGGGCAGAAGGGTCTTGGGGTGGGGGAGGTGGGGTGTTGATGTCGACTCACTCGTGCTGCCCGGTGTAGGTCGTTGACCTTTTCCCGGCACTGGAAGCCAGTCCTCCTGATCACACTCCCGCTCTCACAGTGCTACCAGCTCATTGGCTTCTCGCCACTGCCCTGTGACTGACCCTCTGGGACCTTTGGGGAATAGGATATCCCTTCTGGCCTCCACGGCGACTCGGAGCATTCCCTGATCTGCAGCCCCTGATCTTGGCGCCTGTCTCCTGCGTGCCATTGTTGCGAGCAGGCTGGGTTGGCTGAACAAGAGATGGTTAAGTGCTCATTGACTTGTTAGTGGGGGGCTGGCGAGCGCGGTGTTGGCGAATTGGCTGACGACCCTTCAATTGCGTTGAGAAGCCAATGGGGCCTGGTTAAGTGAATCATTTAATGGTGAATAGTGTTGCTGGCCTCGCTGGGCCGAGTGCCGGGAAGTTTGCAGCAGTTCCCGCTCGCTACCACACTTCGGAATTGTTCCGGAGAATCACACCATTGGGCCTGATTCTCCATTTCTGAGGCTAAGTGCCGGCTCGAACGGAGAGTCTCACGACAGGAAAATCGGCGCAAACCCCTGACCGATTCCGGTACCGGTGAGGGGCCAGCACCGGCGCTGCGTTAAACTCTCGCGGGTTGCGGCGAAAATGGTCGGAGAATGGCCGGGTGCTGGACCGCGCATGGGCAGGGTCGCGCCATAAAACATGGCGCCGGCCATGATCGAACCCTAACCCGCCAACCACGACCCCAAAGCCCAGCCCCTGGCCACCTACCAATGGTCCTCCCAGCCCTAGCAGAAGCCCCCCCCCCCCCGGCCAGTGGCATGGGTCCCGGACGAGTGTAGCGGCGCAGGACACTGTCCGCAGCTGGGAACTCGGCCCATCGGGGGCGGAGCATCACGGGTGAGTCGGCCGATGTCGCGCCACTGATGTTGAAACGGCGTGCGGCGCACGTCATGGTAATGTCGGTTTGGAGGGGGTGGAGCATGGCGGTCCGGCATCAAACCGGCGCCTGCCCCGATTCCGGTGTCGGAATCCATCTTCTGCTCGATCGCCGATCACGATTTTGCCATCGGGCTATGGAGAATCCAGCCCATTATCTTTTCTCGGGTAACTTCCAGAGTGATAGTGTCAAATAATCTCAGATTTTCCTTTTTAAGTAAAAAGGTTTTGCTGATGGATTATTTCGAAATTTAATTACTCATTCCAAGGGTAAAAATACACACACAGAAACAGATATATTGTTCCCGGGTAACTTTGGGAAAACACCTTTTAAGTGTCTGTGACACTTGACTGTTCCAATGCCGGACTCGCGTCTTCCACATCCATATACCTAAGTTCACCCAAAAATCTGTAGCTCATATCCTATCCCCCACCCAGTCCCATTCACCCATCACCCTCATGCTCGCTGACCAACAATAATTCGGGTTAAAGCAATGTTTTGGTTTCAAAATTCCCCATTTTGACTTCAAATCCCACCCATTACCCCCACACCCCATCGCTGCAATCTCCTCCAGCCCCACAACATTCTGCCCTCCTCTAATTCTGATATCCTAGATTCGAATTACTTCACCATTGGTGGCCAAGGTCTTCAACTACCTAGGGCCTAGTCTAAACTCTGGAAATCCCTCTCTAAAACTCTCAGATTCTTAACCTCGCTTTCTTCCTTGAAGATGCTCCTTAAAGCCTATCTCTCTCTGCCTTAATGTCTTATGAAGTGGTTTGCTGTGCCAAATGTTGTTTGCCAGCAACCCTGAAGCACTTTGGCACATTTGACTATGTTAATGGTGCTTTTTAATTGCAAGTTGTTTTTTCTGTTCTTCTTGTCTCCTGGAACAAATTTTAGCTTTTATGTCAGTGTTTGGAGAATCTTCAGTAGCACTCCATGGAGTTCCAAAGTGTGTCACTGCTCATTCTACTTTGAATAATAAAACAGCTTAGCCTGTCACTTGACTAACCTGCTGGCCTGGATCCTTTAAGGCCTGAATTTTAATAGACCACTGGTTGAAAACAGCTGAGTCATAAAAGGAGCATAACAATGAATTTCTATTCTGTGTCCCATTAATGTATATATTTCACTTGCTAATCATGTGAAAACGCTGAAATGCTTCTGGTCGACACTGAAAAAAATAATCATAGGAATACCTAGGTTATGTTGCCTAAGTTATAACTCCCGGGTTCTGTTGGGTTAAATTTCTCTATATTATGACCAGGGTGAGGCATATTCATGAATCCTACGGAAATTGCCATTGTAGTCTCCATAATAAAGAGTGAATTATAGAACATAGAACATTACAGCGCAGTACAGGCCCTTCGGCCCTCGATGTTGCGCTGACCTGTGAAACCACTCTAAAGTCCATCTACACTATTCCCTTATCGTCCATATGTCTATCCAATGACCATTTGTATGCCCTTAGTGTTGGCGAGTCCACTCCTGTTGCAGGCAGGGCATTCCACGCCCTTACTACTCTCTGAGTAAAGAACTGACCTCTGACATCTGTCTTATATCTATCTCCCCTCAATTGAAAGCTACGTCCCCTCGTGCTAGACATCACCATCCGAGGAAAAAGGCTCTCACTGTCCACCCTATCCAATCCTCTGATCATCTTGTATGCCTCAATTAAGTCACCTCTTAACCTTCTTCTCTCTAACGAAAACAGCCTCAAGTCCCTCAGCCTTTCCTCATAAGATCTTTCCTCCATACCAGGCAACATTCTGGTAAATCTCCTCTGCACCTTTTCAATGCTTCCACATCCTTCCTATAATGCGGCGACCAGAATTGCACGCAATACTCCAAATGCGGCCGCACCAGAGTTTTGTACAGCTGCAACATGACCTCATGGCTCCAAAACTCAATCCCTCGACCAATAAAAGCTAACACACCGTACGCCTTCTTAACAACCCTCTCAACCGGGGTGCCAACTTTCAGGGATCTATGTACATGGACACCGAGATCCCTCTGCTCATCCACACTGCCAAGAATCTTACCATTAGCCCAGTACTCTGTCTTCCTGTTATTCCTTCCAAAATGAATTACCTCACACTTTTATGCATTAAACTACATTTGCCTCCTCTCAGCCCAGCTCTGCAGCTTATCTATGTCCCTCTGTAACTTGTAACATCCTTCCGCACTGTCCACAACTCCACCGACATTAGTCAGTGGAGACTTTAATCAGAGATAATTACTGCGGGTCTGTGCTGGAAAGTGCTGTGACAAATGTCACACAGTAAAATCCCAATGAGTCGAACCCCAGGGGATCTGCCCACAAATTTGGGTTAAGCAGAACTTTGTGGTCGCCAACCAGACCCACTTTCACATGGATGCGTCTCTATGTAACCCGATATGCCTACAAACAGCGTCAATGTCAAAAACAACATGGTCAACGACCAAATGAAAACATATTGAATGTGTAAAAAAGGCTTTATATTCAATTGTTCACACCTAACAATGGCCTGACCTTGGAAAAGGCCAGAGCTTTGCATTACAAAATGCTGGGAGTTAGCTCCAGAAAAAATCCCTAATCTTTTAATTGATCTTTTGGACGTGTGCGATACAGACGACAGTGTCATAAATGCAGCAGAGCCTGGTGTTTCAAGGCTGCAGTGCGAAACCCCAGAGCAGATCGCCAGCCTGTGACATCGGCTAGGAAGACAGGCGGGGAAGCTCGCGAGCATTCATCGGACTCTTCAAGGTCATCAAGCTCTTCGGTTTGTCATGTGAGAGTGCCTATTCAGAAATGGAGGTTTATTGATTAGCTGTATTGGGTGTACCTTTAAGAAATGGGTGTGAATTAGAAAGCTGCAGTGATGTCAGAGTGGGTGGAGCTGGGCTGTCTGTCTGCCTGACTTCCATTTTTGAGCAGGCTGCTACAGAGTGAGTTTTTAGTTTTGTTTTCAGAGAGCAGAGCTGCAGTGAAAGTCAGCAGATGTCCATGGATCTCTTTAGAAGCTAAAGAGTGTTCATTTGGGTGATTTCAAAGGGATAAATGCTCTCATTAGAGAATTTAAACCTGATCTCTGTGTTAAAAGGGTCTTTTGTCTTCTGAATGTTGTTTGGGAATTATTAAGGATTACTTAGTGTTGTATTCTTGGGGGCTGTATTTGAATTGATGGTTGCTAAGATGTCCACTGTATGTTTTAAAAAGGTTAACTTGAGTTCACAGAATAAACATTGTTTTGCTTGAAAAAATACTTTTCGATTTCTGCTGTACCACACCTGTAGAGTGGATCGTGTGCTCCCCATACCACAATCTATTAAAACTTGTGGGTCAGGTGAACTCCATGATACACTTTGGGGTTCTCTAAACCCTGGCCCATGACAGGTTGAAGAATGTAGTGCAGCTGCGACTGCACCATCTGCCAGTTGTGTCATGCAGCGAACAGCATTGTCCACATCCAAATAATTTTCCATGGTTGTCTCTGCTGGAATTTCCATGTCGGCCTCCCGCAAGTAAGTGAAAAGTGCCTCGTCATCAGGTTAGTCTGCCTCGCCCTGCTCCTCCTCATTCTCAATGTCTTGTGCAGTCGTAACCTGTTTGGACCCAGAGTGGTGGAAGCAGTTGGCAATTGTAGCTTCTTCCACGGGCTCAAACTAACGGCCTTGTTGCGCCAACCTGGCACGCGAGGAGACCTGTAAATCTCGCGAGAGGCCCCTCATAGAACACACAGTGCAGAAGTAGGCCATTCAGCCCATCGAGTCTGCACCGACCCACTTAAGCCCTCACTTCCACCCTATCCCCGTTACCCAATAACCTCTCTTAACCTTTTTGGTCACTAAGGGCAATTTATCATGGCGAATCCACTTAACCTGCACGTCCTTGGACTGTGGGAGGAAACCGGAGCACCCGGAGGAAACCCACCCCTCATGAGATTTACGACACTCGTTACGCCTTGCAGGATCAAATGAGATTTTGCAATGCGTCACGATCTGGTCTCGCCCTCACAGGGCGCGGAACAGATTTGCATATTCAAATGAGCAGTTTGGCTCACTTAAATATGTCTGCACTGAAGTTAGCCAAGGGTCGGGATCCAACAGCCTAACCTAGGAGACTTCAACCGGGTGCCACTTAGCACTGGTCTCCACAAACGAGGATCAGGTGCAACGGGAGGGGGGTGTCAGAGGCAATTGGGACCCCCGGGAGGTTGGGCACTGGACAGGGTCGCATCCTGGAATTCCTGATGCTACCCAGACACTGTGCCACCATGAGCCTGGCACACTGGCAGTGCCACCCTGTCACCCTGGCAGTGCCCAGGTGCCTGGGTGGCCTCTTTCCTGTGCTGGCGATTGAGCCCGGAGTACCTTGCTCTTATGAGGTGGGGTGTGGAGGGGGGGGGGTGCTCAATGACCCCCTAGTTGGTAGTTGGGACATGGGGGGGAGGGGTCCAGAGGCTGTGGCAGCTGGTTGAGTGATTGGGGCGTCATTTAAAAATTGCACCCTGATCTCTTCCTGCACTGACGATCTGTGCTTGCCAGTGCAGGAATTGTGTCCAATTTTGGCTTTGGCGGGTATTGCTCGCCTATGCCTGAAAACGAAGCAGAGTCTAGTTGCAGCTGTACAAAACTCTGGTGCGGCCGCATTTGGAGTATTGCGTGCAATTCTGGTCGCCGCATTATAGGAAGGATGTGGAAGCATTGGAAAAGGTGCAGAGGAGATTTACCAGAATGTTGCCTGGTATGGAGGGAAGATCTTATGAGGAAAGGCTGAGGGACTTGAGGCTGTTTTCGTTGGAGAGAAGAAGGTTAAGAGGTGACTTAATTGAGGCATACAAGATGATCAGAGGATTAGATAGGGTGGACAGTGAGAGCCTTTTTCCTCGGATGGTGATGTCTAGCACGAGGGGTCATAGCTTTAAATTGAGGGGAGATAGATATAGGACAGATGTCAGAGGTAGGTTCTTTACTCAGAGAGTAGTAAGGGCGTGGAATGCCCTGCCTGCAACAGTAGAGGACTCGCCAACACTAAGGGTATTCAAATGGTCATTGGATAGACATATGGACGATAAGGGAATAGTGTAGATGGGCTTTAGAGTGGTTTCACAGGTCGGCGCAACATCGAGGGCCGAAGGGCCTGTACTGCGCTGTAATGTTCTATGTTCTAGTTTAATAGCGGGGTCATTCTTGGTGCTGTACGCGCCGGGTAACACCTCGCTAAACGCACCCAAAGCGGGGCTCTAATTTTTTTCCCACACATCGTTTTCATCATAAACTTGGCCTACAGAACAGGTGGTTGGACAGAATTTAACCAGTTTTTAAAACGTCTTGTGGTACATTCTCGCTCCAGATATGTGAGAGATCAATTTGGAGCCAATTAACTGCCATTGCTGCTGCAAAAGTCACACCCTCACCCTGCAGAAGAGAAGAGCAGGTGTGATTCCTGAGGTAACATGCCTTACCAGTACATCTGTATACACCAGGATCCCTTCATGCAATGGCATGATGAGGGCTACATCCTGCAACTTGTCTGAAGAAGAAGAAGTTGCTTCTCCTTATGGAGAGTTAGCCAGCCAACAATAGCACTGCGGACTGCTTACCTTTCCAGGGGCCAGCTGAAGTCCTGGAATTAATTCAAGTAACATTGTGATGGAGTGGGGGACAACTGCCTCAAGCTTCTTTCTTCAGGGAGAGCTGTCATCGTTTGAAATGCAGAAAGGCGATCGCTTTGCATGCCAATGTGAGGCTAGCAGAATATGCTGAGTGGGCTGGATCCTCCACAACCCTGCGCTGAAATCGCGGCCGACGCAGGGGCGGAGAATCCACTTTCACGCCGTAATCGGGCCCGGCGCCAGTCCGGCGATTCTCCGGGCCCCGGAAATTGGCGTGACCGCGGAATACGGCGAGCGACCAAGGGTCCATTGAGAGAGGCCCACCTAGCAAACCTCCACTCCCGACCGGCTGAGTTCCCAACGGTGTGGAACTAACCACCTATTGCCGGTCGGGAAGCTGGCGTGGCGGCTGTGGAATCAGTCCGCGGCCGCCCTGGTCGGGGCAGCCGGGGAGTAGATCTGCGGGGTTAGATGCTCGGGAGCGCGGCCGATTGGTGGGATCTCCTTTCTCGATGTGGCTCCGCGGTCCGAGTCCGCCATGGAGCTCGGCGCGGCAGCTGGAGGCCACCACCGTGCACATGTGCGGACACTGAACCGGAAATGCGGGAGCCCGTATCCACAGCTAAATCTGCGAGATTTACTCCGGTTTCCTGCTAGCCCCCTCCAGGGCATTGAATTAGGTCAACTTTTTAATCAGAATTTCGGGATGTAAAATTCAAGTGTTTATACGCCGGCATGGGGACATAGTCTCATTTTGGGAGAATCCAGCCCATTAAATTTCCACCTCAGACCAGATGGAGAAGAAAATGGTTGTCCCTAAAGAACTCCGCTCCTCCCATCATTGTGCAACGCAGTTTCGAGTGAAAAACAAATGCATTCTGTTGTTGAGAATAAAAAATCTTCATCCATGCCCTCCATTTTTTCATAATAAAAGTTGGCAGAGCCCATGAAAGATCATAATAACAGTATCACATGTCTGGGATCACAGTGAATTGATTTTAAATACAGTAATTTATATTCATTGCCTAACAAATTAATCAAATACCAACACTGTGGAGGGTCTGTGTGAAAAACGGTTTTCTTTTTGTGAACAGAAAATAATGGTTGTCCAGCACTGACAGATGTTAGAGATTTTTTTTCAGAAAGCAGAAAGGTTGGGATGGTTTAGGGTGTTAGTTGTTAAGGAAGGGATGCAAGGAGAAATGAAATGTGAGGCATATAGCTAGTTGACTATTTTTTTCCAGTTCCGTTGGTTAAAAATGCAAATAGCATTAAAGGTACATACAGTATCTTGTTCTGGTCTGTCTCTATTTATCTGTCTATCCTTTTGTAGTTCTGTTAATCCGTGTTTCTGTGAGTCTCATTCTATTTCTTAATGTTCCTGCGCTGTCTAAAAGGATGTCCAAATGATCAAATATGAATTATTTAGAAGCAGGGAAATATCTCTGCTCAGGCTACCCTGATAGGAGTGCTTGGAGGTGTTCTATTACCTATCACCAGTGTCGTGTTGGGTATTCCGATACACAAACGAACCAACACGGTTGTAGATGGTACAACTCTGTTTTATTATTCTGTACAATAATTACTATTAACTCCTGGCTGTGGTTCGTACTTCACCAGCTAACCTGTGGACCCAGCCCTAGCACTATCTTAGTGAGGCACTCAACACATGGTGTATGTCTGAGTGGCACGCTGTGAGCTCTGTGCTCTGAGCTATCTCCTGTTGGAATGAGCGGGAACTGTGGTGTTCCCTGATTTATAGTGCGTGTGCTCTCACTGGTGATTGGCTGTGATGTTGTGTGTGTGTTGACTGGTCCATCTACCTGTCCATCAGTGTGTGTGTGTGATTGCACCATGATATGTTAATATGGATATCATGACAACCAGCATTCTCACTTGCAGCAATCAAACACTTTTGTTCGGGAGTAAAATAAGTAAAACAGCAGGCGACAATGCAACAATTAAAGATGTATCAATAGTCGTTCATTGCCCACTTGGTTTTGAGTGTATTTTATTGCCTGAGTAGTATCCAGGAGGCGATTACTCTGTCAGATGTTAACAGTGTCCTATGCTGTGGTGTCGTGAAGAATAGTTACTGAAAATGCATGCTCTTTTATTTATCGCACTGAGCTTTTGCACGTAATATGAGAAGACTAGAAAAATAGCATGAACCTGCAGCACAAGAGTAGCTAATTAAACAAGGCTTTTGTTTCTTTCAGTTCTGCATATCTGGACATGTTTTGTTTACTGTCAGATGCAAAAGTGTCCTCTTTGCATTCGAGTTCTAATAGATGCATTCCAATGAGAAAGAAAAGTTCTGTGGTTAACTAAAAAGTATTAAGCTTAAAGAACGAAGCATATATTTGCACAAAGAAGATTTGCACAAAGAAATACGAGAGAAAGCAAGCTGGTAAAATGAAGATGGACAGTAAGCGTTTCTATAGATGTGTAAGTGAGAAAAGAACCAACAAAGTGAGCATTGGTCCTATAGAAGGTGAGTCTGTGGAATTGATAATGGAATGTAAGGCTATGGCGGGCAAATTAAAACAGGTGTTTTACATCTATCTTCATGGTAGAGGATACAAGTAACTTCCCAGAAATAGCTGTAAATCAGGAAATTGAAGGAAAATTACAATCACCAAAGAAATGGTATGGAGCAAACTGTTGGGTCTCTGGGCTGCCAAATCCCCGGGTCTGAATGGACTTTATCCTAAGGTCTTGAAAGAAGTGGCAAATGAGATGGTTGATGCATCAGTTTTAGTTTTCCAAAATTCCATCGATACAGGGAATTTCCATTAGATTGTAACTCCTTCATTCAAAAGGGTGGGAGCCAGAAAGTAGGACACTATAGGCCAGTTATCCCAACATCTATCAGAGGCAAAAGTACTAAAAATGTTATAGCAGGGCACTTGGAAAATTTCAAGGCAATCAGGCTGAGTCAACATGGTTTTGTGAAAGAGAAACCATGTTTAATCCATTTATTGGAGTTCTTAGAAGGAGTAACATGTGCTGTGGATAAAAGGGAAACGGTGGATGTACTATACTTAGATTTCCAGAAGGCATTTGGTAAGGTACAACATCAAAGGCTAGTACATAAAATAATGCTTTAGGGGGTAGCATATTAACATGGATTAAAGATTGGTGAGCTAACAGGAAACACAGAGTTTACACTGTGGCACAATGGTTAGCATTGCTGCCCCACAGTGCCAGGGATCCTGGTACAATATCGGGCTTGGGTGATTGTGTGGAGTTTGCACATTCTTCCCTTGTCTGTGTGGGTTTCCACTGGGTGCTCCGGTTTCCTCCCACAGTCCAAAGATGTGCAGGTTAAGTGGATTGGCCTTGCTGAATTGCCCCTTAATGTCCAAAGGTTAAGTGGGGCTACGGGGATAGGGCACGGATGTGGGCCTGGGTGGGGTGCTCTTTTGGAGGGTTGGTGCAGACTTGATTTGGCTGAATGGCTTCCTTCTGCACTGACATAAATGAGTCCCCACATTTGGGCGGCACGGTGGCCCAGTGTTTCGCACTGCTGCCTCACAGCTCCAGGGACCCGGGTTCAATTCCCGCTTCGGGTGACTGTCTGTGTGGAGTTTGCACCTTCTCCCCGTGTCTGCGTGGGTTTCCTCCGTGTGCTCTGGTTTCCTCCCACAGTCCAAAGGTGCGCAGGTTAGTTGGATTGGCCATACTAAATTGCCCCTAGTGTCCAAAAAGGTTAGATTGGGTTGCTGGGTTTACGGGTTTACACAGACACGGAGAGAATGTGCAAACTCCACACAGTCACCCAAGGCCAGAATTGAACCAGGGTCCCTGGCGTTGTGAGGCAGCAGTGCTAAATTGTGCCACCGTGTCAACTCTCTGTTTCCTGTTAGCTAACCAATCTTTAATCCATGATAGTATGCTACCCCCTACAGCAATTGCCTTTATTTTATGTACTAACCTTTGATGTGGGGTTGAGATTACAATCAGATCAGCCATGATTTTATTAAATGGCGGAGCAGGTTCGAGGGGCCGAGTGGCATAGTCGTGCTCCTAATTCATATATTCATATGAGTTGGAGAATAGAGCAAGAATAAAACCAGAATTCAGAACATTAAGTTGTAGAAGGAGATTTAATATCTAAACTTGCAATGGAAAACCGATCCATACAGGCCTTCAAAGATGAATGAATAATGCAAGTGTAAGCAGCATATTTAACTTTGAGGTGGAGAGCCTGAGTACATTAACATAACATTAAGAAGGTGCCAGCAAGGCTGGGGTATGGAATAATGTTTGTCCCCCTCACGGTTGTAAAGGTGCAGATTAGATTTTGTTGATTCACTTCAAAAAAAGAAGTGTAAGTGAACATTTGTGTAAGAACCCCATCGAAGGTATTGAGGTCAGGCAAAGAGGATCAAATTATTTATCCAATGCAATGTTTCTTGTGCTTCAGATCCCAAGTGAATAATTTGTGCTATGCAGCTGGTTGTATGTAGAGCTGGATTAATTAATAACATGCAGATTGTTTTCTTACACTCCCATGATGTACTTGGGATGTGCTATTTAATTAAAGATGCTGTATAACCAAAACAATGTGTATTTACATCGCATTTTAATGTAGTAGAATGCCTCAGAGCAGCATTGTCAAGCAGAATTTGTCACAGAGCATAGAAAGAGATGCAAAATATTTGGTCAAAGTGGCAAGTTTTTTTTAAAGAATGTTTTTATTGTGTTTTACACATGGCATATTTACAGATGTACGCACAGAGGAACCAAAAAGAAATAACAAAAACGTAATAAAACTAAAAAACCAAGTGGTGGGAAAATAAAAACAGGGGAAGTATATATATAGAGAAAGAAAGAAGAGAAAATGTCATTACACATGCCATTGGGAGGGGTGGGGCTTTCTCCCCTCCGCCTTCTTTTTAGTTTAAAAAAAATTAAATACAAAACAAGCAAAACAAAACCGGGTGGGAGGGGCATCTCTTGGTCATTTTTTTTGTCCATTTGCCTCAGCTTTGGCTGCCCATTGTTCCTTCTTCTTGCACTTTTTTACTCTCTTTTTCATTGCTGTGCTTGTTGTGGTTGTTGTCGTTTCCTGTGCTCTCTCTCCAGTTTGTGTTCCCTCCTCATTCCTCCCCTCTGGCTCCCCTCTGTTGTTCTCCTTCACTCGTCCTTCCTCCCTCTCTGTACGCCCCCTTCCCTGCCCCCCTTTCACCCTCTCCCCTCCCGCCCCCTCCCTCTCTGCTGCTCCCCTTTCATTTCAGCTGTGTTTGGCAACTCCCTCTTGCCCCTGCCCCCTCTCACCACCACCCCCGTCTTCCCTCACTTCCCTTTCTTCTCTCATGCCTTGGCTACTTTTCCCTGTCTCTTGGCTACTTGTTTATCTATTTGTTTGTTTGTTGGCTACAAACAGGTCCCGGACATCTAGGTGAATGGCTTCCATGTTCTGAGGAAGCCATCTTCTGACCTCCGGATAGCAAATTTGATTTTCTCCAGTTGGAGAAATTCCGATAGGTCGGACAGCCAGTCTGCAGCTTTGGGTGGTGCTGCTGACTGCCAGCCGAGCAGGATTCTATGGCGGGCGATCAGGGAGGCAAAGGCAAGGGCGTCCGCCCTCCTCCTCATGAAGAGACCTGGCTGATCTTATACCCCGAAGACCGCCACTTTCGGACACCGCTCCACTCTCATCCTCCCCACTTTGGACATTGCCTCGAAGAAGGTTGTCCAGTGCCCAGCAAGTCTGGGGCAAGACCAGAACACGTGGGCGTGGTTGGCCGGGCCTCCTTGGCACCGTTCACATCTGTCTTTCACCTCCGGGAAGAACCTACTCATTCGGGTTCTTGTTAAGTTGGCTCTATGTACCACCTTAGTTGGTTGAGTCTTGCGCACGTGGAGATGGAGTTGACCCTATGCCGTGCCTCGCTCCAGAGTCCCCACCCTATTTCTTCTTCCCATTTCCTCCTCGTCGCGCTCAGTACAGTGTCGACCTTCTCTAACAGTCGTTCGTACATGTTGCTACAGTTTCCTCTACCTAGAATGTTTGCGCCCAGTAGTTCTTCTACTGCCGTTGGTTGCGGGTACGTTTTTGTCTCTTTCCGTAGGAAGTTTTTAAACTGCAGGTATCTGAGTTTGTTGCCCTTAGCTAGCTAGAATCTCTCCATCAGTTCATCCAGTGTTGTGACCTGACTGTCAGTGTATAGATCCCTGACTGTCATTGTCTCCCCCGTCCTGTCTCCACCTATTAAAGGTGGCGTCAATGAGTGCTGGCACGAACTTATGGTTATTGCAGATGGGGGATTTATCGAACATTTCGGTCAGGCCGAATTGGTTCCAGTTCTGGAGGATGGCTATCACCACTGGACTGCTGGGGTGAGTTTTTGGGTGGGGTTGGAAGTACTGCGGTGACGAGGGCCTGGAGCGAGATCCCCCTGCAGGTGGCCTCCAGCTCACTGGGCTAAATCGCTGGCTTTTAAAGCAGACCAAGGCAGGCCAGCAGCATGGTTCAATTCCTGTACCAGCCTCCCCGAACAGGCGCCAGAATGTGGCGACTAGGGGCTTTTCACAGTAACTTCATTTGAAGCCTACTCGTGACAATAAGCGATTTTCATTTCATTTCATTTCCTCTGTGCGCACCCACTCGGCTTCTGGCTTCTTAATCCATCCCATTGCTCTTTCTGCTGTCGCTACCCAGTGGTAGAATTGTAGGTTTGGGAGGGCTAGCCCTCCCCTGGACACTTTCTTCTGTAAGACCTTCTTTGGGATCCTAGCATCCGCCCCCCACCTCAATGATAAACTTGCCCAGTGAGTTGAAAAAGGCCTTGGGGATATAGATCAGGATGGATCTAAGTAGGAAGAGGTACCTGGGCAGCACGTTCATTTTGATCATCTACACTCTCCCTGTGAGGGAGAGTGGGAGTGTGTTCCATCTCTGCAGGTCCTGTTTGACTTCCTCTGTCAGACTGGTCAGGTTCCATTTGTGAGCCGCCGTCCAGTCATGAGTGATTTGGATCCCCAGGTGGCGGAATTTGAGTTGGGCTTGTTTAAACAGCAGTCCCACCTTGTGGGTTCACCGGGAAGATTTTGCTTTTGCTCATGTTGAGTTTGTAGCCTGAGAAGGCACCGAACACTTTCAGGAGCACGATGATTCCGTCCATGCTGCTTTGTGGGTCCGAAATGTAGAGGAGCAGGTCATCCGCATAGAGCAAGTCTCTGTGCTCTCTGCTGCCCCTTTGGATCCCCCTCCAGTTTTTTGCTGTTCTGAGAGCGATCTGTAGTGATTCGATCGCTCGGGCGAATAGCAACGGGGACAACGGGCATCCCTGCCTGGTGCCTCTGTACAGCTAGAAGTACTGGGAGCTGGTGTTGTTTGTCCATACGCTCGCCATGGGAGCATTGTACAGGAGCTTCACCCAGGAGGTGAACCCTGTTCCAAGCCCAAACCACTCCAATACCTCCATGAGGTACTTCCACTCGATTCTGTCGAAGGCCTTTTCTGCGTCCAGGGAGACAATCACCTCAGGTGTTCTCTCCCCGGAGGGGGTCATGATAATGTTCAGCAGGCGCCTGATGCTTGAAGTTAGCTGTCTACCTTTGACAAAGCCCATTTGATCCTCTGCGACCACCTCTGGAACGCAGGTCTCCAGCCTTTTGGCTAGGATGTTGGGCAGTATTTTGGCGTCTACGTTTAGCAGTGAGATCTGTTATGGGCCAGGTTTAGAGAACCCCAATGTGTATCATGGAGTTCACCTGGCCCACAACTTTTAATAGATTGTGGTATGGGGAGCACACGGCCCACTCTACAGGTGTGGTGCAGCAGAAATGGAAAGGTATTTTTTAAAGCAAAACAATGTTTATTCTATAAACTCAAGTCAACCTTTTTAAAACATACAGTGAACATCTTAGCAACCATTAATTCAAATGCAACCCCCAAAGAATACAACACTAAGTAATGCTTAATAACTTCCCAAACAATATCCAGAAAACAAAAGAAACACCTTTTAACTGAAGCACATTAGGTTTACATTCACTACTGAGAACATTTATAATTCTGAATTCACCTAATGATCAAGAGATAGTCTTTTCATGGCAGAGAGAACAGCAGTACACCTGTTTGGTCTGGCTTCAGCTCCAACACTGAAAATGAAACAAAAACACACCCTGCAGCAAGCAGCCTAAAATGAAAGTAAAAAGCTGACAGACAGCCCAGCTCCACCCACACTCTAACATCACTGATAAACACCCATTTCTTAAAGGTACATTTCTTAAGCACCCATTTCTCAAAGGTACTCTCACATGACACCTCCCCTCAAGAAAAAAAACCCATCAACTTCAAGATGGTTTCATTTTTCACCTTTTCACTATCCTTTAAGAAATGCACAAAGTAAATATACTTTTACGTTTCAAAAAACAACACACGCAAACAGGTATAATAATATAGTCCATTTTTTCCCCCGTTCTTTTTCCAACTGAAATCTTTCTCGATTGACAGTCTCTTTGAACAAGAAGGTCTCTGCACGATCCGTCCATTTCTCTACGCCTCGGCATGTCTCGGAAAAGTCAGATACTTTAATTCAATCTGATCACAGAGTCCCTTGTAATTCTCCAACACAGGAGCATTGGTTATCACAGCTTTCAGGCCGTCAAATGCCCGTTGAAACTCCGCTGTCCACGGGAATTTGTTACGCTCCTTGAGCAAGTCCGTCAGTGGAGCAACCACGCTACAAAAATTTTGCACAAATGTTCGATCAAATCCACTCATGCCAAGAAATCGCATTATTTCCCTTCGTCTCGAGGGTATCGGAAACTCTACAATAACTATTGGTTTCACATCCCGTGTGACCATTCGACCCTGTCCAATTGTATGGTCAAGGAAAGTGACTTGGGCTTTTCCAAATTCATTTTTGGCTAGGTTTATCACCAAACCCGCCTCCTGAAGTCGATCGAATAACTCCATCAGATGTTTCAAATATTCTGCCCATGCCTGGCTGAAAATTACCAGATTGTCGATGTATACCGCACAATTGGGTAATCCTGAAACAGCTTTGTTAGTTAACCGTTGATATATGGCTGGGGCATGCCAAATGGCATAACTTTGAATTGGTATATACCATCTTGGATTGGATTGGATTTGTTTATTGTCACGTGTACCGAGGTACAGTGAAAAGTATTTTTCTGCGAGCAGCTCAACAGATCATTAAGTACATGAGAAGAAAAGGGAATAAAAGAAAATACATACTAGGGCAACACAAGGTATAAAATGTAACTACATAAGCACCGGCATCGGATGAAGCATATTTAGATGCAGTGTTAATGAGGTCAGTCCATAAGAGGGTCATTTAGGAGTCTGGTGACAGTGGGGAAGAAGCTGTTTTTGAGTCCGTGCGTGTTCTCAGACTTCTGTATCTCTTGCCCGATGGACGAAGTTGGAAGAGTGAGTAAGCCGGGTGGGAGGGATCTTTGATTATGCTGCTCACTTTCCCCAGGCAGCGGGATGTGTAGATGGAGTCAATGGATGGGAGGCAGGTTCGTGTGATGGACTGGGTGGTGTTCACGACTCTCTGAAGTTTCTTGCGGTCCTGGGCCGAGCAGTTGCCATACCAGGCTGTGATGCAGCCCGATAGGATGCTTTCTGTGGTGCATCTGTAAAAGTTGGTAAGGGTTAATGTGGACATGCCGAATTTCCTTAGTTTCCTGAGGAAGTATAGGCGCTGTTCTGCTTTCTTGGTGGTAGCGTCGACGTGGGTGGACCAGGACAGATTTTTGGAGATGTGCACCCCTTGGAATTCGAAACTGCTAACCATCTCCACCTCGGCCCCATTGATGCTGACAGGAGTGTGTACAGTACTTGCTTCCTGAAGTCAATTACCAGCTCTTTAGTTTTGCTGGCATTGAGGGAGAGATTGGTGTCGCTACACCACTCCACTAGGTTCTCTATCTCCCTCCTGTATTCGGACTCGTCGTTATTCGATATCCGGCCCACTATGGTCGTATCATCAGCAAACGTGTAGATGGAGTTGGAACCAAGTTTTGCCACACAGTCGTGTGTGTACAGGGAGTAGAGTAGGGGGCTAAGTACGCAGCCTAGCGGGGCGCCGGTGTTGAGGACTATTGTGGAGGAGGTGTTGTTGTTCATTCTTACTGATTGTGGTCTGTTGGTCAGAAAATCGAGGATCCAGTTGCAGAGTGGGGAGCCAAGTCCTAGGTTTTGGAGCTTTGATATGAGCTTGGCTGGGATTATGGTGTTGAAGGCGGAGCTGTAGTCAATAAATAGGAGTCTAATGTAGGAGTCCTTGTTTTTGAGATGCTCTGGGGATGAGTGTAGGGCCAGGGAAATGGTGTCTAATGTGGACCGGTTGCAGCGGTATGCGAATTGCAGTGGATCAAGGCGTTCTGGGAGCATGGAGGTGATGCGCTTCATGATCAACCTCTCAAAGCACTTCATTACGACTGAAGTCAGGGCCACTGGTCTGTAGTCATTGAGGCACGTTGCCTGGTTCTTCTTTGGTACCGGTATGATAGTGGTCTTCTTGAAGCAGGTGGGGACCTCGGAGTGGAGTAGGGACAGGTTAAAGATGTCCGCAAATACCTCTGCCAGCTGGCCGCGCAGGCTCTGAGTGCACGACCAGGGATCCCGTCCGGGACCGTCGCCTTCCGAGGGTTCACTTTCAGGAAGGCCAATCTGACTTCGGAAGCTGTGATGGTGGGTATGGGTGAATTATGGGCTGCTGGGGCACTCAACAGCGGATTGTTGATTACCTGCTCAAACCGAGCATAGAATGCATTGAATTCATTGGGGAGGGGTGCGCTGCTGCCAGAGATACTGTTCGGCTTCGCTTTGTAGCCCGTTATATTGTTTAGTCCTTGCCACAACCGCCGAGAGTCTGTCTGTGACTCTAGCTTGGTTTGATATTCTCTCTTGGCATCTCTGATGGCTTTGCGGAGGTCGTACCTGGATTTCTTGTATAGGTCAGGGTTGTCTGCCTTGAACGCCTCAGATCTGTCCTTCAGTAGGGAGTCAATCTCGCGATTGAGCCATGGTTTCCGGTTGGGGAACGCACGTACTGCTTTCTTTGGCACGCAGCCGTCCACACATTTGCTGATGAAGTATGTGACGGTGGTGGCGTACTCATTTAAGTTGGTCACTGAGTTCTTAAATATGGACCAGTCCACTGTCTCTAAGCAGTCACGTAAGAGCTCTTCTGTCTCCTCGGAACAGTACTGCACAATCTTCTTAGCTGGATTCTCCCGCTTGAGTTTCTGCTTGTATGCCGGGAGAAGGAGCACGGTCTTATGGTCTGATTTCCCAAAGTGCGGTCGGGGGATGGAACGGTAGACGCCCTTGATTTTTGAGTAGCAGTGGTCAAGAGTGTTGTTGCCCCTGGTGGGACAGGAGATGTGCTGGTGGAATTTTGGCAGTACACTCTTGAGGTTGGCCTTGTTGAAGTCTCCGGCCACGATGAACAAGGGTGGGATGTAGACCGCTGTGATAATGGCTGAAGTGAACTCACGTGGAAGATAATATGGGCGGCACTTCACGGTCAGGTATTCCAGGTCTGGGAGCAGTAGGTCGCCAGAGTCACCACATCCAAGCACCAGGAGGAGTTGATGAGGAGGCAAACCCCTCCACCCTATGCTTTGCCTGATGATGCCGTGCGGTCCCCCCGGTGAATTGAGAAGCCTTCAGGTTGTATGGCACAGTCCGGTGAGGCGGGGGTGAGCCATATCTCTGTGAAACAGAGCACACAGCAGTCTCTTACCTCATTCTGAGAGGTAAGTCTGGCGTTAAGTTCACCCAGCTTGTTTTCGATCGCTTGGACGTTTGCCAGGAGTATGCTGGGGAGAGGGGTCTTGAAACCGTGTTGCTTCAGTCTAACCTGCAGACCGCCACGTTTCCCTCACTTCCTCGGTCGGCGGCTGCTGCTGGATGATCCTGGGATCCGATGGCAGATGTCAGCTCTTGTGGAAGGTATGTGTTTGCGTCTGGCGGTGTCCAGGGCGCTGGTGGGGACCAGGGCACTGTTTACGTATCTGGGGTCGCGTCTAGCAGGGTCCTGGGTGCTGGGTGAGGTAGAGGGCTTGCTAGGGGGGCATGTTTGCGATCTGGATGGGTCCCGGCGCTCTGCGGGCACGGGAATACCTTGCAGCACGTTTGGATCCTTGCGTGGGATCTCCGCTGTTTCGGGGGTCCTGGGTCATGGGCAGGGGCTTCCTGAGGCAGGTTGGGCTGGATACCGAGGTCTGTTCCCTCCCTGGGCGCTCCTGGGGTCGGATCTTGAAGTAGGCCCGGTTGGGCCTCCACGTGGATTTTTCTTTCTTCCATCACCAGGTGGGTTGAGTTGTTGGGCGGGCCTCTCCGGGTCGGGTCGCTGGGCGGGTCTCTGGGGGTCGCGTTGGGCCGAGTCTTGACGTCGGGGGTCGGGTCGGGAGCTCTGGGGACTGGGCAAGGCGATCCGGCGGCTGGCGTCGATACTTAGGCCGGGTTGGGAGCTCCGAATCGATGTCGAGGCTTCACTTCCGGTTTGGGCCCGATCTTCTTCCAGGTCACGGAGGTCAGGTCGGGTCGGGCCAAAAGGTCTCCAAGGGCCTCGGAGGGTGTTCAAGCCTGCAAGAGAGGATAAAAGATAGAGGTTAGTAAGAATGATAGTTTTAGAATTAATTTTTAAAAGATTCGAATGAGTATAAGTTAAGTAAAAAGTGGACCTGTTTGGGAGAGCTTGCAGAGAGTCGCCTCGCTCCGGCGCCATCTTGGTAAAACATCTGGAGTCACAAAATCTGAAATCTGCTTTGCCCTTTCGGATAAAGATACCTGCCAATAACCTTTAAGTAAATTTAATTTTGAAAAAAAAGCTGCTTGTCCCACTTTCTCAATGCAATCCTTCAAACATGGGACAGGAAAAGAGTCTATTCTTGTAACTGCATTAACCTTTCTCTAGTCCACACACAACAGTTGGGTACCATCTGGTTTAGGCACCATCACTATGGGTGAGCTCCATTGGCTGCAACCCACTTCAATTATCCCATTTTTAAGCATACTCTCAATCTCTTTGTTAACCTGTGCCAATTTTAAAGGGTTAAGTCTATATGGATGTTGTTGGATTGGAACAGCATTTCCCACACCTACATCATGTATAGCTATTTTAGTACTTCCCAATTTATCTCCACAAACTTGCCCATGTGATATCAATAACTCTTTCAGGTCAGTTCGATTTTCCTCTGGAAGGTAACTCAACAATTTATCCCAATTTTTAAGAAGATCCTCATTTTCCAATTTAATTTGAGGTATGTGAAATTCACAGTCATCTGGATTTGGTTCGTCACTTTGAGTTAGAATCATTAAAATGTTCTCCTTTTTCTCTCCTTCCCTTTCAAAGTACCTTTTAAGCATATTCACATGACACACTCGGTGAGTCTTCCTTCTATCTGGTGTTTTTACCACATAATTCACCTCACTTAATTTCCTTTCATTCTGATAAGGTCCACAAAACATAACTTTTAAAGGTTCACCTACCACTGGTAACAATACTAAAACTTTATCACCACTGGCAAAACTACGAACTTTGGATTTCTTGTCCGCTACCCGTTTCATCATATTTTGAGCAACTTTTAAATGTTGTCTAGCCAATTCACCTGCTCTATTTAATCGTTCCCTAAAATTTCACACGTAATCCAATAATGTAATTTCCGATTTCTCACTCACCAATTTTTCCTTAATCAATTTAAGTGGTCCTCTTAACTCATGACCAAAAATTAGTTCAAAAGGACTGAATTTGGTTGACGTATTAGGTGCATCCCTAATTGCAAACAGTACGAATGGAATTCCTTTATCCCAATCCTCTGGATAATCTTGACAATAAGCCCTCAACATTGTCGTTAATGCCTGATGCCACCTTTCTAACGCTCCCTGGTACGCATTTGATTTAAATTGTTTTATTTCTAAGCTATCCATAACTTCTTTGAATAACCTCGAGGTAAAATTCGATCCTTGATCCGATTGTATTTCTGTGGGTAGTCCATATCTAGTAAAGAATTTAAGTAACTCCTCCAAAATCTTTTTAGCTGTAATATTCCGTACCGGAATGGCCTCTGGAAACCTAGTAGACACATCCATTATAGTCAATAGATATTGATTCCCACTTTCCGTTTTTGGTCCTATGCAATCAATTAGGACCCTTGTAAAAGGTTCCTCAAATGCTGGAATGGGTATTCAGGGCGCTGTTTTTATCACTGCTTGAGGTTTCCCTATCACTTGACATGTGTGACATGATCGACAAAATTTAACTACATCTTTATGTAGTCCAGGCCAATAAAAATGTTTCTGGATTTTAGCTTGAGTTTTTCTTATTCCCAAATGACCCCTCACTGGTACCTCATGTGCAACTCGCAACACCTCCTTTCTATACCCTACCGGCAATACTACTTGATGAACTTCTGCCCACTTTTCATCCACCTGCATATGTAAAGGTCTCCATTTTCTCATCAAGACATTACTTTTGCGGTAATAACGCTCTGGTATACACTCAGATTCCTCTTGCGTATATGCTTTCTGATACATCTGATTTATTTCTATATCTTTCTGTTGTAACTCCGCCAATTTTCCTGAACTGAAAATATCCACCTCATCCTCCACCTGTTCTTTTCCAACCATCTGATCAAAAATCATTTCTGATAATTGCACTTCACCTTTATCTTCACTCTCTGATTTCTCCTCTTGTCTTAACCTGTGACTTTGCGACCTTGTTACTCCACAATCCGGAAAAATCCCAGGATATTTGTCCTTCAACATTTCAATTGTCTGATTTTGCATTGACTTATCAACCACCGTAGGCATCACTCCCACCTGCGATCCAGCTGTATCATTACCCAAGCAAAACTGTATTCCTGGACAAGATACTTTCTCTATTACTCCTACTACCACTTCACCACTCTTCACTGGACTTTCCAACCTTACTTTATATGATGGAACACTACTCCTCTCACCCTGAATTCCACGTATTACCACCTTTTCTGGCAACATTCTTCCCAAACTACATAACTCCTCATCTCTTGCCATTAAAGATTGCCTTGCTCCCGTATCTCTTAAAATTGTGACTTCTTTACCTGCTCCTCCTGATACACATGAGCAAACTTTACCCACACAAGTAAATTCTATAAAGAGATCTGGCACCTTCTTATCAATCACCTCTTGATCAGGCTGTACAATCTTTTGCACCTCCTTCGCTTCACTTGGGCTTTCCTTTACCACTTTAACAAACCCCACTGACTTATCCCGTTTTACCACATCAGCCTTCCCAGTGCTTTTCTTCAACCACCAACACTGTGACTTTACATGACCGAGTTTATTACAGTGAAAACGTTTGAAACTTTTCATGTCTCTTCCACTCTCCTGGATTTCTTTTTAAATCTGAGGTCCACTCTCCTTATTATCTCCCATCAGATCACCTTTACCTTTTTTTTCCCCGACGGGAATTCAGCTGTTGGAGTGGGCGGAGCTACAGAGTCGAGCGGTGAGTATTTAAACTAGCTGCTTCGCGGATTCGAGTCTTTTCTGCGGGAATTCAGCTGTTGGAGTGGGCGGAGCTACAGAGTCGAGCGGTGAGTATTTAAACTAGTTGCTTAAACAGTGGCCACAGGGTCTTTGGGGATAAATTTGAAGAGTGACAGCACAGCAAAGCAGTGACCTGATTGGCTGGTAAGGAAAGTGCTCCAATTAGCAGTAGCTGGGAGAAATTTAACTCTTCGTGTGCTGGTAAGTATTGTGATTGGTAAGTAAAATCTTTATTCCTTTCACTTATTCATTATTTGATATTATATTTGTAATCAGTTAAGGTAAAGTGTAAAAATGGCAGGAGATCCCAGACCCGTGTTATGCTCCTCGTGCTCAATGTGGGAGTTCAGGGACGCAGCCGATGCCCCTGACTCCTTCATGTGCGGGAAATGTGTCCAGCTGCAGTTCCTGTTAGACCACATGATGGCTCTGGAGCTGCGGATGGACTCACTTTGGAGCATCCGCGATGCTGAGGAGGTCATGGATAGCACGTTCAGTGAATTGGTCACACCGCAGATTAGGATTGGTGAGGGAGACAGGGAATGGGTGACCAAAAGGCAGAGAAAGAGCAGGAAGGCAGTGCAGGTGTCCCCTGCGGTCATCTCCCTCCAAAACAGGTATACCGTTTTGGATACTGTTGGGGGAGATGACTCACACCAGGGGAAGGCAGTAGTAGCCAGGCTCATGGCACCATGGCTGGCTCTGCTGTACAGAAGGGCGGGAAAAAGACTGGCAGGGCTATAGTCATAGGGGATTCAATCGTAAGAGGAGTAGACAGGCGTTTCTGTGGTCGAAAACGAGACTCCCGAATGGTATGTTGCCTCCCGGGTGCACGGGTCAGGGATGTCTCAGATCGGCTTCAGGACATATTGAAGGGGAGGTGAACAGCCAGTTGTCGTGGTGCATATAGGCACCAACAATATAGGTAAAAATCGGGATGAGGTCCTACAATCGGAATTTAGGGAGTTAGGAGATAAGTTAAAAAGTAGGACCTCAAAGGCAGTAATCTCAGGAATGCTACCAGTGCCACGAGACAGTCAGAGTAGAAATTCAAGAATAGTCAGAATGAATACGTGGCTTGAGAGATGGTGCAGGAGGGTGGTGTTCAGATTTTTGGGACATTGGAACCGGTTCTGGAGCGGTGGGACCATTACAAATCGGATGGTCTAGACCTGGGCATGACTGGAACCAATGTCCTAGGGGGTGCTTTTGCTAACACTGTTGGGGAGGTTTTAAACTAATGTGGCAGGGGGGTGGGAACCAGATTAGGAAGTTAGAGGTCAGTAAAGAGGCAGCAACTAAAGCCAGTAAGGTACTAGACTCATTGTGACTAAGGGGAAGAGTAGACAGGGAAGAGATGATGAACGCAAAGGGACAGGTGGTCTGAGGTACATTTGTTTTAATGCGAGAAGTGCAGCAGGTAAGGCAGATGAACGTAGGGCTTGGATTAGTACCGGGAATATGATGTTATTGGTATTACTGAGACTTGGTTGAGGGAAGGGCAAGATTGGCAACTAAATATCCCAGGGTATAGATGCTTCAGGAGGGATAGAGAGGGAGGTAAAAGGGGTGGAGGAGTTGCTTTACTGGTCAGAGATGATATCACAGCTGTGATTAAGGGGGGCACAATGGAGGATTCGAGCACTGAGGCAATATGAATAGAGCTAAGAAATAGGAAGGATGCAGTAAGATTGTTGGGACTTTACTACAAGCCTCCCAAAAGCGAGCGTGAAGTAGAGGTAGAAATATGTAGACAGATTACAGAAAAATGTAGGAGCAATAGGGTGGTCGTGATGGAAGAATTTAAGTTCCCCAACATTGAATGGGACTTATGTAGTGTTGGAGACGTAGATGGAGCAGAATTTGTAAGGAGCATCCAGGAGAGTTTTTTGGAGCAGCATGTAAATAGTCCAATCGGGAAGGGGCCATACTGGACCGAGTACTGGGGAATGATCACGGCCAGGTGGCTGAAGTTTCAGTCGGTAATTACTTTGGGAATAGCGATCACAATTCCGTATGTTTTAGAATACTCATGGACAAAGACGAGAGTGGTCCTAAAGGACGAGTGCTAAATTGGGGAAAGGCCAAGTTTAACAAAATTCAGCAGGAGCTAGGGAATGTGGATTGGGAGCAGATGTTTAAGGGTAAATCCACATTTGAAATGTGGGAGTCTTTTAAGGAAAGGTTGATTAGAGTGCAGGACAGATATGTCCCTGTGAAAATGAGGGATAGAAATGGCAAGATTATTGAACCATGGATGACGGGTGGAATTGTGAGACTAGTTAAGATGAAAAAGGAAGCATACATAAGATCTAGGCGACTTAAAACTATTGAAGCTTTGGAGGAATATCGGGAAAGTAGGACAAATCTCAAACGCGCAATAAAGAGGCCTAAAAGGGGTCATGAAATATCTTTGGCTAACAGGGTTAGGGAAAATTCCAAAGCCTTTCATTCGTATATAAGGAGGAAGAGGGTAACTAGAGAAAGGATTGGCCCACTCAAAGACAAAAGAGGGAATTTATGCGTGGAGTCAGAGGAAATGGGTGAGATTTTTAATGAGTACTTTGCATCGGTATTCACCAAGGAGAGGGACATGACGGAATTATCATAGAAGTTACAGTGCAGAAGGAGGCCATTCGGCCCATCGAGTCTGCACCGGCTCTTGGAAAGAGCACCCTACCCAAGGTCAACACCGCCACCCTATCCCCATAACCCAGTAACCCCACCCAACACTAAGGGCAATTTTGGACACTAAGGGCAATTTATCATGGCCAATCCACCTAACCTGCACATCTTTGGACTGTGGGAGGAAACCGGAGCACCCGGAGGAAACCCACGCACACACGGGGAGGATGTGCAGACTCCGCACAGACAGTGGCCCAAGCCGGAATCGAACCTGGGACCCTGGAGCTGTGAAGCAATTGTGCTATCCACAAGGCTACCGTGCTGCCCAAAGTTGAGGTTAGGGATGGATGTTTAAATACTCTAGGTCAAGTCGGCATAAGGAAGGGGGAAGTTTTGGGTATTCTAAAAGGCATTAAGGTGGACAAGTCCCCAGGTCCGGATGGGACCTAACCAAGGTTACTGAGGGAAGCGAGGGACAAAATAACTGGGGCCTTAACAGATATCTTTGCAGCATCCTTGAGCACGGGTCAGGTCCCGGAGGACTGGAGAATTGTTAATGTTGTCCCTTTGTTTAAGAAGGGTAGCAGGGATAATCCAGGGAATTATAGACCTGTGAGCTTGACGTCAGTGGTAGGCAAACTGTTGGAGAAGATACTGAGGGATAGGATGGCACTGGAGGGTGTGCAGAGGAGATTCACTAGGTTAATCCCAGAGTTGAAGGGTTGGATTATGAGGAGAGGTTGAGTAGACTGGGACTGTACACATTGGAATTTAGAAGGATGAGGGGGGATCTTATAGAAACATATAAGATTATGAATGGAATAGATAGGATAGACGCGGGCAGGTTGTTTCCACTGGCGGGTGAAAGCAGAACTAGGGGGCATAGCCTCAAAATAAGGGGAAATAGATTTAGGACTGAGTTTAGGAGGAACTTCTTCACCCAAAGGGTTGTGAATCTATGGAATTCCTTGCCCAGTGAAGCAGTAGAGGCTCCTTCATTAAATGTTTTTAAGATAAAGATAGATAGTTTTTTGATGAATAAAGGGATGAAGGGTTATGGTGTTCGGGCCGGAAAGTGGAGCTGAGTCCACAAAAGATCAGCCATGATCTCATTGAATGGTGGAGCAGGCTTGAAGGGCCAGATGGCCTACTCCTGCTCCGAGTTCTTATGATCTATTCACATTTGGACAAAAATAGACTTATCAGTGATAGGCAGCATGGTTTTGTGCAGGGAAGGTCATGTCTTATAAACCTAATAGAATTCTTTGAGGAAGTGACAAAGTTAATTGATGAGGGAAGGGCTGTAGATGTCATATACATGGACTTCAGTAAGGCGTTTGATAAAGTTTCCCATGGTACGTTGATGGAAAAAGTGAAGTCGTATGGGATTCAGGGTGTACTAGCTAGATGGATAAAGAACTGGCTGGGCAACAGGAGACAGAGAGTAGTGGTGGAAGGGAGTGTCTCAAAATGGAGAAAGGTGACCAGTGGTGTTCCACAGGGATCTGTGCTCGGACCACTGTTGTTTGTGATATACATGAATGATCTGGATGAAGGTATAGGTAGTCTGATTAGCAAGTTTGCAGATGATACTAAGATTGGTGGAGTTGCAGATAGCGAGGGGGACTGTCAGCAAATACAGCAAAATATAGATAGATTGGACAGTTGGGCAGAGAAATGGCAGATGGAGTTCAATCCAGGCAAATGCGAAGTGATGCATTTTGGAAGATCCAATTCAAGAGCGGTCTATACGGTCAATGGAAGAGTCCTGGGGAAAATTGATGTCCAGAGAGATCTGGGAGTTCAGGTCCATTGTACCCTGGAGGTGGCAACGCAGGTCGATAGAGTGGTCAAGAAGGCATACAGCATGCTTGCCTTCATCGGACGCGGTATTGAGTACAAGAGTCGGCAGGTCATGTTACAGTTGTATAGGACTTTGGTTAGGCCACATTTGGAATACTGCGCGCAGTTCTGGTCGCCACATTACCAGAAGGATGTGGATGCTTTAGAGAGGGTGCAAAGGAGGTTCACCAGGATGTTGCCTGGTATGGAGAGTGCTAGCTATGAAGAAAGGTTGAGTAGATTAGGATTGTTTTCGTTGTAAAGATGGAGGTTGAGGGGGGACCTGATTGAGGTCTACAAAATTATGAGAGGTTTGGACAGGATGGATAGCAACAAGCTTTTTCCAAGGGTGGAGGTGTCAATTACAAGGGGTCACGATTTCAAGGTGAGATGGGGAAAGTTTAAGGGAGATGTGCGTGGAAAGTTTTTTACACAGAGGGTGGTGGGTGCCTGGAACGTTTGCCAGCGGAGGTAGTAGAGGCGGGCACGATAGCATCATTTAAAATGCATCTAGACAGATATATGAACGGGCGGGGAACAGAGGGATGTAGATCCTTGGAAAATAGGCGACAGGTTTAGATAAAGGATCTGGATCGGTGCAGGCTGGGAGGGCCGAAGGGCCTGTTCCTTTGCTGTAATTTTCTTTGTTCTTTGTTCTTTGTTTTTACCACTTGAGTATTTCTCATGTCCCCAGGTTCTATCCCTCACAGGCTGAAACTGATGTCGGAAATCAAGCTTTGATTTAGGAACTAATTCATAATCATCTGTCATTTCTGCTGCTAATCTCACAGTTTTAACCCTCTGCTCTTCCACATGAGTTCTCACTACATCAGGAATTGAATTTTTAAATTCCTCCAAAAGCATAATTTCTCTGAGAGCTTCATACGTTTGGTCTATTTTCAAAGCCCTTATCGACCTATCAAAATTACACTGTTTGAGCCTTTCAAACTCCATGTATGTGTGACCAAATTCTTTCCTTAAATTTCTAAACCTTTGTCTGTAGGCTTCAGGTACTAGTTCACATGCACCTAAGATGGATTTTGTCACCTCTCATACGTCCCAGATACCTCCTCCGGTAGTGATGCAAACACTTCACTAGCCCTACCTATCAGCTTTGTTTGAATCAGCAATACCCACATGTCCTGTGGCCATTTCATTTCTTTAGCCACCTTCTCAAATGAAATGAAAAAGGCTTCCAACTCCTTCTCGTCAAACCTTGGCAATGCTTGGACATATTTAAATAGATCCCCACCAAGCCTTCGACTATGACGCTCTTTCTCACTATCCTCATCACTATCATCCAACTGTACGTTTCCCTTTAAGTCTGCCAATTTTAACTGACTGTCATGTTTCATGGCCATTTTCTGAAGTTCAAACTCTCTCTCTTTATCTTTTTCGCTGATCTGTATCTCCCTTTCTCTTTATTTTTGTTCTGCTTGGGCTATTTTTTCTTTTCTCCTTTCTTCTCTCTCCTTTTCTTTTTCCTCTCTCTCTCTCTTTCTTTTTCCTCTCTTTTGTATTCAAGCTGCTTTAATTCTTTCTCATATTCCATTTGTTTAATTTGTAACTGAATTTTTGCCATTTCCAATGAGTCAAACTGTATCTCAGGCAACTTTAAATGCTTAGCCACTGCCATAATTACCTCACCTTTTCTCATTTTGTCAGGTAATGTTAACTGCAATGTTTTTGCCAAATCTAACGGTCTGCTTTTAGTCTCTGTCCGCAAGGTACTGCGTGTGACCATCTCCACCCCCAAAAACTTCAGAGCCTCTGAAAGAGCCATTGTCCACAACACACTCCCTACTTAAACTGAAATACCACATCTGAAAAGCAACCACAATATGCTCACCCCTCACTGTCTTTAAGTTCACTAAGCCAATCCAATAGATAGACTTTTATCCCCCTCGGGCCCCCAATTTGTTATGGGCCAGGGTTTAGAGAACCCCAAAGTGTATCATGGAATTCACCTGACCCACAACTTTGAATAGATTGTGGTATGGGGAGCAGATGGCCCAGCCTACAGGTGTGGAACAGCAGCAATGGAAAAGTGTTTTTTAAAGCAAAACAATGTTTATTCTATGAACTCAAGTTAACCTTTTTAAAACACAGTGAACATCTTAGCAACCATTAATTCAAATACAACCCCCAAAGAATACAACACTAAGTAATGCTTAATAACTTCCCAAACAATATCCAGAAGACCAGAGAAACACCTTTTAACAGAAGCACATTAGGTTTACATTTCTCTGCTCTACAGAAGTATACAGATATGGTTTGAGGGGTAGCTTTATCAGATAGTTGCCCTTTGCAGGTTGGGGCCTGTTTCCCTGGGTTTTGACTTGGAGCCAAACAGAGAAATGGTATTTCTTGTGTGCGTGTGTCCAACACAACTGGCCTGATCCCAGACTTTCTAAGAGTACCATACCTGTCAGCAAAACCCATCCATATCTCATGGCTAAATCTCATTAAGCATGATGAATGTAGCAGCAGCAGTAACTGTGAGGAACTGCACACTGTTCACCGTCAAAGGTTAAATTATGATATTGTCATGTGATGGATTATTCAAATAGCAGTTGCGATGATTCAAATCAGAGATTAATAAAGGATTATTACTGCTGTAAATCTACAAATGAATAATGCAAGGTCATTTTAAATGACTGTTTTGCAGCCAGAATATTGGAGTTAGTCACTTGGAACTTCTTTCATACGGCAGGGCACACGGACGTCATCCCAATAATCAGATTAAAACATAACAGGTCCCAGTCAAACAATAAATGTGATGTCAGATCTGCCTAAACTGTTATGAATCCAAACCGTTGTGACATAAATGAGGATTAAATTGGCGTGAAAGACTCTGCACTAAACATCTTAGCTTGAATGTTTTGCGATTTTCTTGTTGCTGCAGAATTTAAGTCCTGCTGCAGGGTTGTGATATTCCACTGTGTTTGTCTTTGCTTTATGTCAACGTGATGGATCATTCAAATATATGGGTTCTGACACTCTATCGAATTCTCTAAGGAGATCGGCAGAGCCAGGAGATAATGGTGGAGACCCAGTTGTCTCAGATCTGTGCTAATTGCTAGGACTCTCCTTTGTCCCACAGAAATGGATCAATAGGAGTCATTTTATGTAACTTGAGATATCTATCAATTTGCCAAATTTATAAAATGTTGCGTTAATAAGGGGTCAAACTTTGTGCCTTCTCGACCTGTACAGTTCAGGGGTTACTGGGTTACGCGGATAGGATGGGCTTAAGTAGGGTGCTCTTTCCAAGGGCTGGTGCAGACTCGATGGGCCGAATGACCTCCTTCTGCACTGTAAATTCTATGATTCTATTCCATGCTGATCTTCCAGCAGGGCCCACCTGAAAGTATAACCCACCTTTCCCCAATGATTGCTCAACACCATTCCACTCTCTTCAAAACTGTAATCATCATCTGCCTCCTGAAAAAATGTTATCCTCAAATCTTCGCTCGCCAAGCACTCTTTTTTCTCGGAGAGCTTCTTTAGCTTGTTGCCCTGACCCAGCCCGTTGATCACCTGTCAAAGCCCCTTCCTTGTATGTGTTCAATTCAACATCCTCCATACCCACGGAGAAATTGGAACTGCCAAACAATATGCCATCCCTCCTTGCCCTCCTCAAATATTTTGGCAAAGTTGACCACCTCACCCTCCTCCAGCGCCTCTCTTCCACAATGCATCTTCAGAGGGCTTTCCTTATGTGGCACATTTACTCCTCTTTCCAGCACTTCCCACTTCTCATGGCCCTAGCAGTCACCCTGACTGATATACTGGGCAGCTGGGTGATTGTAGCGGTTTTATTTCCCTCGGTTCTGACACAGAGGGTCAGTGGGGCGGGTGGTGTCCATTTTAGAAGGAGACTGAACAAATTTAAACTGCCTTACTGTTGACTGCTCAGCAACTGCAAATTCAGCAAATTCTTATGAGGACAGGTTAGGTAGGTAGGGCCAGCACTCATAGGAGCTTAGAAGAATGGGAGGCGACCTAATTGAGACATATAGGATTGTCAGGTGGCTTAACAAGGCAGATGCTGAGAGGATGTTTCCCCCTGTGTGAGATGCTGGGACGAGAGGGCATAATGTCAGAGTAAGGGGTCGGACATTTAGGTGGGAGATGGGGAGGAAACTCTTCTCTCAGAGGGTAGTGAATCTGTGGATTTCTGGGTAAAACACCTCAGGATATTATAAAAATTGCAAGTTGCTGTTAATCAGGATCATTGAATGGGACAACACGAATTGAGGCCTGTGAGCCAAACGTAGCCATGCCCGTTGTGTTGGGTGTTCCGATGCACAAATGATCCAACACGGCTGTAGATGGTACAACTCTGTTTTATTGTCTTAAACGTATAACTGCTGGCTGAGGTTCGTGCTTCACCAGCTAACCTGTGGACCCAGCCCTATCACTATCTTGGTGAGGCACTCAGCACATGGTCTATGTCTGAGTGGCACGCTGTGAGCTCTGTGCTCAGAGCTATCTCCTGGTAGAATGAGCGGGAACTGTGGTGTTCCCTGTTTTATAGTGCGTGTGCTCTCACTGGTGATTGGCTGCGATGTTGTGTGTGTGTTGGTTGGTCCAACTACCTGTCCATCAGTGTGTGTGTGATTGCACCATGATATGCTAATGTGGATATCATGACATCCCCCCTTTTCACAAGGATATGTGCCTACATGCTAATAAATAGAAGTGTGTACTGAGTGCATCTGAGTATGTGTGTGCAATATTTACAACATGTACATGAGGCTAAACTATATACAGAGGAAGGTGTCAGGTGCAACAGAGCAACGAGGTTGTACCAAAAACAAAACACATGCAATCATCAAACGACGAGAGAGAACTTCTGTAACGATAAGAAAGAAACACGTTAACAGTACTGTAAAACAATTCAGTGAGTCCAATGTGCTAACAGGTTCATAAGTCCAGTCTATCAGGTGGGCGACGAATTCGGGTTGACCGCCTCAAGGATGGGTCAGGATCCACCGGCTGAGGAATGGACCTGGCCACGGGCAAGAGAGGAATAGGCAGAGTGGCAGGAAGCTCAACGAAGTCGACATCAGGGACAACAGGAGGGCGTGGCACCGGCGCATGATCTCGTAGCGACCGTGGAACCAGACGAAGGGCCCGCCGATTACGTCGGCGAATGGAGCCATCAGGCATGCGAACCAGGAACGAGCGGGGAGCCACGCGGCGGAGAACCTCGGTGGTTGCCGACCAGCCACCCTCCGGTAGGTGTATGCGGACATTGTCTCCAGGCGCCAGGGCAGGAAGATCAGTTGCCCAAGCGTCATGTGCCACCTTCTGCTGAGCACGCTGTTGTTGCATCCTTCACAGTACTGGAGCATGGTCGGGTTCAGGAACTTGAATGGACGGCACAGTGGTCCTGAGGGTGCGACCCATCAACACCTGGGCTGGCGAGAGGCCTATGGACAGTGGGGCCGAGCGATAGGCCAGCAGGGCTAAACAGAAGTCAGATCCGGCATCAGCAGCCTTGCAGAGGAGCCGCTTCACAATGTGGACGCCCTTTTCCGCCTTGCCATTCGATTGGGATGCAAGGGACTGGACGTCACGTGCATGGAGTTGTATGAAGTGGCAAAGGAAGACCATTCTTGGCTCGCAAAGCAAGGCCCGTTGTCAGACACGACGGTGAGTGGAATTCCATGGTGAGCAAAGGTTTCTTTGCACGCCCGGATGACAGCTGATGATGTCATGTCGTGCAGGCGTATGACCTCCGGATAATTTGAGAAATAGACAATCAGAATGATGTAGTTCCTGCCGAGCGCATGAAAGAGGTCAACGCCCACCTTCGCCCAGGGGGACGTGACCAACTCATGGGGCTGAAGGGTCTCAGGGGGTTGCGCCAGCTGATACCTTTGGCAGGTGGGGCAGTCGAGCACCATGTTGCCGGTGTCGTCGCTGATGCCCGGCCAGTACACCGCCTCTCGGGCCCTCCGCCTGCACTTTTCAACTCCGAGATGGCCTTTGTGCAGTTGTTCGAGGACAAGCCGGTGCATGCTGTGTGGGATCACAATCCGGTCCAACTTCAAGATGACACCATCAATGACGGCCAAGTCGTCCTGGACATTGTAGAATTGTGGGCATTGCCCCTTGAGCCACCCTTCTGCCATGTGGTGCATCACACGTTGTAGAAGGGGGTCAGCCGCAGTCTCACGGCGAATGTGAGCCAGACGTGCATCAGTGGCCGGCAGATTGGCCGATGTGAAGGCTACTTGTGCGTCGACCTGACAAACAAACCCCTCCGATTCGGACGGTGTGTTAACCTCCCTGGACAGAGCATCTGCGATAATGAGGTCCTTCCCCGGGGTGTAGACAAGTTGGAAGTCGTACCTCCTGAGCTTGAGCAGAATGAGCTGGAGGCGAGGGGTCATATCGTTGAGGTCCTTCTGAATGATGCCGACCAGAGGGCGATGGTCGGTCTCCACAGTGAACTGCGGAAGACCATACACATAATCGTGGAATTTGTCGATGCCGGTCAACAGGCCTAGGCACTCCTTTTCAATCTGCGCATAGCGCTGTTCTGTGGGGGTCATGGCCTGCGAGGCATAGGCGACCGGGGCCCATGATGCGGTGTTGTCCCGTTGCAGGAGTACCGCCCCAATGCCGGACTGGTTGGCGTCAGTTGAGATCTACGTTTCCCGTGTGGTATCGAAAACCATCCCGAGAAAGCGCAGCACTGCCTTCTTGTCTGCCGGCTGCGGCATGGCTGCGATAGTTGCCACTTTGTCGGCATCCGGCCACACCCCTGACCGGGAGATGTGGTCCCCCAAAAACTTTAGCTCAGTCTGGCCAAAAGAGCACTTGGCTCGGTTGAGGCGCAGGCCCTGATCTCGTATTCGTGCAAAGACACGCTGGAGACGACTGATGTGCTCCTGTGGTGTGGTGGACCAGATGATAACGTCGTATACATAGACGCGTACCCCTTCAATGCCCTCCATCATCTGTTCCATGATGCGATGGAACACCTCGGAGGCCGAGATGATGCCGAAAGGCATCCTATTGTAGCAGTATCTGCCAAATGGAGTGTTGAAAGTGCACAGCTTCCTGCTGGACTGATCCAATTGAATCTGCCAAAAACTCTTTGAGGCATCTAGCTTGGTGAATATTTTTGCCCGAGCCATTTCGCTCGTGATTTCTTTTCATTTGGGTATGGGATAGTGTTCCCTCATTATGTTGTTGTTCAGGTCTTTTGGGTCGATGCAGATCCGGAGCTCGCCGGAGGGCTTCTTGACGCACACCATGGAGCTGACCCATGGCGTTGGCTCCGTGACCCGGGAAAGCACGCCTTGGTCCTGCAGGTCCTGCAGCTGCTGCTTGAGGCGGTCCTTGAGTGGTGCTGGGACTCTACGAGGTGCGTGAATGACCGGTTTGAGCCGTATTTTGTACGTGTTGGGCAGTGTGCCCATGCCTTCGAAAATCTCCTGGTTGTGCGCGAGGAGTGAGTGGAGCTGCACCCTAAAGTCTGCATCCGGGACAGTCGGACGTGCCTTCTGGAGACAGAGTGTGTACCCGCTGAACGAGGTGGAGGATCTTGCACACCTGTGCGCCTAACAGAGAGTCCGTCAAGGATCCAACTATTTCAAAAGACAATGTGGCTTTATGTGAGTTGTGTGTAACCTCGAGCTGGCAGGATCCTGTGGTCGGGATGACGTTACCATTGTAGACAACCAGCTGACAGTGGGATGGCAGAATCGGTTGTTTAACCTTCAAGGTCTGGAAGGCTGACCATGCAAGGAGATTGGCGGAGGCACCAGCGTCCAAGTGAAATGTGATCTGTGATCATTTGACCATTAGGGTGGCACACCACTCATCGCCCGGATCAATGCTGTGCACTGGCAGCGGCTGGTGGTTCCGACTTGGGGACATCCGGTTCTTGTGGATTACCGCAACGCGGAAGGGCTCCCTGTCTTCGGTATCACTGGTCTGCATGTTGTCAGGATATGACTCAGTGTATGGGGGCTGAATGGCCCACACGTCCCTGCGAGGCTGGTGGAATTGCTGAGAGTTGGCAGGTTGAGCTGCTCGACAGCAGGCAGCATAGTGGCCCATCCTGCCACAGCGGAGGCATTGTCGCGCTTTGGCCGGACATTGTCGCTTTAAGCGGGCGGAGCCACAGTTGCCGCACGTCGTGATGTCATGGCATTCATTGTGCCACCGCGCATGCGCGGTGCAGTCTTGCGTAGAGCTCGCCTGCGCATCCCGTCCCTCTGTGTCAACGTCCCCTCTTTTGGCGCGTACAAGCGCGGGAGGCCTCGGAAAGTGCACGAAATGGCCGCGCACGTCCGGGCCGCGGGCCAGGAGGAACTCGATCGACTGGACCCGCTCCGCCTCGTAGGACCCCTGCAGTGCCATTTTGGCCACCTGGATTTGGGAGTACCGGCTGGTCGCGTTCTCATGGAGGACGCAGGTCTCGATGGCAGTCGGTAGGGTGAGGTGCTTAATTCTGAGGAGCTGCTGGCGCAGGGTGTCCGAGATAACCCCAAAAACTATCTGATCCCGTATCATGGAGTCGGAGGTGGCCTCATAGCCACAGGACTGCGCGAGGATACGGAGGTGTGTCAGGTAAGATTGAAAAGGCTCATCCTTACCCTGCAGGCGCTGCTGGAAGAGGTACCTCTCGAAGCTCTCATTGACTTCCATGCTGAAGTGTTCCTCGAAGTTTAGAAGCACCGTCTTGTATTTTGTCTTGTCCTCGGCTGCGGTGGGCTGATGTTGTCCATGGAGCAGGATGGCGGATTTCTGAAAGGGTGCAGGTAGGTCTCACAGTCGCTGGTTAGCTTCTACTACTGGTGTCATGTCGTATTGGGTGTTCCAATGCACAAATGATCCAACACGGCTGTAGATGGTACAACTCTGTTTTATTGTCTTAAACAATAACAACTACTAACTGCTGGCTGAGGTTCATGCTTCACCAGCTAACCTGTGGACCCAGCCCTAGCACTATCTTGGTGAGGCACTCAGCACATAGTCTATGTCTGAGTGGCACGCTGTGAGCTCTGTGCTCTGAGCTATCTCCTGGTAGAATAAACGGGAACTGTGGTGTTCCGTGTTTTATAGTGCGTGTGCTCTCACTGGTGATTGGCTGCGATGTTGTGTATGTGTTGGTTGGTCCAACTACCTGTCCATCAGTGTGTGTGATTGCACCATGATATGCTGATCTGGATATCATGACACCCGTGATGCCTCTTTGAATGAGCGACCAAATTAGTCTAATTTCCCTTCCCTCTCCCCATTGACCTGGAACTTTGTTCCTCTTCAAATCGTGACAGTTATTACTGTTGCAGTCGTTGTTGTCGCTGCCGTCACAGCTTCTGCCACTTTTCTTGCCAATTTACTGCCACAGCACAGAACGTGTGGCAGATTCTCTCTGCGTGGGTCACTCTGTCGTCACTCAGTCGCCAGCAAGACTTTGAGCATTGATTCAAATTTCTAAGTTCGATTTGTACAGCAAACTTGCATCACTTCCACAAAGGAAGGGGGCGGGGGGGGGAGAGATACAATACTGGCTTTATGATAAAGCTTTCCAAATTGTCCTATGCCCCTGCTTTCTCCCCAGAATCCCTGTAATTTTCTCATTTTCAAGCATTTAACCAATTCACTGCACAAAATGATGACTAGAGCTGCTTCAGGCAGTGTATCTAAGAGCATCTGAATACCTGTACTTCACAAAGACCCATTGTTTCCTCCAACGCCAGGTTTCTTTGGTCAACTATCTTGAATCTTGATATATGAAAATTATAAATTGCAAAAATGGATGATTTAATAATTAACTAATTGATCAATATGTTTTTAACTATATGTATCTATTTCGTCCTTTTGGTTTTCCCTTTGTAAATTCATCTTTCAGTTTGGCAAGAATCATGAATGTTGCAGTGCCTGCACTACTGCCGACCTCCATTAGGTGGCAGGGTAGATGCAGTTTCGAGGCCTTCTGGGAGATACTTCAAGAATGGTGCATTGTATGTGCACAGCATGAATACAGATGCACCTGATCACACACAGATCCATGTACCGAAATAGATACGTGAATGTCACATGAAATGAATTGAGAATATTAGCAATACTCAGCGGGTCAGGCAACATCTGTGGAAATCGAGAAAAAGAGAGCGAATGGATGGATGGAATTGTTTCTGATGGATTTTGAAGGCACAGATATTGCATACTTTCCCCCTTGACCCACTGCGAGGACCATCGTGTCAGGGTCACGTTTAAAATTACTTGCACCAGTCCACGCTCGCGTGAATCCCAGCCGAGAGGGCTGGAGCATCATGGGGGCATGGAGAATCGGGCATCCAGCCTGATAATTTGATGTAAATGGGCCCATCTGCGTCTCCCACCAGCGGGGGGCGTGTAGCTGCTGCTGCCATCGACGCCGGAACGGGGCTTTGGAACGGCATTGGTGGTTTTTGCCCGATGTGTAATTCTCCGCCGCATCGGAAACTCCGCTACCAGCGGTGGGCAGCAGAGAATCCATCCCATAATAGAAAACCAGCAAATTATTTAAAAAGAGAGAACTCTGCGATACAGAGGGACTTGGGTGTCATGGTACATGAATCACAAAATTAGTGTGATCTCTGTATATGTTAATACATGATTAGTTAATGTGCAATCAGTACAGTCAGATGATCACTGGATGGCAACACTAACAGGAGCTATATGAGGAATTTCCCACTTTTTCTTAGTGTTAGTGTATTGCAGCTAGAAGATGGAAGTGACCAGCTCAGAGTGTAGTGTGTTATATTAATTGTTAATTTAATCTAATCTTAGTTAATTCTATTACTAGTCAAAGTATTAAGGTAAAAGAACTCACAAATATATTATTTTGTTACTCTATTGTCATGTGAGGGTACCTTTAAGAAATGGTTGTTTATAAATGGGTGTGTATATAAATATCTGTAGTGAGAGTACCTTTACGAAATGGGTGTTTACTACTGCAGTTATGTCAGAGAGTGGGTGGAGCTGGGCTGTATGGCAGCTTTTTACTTTTGTTCTGAGCAGGCTGCAGGGTGTGTTTTAGTTTCGTTTTCAGTGTTGGAGCTGACGCCAGATCAAGCAGGTGTATTGCTGTTCTCTCTGCCATCAAAAGACTATCTCTTGATCATTTGGTGAATTCAGAATTACAAATGTTCTCAGTAGTGAATGTAAACCCAATGTGCTTCTGTTAAAAGGTGTTTTTAAGTTGTATGGATGTTAAAAGGAAAGCTTAAAGGATTACTTAGTGTTGTATTCTTTGGGAGTTGTATTTGAATTAATGGTTTTACAAGATGATCAGCGGATTGGATAGGGTGGACAGTGAGAGCCTTTTTCCTCGGATGATGATGTCTAGCACGAGGGGGCATAGCTTTAAATTGAGGGGAGATAGAAATAAGACAGATGTCAGAGGAGGGTTCTTTACTCAGAGAGTAGTAAGGGTGTGGAATGCCCTGCCTGCAACAGTAGTGGACTCACCAACACTAAGGGCATTCAAATGGCCATTGGATAGACATATGGACGTTAAGGGAATAGTGTAGATGGGCTTTAGAGTGGTTTCACAGGTCGGCGCAACATCGAGGGCCGAAGGGCCTGTACTGCGCTGTAATGTTCTATGTTCTATGTTCTATGTTCTAAGATGTTCACTGTATGTTTCAAAAAGGTTAACTTGAGTTCATAGAATAAACATTGTTTTGCTTTAAAAAATACTTTTCCAGTTCTGCTGTACCACACCTGTAGAGTGGGACGTGTGCTCCCCATACCACAATCTATTAAAAGTTGTGGGTCAGGTGAACTCCATGATACACTTTGGGGTTCTCTAAACCCTGGCCCATAACACTCTATAAATCATTTGTCATCAACTGGAAGACTTTGACTGTTTATCATCAAGTTAAATACAATTTGGCAAGACAAATGAGTAATATATAAATTCCATTACTGTAATATAACATGGTACAGGTACAGCAAGTGACTAGGATGGAAAATGGAATGTTTTAATTTATTGCGAAGGGAATGGATATCAACCTGGGTAATTTCTGCTCCAGTTGTGCTATGTATTGGTGAAATCACGGCCAGAATTTATGGCCATTCGCTGATGGTGCGATTCTCTGGTCCCGGCAGCAGCGCACCACCTCCTGCAGGTTTCCTGGCAGCATGGGGTGGTTTCAATGTGAAATCCCATGGTGGACAGCGGTGGGAGCAGAGAATCCTTCTGCCATTGAACTGTGCACTGCCTCCTGCTGCCGAGAAACAAGTGGCAGCAGGAGGCCAGAGATTCTCACCTCACATCTGGAGTACCTTGTACAATTTTTGTCTCCTTACTTAAGAAATTGCATTAGGAACAGTTCAGAGAACATTCACACGAATGATTCCTGGGATGAAGGGATTATCTTGTGGGAAAGGTTGGATGAGTTTGAACCTTATGTCCATTGGAGTTTAGAAGAATGCAGGGTGATCTTATTGAAATATATAAAATCCTGACGAGATTTGACAGAGTGGACGCTGAGAGGATGTTTCGCCTTCTGGGATAGACTGGAACAAGAGGACCCAGTTTAAAAATAAAGGGCTTTTCACGTAAGAAGGAGATGCGGAGAATCTTTTTCTCTCAGAGGGTTGTTAGTCTGTTCAATTCTCTTCCCCAGAGAGCAGTGGACACTGCGTCATTAAATATTTTAAAATCTGAACAAGATAGATTCTTGATGGACCAGGGATGTTACGAGGGGTAGACAGGAGAGTAGAATTGAGGCCATAATCGGATCAGTCATGATCTTATCAAGTGGGGAGTGTCGTGTTATGTACTCTGGGATAACACAGGCTGCAACTGGATGCAGCTTTAACCAAAAGATACTCCAGACCTTGAAGTTAGTTCAATTTGATTTATTGAACCAGTAGCACAGTTAGCACAGTTCTTTATGAGTTCGACTCTCTGCTAACCTAAGTGTGGTACTCTGTCTGACTGAACCAGATTAGCTCTTAGCCACGTGCTGGAGGTGTAATACTGTACATACACCCTGACTCACTCTGTAGATGTTCATCAGTGGAAAGAGCCGGAGTGTGAGTGTCCCGTGCCTTTTATAGTGAGATACTACCCCTGAGTGTCCTGCCTGCTCATTGGTCATGTCCTGTTCTCTGTGTTCATTAGCTGCCTCTCTGTGCCTGTCTGTATATCATTATCTGCATGTCTGCATATCATGACAGGGAGTAGGTTCAAGGGGTCAAATGACCTACCTTTGCCCTTGGGAAGAGTTGTTTCAGTCCTGCGGCAGGGTGGAAACCTGATTGGAGGGATTCAAACATGGAACTCCAGGAAAGGGGAGCACAACTTTTGGAGGCGACAGCACAATCATGAATTTGGAAAGGAAAGGCGGGTGTGGGAGAAGTTTGCAAGGGCAGAGCCACAGGGGGGAAAATATCAGCACTTACCAAGAAGGAGATTAAATATAGAATTCTTCAAAGGTGAAAAACCATAAACAACAGTCAGTATATCAGCTGTGGTTCAGTAGCTTTTTCATTTATGTGGCTGGAGAAGCAGTTTAAACAATTGATTCAAAGGCTTCTGCTAACGCAATGAAAATGGCTCTGATGCTATTGGGAATGAATCTCTCCAGAGACTGAACTGATCTTTCTACGCATCTTCTCTACTGACTAGCACTGCACTCTGTATGCTTCACCCGATGTCTGTCTCTTCGTACTTACATTGTGTATCTATCGTATGTCTTATGTTTTCATGTATGGAATGATCAGCCTGGACTCTACACAGAAGAATACGTTTCACTGTACCTTGGTACACGTGACAAGAGGGTGGCACGTGGCGCAGTGGTTAGCACTGGGACTACGGCGCTGAGGACCCAGGTTTGAATCCCGGCCCTGGCTCACTGTCCGTGTGGAGTTTGCACATTCTCCCCGTATCTGCACGGTTCTCACCCCCACAACCCAAAGATGTGCTGGTTAGGTGGACTGACCACGCTAAATTGTCCCATAATTGGAAAAAGAAAATTGGGTACCCGTGACAATAAATCTAAATCTATCCTCCGAAGCATATCATGTGGTTCTGTGACTTATTAACTTTAAGCACAGCCAAACTATCCAATGCCACTCTACAAATGTTTAACCCATCAATTGATTCAATTACATCCTCTTTGACTTTGACTTGGGCAGCACCTTCTTCCTTGGTCAAGGCAGATGCAACGTATTCATTGAGCACATCAGCCATGCCCCTGCCTCCATGGAGAAATGCCCCATTTGATCCCTAATTTGCCACATTCTTCCTTTTACCTCCCTTTTACTATTTATATTCTGATGGAAACTTTTAGATTCTGTTTTACGTTAGCTGCCAGTCTCTGCTCACCCCCTTTGTTTCTCTCATTTCTTCACTGAACCGTGATAAGTGATCTGGTTCTCAAATCTATTATTCTCCTCAGTTCTATGGACACGTTTTCTGCTTTTACTTACTCTCCAGGAAACTCTGGATTTGTTTGTCCTGCACTTCCCTCAACTCACCATAGCGGCACGGTGGTACAGTGGTTAGCTCTGCTGTTCACAGCGCCAGAGACTCGGGTTCAATTCTGGCCCTGGTGTCTGCCTGTGTCGAGTTTGCACTTTCGCCCTGTGTCTGCGTGGGTTTCCTCCTAGTGCTCCAATTTCCTCCCACAGTCCAAAGATGTGCAGGCTAGGTGGATTGGCCATGCTAACTTGCCCCTTAGTGTCCAAAAAGGTTAGGTGAGATTACTGGGTTCTGGGAATATGGTTGGGTTCTGACCCTCGGTCGGGTGCTCTTTCAGATAGTTGGTGCAGACGAGATGGGCTGAATGGCCTCCTTCTGCACTGTAGGGATTCTATGATCTATAGGAACATAGGAAACATGGCGACAGGAGTAGGCCTTTCAGCCCCTCAAGCCTGTCCCATCATTCAATGAGGTCATGTCTGATCTGTGGCCTAACTCATATATCTACCGTTGGAACATATCCCTTCATACCTTTGCCAAACAAAAATCTATTTATCTTAGATTTAAAATTTACAACTATTCTCGCTTCAATTGTTGTTTGTGGAAGAGACTTCCAAACCCCTACCACCCTTTGAGTGAAGAAGTGCTTCCTAATATCTCTCGTGATGTGTCTGGCCCTAATTTTTCTTTTCTTTTAAATATTCTATTCAGGAATTTGTATAAACAAACAACAAACAAGGCAAATGAAAGCAGAAGTAAAATTATGCACCATAATAAATAATCAACACCACTCCCCAACCCGCCATACCCCCTCCTCTCATCCTGCGTTCCCCATTTTAACCCCCTTATCCCACCCCCCTCGCACCCCTCCGTTGACACCTCAATCCTCCTTAAAGAAGTCAATGAACAGCTTCCACCTCTGAGCGAACCCATCAACCGACTCCCTCAGGACAAACTTGACCTTCTCCAGCCTTAGGAATTCCGCCAGGTCGCTCACCCACATCCCCGCTTTCGGAGGCTCCGAGTCCTTCCATCCAAGCAAAATCCATCACCAGGCTATCAGGGAGGCAAAGGCCAAGACATTGGCCTCTCTCTTCTCCTGGACTCCCAGGTCACTGACACCCCAAATATCGCTACCTCTGGTCTCGGGTCTGATGTGTTGGGTGTTCTGGATTACAAACAGGTCACCAACACTTGAAGTGGTGCAACTCTATTTTATTATAAGGTTAATTATATTGACATACTTGAACTGTGGGTAAATGCAATACCAGCTTTAACTGTTGACCCTTGCCTAGTCCTAACCAGGTGATGCACTCAGCACATGGTGAATGTCTGTGTTGCAGGCTGTGAGCTCTGTGCTCTGAGCTGGCTGCTACTAGAATGAGCGGGAACTCTCCTGCCCTGTCTTTAAAGTGTGTGTGCTCTCACTGGTGATTGGTTGCGGTGTTGTGTCTGCTGATTGGTCCCACTGCATGTCCATCAGTGTGTGTGTGTCTGCACCATGATATACTGGTGTATATTATGACATCCCCCCTTTTACATAAAGAACATGTGCCTGCGTGACAATAAATATTGTGTAGTGAATGTGCCTGACTATGTGTGTGCGTGTTATTTACATGACTATGTACATGAGGCTAATGTATTTACACGGGAAGGTGCCTGGTGCAGAGAAATAGGGTGTCACAACAACAACGAAATGAACATTATATATAAACTACTGGAACGATGAAACAGGATAACAGAACAGATCAAAGAGTCCAACATTGTAAAACTTATACGTCAAGTCTCTGAGGTGGGCAACCAATTCTGGTTAACCGTCAGGGTGGCACACCACTCGTCGTCTGGATCAATGCTGTGCACCAACAGCGGCTGGTGGTTTTGATTCGGGGACAGCCTGTTCTTTGTTATAACAGCGATTCGAAAAGGCTCCCTCGGGTCCTCGGTGTCACTGGTCTGCGGGAATTCGGAATCGGACTCAGTTTGGGCGTAGGTAACTGCTTGTTGCAAGGTTCTTCGGAGGTTTATTTCATTTCCTGGTTCAATTTGAGGCGTTGTGCTGTCATTCCAGGTGAAGGAAGGTTGGTTTACAGCTTTAAAATATTTTTTCTTTGATTTGGGATGTTTCCCCTTTAAATGGGCGTGGTCCGGGGCCTCTGACATCATGACTCGCATGACGTAGCACGTAGGAGGCGTTTGCACATGCGCAGATCGTGGTTCCTTTACTGATGGCTGTTTATGTGATTGCGCATGCGCGGCGTCGCGCAACTGCGCAAGTGCAGGTGCTTTAGAAAGATGGCCGCTGACCAAAATCATTCTCTGCTCCGGGATTTCGGCTTCGAGGTGAGTACTGGCGCTTCTCTTACCTTTCCTTGCTGGTTGGAGTGTGTTTTCCTCACAGTATTTGCCGAATTTGTCCAGGACTGCCTGGAAGTCGCTCCTGTTTTGCCCTTTGGAGAACTTGCATTTTTTAAAGATTTCTTCTGCTCTGGCACCACCGATGGTGAGGAGAAGCTCTGTTTTTTCAGGATCGGCCAGGTCTTCTAGTTCGGCAGCCAGCAGGAAGATCTCAAACTTTTGCCGGAATGCCCGCCAGTTTTTGCGGAGATCGCCGTGGCACTGGAGCTGCTGCGGAACCCGGATCTTGAACATCTTGCCTGGGTATCGTTGCTGGTTGTCACTGTACGTTGAGGTATGGCTATCTGGACTGAACCAGTTCACTCCTGGTATCATGATGTGTTGGGTGTTCTGGATCACTAAACAGGTAACCAACACTTGAAGTGGTGCAACTCTATTTTATTATAAGGTTAACTATATTAACATACTTGAACTGTGGGTAAATGCAACACCATCTTTAACTGTTGACCCTTGCCTCGTCCTAACCAGGTGATGCACTCAGCACATGGTGAATGTCTGTGTTGCAGGCTGTGAGCTCTGTGCTCCGAGCTGGCTGCTACTAGAATGAGCGGGAACTCTCCTGTCCCCTGTCTTTATAGTGCGTGTGCTCTCACTGGTGATTGGCTGCGGTGTTGTGTATGCTGAGTGGTCCCACTGCATGTCCATCAGTGTGTGTGTGTGTGTCTGCATCATAATATACTGGTGTATATTATGACAGGGTCCACCTTTACCCTCAACACCTTGGCCATTATGTCTGCTAACCCCTGCCAGAACCCCATTAACTTTGGACATGTCCAAAACATGAAATGAAAATGAAAATCGCTTATTGTCACAAGTAGGCTTCAATGAAGTTACTGTGAACTGCCCCTAGTCGCCACATTCCGGCACCTGTTCGGGGAGGCTGTTACGGGAATTGAACCATGCTGCTGGCCTGCCTTGGTCTGCTTTCAAAGCCAGCAATTTAGCCCTGTGCTAAACAGCCCCACATCAGCCACACCTGTCCTCTACTCCCTCAAAGAACCTATTCATCCACGCAGCCTTCATATGCACCCTGTGGGACTTTAAACTGAATAAGATTGAGCCTCGCACCAAGATAAGGATGCATTCACCCTCCGCAGAGCCTACTCCCATGTCCTGGCCTCCACTTCCCCACCCAGCTCCCCCTCCCACTTCCTCTTAATTCACCCCACTGGGGCCCCATCCCAATCTATCAGCTCCTGGCAGACCTCGGACACCTTCCCCTCCCCTATCTCTGCCTTCAACAACACCTTATCACGCAAACCAAAGGGCGGCAACCTGGGTAAGGATGGCACCACTCTCCTCATGAAATCCCCAACCTGCAAGTACCTGAAACCGTTTCCCCTGGGAAACTCATATTCTTCCTCCAGGTCCTCTAATTTCGCAAAGCTGCCCCCTATGAACAGGACCCCGAATCGCTCAATCCTTGCCTGTCACCGCCCCCGAAACCTCGCATCCAGCCCTTCCCCCGGTACAACCCTATGATTATCACAGATCGGTGCCCACACCGAGGAACTCTCTAGCCTGAGATGCTGCCCCCACACCCTCGAGGCTGACACCACCACTGGGCTCACACCTGGCTGGCGTGAATGCCAGAGGAGGTGCCATTAGTAATGCCGTCAAGCTCGTTCCCCGACAAGAGGCCGCCTCCATCCGCGCCCGAGACCTCACCCACTACCTATTTCCTAACCATAGCGATATTTGTTGCCACCCAGTTGTAATTCATTATATTCGGCAATGCCAAACCCCCCCCCCCCCCTCTCTCCTCGGCCCTGCTCCAAAAAAGCCCTTTTGACCCACAGGGGTCTTCCCCGCCCATACAAATCCAGATATCAGCGTGAGAACCTTTTTAAAGATTGACTTTGGGACAAAGATAGAGGGGGGGGTTCTGAAATACGAACAGGAACCTTGGCAGCACCATCATCCTCACTATCTGCACCCGTCCCGTCAATGACAGTGGCAGCACATCCCACCTCTTAAAGTCCCCCTTCATCTGCTCCACCAGCCGAGTTAAATTTAACTTATGCAACTGCGCCCAATCCTGCGTCACCTGAATGCCCTGGTATCTAAAACTCGCCCCCACTACCTAAAACGGCAGCTCCCCCAACCTCCTCTGCTGCCCTCTGTTCTCAATCGGGGACACCTCGCTCTTTCCCATGTTCAACTTGTACCCGGAGAACCGACCAAAGTCCTTGAAAATCCCCAGAATACCCCCAATGCCGCCCAGTGGATCCGAAATATGTAACACCAGGTCCGTATACAGCTAAACCCTATGCTTGACGGCCCTGCACCATCCCTCTCAATCCCTCGATACTCTAAGCGCCATTGCCAATGGCTCTATAGCCAAGACAAAAAGCAATGGGGAGAGCGGACACCCCAGCTTCATCCCACGGTGTAGCCTGAAATATCCTCACCCAGTTCGTCCACACATTTGCGGCCGGCGCTCTATACTGCAACCGGACCCAGTCCACAATCCCCTGCCCGAACCTGAACCATCCCAGCACCTTCCACAGATACTCTCAGTCCACTCGGCCGAAAGCCTTCTCTGCATCCATCGCCTCTGGGACGTCTACATCCTGCCCCTCCGGGGGCATCATAATCACATTAAGCAACCTCCTCATATTTGCCAACAATTGTCTCCCTTTCACAAACCCCATTTGTTCTTCACCTATCCCCCCCCCGGGACAAGATCCTCCAAGCGTGAAGCCAACACCTTTGCCAACAACTTAGCGCCAACATTCAATAACAGTGTCGGACAGTACGATCCACACTGCTCCAGATCCTTGTCCTTTTTCAATATCAGGGAGATGGATGCCTGCGACAGTGTAGGGGGGATTCACCCCCTCTCCCTAGCCTCATTGTATGCCCTCATCAACAATGGCCCCAGGTACCCCCAAACTTCTCATAAAACTCCATCCGGGCCTGGAGACTTTCCTGCATGCATTACCGCTATACCCACTGTTAGCAAGAAAAAAAAAATGTGTTAATAAAAAGATGTTCCAAGTTAAAAGCAGCACATGGGGAGTGGAAAACCAGTAGGCAAAGTGTTAAATTGTTGGATCAGCCAGAAACCTTAAGAAAACCTACACTCAGGGTAATTTAATCATCTTACAGGAATGGGGAACCCACATCAGAAGACTATGGCCCCAGCTTGTCTGCAGGAGCTTCATTGTTCTACCCAGACAATGCACTTGAACCCCCAAGTCTCTTTGGGCATCCACTGTACTTAACCTCTTCCCATTTTGAAAGTGCGCTGCTCTATCCTTTTTCCGTCCAAAATGGATAACCTCACATTTCCATCTGCCATAATTTTGCCCATTCACCTAGTCTGTTAATATTTGGATATATGACTTTCTACGCCTTCATCCAAGTCATTGATGATCTTCAACCACCAAACGCATAACCAAGGGGTAATATTACTTTATTCATGTGTGAACTTCAACTTCTTGGCAAACATTGCTTTTCAATTTCCTTACGCGTTTCCCCTCTTAACTATCCTTTCTGGAGATCACCATTTTATCTCAGTCAAAATCCAGCCTGGTACACATTTCTACAATTACTAAAAAATACATCATTCATGCAAATATTTTTAATTTCAAAGTCTGGTCAGACATATGGGTGAGCTATTCAACTGTGAGTGTATCACAGTAAATATGTTTTTTTTGTCAACTAAACAACTAAACAAATTCTCCAACACTGCTCCCCCCATGCGCAGATCTCTCTGCAGAACATCATGGATTATTTGAATCCTGGCTGTTTTTGAACGATGGCTACTGAAGGTCGAAATTTGCACACAGCAGCAGTCCAATGGTGCACCCCCTTGGTCTGCATGATTCAGATGTACATGTGCATTTACATGAACAGTGCAGTATGAGAGTTTAACTCTTGGGCTTCTCTCCTCTGCACAGTTCTGTAATTAAAACTACTATCATTAATCACCGCCCTTTGTTTCCTGTTATTTATTTAATGTATTATCTGCTTCTTCTTTATCCATATGTCTTACCAAGTCAATCCTGAAATATCCATAACTTCCATTATATTACCCTCATCAATCAACTGTGCTGCTACCTTAGAGAAAGAATCAAGCATGATCTGCCTTTCATAAACTTGTGTGGCTTAGAATTATGGAACAAGATGCATTACAGTGGCTACTGAAACAGTGTAAAAATTAATGTCATTCTGTTGCAGGGTGGTGTGCTATTCTCGGCAATTGTGGTACGATGCCGCAAGATGCTGGTCCCAGATGAAGATAACACTGCAGCATGACAGAATTTGGGAGTGGATTGTTGCGACAATGCAATAGGATGCAGCTGCAGACAGGCTGTTTTACCACACAGTTCAGCTCTCCTTATACAGCAGAAGACTCTGCTAGCATTAAACAACACCCCATAATGCGCCATAAATACATCAGACTGCACTGTACATCACATCTCCATGCAATGCATCACGCACATGGTGCCATTTGTATGTGTTCTGGACAAAATGGCCTTTTTTCATCACTTTAATTTGATAGAATGGAGTAAATCCCAAGTCTCCATTTTGAAGGAAGCATAGGTTTTGTTGTGGGGTGTTAGTTACAGCTCGGTAGATTTGATGAAACCTTTGTAGTCTGATGCATGATCAATGACCCCTAAAGCGAGGTTGTAGTCCAATTGAAGGCTTTAATAAGCTAGATGTTTCCCCCAGCAGCTCATGTACAGAAAGAATGCTGCTGGGGTAGAACGGGCTCTTATACCCCACCTTGCAGGGCGGAGCTACCATACAGCTTGACCAATAGGAAACATACAATATCTACCAATGGTGTTCCAGCATTACCAGGTACCGTAATACCTCTACACAGACTACCACATTCACCCCCTGTTAAAAAAGAGTCCGGTGGGGTGGTGTTCTGGACAAAATGGCCTTTTTTCATCACTTTAATTTGATAGAATGGAGTAAATCCCAAGTCTCCATTTTGAAGGAAGCATAGGTTTTGTTGTGGGGTGTTAGTTACAGCTCGGTAGATTTGATGAAGCCTTTGTAGTCTGATGCACGATCAATGACCCCTAAAGCGAGGTTGTAGTCCAACTGAAGGCTTTAATAAGCTAGATGTTTCCCCCAGCTGCTCAGGTACAGAAAGAATGCTGCTGGGGCAGAACGGGCTCTTATACCCCACCTTGCAGGGCGGAGCTACCATACAGCTTGACCAATAGGAAACATACAATATCTACCAATGGTGTTCCAGCATTACCAGGTACCGTAATACCTCTACACAGACTACCACATTCCCCCCCTGTTAAAAAAGAGTCCGGTGGGGGTGGTGGATTGATATTACAACATGGTAACGTGGTAGAAATTATAGTTATGGAGGTACCGTAATACCTCCGTACAGTGTTTTTGTCTTATTGTCGTACTATTTACAGATTCACAATTAACTGCACGCACTTTAAAATGAAGCAATCAGTCGATCGGGGGCCCTGGTCGTCCTCTGTGATTGTCGAAGCTCTGGTGGTGATGCTGGTGGAGGCTCGGGCATCTGTGGCTCCGGGAGCGTGGCCTCGATCTCTGTGGCAGCTTCGACACCCGTAGACGGCGCTGGTGGGGAAAACGGTTGACCTGGGAAGGGAGCGTCTGCGGGGTGCGTCAGTGGGTGGGGGGTCCTAGACGAGGCCGGCGGAAGGACCGATCCTCCTGGGAAGGGGGAGGCTGTAAGGTGCCCCAGTGGGAGGGAGGGTGGGACTGGTGGCTGGGGTGTGCGTGGGGATCCGGCGGGCGCCAGGTCTCGTAGGGAGACCGTATCTTGCCGGCCGTCGGGGGTATGCCACGTAGGCGTATTGGGGGTTAGCGTGGAGAAGATGGATCCTCTCGACCAACAGGTCCGACTTGTGCGCCCGCACGTGTTTTCGGAGCAGGATGGGTCCGGGAGCTGCCAGCCAGGTCGGGAACGAGGTCCCAGAGGAGGACTTCCTGGGGAAGACAAGGAGACGTTTGGGAGGTATTTGGTTGGTTGTGGTACAAAGCAGTGACCGGATGGAGTAGAGGGCATCCGGGAGGACTTACTGCCAGCGGGAGACTGAGAGATTCCTGGACCATAGGGCCAGTAGGACGGTCTTCCAGACCGTTCCGTTCTCCCTCTCTACCTGTCAGTTTCCCCGGGGTTGTAACTGGTCGTCCTGCTCGAGGCAATGCCCTTGCTGAGTAGGAATTGATGCAGTTCATCGCTCATAAAGGAGGAACCCCTATCACTATGTATGTAAGCAGGGAACCCGAACAGCGTAAAGATGCTATGGAGTGCCTTGATGACAGTGGTCGCGGTCATGTCGGGGCAAGGGATGGCGAATGGGAACCGGGAGTACTCGTCAATCACGTTCAGGAAGTACGTGCTGCGGTCGGTGGAGGGGAGGGGGCCTTTGAAGTCCATACTGAGGCGTTCAAAGGGACGGGAAGCCTTTATCAGGTTCGCTTTCTCTGGCCTGTAGAAGTGCGGTTTGCACTCCGCACAGATTTGGCAGTCCCTGGTGGCTGTCCTGACCTCCTCGATGGAGTAGGGCAGGTTGCGGGTCTAGATAAAGTGGAAGAAGCGAGTGACCCCCGGGTGGCAGAGGTCCTCGTGGAGGGCTCAGATGCGTTGGCACATGTGCTGCGGGACAGGGCACCAGGAGGCTCGTTTAGCTTCCTGGGACGATACAAGATCTCGTAGTTATAGTGGAGAGTTCGATCCTCCACTGCAAGATCTTATCGTTTTTTATCTTGCCCCGCTGTGCATTATCGAACATGAAAGCAACCGACCGCTGGTCAGTGAGGAGAGTGAATCTCCTGCCGGCCAGGTAATGCCTCCAATGTTGCACAGCTTCTACTATGGCCTGGGCCTCCTTTTCGACGGAGGAGTGGCGGATTTCGGAAGCATGGAGGGTACGTGAGAAGAAGGCCACGGGTCTGCCGGCTTGGTTGAGGGTGGCCGCCAGAGCTACGTCAGATGCGTCGCTCTCGACCTGGAAGGGGAGGGACTCATCGATGGCGTGCATCGTGGCCTTTGCAATGTCTGCTTTGATGTGGCTGAAGGCCTGGCGTGCCTCTATCGACAGGGGAAAAATAGTGGATTGGATCAGGGGACGGGTCTTGTCCACATAGTCCAACTGAAGGCTTTAATAAACTAGATGTTACCCCCAGCAGCTCAGGTACAGAAAGAAGGCTGCTAGGGTGGCACGGGCTCTTATACCCTGCCTTGCAGGGCGGAGCTACCATACAGCTTGACCAATAGGAAACATACAATATCTACCAATGGTGTTCCAGCATTACCAGGTACCGTAATACCTCTACACAGACTACCACATAGTCTTCAGCAGGTTAACTGTAAGTCTTTAGTAACTGTTAGAACTATTTACAACTATCCAATAGAGGGTACAAGCTAAGAACTGTCTCTATGCTTGGGTCTTGTCTGCGGTTGTGTCCTAAACTACACTGACACTGAGGTATGGGTTATATGTTCTCTGACCTCACTGTGTGGGCGGTGCTACACTCAGTCCCACATTAACCCCATATCTGCCAGACCTTTATACTACACATCCCCCTTTATCCAATGGATGTAGTGTTATACTAGTTCACTTCATGTCTTACATTATTATTACTATACTATCAGCATTACTATATTGTCACTACCCCATCTCCCCCTTTCAAGTTGTTGAATGCAAAGGTTCAGTTGGTTTGAAGGATTTCTCGCCCATTCACATCTCGTTCACACTACTGTCGGAAGAGCGGTATGATCTGTCACTGCTAGTTCCTTCTGTTGGTTTGGAGTTTGAACTGGCATCTGGGCATTTTTTTGTCCTTTTATTCCATTCCTTTGCATTAAACTGTACCTGGTTGTTTGGGCTGTTGCGTTTATCAGTGGTTGCTGCTATTCTCAATCATTTCTTGCAGGGTGGATGATATTTGTCTCTTTCTCGCTTTGCTTAGTCTTTCTAGCATTGTGTGGCTTGACTTGAAGTCCCCTGTGGCTGAACAAGAACATTCCCATGATGAGAATGCAGCACAATGATGCGCAAAAATCTGCATCTCGTCGTCGGCAAAGAACGGCTGCGACAAGGTTCTAGGAAGTCTTTAGGCTTTGGCATGCGGGGAGTTGCAGCAAATGTTCAATGGTTGCAGTGTTGACTCTTTCACATCCTCCACTGGGGGTATTGGAGTTACCTCCTGGGTTGCTGGCTGGCCTGACCTTTCCAGGTTTTCTGGCACCTGCAATGAGAATGGGACAAACTTGCTTCACAAAGAGAGAAGACAGTTCAGAGCTGAAGTCCCAGTCTGGACACTTTTTTTTGCTCGGCAACTTGCAGTTCTGTATGACTAACAATGGTTGCTGTGACATCATCTATTGACTTGAGAAGATCCAAGGCTATGAAGGTATCCTTCCTCAGGATAGAGAAAGGCTGGTTAGGGAAGGCAAACATGTGCTTGAAGAATTCTTCCCACCATACCTTAGTGGTTCCAGGAACATACTAATAGCTGGAAGTCAGATGCCTCTGGGCCTATGATGAGATGCATCGATTGTTCAAAAGCAGAGCTCTCTCAGTCACGGTTCTGTTATGCTGGCTCTTGTGTCGAATTTAAAATTTGTTGAATGGCCATCATTCTGAAAATGAGAATCGACGTTCCAAAATGAGAAACCAAGATTTTGAACCTCACCCAGAAGCATGGCTGTGTGTCTTCGGGGTTTGCAGTCCCGACCTTGTGGATTATCTTTCGGCCCTTGGTGAATTTCAGAGTTCTTGCCTTGCACAGTTTGCAATCTTGTCCCATCCTGTTGCATTGGAAGGATTGGAATAAAGTTGCAGGACATTGATCTCGCCTATGGCCGCTCTGCTGGTCAGTTTGGGTAATGCTTTCTCAGACCCAGAGTGTCCTCGTGATGGGAATCTTCCCAAATATTTGTCAGATTGTCAGTTTCCGTCTGAAAACTAGCTTGTAGCTCTCTAGTTGCACAGCCAGGTTTCTCTCCAGATTCTCTGGCACTCAGTGAAAAGAGGATCTGGGGGCATGGTTTATGGTGTCACTCTGGTGGGGTGGAGCCTGACAGAGCCAGTAACGTCTTAGAGATCGGAGAGCCATCTTTAAAGGGCTCCCGATCTGCGCATACAATAAAGGCCCCCCACCACCCCACTGACACAGAGGACTCCCCCCCCCTCTCCCTCTAAAAGCATTGGACCGATTTCCCGTTCCACATCTGGGCACTTCTCCTTCGCAGGCATCGCGTCAACCTGCCACGATAGGCACCGGGGAACTGCTCCTTCACACGCTTCGGGGCAATCTGACCTCATAACATCCAGGCTTGCCCCCACCATGCACCAAACAAGAATTGGGGCATGCCCCACCACCACAGATAAGGGGAATCCCCTAATAGGGCTCACAGAGGGTCTGTCCCAGCACTGTCACCCTGGCACTGACACCGTGGCACTGCCAGGCTGGCGCTATCCCCAGTATGGTGCCAGGGTGCCAGAGGGCATTGTGTGAGCATATCCCTCACCACCCGGTAGCCATAGTTACCCCTGTGCCCCAGTAAGGATTTGTGCCAATGTGACGTCACACCTGTTGGATGGGAAAATATGTTGAGGGTGGAAGTAGCAGCATTAAGCCTGCTAATGATATTATAATATATGCAAATAAGTGTCCCGCCTTTCCTGGTCATGGCCCTTGTAATAGGTCCACGGAGGCAGAAGTCCCTTCACCAGAATTCCTTTTATTTACAAAACCAACAGCCGAACAACCAGGTGCAATCAGCTTGCTGTCTACACTGGGAGTGCAGAGGATCTGACACTCCCTGTTACACACAGAGAAAGGGGTTCCCTGATTGGGCCATCGATCAGGGAGCTCATATTCCAATTGGCCAAAGTCAAAGGCCTGGCCTCAGTCATTACACCCTGATCACATCATTGGAGGGGGGTGGAGAAGATCAGAAACCAAAATTTCACCACAGCAAATTTTGTTTTTGGTCTCTCGCAAGATTTACTGGCCATTACGGGATTTGTATCTGCTCTTGTGGCTAGTGTCACTGCTAAATCATGGCCTGTGTCTTTGTTGCTGAACAGGCTGAACTGTGGGTTTGCCCCAAAGCCATCATTTATTTACTTCTCTTAAGGTGGTCCTGTGCTGCTCAAGGCTTTTGATTTGATTTGATTTATTATTGCCACATGTATTAGTATTGTTATGGGCCAGGGTTTAGAGAACCCCAAAGTGCATCATAGGGTTCACCTGACCCACAACTTTTAATAGATTGTGGTATGGGGAGAACACGGCCCACTCTACAGGTGTGGTACAGCAGAAATGGAAAAGTATTTTTAAAAGCAAAACAATGTTCATTCTATGAACTCAAGTTAACCTTTTTAAAACATACAGTGAACATCTTAGCAACCATTAATTCAAATACAACCCTCAAAGAATACAACACTAAGTAATTCTTAAGCTGTTCTTTTAACATCCAGAAGACTTTTAAAAAAAACTTTCAGCAGAAGCACATCATGTTAAAGTCACAACTAAGTTTTAAATCACCAAAGGATCGATTTACATTCTTTGGATTACAGAGAGAGACTCTAATACACCTTCTGGCTGTGACTGCAGCAATCCAGCTCTGAAAACGAAACTAAACCACATCCTACAGCAAGCAGCCTAAAACGAAAGCAAAAAGTTGACAGACAGCCCAGCTCCACCCACACTCTGACATCACTGATAAACACCCATTTCTTAAAGGTACATTTCTTAAACACCCACTTCTTAAAGGTACTCTCACATGACACCTCCCTCCAAGAAAAAAAATAAACCATCAACTTCAAGATGGTTTCATTCTTCACCTTTTCACCATCCTTCAAGAAATGCACAGAGTAAATATACTTTATCGTTTAAAAAAAAAAAACACACGCAAACAGGTATAATAATAGAGTAATAGAGTCCTTTTTTTTTTTTCTTCTTCCTCCAACTGAAATCCTTCTCGATTGATAGGTCTCTGCACGATCCGTCCATTTCACTAAACTTCGGCATTTCTCTTTAAAGTCAGATACTTTAGTTCAATCTGATCACAGAGTCCCTTGTAATTCTCCAACACACGAGCATCGGTTATCACAGCTTTCAGGCCATCAAATGCCTGTTGAAACTCCGCTGTCCACTGGAATTTGTTACGCTTCTTGAGCAAGTCTGTCAGTGGAGCAATCACGCTACAAAAAGTTTTCACCAATGTTCGAATAAATTCCCTCATGCCAAGAAATCACATTACTTACCTTCACCTTGAGGGTATTGAAAACTCCCTCAATAACTGTTGGTTTCACAACCTATGTGACCATTCGACCCTATCCGATTGTATGGTCAAGGAAAGTGACTTGGGCTTTTCCAAATTCACTTTTGGTGAGGTTTCTCACTAAACCCGCCTCCTGAAGTTGATCGAATAACTCCATCAGATGTTTTAAATGTTCTTTCCATGTCTGGCTGAAAATGACCATATCGTCGATGTATACCGCACAATTGGGTAATCCTGAAACGACTGTATTAGTTAACTGTTGAAATGTGGCTGGGGCATTTTTCAGGCATAACTTTGATTGGTATATACCATCTGGAGTCACAAAAGCTGAAATCTCCTCTGCCCTTTCGGATAAAGGTACCTGTCAGTAACCTTTAAGTAAATCCAATTTGGAAATAAAAGCTGATTGTCCCACTTTCTCAATGCAATCCTGCAAACGTGGGATAGGATAAGAGTCCGTTCTTGTAACTGCATTAACCTTTCTATAGGCCACACACAACCGTTGGGTACCGTCTGGTTTTGGTACCATCACTATGGGCGAGCTACATTGGCTACAACCCACTTCAATTATGCCATTTTTAATCATACTCTCAATCTCTTTGTTAACCTCTGCCAATTTCAAAGGGTTAAGTCTATATGGATGTTGTTTAATTGGAACAGCATTTCCCACATCTACATCATGTATAGCCATTTTAGTATTTCCCAATTTATCTCTACAAACGTGCCCACATGATATCAATAACTCTTTCAGGTCACTTCGTTTTTCCTCTGGAAGGCAACTCAACAATCTATCCCAATTTTTAAGAACATCCTTGTTTTCCAATTTAATTTGAGGTATGTCAAATTCACAGTCACCTGGATTAGGTTTGTCACTTTGAGTTAGAATCATTAAAACCTCCTCCTTTTTCTCTCCTTCCCTTTCAAAGTACCTTTTAAGCATATTCACACGACACACTCGGTGATATTTTCTTCTTTCTGGTGTTTTTACCACATTATTCACCTCACTTAATTTCCTTTCAATCTGATAAGGTCCACAAAACCTTGCTTTTAAAGGTTCACCTACCACTGGTAATAACACTAAAACTTTATCTCCACTGGCAAAACTACGAACTTTGGATTTCTTGACCGTTACCCGTTTCATCACATTTTGTACAACTTTTAAATGTTGTTTAGCCAATTCACCTGCTCTATTTAATCATTCCCTAAAATTTGACACGTAATCCAATAATGTAATTTCCGATTTCTCACTCACCAATTTTTCCACAATCAATTTAAGTTGTCCTCTTTCCTCATGACCAAATATTAGTTCAAAAGGACTGAATTTGGTTGACTCATTTGGTGCATCCCTAATTGCAAACAGTACGAATGGAATCCCTTTATCCCAATCCTCTGTATAATCTTGACAATAAGCCCTCAACATTGTCTTTAATGTCGGATTCCACCTTTCTAATGCTCCCTGTGATTCTGGATGATACACAGTTGATTTAAATTGTTTTATTCCTAAGCTATCCATAACTTCTTTGAATAAGCTTGAGGTAAAATTTGATCTTTGATCCGATTGTATTTCTGTGTGTAGTCCATATCTATTAAAGAATTTAAGTAACTCCTGCACAATCATTTTAGCTATAATATTACCTACTGGAATGGCCTCTGGAAACCTAGTAGACACTTCCATTATAGTCAAAAGATATTGATTCCCACTTTTTGTTTTAGGAAGCGGTCCTACGCAATCAATTGGGACCTTTGTAAAAGGTTCCTCAAATGCTGGAATGGGTATTAAGGGTGCTGGTTTTATCACTGCTTGAGGTTTCCCTATCACTTGACATGTGTGACATGATTGACAAAATTTAACAACCTCTTTCTGTAGTCCAGGCCAATGAAAATGTTTCTGGGTTTTAGCTTGAGTTTTCCTTATTCCTAAATGACCTCTCACTGGTATCTCATGTGCAACTCGCAACACCTCCTTTCTATATCCTACCGGCAATACTACTTGATGAACTTCTACCCACTTTTCATCCGCCTGCATATGTAAAGGTCTCCATTTTCTCAGCAAGGCATCACTTTTATGGTAATAACACTCCGGTGTACACTCAGATTCCTCTTCCACGTATGCTTTCTGATACATCTGTTTGATTTCTATATCTTTTTGTTATAACTGCCAATTTTCCAGAACTAGAAATATCCGCCTCATCCGCCACCTGTTCTTGTTCTTTTTCAACCATCTGATCAAAAATCGTTTCTGATAATTGCACTTCAACTTCATCTTCACTCTTTGATTTCTCCTCTTGTCTTAACCTGTGACTTTGCGACCTTGTTACTACACAATCCGGAAAAATCCCAGGACATTCGTCCTTCACCACTTCAGTTGTCTGATTTTCCACTGGCTTATCAACCACAGTAGGCATCACACCCACCTGCGATCCAGCTGTATCATTATCCAAGATAAACTGTATTCCTAGACAAGATATTTTCTCTATTACTCCTACCACCACTTCACCACTCTTCACTGGACTTTCCAAACTTACCTTCTATAATGGAACACTACTCCTCACCCTGAATTCCACATATTACCACCTTTTCTGGCAATATTCTTCCCAGACTACATAACTCCTCATCTCTTTCCATTAAAGATGGACGAGCTCCCGTACCTCTTAAAATTGTGACTTCTTTACCTGCTCCTCCTGATACACATGAGTAAACTTTTTTTAGGTTTTTTACACAGAGGGTAGTGGGTGCCAGGAACTCGCTGCCGGAGGAGGTGGTGGAAGCAGGGACGATAGTGACATTTAAGGGGCATCTTGACAAATACATGAATAGGAATGGAATAGAGGGATATGCACCCAGGAAGTGTAGAAGATTTTAGATGGGTTGCATGGTCAGCGCAAGCTTTGAGGTCTGAAGGGCGTGTTCCTGTGCTGTACTTTTCTTTGTTCTTTGTTCTTTACCCGCACAAGTAAACTCTTTAAAGAGATCTGGCACCTTCTTATCAATCACCTCTTGATCAGACTGTACAGTCTTTTGCACCTCCTTCGCTTCACTTGAGCTTTTCTTGACCATTTTCACAAAACCTTATCTTATATTACCACACCACCCTTCCCAGTGCTTTTCTTCAACCACCAACACTGTGACTTTACATGGCCTAGTTTAGTACAGTGAAAACATTTGAAATTTGTCATTTCTTTTCCACCCTCCTGGATTTCTTTTTTAATCTGAGGTACACTCTCCTTATTATCTCCCATCAGATCACCTTTACCTTTACCACTTGAGTATTTCTCATGTCCCCAGTTTCTATCCCTCACAAGCTGAAACTGATGTTGGAAACCAAGCTTTGATTTATGAACTAATTCATAATCATTTGCCATTTCTGCTGCTAATCTCACAGTTTTAACCCTCTGCTCTTCCACATGAGTTCTCACTACATCAGGAATTGAACTTTTAGACTCCTGCAAAAGTATAATTTCTCTGAGAGCTTCAAACGTTTGATCTATTTTCAAAGCCCTTATCCACCTATCAAAATTACTCTGTTTGAGCCTTTCAAACACCATGTATGTTTGACCAAATTCTTCCTTAAATTTCTAAACCTTTGTCTGTTAGCTTCAGGCACTAGTTTATATGCACCTAAGATGGATTTTTTCACCTCCTCATACGACCCAAATACCTCCTCCGGTAGTGATGTAAACACTTCACTAGCCCTCCCTACCAGCTTTGTTTGAATCAGTAATACCCACATGTCCTGTGGCCATTTCATTTGTTTAGCCACCTTCTCAAATGAAATGAAAAAGGCTTCTACCTCCTTTTCGTCAAACCTTGGCAATGCGTGGACATATTTAAATAAGTTCCCACCAAGCCTTCGACTTTGACACTCTTTCTCACTATCCTCATCACTATCAACTGTACGTTTCCCCTTACTTCTGTCAATTTTAACTGACTGTCATGTTTGATGGCCATTTTCTGAAGTTCAAACTCTCTCTGTTTATCTTTTTCCCTGATCTGTATCTCCATTTCTCTATTTTTTTGTTCTGCTAGGGCTATTCTTTCTGTTTTCCTTTTTCCACTCTCTTTTTCATCTTCCTTTTGTATTCAAGCTGCTTTAATTCTTTCTCATGTTCCATTTGTTTAATTTGTAACTGAATTTTTGCCATTTCCAATGTGTCAGACTGTATCTCAGGCAACTTTAAATGCTTACCACTGCCATAATGACCTCATCTTTTCACATTTTGTCAGGTAATGTTAACTGCAATGTTTTTGCCAAATTTAACAGTCTGCTTTTAGTCTCTGTCCGTAAGGTACTGCGTGTGACCGTCTCCACCTCCAAAAACATCAGAGCCTCTGAAAGAGCCATTGTCCACAACACACTCCCTACTTAAACTAAAATACCAACCTGAAAAGCACCCACAATATGCTCACCCCTCACTATCTTTAAGTTCACTAAGCCAATCCAATAGATAGACTTTTATCCCCCTCAAGCCCCCAATTTGTTATGGGCCAGGGTTTAGAGAACCCCAAAGTGTATCAGGGGGTTTACCTGACCCACAACATTTACTAGATTGTGGTATAGGGAGCAGATGGCCCACTCTACAGGTGTGGTACAGCAGAAATGGAAAAGTATTTTTTGAAGCAAAACAATGTTTATTCTATGAACTCAAGTTAACCTTTTTAAAACATACAGTGAACATCTTAGCAATCATTAATTCAAATAGAACCCCAAAGAATACAACTCTAAGTAATTCTTAAGCTGTCCTTTTAACATCCAGAAGACATTTAAAAAAAAAACTTTCAGCAGAAGCACATCAGGTTAAAGTCACAACTAAGAGCAGTTATTAGTTTTACATCACCAAAGGATCGATTTACATTCTTTAGATTACAGAGAGAGGCTCTAATACACCTTCTGGCTGTGACTGCAGCAATCCAGCTCTGAAAACAAAACTAAAACACACCCTGCAGCAAACAGCCTAAAATGAAAGTAAAAAGTTGACATACAGCCCAGCTCCACCCACACTCTGACATCACTGATAAACACCCATTTCTTAAAGGTACATTTCTTAAACACCCATTTCTTAAAGCCACTCTCACATGACAGTATACAGTGAAAAGTATTGTTTCTTGCATGCTATACAGACAATGCATACCATACATAGGGAAGGAAGGAGAGACACAAAATGGAATGTTACAGTCATAGCTAGAGTGTAGAGAAAACATCAACATAATACGAGGTAGGTCCATTCAAAAGTCTGATGGCAGCAGGAAAGAAGGTGTTCTTGAGTCGGTTGTTACATGACCTCAAACTTTTGTCTTTTTTCTGACGGAAGGAGATGAAAGAGAGTATGTCCGGGGTGTGTGGGGTCCTTAATTATGCTGAGGCAGCGGGAATTATAGACAGAGTCAATGGATGAGAAGCTGGTTTGCTGATGGACTGGGCTATATTCATGACCTTTTGTAGTTTCCTGCGGTCTTGGGCAGAGCAGGAACCATACCAAGCTGCGATACAACCAGAAAGAATGCTTTCAATGGTGCATCTGTAAAAGTTGGTGAGAGTTGTAGCTGACATGCCAAATTCCCTTCGTCTTCTGAGAACGTAGAGTCGTTGGTGGGCTTTCTTAACTATAATGTTGGCATGTGGGAACCAGGACAGGTTATTGGTGATCTGTACACCTAAAATCCTGAAGCTCTCGACCCTTTCCACTTTGTTCCCATTGAGGTAGACAGGGGCATGTTCTCCTCTACGCTTCCTGAAGTCGATGAAAATCTCCTTCATTTTGTTGACATTGAGGGAGACATTATTGCCGTCAAACCAGTTCACCAGATTCTCTATCTCATTCCTGTACTCTGTCTCGTCATTGTTTGAAATCTGACCCACTACGGTGGCGCCATGAGCAAATTTCAAAATCGAGCTGTAGGGGAATTTAGCCACACAATCTTAGGTGTATAAGGAGTGTAGTTGGGGGCTGAGGACACAGCCTGTTTAACTATTCAGATAGCCTTTTCCAGGGTTAGATCTTGCTTTGCTTGCAGGCGGTCAGAGAGTGCATGATTCACTACGCCTTCCATTGTTCTGTCTCTAATATGCTGTGATTCTAAATCTACGTTCTTGCAACCTTCTGACATGCTGTACAGATCATTGATGAATGAATCAATAGGTTCACCTGGCTGTTGGACTCTCTTATTGGATTTAGCACTTTCAAGTATTTTATTTCTTTTTAGATAAAAATGAAGGGTAAATTATTTTCGTACCTCTTTGAATTTTGTGGATGATTCATTAATTCTCTGTCTTGCAATAATCTTGCCCATTATCAGGCCTTCCAAGTAAAGTAGTGTGTCCACCTGCTCTTCTTCCGACATTTTTATTTAAACCTGAAGCGATATTGCATCTGAAGAATCTATTCATCCAAAGTTCCCAATTTTGTGATTGATCTTTCCCTTGCATTGATCCAAATTGACTTGTAAGTGTGGAATTTTGCTCCATGTTCAAAGTGTATGTTTAAGAGCTGTCTGAATTTCAAGATGATGTCACCAATTGTTCGGAGACATACATAGAAACACAGAAACTCGAAGCAGAAGAAAACCATTCGGCCCTTCGAGCCTGCTCCGCCATTCAATATGATCATTGCTGAATACCCTGACCCCACCTTTCCTCCATATCCCTTGATCCCTTTAGTCCCAAGAGCTATATCTAATTCCTTCTTGAAATTACACAATGATTTGGCCTCAACTACTTTCTGCGGTAGCGAATTCCACAGATTCACCACTCTCTGGGTGAAGAACTTTATCTTCACCTCAGTCCTAAAACGTTTACTCCTCATCATCAAACTATGACCCTAGTTCTAGACTCCCACATCGGGGGTGGGGGGTTGGGGGAGGGGTGGGGTGGGGGAGGGAGGGGGGGTGCACAAAGGGATTTACCTTGCTTGCCAATTTTGGCAGTATCTGCAACATTGGCGATGATGCTTAGCTTGAATTTTTTTTTAACAATGCTGCCTGGGTCACCAGCCTGCTGATTTCTCTTGTTCGGCATTTAATTTGGACAAGCTCAAAAGCCACATGATCAGGCTGTTAATCAGAGATCAAGTTTGATCATTGGGCTTCTTTCAAACTGCTTTTCTTACACCCAATTACATTTAAAAATTCTCAGGACTTGCTGCAGCCTGGAATTTTAAAAGATTTAGCTCATCCTTGCAAGTTGTGTTGACTCTGCACTCTGAAGCTGGGCTTCCAAAGGAGAATTACTGGAGTCTTCTATCCTGTTGCAGTAAGGTATTTTAAAACATTGCCTTCAGTTTTCAAGCCTTGCTGTGGGACCTTATCCTGACAATTTTTCCTATTGTAGCCACGTAAAATGGCTGCGTCCCGATTAATCTGGCCAAAACCCAGTTTGAAATGGCTAACCCGAAAGGCTGCTGGGAAAAACAGCTACCAAGACACAAGCAGGCAGCTGCAGACAGTATTGCATATTCGGCTCTGGGGAAATTGGCCCAGATCGATACTCAGCCCATCAACCCAGATATTTGCAGTTACATTCAGGACTGTTAGCAGCCCATCTATCCAGACATCTGCAGTTTAATCAGCTATCCCCGGGGACAATTGCAACATATTAGCAATTGAATACCGGGCCAGACCTGTCGGCGCCTGCAGTGGCCGAAACAAAGACAGGTGAACGACCACCCCCCCCGATTGAGGAATCGCCTCCCCATTGGACACATCGACCCCAGGGATTGGGGACAAATCCAATCACTTGGGACTCAGGGTCAAGGGCCGCCCCGGGAGGCGGGAAGCCCCTGGGCCCTATAAAAGTGAGGGGCCAAGTTCAGATCTCGCTCTCTCTCCTCTTCGCCTGCTCGAGACCTTCGCAAGACCAGCAACCGGCAACTGTAAGTTTGAATCCAGCGATCGCTATCCGGTAGAGACACCTAGCCACCGACCTGTAGCAGCCTTTTTGAATCCCGCGGGCCAGATCTGATTGGACAAGCCATTTGTTTCCCTGACCTGGCGGGCTCTTCCTAAGTTAAGTATTGGCCAGTAGTGATAGGTTTATTATATAGAAAGTAGTAATAGGGTATTAATATTGCTTGTTGTATATAATAAATGACCGTTGTTTTAATCCTTACTAAGCGGTGTGCTGTATTATTAATCATAACCTGCATTTGAACCACGTGGCGGTATCATAAAGATACCTGGCGACACGTGAGCAAAGGTGACGTAATCAGAGCAAATAGACTAAGGCTAAAAAGAGCAACACTATACTTCTGGAGAGACTGGAGCATCTATTCAAGTCAGAATGCTTTGTTGAATTTTCCTCAATCTTCCGGCATTTCGATTCACCTCTGCAGTTTAGCAGAGTTTTGGGTTTTATTCCTCTGCTGCTACCATGCTCTGGGTGTTGGTTACATCTTGGTAGGTTTGATTAAGTATTTGTAGTCTTCAGCAGGTTAAGTGTAAGTCCTAAAGTTACTAACTACTAACACAATTTAGAAATATATAGTAAAGGGTACAAGTTAGAAGCTGCTTAGGTCTGCACGTGGCTCTGTCCAATACGCAGGTCATGTGTTCTCTTACTCCACTGTTTGGTAGTCCCACCTCAACCCTAATTTGTGTCAGACCTTTGATACCTCGTTTTCTTTATCCCTATTTGAACAGTTACACATTATTCCAAGGTGACATGATGCATCACCTACTGGCAGGAGGCAAGATTGCTCCAGCTGTGTAACTGTTGCGAGCTTTGGGTAGAACAGAAGCCCCTACTGAGCTGAACAATCATTTTGTTCTGACAACCTCACTGTTTTATTGAAGACAAAATACACTCTAAAACAGTGCTGATGTGTAGTCACGGAAAATCTTGTCATTTTGGATTGGTTTTCAGAACAATAATTACTTATATTTTCTAATATAACTATGTTTCCCTACTTTGATAATTTATTTTGTTCCCCAGTCGTTGTGTAATATAATCACCTCACAGTAGATGCTAATGTCTATTGCTGATCTTCCATGCTCTGATTTATGTTCCTGATACACGCAGTGTGTCGCCATTGCCAAATTATGCAAATTCATTACAAAACAAAATACACCAACATCTGTGGGAGAAATTGAGACAAAGGCTTTGAAGATTTATTACGATGAGAGCATAGCCTAAACGATGCCCCATTTACAGACAAGTGGCTCAAGGATAGGTCAGCCGAGATTGATTATGTGCTGAAAGACTTTTCAATCCAGCAAGGTGGCAGCAGAGAGCTACAGGATAGGAGGAGCTTTGGGGGGGAATACTTGGCACAGATTCATTAACTATTTGTTAACTAAATACTTCAATCCCCGTGGCCAATTAGTTACGAGTTTTACCAATTCTTGCTGGTTGACCTGCTCAGAGTTGGCTACAGTCATAACCATTTAGCAAATACATTGTCATATTCTGGCATTAAGTAACAAGAGAGGTCAATGTATCAGAAAGGGAATTACACACCGTGTATTTATAAAATTGCATTGGTGCATTAAAGATCCTAAATATTTATATGCAAACAATGTATAATTCATTGATGCAAAGCCATCTTTCAGTAATAGATCGCTCAGGTAATATTCAGAATCGAATCATTGACAGCATTTAACCTATCATATCCCCAAAAGCTACCAGTGAAAAACTCATCTGCTTGATCCCATTTTTTCCCTCATGCCCCTTTGGTTTTAAACATTCAACGAGTAAGCTTTGCGCATGTGAAGTCAAGACAGCCCGAGTGAATGAGACAGCCAGAGTAGGGATTGGAACTGAGTCATTTGGAACAGTGTGGTAATTCAGTGCAGAGTGAGAGGAGGTGCTTATTTTTCTCCCTTTTTGTTTTGTTTTCTTTCTTCTGGCTTTGTAACTGGTAATCTGCAGGGAGAGATCCCAAGTGCATTCCAGGAAGGTAAGTGATACAAATACCTTTTCAAATTGTGGGGGGGAACAACTGAAGTGACATCACAGTAAAGCTATGACCTGATTGGCTGGTAGGGAATCTGTTACATTTTGGAACGAAACATTGAAAAGAAAAACTGATTAAAACTTATTAATTAACTAGGTAGAGGAGTAACGAAACCTGAGGGCGGAGATTAGTATTTAGTATTTAATTTTACAGTAAAAATCTAGCACCAGGGCCATATAGTTAGTTGTAACTTAATCTAACAATAATTGAAGTATTTATTTTAAATTAATTAACCAGTGGTTAAATGTCACTCAGCGGGGTGCAGTGCTCTAACTGTGAGATGTGCCAGATCTGTGACGCTTCCAGCGTTAAGGCCAACTACGCCTGCAGCAAGTGTAACCATTGACAGCTCTTCACAGACCGCATGGTTCGGTTGGAGCAGCAGTTAGATGCACTTAGGAGCATGCTGGTGGCGGAAAGTGTCATAGATAAGAGTTACAGAGACGTGGCCACACCCAAGGTGCAGGCAGACAGGTGATTTGCCGCTAGAAAGAGCAGACAGTCAGTGCAAGAATCCCCTGTGGTTGTCCCCCTCTCTAACAGGCATACCATTTGGATACTGTTGGGGAGGATAGCCTATCAGGGGAAAACAACAGCAGCCAGAACAGTGGCACCACAACTGTCTGTTACTCAGCAGGGAAGGGCAAAGTGCAGGAGAGCAATAGTTATAGGGACTCTATGGTAAAGGGCACAGATAGGCGCTTCTGTGGAAATGAAAGAGGCTCCAGGATGGTGTGTTGCCTCCCTGGTGCCATGGTCAAGGGTGTCTCTGAATGAACACAGGACATCCTGAAGGGGGAAGGTGAACAGTTAGAGGTCACAGTACACAAATGTACTAACGACATAGGCAGAGAGAGTGACGAGGTCCTGCAGAAGGAGTTCAGGGAGTTAGGCAGTAAGCTAAAAAGCAGGACCTCTAGGATCGTAATCTCAGGATTACTCCCTGTGCCACGTGCCAGTGAGGCTAGAAATAGGAGGATGGTGCAGCTAAGCACGTGGCTAAACCAGTGGTGTAGGAGGGAGGGTTTCAGATTTCTGGACCATTGGGATCTCTTCCGGGGCAGGTGGGACCTGTACAAGAAGGACGGGTTGCATCTAAACTCGAGGGGCACCAATATCCTGGCTGGGAGGTTTGCTAGTGTCACTCAGAAGGATTTAAACTAGTATTGCAGGGAGGTGGGAACCAGAGCGTGAGCTTAGAAGGTGTCATAACTGAAGGGGAAATAAAGAACAAAAATAAGAGAACAACATCACCCTCAGGCAGAGGAGCAGCTTGTGGTTGAGCCCACTAAGGAACAGGCAATTCTGGATCTGGTGATGTGTAATGAGGCAGACTTGATTAGGGATCTTAAGGTCTTAAGGTGAAGGAACCCTTAGGGAGCAGTGACCACAATATGATAGAACTTACCCTGCAGTTTGAGAGAGAGAAGCTGGAATCAGGTGTAATGGTATTACAATTAAATAAAGGTAACTACAAAGACATGAGGGAGTAGCTGGTTAGAGTTGATTGGAAAAGGAGCCTAGCAGGGAAGACAGTGGAACAGCAATGGCAGGGGTTTTTATAAGTTATTCGGGAGGCACAGCAGAAATTAATCCCGAGGAGGAAACATGCAAAGAGGAGGACAAGGATCCCATGGTTGACGGGGGAAGTTAAGGACAGCATAAAAGCATAAGAAAAAGCATACAAAGTGGCGAGGATTAGTGAGAAGCGAGCAGAGGACAACTAAAAAAGCAAAAGCAATAAGGGGAGAGAAGATGAAATATGAGTGCAAGCTAGCTAGTAATATAAAAGAAGATAGGAAGAGTTTTTATCAAGAGGTAAGAGAGAGGCAAAAATAGACATTGGACCACTGGAAAAAGTGGCTGGAGAAGGAATAATAGGAAACAAAGAAATGGCAGATGAACAAAATACTTACTTTGCATCAGTCTTCACAGTGGAAGACACCAGTAGGATGCCAGAGCTCCAGGAGAATCAGGGGATAGAGGTGAGTGCAGCGGCCATCACTGACAAGAAGGTTCTGGAGAAACTGAAAGGTCTGAAGGTGGATGAGTCACCTGGACCAGATGGACTACACCCCAGTGTTCTAAAAGAGATAGCTGAGTGTTGGAGGGAAGAAAAACCTCAAAGCCTGTTTTTGACCACGTGGTGTTAGTAAAACTTTGTTTAATTCAGAAAAATTGTGTGCACACAGGAGAGGCAGACCCCGCGACCACCCTGCAGCTCGCAAAAGTCAGCTCTGATCATAGTCAGAATTACATGCATATATATTTAAAGTTCTTTGGAGTCACAAGCAGGTATTGATGTCACTGAATCATTCGGAACAATACAAAATGATCAGCATGCATATTTTCTGGTCCCCGTAATGGGAAAACGATGAAAGAATACAATGTTTCCTTACAATCTCCTGGGTTTGTGCTTAACATATTTAACTTCTAGAAGAGGTGTGAATGTGTTGGACAATGGATCCCTTAGACCTACTGGGGCCTCCTGTGTTTCCCTTTTCATATTCAAATGCTCTGTGAGATGATTAAATCATTTCCAATGTGGGTGACTTTAACCCCTTGCTTGCTGGTTTTCCCTTGGTATATGTTTAACCCCTTGCCTGCTGGTTTGCCCTTGACCTGTGCTATTACAATACTTTGAAACATTTATTATACCAATCCTGACACATACAGCAATTTCTTCCGCCAACACTTCCCCCTGATGGCACTTGGTAATATACATACCCAAGAAAGCCATATAAACACTCCCTTCTCTCTGTGTGCTTCCTTTGGTTGAAAACATATTTTAGCTATCTTGTGGATTTATCCACAGCACGGTAGCCTTGTGGACAGCACAATTGCTTCACAGCTCCAGGGTCCCAGGTTCGATTCTGGCTTGGGTCACTGTCTGTGCGGAGTCTGCACATCCTCCCCGTGTGTGCGTGGGTTTCCTCCGGGTGCTCCGGTTTCCTCCCACAGTCCAAAGATGTGCGGGTTAGGTGGATTGGCCATGATAAATTGCCCTTAATGTCCAAAATTGCCCTCAGTGTTGGGTGGGGTTACTGGGTTATGGGGATAGGGTGGCGGTGTTGGCCTTGGGTAGGGTGCTCTTTCTAAGAGCCGGTGCAGACTCGATGGGCTGAATGACCTCCTTCTGCTCTGTAAATTCTATGATAATCATGCCTGCTCGCCCATGGGTGACTTCCTACCGTTTTACTTATTTGTTGAAGACACCGGCTGCACCTGATCCCATCGGGTGGCCAGCCCTCCAGTTCCACAGAACATGTCCTAAGCATGGCTGTAAATTCCAGCCACTCCTTTCTCCTCCCCTCTCCCATCTCGGGCGAAGGCCATTGGGATGTACTGAGGGGTAATTGGCCTTTTCCCTGCTTTTCTTTGCTTGCAGCACATAACTGTTGCCCATATCAGTACAGCACATGTCCCCAGGGTTATCCCTAACCTCACTGTCTCCCATACGCCTGCTGAACGACCCCCTCCGAATATGTCCCACCAGTGGTGTGCCCCTGAGAGTCCTATCCTGATGGCAGTCTGGAGCGCGAAGTTCACCTGAGTTCTCTCCTTGCTAGTTTGTTCTGCAGACTGCCTGGCATAATCCTGCGCTAATTCTGTGGCGCGTTTCATTGCCTCACGAATTATACTGCCTGGTGTCTTGTCAATGTACAGGGAATCATCCCACCGGGCTCCGAATAAATACCCTGATGTGCTCCCTGGCAGGTGAAATTCTCCCACTGTCAATGAGTCTGTGACTTGCAAAAAGAAGCTATGGCTGCTACCACAGAGTAAACCCCCTGAGATGATCTCCGTCTCCGGCATTGTGAAGCACCACTGTGTCGGCCCCACCTGTGTAGCTTTGAAGGCTTCCCGTAAAGGCAGTATGTTGACCATCACTTTGCTTGTATTAGACAGGGGCTCGAGTGTTTTACATGCACACACGATATAATGTATTGATTCTGAACAGCACTCCGCAGTGCTTATGTATGCCAAACCTTCGCTGTGTGCAATGTACCCCCTGGGTCCAGTTCGATAGACCCAGCCCTCCTGTACTGTCCCCAGGGATTTGAACTTGTAACTGTCCTCAAAGGTGCCCTTTGTTTGACTTTCCTGAGGGACCGCCATTATGAATCTCATCCCTCCCTCAATTGGTTCGTCGCCTGGCCTGGTGACTACAAGCTCATTCCTGTCCTTATGTAAATTTAAGAGATTTAGCCTGTGTGGGGAGGCGAACAGATGCCACGGGATGGTTCCAAATCGTAAGTCTGTGATGTCAGCTTTGATACCGTCAATTGCATCCCTTGCCAATGTATGGGAAGCCCTGCCTTTCGCTTGCTCTTCTGTGGTGTCAATTATTCCTGCTGATAGCATATCGAAGACTCGCACTAGCCCTTCTCCTTGTAGGTTTATGGCAGTCAGTGCATATTCAGTCCCATAAGCTCCGTACTGCAGCCCCTTTCCTACTTCGGCTGCTACCCAGGAGGCATAACTGTTGGCCTTCGCTAACTGTGCTGAATTCATAACAGAATTTGCGCTGCCAAACAACCCACCAACGTCCCCTAGGATACTACGTTTGCTGCACCTGTATAACTTTGATTCTGGGGCGATCCTGTAGGTATAGTCGTCTATGGCTTCCTGCAGTCTGGTCTCTGCACAAATTATAGCACTAGGGTGATCATAGCATTTGGAGCGCAAAACGTCCAATAACCTTGTAACGTTATATGTGAATTCTAGCGACACCATGGTGATATCATGTAGTTTGGCTGCCCAATCCTAACTAAACCATCCGGGGGAGGTTCAACTATGTGGAGGCATTTTGTGGGCTTTTGATATCCACAAGTGCTGAGATTGTAACATCTTACATCTTTACATCCTAATCTGTCTATCACATGTGTGCAATATTCCTGACAGTACAACCCTCCAAGGCCGGGCTCCCACACAAAGGAGGAAAGACTGGCCCATCCGGCTGTTATATTTAAATACGGACCAAATACCCAAGCTTCCCCTTGTGATCCTTTTACATTACATGTAGAACTCCACATTCCCAAACCCGTGTGTACATCATAGATGCCTTTTATGCGCAAATGTCATTTTGTGCATCAGTCCAAGTAACAAAATCCCGAATCTGCCAAGGTGGCGAAACCTTGTCCTTCTCGGAGTTCCTGTAGAAATTGTTCTTCTCCTCTGTTGCTTTCCAATGTGTGGTCGCCGGTGGGAGCTCCCCGATTCGAAGTCCTCGTGGTCTTCCTGTCCCCCCTGTGGGGGCTGCGCGCCTTGTCTCGGGCGCCGGCCGACATCCTCCTCCCCGTATAGAATCTAGGAAGAAGGTGATATTAACCCCTCCAGCCGGGGGGAAAGTTAGATCTCTTTAAATTCTTTACACAACTTAAACTGGGTATAGTGTTTCCACCTCGGGAAGCCTTTCTTTTCAATTAAGGCACATGAATCCCCTGCAACAATCACTCCATGCGGGCCTCCTATCTGGGCTGTAAGCCTGCCCTTTCTGGAAGCACTTTAATCATGACTCTGTCCCCTGCCTTTGGGGTCTGGCTGCAGATGCAATCCCTTTCTTTTTCCCAATCTTTAATTCTCTGCATGTCTGTCACCTCCCCCGTTAGGCTACGCAGCTGTTAGCCAGGAGTCTGATAAACTTAAATACCATTTCCCTTGCGTTGCAAACTTCGGCACCTCCTGGCTCGCATTGGGCACAGACTATACGCTGCTTGATTCTGGCTATCTCTTTTAAACCTCTTCCTCCACCAGCACCTCACATTTGCTTAATCTTGTTATCTCCCTTGATGGGCACTATCCCATGCTAAGGCTTTTACTATGGTTTGTTTTATACACTATGGAGCTACCGAATGGTTTTTCTTTACACCAGATTTTTTTTAACATAGAACATAGAACAGTACAGCACAGAACAGGCCCTTCGGCCCTCGATGTTGTGCCGAGCATTGTCTGAAACCAAGATCAAGCTATCCCACTCCCTGACATTCTGGTGTGCTCCATGTGCCTATCCAATAACCGCTTGAAAGTTCCTGAAGTGTCCGACTCCACTATCACAGCAGGCAGTCCATTCCACACCCTAACCACTCTCTGAGTAAAAAACCTACCTCTGACATCCCTCCTATATCTCCCACCCTGAATCTTATAGTTATGCTGCCTTGTAACAGCTCCATCCACCCGAGGAAATAGTCTCTGAAAGTCCACTCTATCTATCCCCCTCATTATCTTATAAACCTCTATTAAGTCGCCTCTCATCCTCCTCCGCTCCAAAGAGCTTTTTCTCTGAATACAGTTCTTATTTACTTCATTTAGAATATTTAAACATTAGTTTTCCCGCGAGTGACTATCTTGTGAGTCTTCGGGCACGAGGACCCCGGTGGAGCTGTGCCATGTCAATTCCACCGCATTAGTTTCAAAGTAATTTTCTGCACAGAGCTCTGACTGCCCCTCGAGTAGAACTTCTTTTTGTGTTTATAATAAGACAAATTTTTTTTTTACTGGTTTACTACCTCCTAATACTGGTCACATTTGGTCCCCGTGTTTCTGGCCCCTTACTGCCTCAATGCCCCTCTCCACTATCCCAATATAGCGTGAGGGCATGTTTTAATTAATTTTTTCTTGAAAGCGGTATCCTGCTCCGGTCCCCATTCTACCTGCTCTCGGGACTGCCTACCCCCCTGAGGTCAGTGCTTGCAGCGTCCCCTCAACTCTGAGTACTTATACGCAAAGGCCCTACAGTAGTTGAATAGTCCTCAGTGCTTGCCTAGCCCCTCTTACGGTTTGGGGTTTGGGCATCTCAAAAATGGCTTTCTCCCTTTCTACTGGAATCTTCCTTTTCCCCTGTGTAATCTTAAAATAAAGTTAAAAATCCATAGTCTTCGCTGTATGAAATTCCCCGATCAGTAAATTTGATGTGTAGTGAGTTTACAGAGAAAATACAGAAATCGCTACAAATTTGGAACACACAGAACAACGTTTATAAATGGAGGTGCCCTCTAACAAAGGAGCACATGGGCTCAGTCCACACAGAATGCCTGGTCTTCGCATTTCAATTTCGATTCCTTTGTTCTCTCCTATTTTTTCAAAGAGAAGCCGAGACTATGCCGAGTTCAAACTAATCATTTACAAATCCCAATTTATACATTTTGATTTTGCTTTTTGTTTACTTCCTCAGAATTGTGTTCCAAATAACTTCCATAATGTTAATCATTATTACTGATTTTCTAAAGAACTTTCAAATACTTACCCCGTTTTAAATCTCACTTTAACTGTGTGGTAAACACCACTGTAACACACTACGCGTATTACGGTACTGCCACTGTATTACAGGTACCACAGTAATCCCAGCAGGCAGCGTATAAAAGTGTATGTTCTCCTGCGCTGCTCCCATTCTGGTTCCAGTTGCAGGAGGCACAACATCTTGTGCAATAAAGCCTCAATTGTTTCACCATTCTCGTCTCGTGGTCATTGATGGTACATCAATTTATTGCACAAGATTTTACGAGATGAACGTCTTAATCAAGCCTGATCACCTGGAGCGGAACCATCACGCAGTGTAAGCCACTGCCACCTTCGAGCACTGGCTAGCCTGCTTCGAAGGATGCCTCAGAGCAGCCACTGAAGAACTCTCAGACCCACAGAAGCTCCAGATCCTCTACTCACGGGTGAGCACAGAAGTTTTTCCCCTCATTCGGGATGCGCCCACCTGCACAGATGCAATGGCGCTACTAAAGGGACAGTACATCAAGTCGGTGAATCAAGTGTACGCCAGGCACCTCCTGGCCACGAGACGGCAACTCCCGGGGGAGTCTCAGGACGATTTTTTGCGGGCTCTACAGATTTGTGGAGCGCGACCTGCAACGGGTGTGGAAAGAAGGGCTGCTTTGTTTCCGTTTGTCAGGCCTGGTCAGTCGCCGCTGTTTCCAGGCCCGGCATCGCTACACCCCGCACGTGTGATCCAGGGGCGCCACCATCTTCTCCACCACAAGCCACATGCGGCCCGTGGGCGCCGCCATCTTTGATGTCGCCCGCCATGTGCGTCCCGTGAGCACCGCCATCTTGGACCATGCCTCAGGACCCCTGCTCGCCTGGCCATTCGCGGCCCGCCGATACCTCCGCCACCGCTGATCAGCCCGGGACCTCCCAACATCTTCCGCAGCTCGCTTCCATTACCCTTGATCAGTCTCGGCCCCGCAACCTCGTGACCGCTACGACGACGGTAAAGATCAACGGGCACGAGACGACCTGCCTCTTTCCTGTCTCCGGGAGCACAGAGAGTTTCATCCACCCTGCTATGGTAAGGCGCTGCTCCCTCACGGAACTCCCCGTCACCCAGAAAATCTCCCTGGCCTCCGGTTCCCATTCAGTGCAAATCCGGGGGTACTGCATCGCGACTCTCACCGTTCAGGGCGTAGAGTATAGCGACTTCAGGCTCTACGTCCTCCCCCATCTCTGCGCTGCCCTGTTACTAGGTCTCGATTTTCAATGTCACCTCCAAAGCCTTACTCTGAAATTCGGTGGACACCTGCCCCCCTTCACCGTTTGTGGCCTCACGACCCTTAAGGTCGAGCCGCCTTCACTGTTCGCAAACCTCACCCTGGACTGTAAGCCCGTTGCCATGAGGAGCAGACGGTACACTGCGCAGGACAGGACCTTCATCAAGTCAGAAGTCCAACAGTTTCTGTGGGAGGGGATCATTGAGGCCAGTAACAGCCTCAGGAGAGCTCAAGTGGTGGTAGTCAAGACTGGGGAGAAACACAGGATGGTCATCGACTACAGTCAGACCATCAATCGGTACACACAGCTCGATGCGTCCCCTCTCCCATGCATATCTGACATGGTCAATTAGATCGCAGTATCGAGTCTTCTCCACAGTTGACTAGAAGTCCGCCTACCACCAGCTCCCCATCCTCCAGGAGGACCGCCAATACACTGCATTCGAAGCAGATGGCCGCCTCTATCACTTCCTTAAAGTTCCCTTTGGCGTCACCAATGGGGTCTCGGTCTTCCAGCAAGAGATGGACCGAATGGTTGACCAGTACTGGCTGCGGGCCACCTTCCTGTACCGAGATAATGTCACCATTTGCGGCCACGATAAGCAGGACCACGACACAAACCTCCAAAATTCCTCCATACTGCCAAACTCCTTAACCTCACCTACAATAAGGAGAAATGCGTTTTACGCACCAATCGCTTAGCCATCCTTGGCTACGTTGTGGAAAATGGAGCCCTAGGGCCTGACCCCGACCGCATGCGCACCCTCCTGGAACTCCCCCTCCATCACTGCCCCAAGGTCATGAAACGATGCCTGGGGTTTTTCCCACATCACGCCCAGTGGGTCCCCAATTATGTGGACAAGGCCCGTCCACTCATCAAGTCCACAGTTTTTCCCCTGATGATGAGGCCCGCCAGGCCTTCAATCACATCAAGGCGGACATCGCCAAAGCCACGATACACGTGGTTGACGAGTCCCTCCCCTTCCAGGTGGAGAGCGATGCATCGGACGTGGCTCTGGCCGCCACCCTCAACCAGGCGGGCAGGCCCGTGGCTTTCTTTTCCCACACCCTTCATGCCTGGGAAATTCGGCACTCTTCTGTCAAAAAGGAGACCCAAGCCATTGTGGAAGCTGTGCGACATTGGCGGCATTACCTGGCCGGCAGGTGATTCACTCTCCTCACTGACCAATGGTCGATTGCCTTCATGTTTAACAATACACAGCGGGGCAAGATCAAGAATGACAGGGTCTTGAGGTGGAGGATCGAGCTCTGCACCTACAACTATGAGATCTTGTATCACCCGGGGAAGCTCAATGAGCCCCCAGATGCCCTATCCCGCGGTACATATCCCCGCGCACAAGAGGACCGACTCCGGGCTCTCCATAATGAACTCTGCCATCTGGGGGTCACCAGGTTCTTCCATTTTATCAAGGCCCGCAACCTGCCCTCCATGGAGGAGGTCAGGACCGTGACCAGGGACTACCCAGTCTGCACGCAGTGCAAACCGCACTTCTACCGGCCAGATCGAGTGCACCTGGTGAAGGCCTCCCGTCCCTTTGAGCGCCTCAGCATGGACTTCAAAGGGCCCCTCCCCTCCACCGACCACAATGTGTACTTTCTCAGTGTTATTGATGAGTACTCCCGTTTCCCATTCGCCATCCCATGCCTCGACATGACTTCTGCCATGGTCATCAAGGCCCTGTACAGCATCTTCACCCTGTTCGGTTTCCCCACCTACATCCACAGCGATCGGGGATCCTCCTTCATGAGTGATGAGCTGCGTCAGTTCCTGCTCAGCAAGGGCATCGTCTCGAGCAGGACGCCCAGCTACAACCCCCAGGGAAACGGGCAGGTGGAGAGGGAGAACGGGACGGTCTGGAAGGCCATCCTGCTGGCCCTTCGGTCTAGGAATCTCCTGGTCTCCCGCTGGCAGGAGGTCCTCCCCGACACGCTCCACTCCATCTGGTCGCTCCTGTGCACCGCTACTAATGAGACCCCTCATGAACGTGTGTTTGCCTTCCCTAGGAAGACCACCTCCGGGGTCTCGCTCCCAACATGGCTGACAGTTCCTGGACCTGTCCTCCTCCGGAAGCATGTGAGGAGCCATAAATCGGATCCCTTGGTTGAGAAAGTCCACTTCCTCCATGCAAACCCACAGTACGCCTACATGGCACACCCCGGCAGCCGACAGGACACAGTCTCCCTCCGGGACCTGGCACCCGCTGGGCCCCACCCACAACCCCCGACCTGGTACCGCTTCTCCCCCCTCCGGTCACCTCCCTCACCCCTGCGCCGCCCACCCTCCCGCCAGTGAACCTCACCGCAGCCCCCACCCCAGCAGGATCCGTCCCCTCACAGGATCCACTAAGGGGTGACGATGGAGAGGACAACATGCTCCCGGAGTCGCAGGTGACCACATCGGCGCCCACATCACCACCAGGACTGAGGCGATCGCAGCGGAGGGCCAAAGCCCCCGACAGACTAAATCTGTAATGTTGTTCCTCACCCCCGCCGGACTCTTTTTAAACAGGGGGTGAATGTGGTAAACACCACTGGTAATAATTCTTATTAAACACACACACTCATTCATCCACCGAGATCTCCACTCAAACGAAAGGAATTCAAAGCATTATACTTTCATTCATCTCAACCAACTCGACAATAAAAGTTTGAATTTGCAAAGAAAACACAATGTAAAGGTGGTCTCCATTTTTCTTTCTTCAAAACAGTAAATAAAACTCAAAGAAAAGGTAAATTCTCTCCCAAAAATATAAAGTAAGTTTAAACTCTTCTGAAGCCACAGGGGCTTTTCCACTACCCCAGAATCACCACGCTCATACTTGAACAATTGCTTTACAGCTTATCCTGCTCCTTAACCTTATATTCCTTTCAACCAATAATTGCCCAATTTATTTCACATATGCAGTCAGAAGATGATTGCAACCATTTCTGAGTTGTTAATTTAGCTCCCCTCTTTTTTTTTAACTCACAAGACATATCTCCCAATCTTTATCTCTGTTGTCTTGGTCTCTCTGACTGTCTCTTTGCCTGTTTCTCTGACTCTGTCTCTTTCTGTCTCTTTGTCTCTTTCTGTCTCATTGTCTCCCTGCTGCTCCTTTACCTTGCTGGTTATTCCTCACGTTTCTAAATTAATTTATTTAGAGCGACCTATCTTGTTACTTTGGACTACAATTTGTTTTTGGTCTGACCCGATCACCAAGCCTCAGCTGCGGTCCCCATTGTAAATTCCCGGTCTTATTGCCTGTTTTAGTATTTCTGGCCATCTCAGCCAGTCGCACACTTCTATCCTTGCTCCTCTCGTTGCCCGCCCCCCCCCCCACGGCTCAACCCTCTCACGGAATTATCCTTCCCGGCTACTCTTGCTCGCTAGTAGCGAGACCCTTCCATCGTTCAGCTTGTTCTTCTCCTCGGAATTAGGCTCTCTACGACCCCCCTCGAGGACTTCTACCTCGCAGATGTGGGCCGCCTATAACCCTCGCAGGATTCACGTCACAGTCTTAATTCAGACTTTCTACAATCACTACAGGATTTACTGTGGATCCCCTTCCCCAATTTTAAACCCCGGTTTCCCCCGACGATTTATTTAAACTTACACGGTCTGACTAAGTACCTTTTTTAAAAAAAAAATGTTTTATTAAAGGTTTTCATAAAATATCAATAACAAAATGAGAAAGACAAAAGAACCCAACAGGGTTAAGTACAAAACACAATCTAAAAAAGTAACCCCCCAAACCCCTCCCCCCCGTACCTGAATAATAAATTAACATTAACACCCCGACTTAAGACAACAGGTGTATACACCCCCTCAGACCCTTCCAGTGTAAATAACATAAACAAAAATAAAGTAAACCCCGCCCCCCCCGTACCCCCCGAGCTGCTGCTGCCATTGACCAATGTCTATCGTTCTGCCAGAAAGTCTAAGAACGGTTGCCACCGCCTAAAGAACCCTTGTACCGACCCTCTCAAGGTGAATTTCACCCTCTCCAATTTAATGAACCCTGCCATATCGCTGATCCAGGATTCCACGCTTGGGGGCCTCATATCTTTCCACTGAAGGAGAATCCTTCGCCGGGCTACCAGGGACGCAAAGGCCAGAATTCCGGCCTCTTTCGCCTCCTGCACTCCCGGCTCCTCTGCCACCGCAAATATTGCGAGCCCCCAGCCCGGTTTGACCCTGGATCCTACCACCCTCGACACCGTCCTCGCTACGCCCTTCCAAAATTCCTCCAGCGCTGGGCATGCCCAGAACATATGGGTGTGATTTGCTGGGCTCCCTGAGCACCTAACACACCTGTCCTCACCCCCAAAGAACCTGCTCATCCTTGTCCCGGTCATGTGTGCCCTGTGCAGCACCTTAAACTGTATGAGGCTGAGCCTCGCGCATGAAGAGGAAGAGTTCGCCCTCCCTAGAGCATCTGCCCACGTCCCCTCTTCGATCTCCTCTCCCAACTCCTCCTTCCACTTACCTTTCAACTCCACCACCGAGGCCTCCTCCTCCTCCTGCATCACCTGGTAAGTTTCCGAGATCTTCCCCACTCCCACCCACCCCCCCGAGAGCACCCTGTCCTGTACTGTGTGTGGCAGTAGCCGTGGGAATTCCACCACCTGCCGTCTGGAAAACGCCCTTACCTGTAAGTACCTGAAGGTGTTCCCCGGGGGGAGCCCGTACTTCTCCTCCATGACACGTGGAAGCTCGCGAACTTCCCGTCCACAAACAGGTCCCCCAACTTTCGTATCCCTGCCCTGTGCCACCCCGCAAACCCTCCACCTGTTCTTCCTGGGGCGAACCAGTGGTTCCCCCATAATGGGGTCCATGCCGAGGCCCCAATTTCCCCCTATGCTGTCTCCACTGCCCCCAAATTTTGAGGGCCGCCACCGCCACCGGGCTCGTGGAATACCTCCTTGGAGGGAGCGGCAGCGGCGCCGTTGCCAGCGCTGACTAAGTACCTTGACCATTACTTTAACTCCCGCCTTGGGGTTTTGGATTCGGAAGCAATCCTTCTCCTCCATGACACGTGGTGCGGTCGGGGTCACAAACCTGCCCTGTGGTTTTCTCCTGTTCCCATCCTGCGCGCGTCTTATAGCTGCTACTCTTGCCTCCTGTAATTCTTTACTCCCTTTGTTCCTTAAAATTGCAGTTGCAATTATTACCCCCTTCTCATACTTATTCTTGGTTTGGCCTACCCACCAGGCCTTCTGCTCAGCCGCGGGTGCGTCTGGGTTGTATTCTTTCTCCCTCATCTTTGTAATTAATTTACTATTGTGGGTTACAATCATCTGCACGATCGATCCCTCGGGCCTCCATCTATCTTGCTCTACCTTGCTCTTGCTGCCTGTTTGATCTGGCCATCTCTGCCGTTCACTCTTACACACACACACCACTCCTGCGGGGTTCCTCCTCCGCGGCTCTACCCTCTCGCGATTACTCCTGCGGCTACTCCTTTCTCACACTAGGTGAGCTTCTAACTCTTTCTCCCGTGATACTTCATCCTACAGGTTTTTACTTTTGACCAGGCACTTCAATTTCCAAAGCAAGTTCCTTAGCAAGTTTTCCTTAACTTAACTACCCGATCCCAACTTGTTTTCCCCCAACGATTTTTACCTCACCTCACACGGTCAGACTCTTCCTCCATTTTGTTTTTAAGATCTCAACTTACGGCCGGCCAACGACTAACGTGGCATCGCTCCTTAACTATGGGTGGTAGATTAAAAGATACTCACCTGATTTGGAGCCACATAGTCGCCAGTCATCCTGTGTTGATCTCCTGCCCTGACTACGCCAACTGTTGGAGGAAAGAAAAATCTCAAAGTCTGTTCTCGACCGCGTAGTGTTGGTAAAACTTCGTTTAATTCGGAAAAACTGTGTGCACACAGGAGAGACAGACCCCGCGACCCCCCTGCAGCTTGCACAAGTTAGCTCTGATCATAGTCAGAATTACACGCATATATATTTAAAGTTCTTTGGTGTCACAAGCAGGTATTGACGTCACTGAATCATTCGGAACAATACAAAGTGATCAGTATGCATATTTTCTGGTCCCCGTAATGGGAAAACGATTAAAGAATACAATGTTTCCTTACAATCTCATGGGTTTGTGCTTAACATATTTAACTTCTAGAAGAGGTGCAAATGTGTTGGACAGTGGATCCCTTAGACTTACTGGGGCCTCCTGTGTTTCCCTTTTCATATTCAAATGCTCTGTGAGATGATTAAATCATTTCAATGTGGGTGACTTTAATCCCTTGCTTGCTGGTTTTCCCTTGGTATATGTTTAACCCCTTGCCTGCTGGTTTGCCCATGACCTGTGCTATTACAATACTTTGAGACATCTTTATTATACCAATCCTGACACATGGGCAGCACGGTAGCATAGTGATTAGCACAATTGCTTCACAGCTCCAGGGTCACAGGTTCGATTCCCGGCTTGGGTCACTGTCTGTGCGGAGTCTGCACATCCTCCCCGTGTGTGCGTGGGTTTCCTCCGGGTGCTCCGGTTTCCTCCCACAGTCCAAAGATGTGCAGGTTAGGTGGATTGGCCATATAAATTGCCCTTAGTGTCTAAAATTGCCCTTAGTGTTGGGTGGGGTTACTGGGTTATGGGGATAGGTGGAGGTGTGGGCTTGGGTAAGGTGCTCTTTCCAAGAGCCGGTGCAGACTCGATGGGCCGAATGGCCTCCTTCTGCACTGCAAATTCTATGAAAAATATAGCAATTTCTTCCGCCAACACCCCCCCTGAAATTGTGGAGGCATTAGTGGTGATCTTTCGGCAATCACTGGAGGCAGGAAGGTTCCCAGAGGACTGGAAAGTGGCTAATGTAACACCATTGTTGAAGAAGGGAGGGAGGCGGGAAGAAGGCGTGAAATTATACGCCGGTTAGCCTGACTTTGGTCATTGGTAAGATTTTAGAGTCCATTATTAAAGATGAGATCGCAGAGTACTTGGATTGCATGATAAAATAGGACTGAGTCAGCTTGGCTTTGTCAAAGGGAGATCATGTCTGACAAATCGTTTAGAAGTCTTTGAGGAGGTAACAAGGAAGTTAGACAAAGGAGATCCAGTGGATGTGATTTATTTAGATTTCCAGAAGGCCTTTGACAATGTACCAGTTGTGCAGCCATGTGAAACTACTCTTAAATACATTTATAATAGCCCTTGCATATCTTACTTCTGTCACTGTTAGTTATTATTATGATATAATACCTTGGGCTTATTTAATGTTCTATACATAAGGCACCAATTGCTCCAAAAGGTTTTGGTAAATAATACATTGTGGGTTCATTTATTAAGACTTAGTACTTGAGAACAGTTATACATCGGTATAACTTCCGCAAGCCGGCGGAGTCCCTTCGGCCCCGGCTGGTGTGGCACCAAAGGCCTTCCATGCCAACTGGCGGGACGGCAACCACTCCGGCGCGGACCTATCCCCTAAAGGTGAGGGCTTGGCCCCTAAAGGTGTGGAGAAATCCGCACCTTTGGGGCAGCCTGAAGCCGGAACGGTTCACGCCACTCCATCCCGCTGGGACCCCCCGCCCCGCCGGGTAGGGGAGAATCCCGCCCCATGTCTGTCAAATCTGTTAGAGTTCTTTGAGGAGGTAACAACAAAGTTAGACAAAGGAGATCCAGTGGATGTGATTTATTTAGATTTTAAAAGGCCTTAGACAAGGTGCCACATAGGAGACTGTTAAATACGTTAAAAGCCCATGGTGTTAAGGGTAAGATCCTGGCATGGATAGAGGATTGGCTGACTGCAGAAGGCAGAGAGTGGGGATAAAGGGGTCTTTTCAGGATGGCAGCCGGTGACTAGTGGTGTGCCTCAGGGGTCTGTGCTGGGACCAGAATTTTTCACAATATACATTAATGATCTGGAAGAAGGAACTGAAGGCACCGTTGCTACGTTTGCACATGATACAAAGATCTGTAAAGGGACAGGTAGTATTGAGGAAGCAGGGGGACTGCAGAAGGATTTGGACTAGCTCGGAGAGTGGGCAATGAAATGGCAGATGAAATAGAATGTGGAAAAGTGTGAGGTTATGCACTTTGGAAGGAGGAATTTAGGCATAGACTATTTTCTAAATGGAGAAATGCTTAAGAAATCAGAAGCACAAAGGGACTTGGAGTCCTTGTTCACGATTCTCTTAAGGTTAATGTGCAGATTCAGTCGGCAGTTAGGAAGGCAAATTCAATGTTAGCATTCATGTCAAGAGGACTGGAATACAAGACCACGGATGTACTTCTGAGGCTCTGGTCAGACCCCATTTGGAGTATTGTGAGCAGTTTTGGGCCCCATATCTAAGGAAAGATGTGCTGGCCTTGGAAAGGGTCCAGAAGAGGTTCAGACAAATGATCCCTGGAAGGAATAGGTTGTCGTATGAGGAACGGTTGAGGACTCTGGGTCTGTACTCATTGGAGTTTAGAAGGATGAGGAGGGATCGTATTGAAACTTACGGGATACTGCGAGGCCTGGATAGAGTGAACATGGAGAGGATGTTCCCACTTGTAGGAAAAACTAGGACACAATCTCAGACTAAAGGGACGATCCTTTAAAACAGAGATGAGGGGGAATTTCTTCAGCCAGAGGGTGGTGAATCTGTGGAACTCTTTGCCGCAGAAGGTTATGGAGGCCAAATCACTGAGTGTCTTTAAGACAGAGATAGATAGGTTCTTGATTAATAAGGGGATCAGGAGTTATGGGGAGAAGACAGGAGAATGGGGATGAGAAAAATATCAGGCATGATTGAATGGCGGAGCAGACTCGATGGGCCGAGTGGCCTAATTCTGCTTCTATGTCTTATGGTCTTATGATCTATTACCTTTCCTCTTAAATGTTATGTGAATTCTACTTCCACATCATTTCTAGGGATCAATCAACTTAACAATCATTATGTACAAATGTTCTCCAATTTTCCTTCATTCTTTTTGGCTATAATCGTAAACATCTGCCTTTTGGTTAAATGTGCAAAATATCCATCAGGTTTCTTCATAATCTTCATTGGTCTGATGAAAAGAGTTCCATTCTTCAAAATCTCTTCACAACTAAAGCCTCACATCCGTCTCCAGATACTCTTCAATCTGAGATCAGACCCCAAAACCTGAGGCCATTAGCACATACTGTGATGTTGATTTTGCATGGCTCCCACCGACATTTCCCAGTGAAAACAGATGGCTCCAGCAAAAGACACTGAAAAAGGCAACAGACGTGTCTCTCCAGTACTCTCTCTGTTTCCATTGCTATGGTTTCTATTGAAAACTCAGTATACCAACAGGTATCCATTGTATGATGGAAAGGACTGGATAATACTTCCATCTATAAAAGGTTGTCTTGCTGGATCTGCTAGCTCAGATTCTACCCGCCTGGCACCACCACCCTGGACATCGATGAATCCCACACAAACCTATTTTCTTCTGGCTTGGGGACCGTCTTAAATAGTAGTTTTTCTCTTATAGTATTGTTCGTCTGTGGAATTCTCTTCCCCAGAGAGCAGCGGAGACTGGGTCATTGAATTTATTCAAGGCTGAGTTCGATTTTTGATAAACAAGAGAGTCAAGGGTGACGGGGAAGTGGGGAGAAGGGGGGCAGGCAGGAAAATGGAGTTCCTACCACAATCAGATAAGGTCTTACCAAATGGTGCAAGAGTTGAATGGCCTACTCCTCCTCCTAAATCCTATTTCCTAAGTCAAGCATGTCGACCCTATATATCATCTGTAGAGCTGGAGATGGTTGATAAATTCCTTCTGTTGTGTTTGCAGATGGTCCTGTAATGACAGATGTCACAGGTATTGATCTTGTCGTCTCCAAGCACTGTCTGAAACATCCATACATCCATTCTCATTGAACTCAGGCGGCTGGTATCAGTGATGTAGCATCACCATGGTGACAGCTCTTATCATCTGTGAGACCTCCATGCATCTCCCATTGTAGCTTCCTGTCCCACACTTAGTGGGCAAAGTCCCTAACCTTTGGAATTCCTTTTCTAAAGCTTGCCAGCTCTCTCTCAAAACATTAACACCTACCTCTTTGATTAGTGCTTTGGTCACCTGGTGCTCTGATGGAAGGTCATACCTGGAACATATTCACTCTCTCTCTCCACAGACACATATGCACTCTCTAGTCAGATGCTGCACCTGAATATATAAATTAGATGACCATCTCGGCTGTGGGTTCAAGTAATTTTTAGCCTGTGTTTTAAAAAGGTCTGGTTTTAAATTCATGTTTCCAGCTGCCGGATTAAAGATTACATAAGTTTTACATAAAGCACATATTTATGACACATGAAAACAACACAATTGAGTGAGGTGGTTGAGTGTCCCTGATGTAGCATTGCCCTGAGAGACAACTCTTATCATTTGTATAAAATTCTATCATTCTCTGCTCTCTGTTTCTCCACACTGAACCACCTGCAGCTCAGTGCTTCACGCCTCCCTATCCCACAGCCTCAAAATGCATTTATGCCTTCCTACTCTGTCACTGGGTGATGGGGACTGTTGTGAGGAATGTTTCCTCTAAGCTGTACGCACATCCAAAAGTGTGTTAAATTTCATGAAGGTTTATGTCTCTACCAGCTTTTCAGGGAGTGAGTTCTAGATCTCCACAAACATCTAAATGAAGGAAAATTCTCTTCAACTCCCCACTTCTGCCAATTACTTTCCAAGTGTATGTCCCCCTTGTTGTTGACCTCACTGCAATTGACTCTATCCTCATAATTTTATATACCTCAATTGAATCTCCCCTCTACAACTCCAGTCCATCCAATATTTCTTCATAGCTAAAACTTTCCATTCCTGGCAATAACCTTTTAAGTCTCTTCTATACTCTCTCTAGTGCAATTAAATTTCAATATACATAGAACATACAGTGCAGAAGGAGGCCATTTGGCCTATCGAGTCTGCACCGACCCACTTAAACCCTCACTTCCACCCTATCCCCGTAACCCAAAAACCCCTCCTAACCTTTTTGGTCACGAATGGCAATTTATCATGGCCAATCCATCTAACCATCTAATCTTTGGATTGTGGGAGGAAACCGCACAGACAGTGACCCAGCGGGGAATCGAACCTGAGACCCTAGAGCTGTGAAGCTACAGTGCTATCCACTTGGGCTACCGCGTTGCCCCAGTTACTTTGTTCCTATATTGTAGTGACCAGAACTGTATACAGTAGAACCGTACACAGTACTCTAGCTGTGGCCTAACTAATTTATATAATTCTAGCATAACCTGTTTCTTCTTCTATTTTATGCCTCGGCTAATAAAGGAAAGTATCCCATGTTAGTCACCCTACATACCTCTCCTGCCACTAACCTTGTTAGTCATCCTATCTACCTGTCCTGCCACTCACCTTGTTAGTCACCCTATCTACCTATCCAGCCACTAACCTTGTTAGTCACCCTATCTACCTCTCCTGCCACTAACCTTGTTAGTCACCCTAGCTATCTGTCCTGCAACTAACCTTGTTAGTCACCCTATCTACCTGTCCTGCCACTTTCAGGGGTCTGTAAATATGTACTCCAAGATCCCTCTGCTCCTTTCCATTTTTATTAAGTGTAGCTTTTAAATGTGAGCAAACCCCAACCAGCCCGCCTCCCTGGAATGTGAGGATCAATCTCAATGGGAAAGTACTACTGCACAAAGCCTTTGAACCCCTACATGAGCTGACCTAGAGGGGAAAACCTCTATTGAAACATACGCGCCACATCCTCAATGGCAGAATAAGTAGATGAATCGACGCGTGTGCAGATCAATGGCTGAGAAGGTGGATAAAGGCTGGAGTGGGATCTAACACTCTTCAGTTGTCATGGCTTGCTGTGCCATTGGGTAAAGATTGACAACCCATTAAGATTGTACAGTTTTCGACAGGCAACGGACATCCTCATGTTAAAAAATGATGCATGCAGTTCTCTGGTTGGGACACCTTATGGCAATGGGTGCCAGGCATCAGGGAAAGGGTTGTGAACCTAGAGGCCTCTCGTCACGAATCTGCACATGGGTGGAAGAGAGCTCATGATCACTGAGTTCTTGGATTTGGGACAGATGTAGCTCCCCGGCTAAACAGTCTTCCTTAGGGTCCTCTCTGCTCACCTAACTAACTCCCAATCATAGGCTGTGCTAGACTGTCCTGGCCAGGACACTGCATCCTGTCGGATCACCAACCTTGTGGTCAAAAACACGCACAAGCAGTAACGTGCATGAACTTCTGTACCTGGAATGGGGTGTGCAAGCTTATGTGAACGCGTTGAAAAGCGACTCGACACAGTTTCTCAGGAGCTTCCAAAATATAACATTACTATTGTCAGTGAAACGTGACTCCCTGCAGAAGCCAGCTTCAAGAAGGAAGAGGTTGCACTTCCTTCCGGTAGGGGAAATCAGAGGAGGATTGTTACATCCACCGAGTTCTATTTGGCATTGAAAACAGAATCACAGATATACTTATGGAGCTTCCAATTCACTTTAACAAATGGTTCATGAATCTACACCTTCAGTTTAGTGGCAACCAACGGCCTACAATCATCACTGTTTATTCCCTCACACTCTATTCTACTGACAAAATCAAATAACTCTTTTATGCAGATCTAAATTCTGTAGATGCAGTCTCTCCAATAAAGGCAAATTGATTCGAATGGGAGATTTTGATGCCAGAGGTGGACGTAATTGCACCATTAGGAAGGGCACTATGGAAAGCAGGAGCGGGGAAATCAAATGCAAATGATTTCCTCCTCCTCCTCATCAAGTACACTGACCATGGGGTTACCATCAAAAGCACCCTCTTTCATTAGAAAGATAAACAAAAGAGAATCGGAAGCATGTCCACTACAATGGATTACATCATTGTAATCCTGGGATGTAGGGTGCAAATGACTGTTGGATGAACCACGTGCTCCACCATGAACATACACGTGGCACCCAAACACTAAAGTTCCCCAAAGAAATCCAGGAGAATATTTAACATCCACATTCTCCAGGAAACAAGAGAACAATTCCAGGTGCACCTTTCTTCCCATCTTACTCGCACAGGCTCCAATGATGCCAATAATCTTGGGACAAGGTCAAATCTGCACTGCAAGAGGCAAGCATCCAAATGAAAGGGTTTGATTCTCACAGGCGTCAATGCTACTTTGACGAGAGTGACAAAGAAATTTGATTCAATCCTCCCTAACAGCAGGTTTGAGGGTGGGGAAGCGCGTAAAATCTAGTGAATGCCTTGCCCATCGCCCACTTGTCCACCCCTGCCCCCATTGCATTTCTACAAATGGTGGAAGGGAGGGGGGTCGAGGCATCAAGGACCCCCAGGGTAGACCCCTCTCCTGTTCACCTCCTGCACTCCCGGCTCGTCCACTACTCCAAATAGTGCTAGCCCCCAACTTGGCTTGACCCGTGCTTTCACCACCTTAGATACTGTTCCCGCAACTCCCCTCCAGAACCCCTCCAGTGCCGGGCATGACCAAAACATATGGACATGGTTCACCGGACTTCCTGAGCACCTCCCACATCTGTCCTCCATCCCAAAGAACCTACTCAGCCTCGACCCCGTCATATGCGCTCTATGAACCACCTTAAATTGTATCAGGCTAAGCCTGGCACACGAGGAAGAGGAATTAACCCGACTTAGAGCATCAGCCCATAGCCCCTCCTCAATCCCCTCCCCCAGCTCCTCCTCCCATTTACCCTTCAGCTCCTCTACCAAAGCCTCCCCCTCTTCTTTCATCTTCTGGTATATCGCCGACAACTTGCCCTCTCCAACCCATACGCCCGAAATCACCCTATCTTGAACCCCCTGTGCCGGGAGTAGCGGAAATTCCCTCACCTGCCGCCTCACAAACGCCCTCACCTGCATGTACCTGAAAGCGTTTCCTGGGGGTAACCCAAACTTCTCCTCCAGCGCCCCTAAGCTCACAAACGTCCCATCAATGAACAGGTCCCCCAATCTTCTAATCCCTGCCCGATGCCAGCTCTGAAACCCCCCGTCCATCCTTCCTGGGACAAACCGATGGTGGTCTCTGATCGGCGCCCACACCGAAGCTCCCGTCGCACCCCTGTGTCATCTCCACTGCCCCCAGATCTTTAGCGTTGCCACCACCACCGGGCTCGTGGTGTACCTTGTCGGCGAGAGCGGCAGCGGTGCCGTCACCAGCGCCCCCAGGCTCGTTCCTTTGCAGGACGCCATCACCAACCTCTTCCACGCTGCCCCCTCTCCCTCCATCACCCACTTACGGATCATTGCCACTTTGGCTGCCCAATAGTAACCACCCAAATTCGGCAGCACCAACCCTCCTCTATCTCTGCTATGCTCCAGGAACCCCTTCCTTACCCTCGGGGTCTTGCTCGCCCACACAAATTCCATGATGCTCCTGCTTACCCTCTTAAAGAAGGCCTTAGTAATCACAATTGGGAGGCATTGGAATACAAAAAGAAACCTCGGGAGGACCACCATTTTAACCGACTGTACCCTACCCGCCAGCAAGAGTGGCAACATGTCCCACCTTTTAAAATCCTCCTCCATCTGTTCCACCAGCCACGTCAAATTAAGTTTGTGCAGTGCCCCCCAGCTCCTATCTATCTGAATCCCCAAGTATCGAAAGCTCCTTTCTGCCCTCCTCAACGGTAGGTCGTCTAGCCCTCTTCCCTGGTCCCCCGGATGGATCACAAAGAGCTCACTCTTTTCGACATTGAGCTTATAGCCCGAAAAGTCTCCAAACTCCCGTAGGATCTGCATTACCACAACCATCCCCTCCACTGGATCCGTCACATACAGCAACAGGTCGTCTGCGTACAGCGACAATCAATGTTCCTCTCCCCCTCGAACCACCCTCTTCCATTTCCCCGACTCCCTTAACGCCATGGCCAAAGGTTCAATTGCTAATGCGAACAGCAGAGGGGACAGGGGGCACCCCTGCCTCGTCCCTCGATACAGCTGGAAATACTCCGACCTCCGCCGGTTCGTGACCACACTCGCCACTGGGGCTTTATACAGGAGCTTAACCCAACTAATAAACCCTCCCCCGAACCCAAACCTCCTCAACACTTCCCAGAGATACTCCCACTCTACCTGATCAAAGGCCTTCTCCACGTCCATGGCTGTCACTATCTCCGCTTCTCCCTCCACCGATGGCATCATTATCACATTTAGGAGCCTTCGCACATCAGTGTTTAACTGCCTACCCTTTATGAATCCCGTCTGGTCCTCGTGAATCACCCCCGGGACACAGTCCTCAATCCTCATGGCCAACAGTTTTGCCAGCAACTTAGCATCTACGTTAAGGAGTGAGATCGGTCTATACGACCCACATTGCAGTGGGTCCTTATCCCGCTTCAAGATCAAAGAGATCGTCGCCTCCGACATTGTCGGGGGCAGGGTCCCCCCTCCCTTACTTCATTGAAGGTCCTTACCAGCAACGGGGCTAACAGGTCTACATACTTCCTATAATACTGTACTAGTTGTGTAACCACATTTTCATGTGTGAGGGCTGTAACTGCGGGGCTGGACAAATCCAGTCCTAGTAAATACTCAGTGCCTTTCATGGGGCGTCCGGTCATGAGGGTGTGGGGGGTGTAACCTGTGGATGTAGATACTGTGTTTCTTAAAAACATCAAAGCAAACGGGAGTACTGAATCGCAGGTGCTATTATTTTGCTGAACCATTTTCCTGAGGGTGGCTTTCAATGTCCTATTCATTCGTTCTACAATACCACTTGACTGGGGTTGGTAAGCAATATGGAACTTTTGTCGAATGCCGAAGATCGTGAGGACGTTTTTCATGATTCGTCTGGTGAAATGGAAGCCTTGGTTGGACTCTATACTGCGTGGGAGACCCCATCTTGTGAAGATGTGGTGAGTTAATATTTTAGCCGTTGCCTTGGCTGTATTAGTTCTTGACGGAAATGCTTCCACCCATTTTGTGAAGGTGTCTATGACCACCAACACATACTTGTAACCATTTCTGCACGGGGGTAGGGGTCCTATATAATCTATCTGGAGATTTGTCCAGGGTCCATTAACGGGGCGGGTATGGATTGTTCTGGGCACAGATTAAACAATTCTTTACATAGTGTGTGACACCGGTTTTTAAATCAGGCCACCCGCAAAGCGGTCTGAGGTGGGCTAAGGTGGGTTCAATTCCTTGGTGTCCATGACTGTCATGGAAGTGACAAGTGATCTGGTTCCTGTCCTGGCTGGGAACTATATAAATGCCATCCTTTAAAATCACACCGTTGTGTGTGGTGATTGCGTGTTTAAACTTGTCGTACGGGGCTGGGAAGGTTCCCTTTAAAACTTCCCTGAGTTTCTCGTCCTCTTTCTGGGCCTTCGCTAAATCCTGAATTTTGGTCTGTGAGACCTGAACTGCGTGTACTGGGGTGCTTTCAGTGGTCCGCGGAAACAAATCCTCTTGTTTCCCAGAGTGGTAGGAACTCTGTCAAACTATTGCAGACATACAAGCTGTCTGAATAGATGTCTGCTGGGGTCGGGAACGAGTCTGGGTGGTCTACAATATACGCAATTGCTGCCAGCTCTGCTGCCTGCGAGCCTAAGTGTCCTGGCAACTTCAAGGAAATTTCATCTAGGGTGTGTCCCTGTGCATCCTCTACATATATACCGCAACCGGTAATTCTCTCTCCATTTAACACTGTGGAGGAGCCATCCACATATATCTTCGGGGTGCGCACGTATCTGTGGGCTGGGGTCTCTGGGGTGTACTAGCTGTTTTCCTGGGGGTGTTTTGGGAATAAATGGCCCTGTGTTATGTTTTGTGGTGATGATCTCACATTCGTGAGGGGTGCCTGCATACTGCAGATTATCGGCAAGGAAGGTATGGGTTTTGGTTCTCTTTACCGTGATGCCCCGTCCCTGTAAAAGAAGGGTCCAACGGGCTGCGTGGATTTGGCTGACTGTGCCATCTTTAAGTCGGCCGTCTAACAATAGCTGTGTTGGTGTGTGTTCTGTGAGGATGGTGATGGGGTTGAGTCCTGTAATGTAGGCGAAGTATTGCACTGCCCAAAAAACTGCGAGCAGGTGCCTTTCACAGGCAGAAAATTCTTGCTCTACGGGGTCTAAAATGCATGAGGCATATGCTACGGGGTGTAACTGGTCGTGTCGTTCCTGGAGGAGCACGGCCGAAAGGGTTCGGTCGGTGTTTGCTACCTCTATAGCGTACGGAGAATGTGGATCTGGGACCTGTAGTGCGGGGGCTGTGCTGAGTGCTCTTTTTAAAGAGTCCACGGCATCTGTATGCTGTGGAAGCCATTCCCAAGGTGCCTGCTTCTTGAGAAGTTCGGAAAGGGGCGCTGCTTTAGTGGTGAAACCGTCAATATAGTTTCGGCAGTAACCAGGTATTGCGGAACCTAAGAGGCTGATGACCATTGGTTAGACCCAGGAGTTTACCATTGGCTGTATTACGTAGCTCTGCCCTGAAGCTGGAGTATAAGAGATGGTGCCGTCCCAGCAGCCTTCACTTTCTGTACCGAGGCTGCTGGGAAAAGATTCTAGTAGATTAAAGCCTTCAGTTATGAAATCACTTTGTCTTGAGCGTAATTGATCGCGCATCACCAAGTAGTCCTAAAAATGTCCGGAGGGCTGAGACATTGTGGGGAAGGGGCAATTTGACGATCAAGTCAATTCTCTTGTGCTCGATCTCGTGTTTACCATGAGTGATCACTGTTCCCAAGTAAATCACTTTTTCTTTCAGAATCTGGGCCTTCTTGGGGTTGACTTTACAACCAATTTCTTTTAGGAGCGCTAGGAGTTCGTCGAGAAGTAAAATGTGCTCTCCCTTTGTGGCTGTCTGTAGTAACAAGTCGTCTACATACTGGACCAGACAATTGGGGCGGGAAAATTTTGCTGAACCATTTGCCAGCTGTCGGTGGAAAATGGAGGGGGAGTTGTGGAAGCCTTGTGGAAGGCACGTCCACATGTATTGTTGCCCTTGGAATGTAAAGGCAAATTTGTACTGGCACGCTTTAGCCAATGGAATGGACCAGAAGCCATTTCTAATGTGCAAAACTGAAAAAAATTTTGACTGGAGTCCCTGTTTGAGCATGGTCTCGGGACTCGTGGTTACAGTGGGGGCTGCTGCTGGGGTTACTTTGTTCAGTTCCCGGTAATCAATGGTCAGTCGCCATGATCCATCCGGTTTCCTGACGGGCCAAACCAGAGCGTTGTTTGTGGAGGTTACTGATCTGAGTACGCCTTGATCCAACAAACTCTCTATTACTTTGGAGATTTCTCCCTCTGCTTCCTGGGGAAATCTGTACTGCTTCTGGGGTTTAGGGTCGGGACCTGTAATGTTCACAAAGCCAGTCAAACTGCCACAGTCGTGCTTGTGCTGTGCAAATGCTGCTTATGTTCCTGCAGGACTGCCCTAACTTGTTTGTCTGCACTAATGGCTCGAGGGTCGAACCAGAAGTCTCCTACTGAGCTAATCCTATTTACGTATTCTCCTACTGTGAGCGTGGCGGGGGCTCGTGCTGCCTTTGCTATTTTCCAAACACACTGGTTAACTGGATCAAAAGAGAGGTTATGGGAGCTCATGAAATCGATCCCAAGGATATGTTCTGCTGTCTGGGGCAGATCAACTAAAACTACGGGGTGCTTGGTTGCGATGTTCCCTATCTGTATTGCTATAGGAGCTGTGATGTGGCCCTGTTGTAAATGGCCTGTAAAGCCGCTGAGTGTAATGGTGTCCGTTGTGGGCCACGTGTCTCGCTGAAACATCGTGGAGGAATTGAGTGTGGTGTGGGACCCTCCTGTGTCCCAAAGAAATTCCACGGGTTGTCCCCAAACTTTGCCTGCTACTACCGGTCTACCGGACTTGTCCCAAAGGGTGTCGCAGACCCAAGTTGGGGAGCCCGAACACCGTCAGTCGGTGCCGTTCATATCTGTACTCTCTGAACGGGCACTAACGCTATGGATGGGCTTTGCCCTACTCTTGCTTAGGGTGCCTGTCTGTTGGTTTCTCTGCTGCTTCTGGGGCGCGTTGCACTCTCGTGCAAAGTGTCCTAGCTGTCCACAATTATAACATTCTTGAGGTTTTGGCTGGGGTTGGCTGTTCCTGCCCTCATTTACCCATGCAGGGTTCTGGTGTGCCTTAACTGGGTTCATTACTGCCTGCTCTTCATCGGGTGTTATAAATGCGATTTTGCCTGCAATTGATTGCTCCCAAGCACGGGACATCTCTTCAAAACCCATTTTTCATTGTGGGCCTCATCTGTGGGGTCATAATTTCTGCAAGCTTTTCGTCCTGCTTCTGTGGCGTGGGAGACTAGAATTCGGGTCCATTTGGCCATGTTATCTGGGGACAAATGGGCACGGGCTAACTCTCCAAAAACTGCGGTAAAGTGAATCCACAAACGTTCAGCAAACGCTGTGGGGTGCGCTGTCTTCTTTTGCCTACACTTATTTAGGCCTTCGACGGAGTCTCCTCTGTTAAAGCCGATCGCATCAAGGATCGCTGTGTGCATCTCTTGGAGTGTGCCTCCTCCTACATTCTGTGGGTCGGGAAGGGCTGCTACGACTGAAGGGTCGAGGCTTAAAACTGTGAGCTACACTTGCTCCTTTTCGTCCAGGCCGTACATGGTAGCCTGTTGTCTGACTTTAGCGAAAAATTGGTGAGGGTCTGAAGTGGAAAGGAACGGTGTCATTTTTCCACACGCGTCCCGTAATTGGGTCACGGCTAACGGGGTTGTGTAAGGAAGTCTCCTTCTCCTGCGGCCCTGTGGTGTGTGGTCACAGGATTCATGGGGATGTGTTCTGCCTGTTCGGTTGGGGATTGGGGCGCTTTCCTTTTCTGGTTTTTTTCCTGCGTACGTGTCCCATGTACGTACTTATGGGCAGTCTCGTTCAATTCCTGCCAATCGGGGCCGTTTTCTTGATCTGATTGGGGTCCGAATGTACTCTGAAATCCATTTTGCACGGACAGCAGAGATTGCAATTCTGCAATTTGCTTCCGGCACTTTGCATGGTCTACTGAGCTCTGCCTTTGTTCCGTTGTGGAAGTATGGAGTGCTCGTAGGGCTGCTTTTAAATCGTTGCACTGTTTCTGCAATTTCTCAACTTGCTGTTCTGTTTCTTGTCTTACCAAGACCGCACGTTGCGTGTCCTGTTAGGCCTTATCGTATTGTGTCTGAAAACTGTTCAAATGCATGGGACAAGACTGATGTGCCCACTTGGCATCATCCACCTCTCTGTCCCTTGCTGCTAACTGCTCTTTCAGATCGCGATTCTCTTTCTCTACCTCACTCACGTCTACCTCACTGGTTCTGTCTCTCTCCTCTATCTCTCTATGGAGCGTCCTAACGACCTCCTCTGTGCCTTGCAATTGTGCCAAACAGGACACGATTGCCACCGACTTGCGAGGTTTTCCCAAGCTCTTCTTGTGGATCTCTGACAGGTTCTCCCACCAAGTATGTCCAATACTCCCGGGTCCTGTTTCCTCATTGTCACAGAATTCACTCCAAAGGGGCCATCCTTTCCCTTTGAGATATTTTCTGATCTCTTCTTCCCAAACGGGACACTGTCCTACTCTACTGCTGGTCGCTGCGACCTCGAATTCCTGGGGGTTCATAATGCGTTCCATTGCCTTCATTGCCATTCTCTCTATCTAGGATCTCTACCGAATTTGGAACAGGGGGTGATAAAGTGGTGATGTAAACACAGGTAAGGCTTACGCTAATTTCCGGCCTACAAAACTCCCAACAGTTTTTCGCAACAAAATCTCTCAGGTTTACCTTATATCCCTGTCAGTACGCATGTATTAACACACTTCCGAATCTCAGAGGCTTGATCAGTACTGTTTTGACGCTTGTGGTTTTTCTGTTCCCAATTGGATTCTCAATTCAAATTTTGGGTTCTCTCAGAGTGGTTAGGCCACTTCTAAATCGAGTCCCATCAGATGTCACCAGTAAATGTTGCTAACTTTTGGTTGGTTCTTAATTTGGCTCTATTTAATCACATTGCTCAAGAGTCATCAGGTATCTTTCGACACCGCCACAAGGTTCAGAACCGAATACTGATCAATGACTCGATACACCAGTTAGTAAGTTCAAAAGCAATGCTCATTTATTTACACACAGTCAAATCTACTCATGCATAAACTCTACGAACTAAACTACCACTATTACTAAGGCCTATACTTAGCTTCGGGCGCCCACTCAGTCAGAGGAACAATGGCCGTTGCTCGGTTCTGAGGCTGCTGGGTTGAGCTGTTTACAGGGTAGCAACTAGGAGCGTCTATCTCATAGCATGCGTTGACTTGGGACTTACTTGGTCTGATGCAGCTGCTAGGCAGGTCTCTCTCTTCGATGAGAGCCAAAGCCAAAGGAGAGGGATTCTCCCTTGGGTGATACCTCTTATACTGCAAAGGGCTTCGTGCTCTTTTGGGCAGGCCTTGAACTTGGCCTCAACTAATTGGGTCTTTCCCAATCATCGGTATCGATTTTCCTCCAGTAGAGGGGTGGTTCCCTGATCGCTGGGCGTGTCCTGTTGACAGTCAGTCTGCTTTGTCTTAGCTTCTTCTGGCGCCGGGTAGTCTGTCCTAACATTGTGTATCTAAATGTTTCCCTTTGGTCCCCAGAGATGGCTCATTAGTATGTGAATCGTTTGGTAGTTTCTGTCCTGTCTGAGCGTTTAAGGTTCTAATCAACAGACAGAGCTTGCACCTGCTTGTTTCTTAGCATTGTCCAATTTTCCCTGCATTTTTTGCAGGTGTCCATTTTGTAATTGGGACGTGGCCATCCCAGATGGCTACAGTTGGAACCACGGCAGCGAGACTCGGTGGAACTCGGCGGGAATTTGGACGGTCGGCCACGGAGAATCGCCGTGACCGGCGGCTAGTTGATCGTGTGGGCACGCCTGCCATCGATTCTCCAGTCGCTGGAGAATCGTGTCCTGGTGCCGGAGCGGCGTGGTGGAAATTTTCTGCGTCACCGTCGATTCTCCGAACCGGCGTGGGCTCGGAGAATCCTGGCCAAGGTCTTTGGCCCTTGGTTGCTCAATAAATACAGTCTCCAGGTCTGTAAATTTAAACATAATTAATATTATTACTAATTGTAACTATAATTAAATATGCAGCAACAGGTTAATCATTATCCAATTCATAAGGTCCCTCCCCCTGACTTAAACTCGCCCCACCCTCTACACACACACTCACAGACACACACACAAGATAGACAGAGAGGAGAAAGGAAGTGTCAAAATAATAATGAAAGTAAAAGATAAGAGTCTTTGTTTCAGATGATTGTTGCCAGCACCTTTCTTGATTTTAGGCTTTCAGTTCGAGATTTTTTGTTTTCAGTCTATAATGGTTTTCACTGTCAACTCATTCAGGTCTCTGGAGTTTCAAAAATACAGCAGCTTTTCTGGAGCGAGACAAAAGAGAGCGTCTGAGCGTCCAGGACTCCAGCTGCTTTCCCTGTCTCTCTGAAAATCGTCCCACTTCGGCAGGACCCAATAACCGCCTGTTACTGGGAAGAACATGGGGCGGGATTCAATAAATGGGCTATGTCCCCACGCCAGCGGGCCATCCTAGTTTGGCGCCGGAGTGGTCCCCGCTGCTCCAGCCGGCGCGGAACGGCCCGTGCGAGTTCACGCGTGCGCGCTACGGCCGACGTATTTTCACACATGCGTGGGGTTCCCTTCTCTGCGCTGGCCCCCGGGCAATATGGCGGAGCCCTACAGGGGCCCGGTGCAGAGTAAAGTAGGCCCCCACGGAACCAGCCCGCCGGCCAATTGGTAGGCCCCGATCGCGGGCCAGGCCACTGTCGGGGCCCCCACCCCCCCGGAGTCGGATAATATTGAGTGGAGATATTGCACCCCCTCTCTTCTATCCCTGTATCTGGCTGAGAAACTGTACCTCAATTGTATGTTGAGCCATTCAGATTGCGAGAAAGGCTACCTGTCAGGGTATTGACATCTGATGCACAGATGTCAACACCGGCAGCAGAGTGCTGATGTTACTGGCCCGTTAATCTAGAAGGCCTAGACTAATGATCCAGAGATGTGAGTTTCAATCTCAACAAGCCAGCTGGGAAATTTATATTCAATTACTTAAACAAACCTGGAATAAAAATCCATTATTAGTCATGGTGGCCATTGAATTACCAGCTAGTCATAAAAATCCATCTGGATCACTAATGCCATTAAGGGAAGGAAATCTGCCATCCTTACATGTCCTGGTCTATCTGTTTCCTCCAAACACATAGCAATGTGGTTGGCTGTTTGCTGACTTCCAAAACGACCTAGCAGGCTGCTCAGTTGTCAATATGGCTGTTCACCACCTCCTTCCCAAAGGTAACTTGGAATAGGCAATAATTGCTGGCTTTACCACTGACCTTCGCATCCTATACCAAAGTAAAGCAAGGAAAGTACGGCAAACCTTTCTTAATTACTGGTTAGGGCTCAACTAGAGTACTCTGTCCAACTCTGAGTACCGCACTTCAGAAAGGACTTCAAGGCTTTGGGGGAGTGTGTGGTATTATAGGTATTACGGTATCTGATAGGCTAAAGCACCATTGGTGGAAACTGTATGCTTTCTATTGGCTAGAGTGTATAATAGCTCCGCCCTGATAGGCGGGGTATAAGAACCCGTGCCGCCCCAGCAGCCCTCATTCTGTACCTGAGCTGCTGGGGAAACATCTAGCTTATTAAAGCCTTCAATTGGACTACAACCTCGCTTTAGTGGTCATTAATCGTTCATCAATTTAATAAGCTAGAATTGGAAGAAGAAAGGATGGAGCTCCGAATCAAGACGGAGTGTCTGCAACTTAACCCCACGCAGCGAACTCAGCGGCAATCTTTAAGCACTGGCTGGCGTGCTTTAAAGGGTATCTCGAGATGGCCAAAAACGCACCCACGGGATAGAAGAAACTGCACAACCTGCACTCAAGGGTGAGCCCAGAGATTTACACCCTCATCGAGGGTGCGGAAGACTTCGATGCAGCAATTGAGATACTAAAAGGACACTATATTCGCCCAGTAAACCAGGTCTATGCCCGGCACCTGCTTGCAACAAGGCGAAAAACCCCTGGGGAATTGCTGGAGGAATTCTACCGCGCCCTCCTAGCGCTGGGAGTAAGTTGCGGCTGCCCACAGGTTTCGGCGAGCGAACACACGGAACTCTTAGTCCGGGACGCTTTCGTGGCAGGTATACTTTCATCACAAATTCGCCAGCGCTTGTTAGAGAAGGACACCCTGGGTCTCAGGGAGGCACGGGCCCTTGCAGGCTCCCTGGACGTGGCTCCAGGAACGCCCGCGCCTACGTTCCCGACCGCGCGGCAGCCCCCTGGGCAGCGTGGAACCCCGTCGCGGCCGACCCTGAGACTTCCCCCGTTCCCTCACAGGCCTGCGCTGCAAGGCGACCTGGCAACCCCGAGGGGCCCCGCTGCTACTTTTGCGGGCAGGCCAAGCACCACCGCCAGCGCTGCCTGGCCCGCACATCCACCTGCAAGGGATGCGGCAAAAAGGGCCATTTCGTAAGGGTATGTCAGGCCCGAGCGGTGGCCGCGGTCTCCAGTGGCGAATGCGGACCGCAACCACAAACTTCTCCACGGGCCCCATGCGGCCAGCGGTCGCCGCCACCTCCATATCCCAGGGCCACGTGCAGACCCCGGGTGCCGTCATCTTGTTTCACGGACGCCACGTTGGAGGGATGGGTGCCGCCATTTTGTGCACCCCCGGCCATGTGCGACCAATGGGAGACGCCATCTTGGATGAACCCCAGGACCCCAGCTCGGCCGACCACACATTGCCCGAACAGAACTCTCAACTACTGCGATTGGACTTGGTGACCCTGGATCAGTCTCGACCTCGAACACTCTCAACCGCTACGATGACCGTTTTCATCAACGGGCACGAGATGTCCTGCCTAATCGACTCTGGGAGCATGGAGAGCTTCATACACACCAACACGGTAAGGCGCTGTTCCCTCCTCATCCACCCTGTTAATCAAAAAAAATCTCACTGGCCTCCGGTTCCCACTCAGTGGAGATAAAGGGGTTTTGTGTAGCAAACCTCACAGTCCAGGGAAGGGAGTTCAAAAATTTCCATCTCTACATCCTTCCCCACCTCTGCGCGGCTACACTCCTGGGTTTAGACTTCCAGTGTTACCTTCAAAGTCTGACTTTCCAATTTGGCAGCCCTATATCCCCCCTTACTGTCAGCAGCCTCGTGACCCTTAAGGTCGACCCGCCTTCCCTGTTTGCGAACCTCACCCTGGATTGCAAACCCGTCACCACCAGGAGCCGACGCTACAGTGCCCAGGACCGGATCTTTATTAGGTCAGAGGTCCAAAGGCTACTGAGGGAAGGGGTCATTGAAGCCAGTAACAGCCCCTGGAGAGCTCAAGTAGTGGTGGTAAAGACTGGGGAGAAGCATAGGATGGTCATCGACTACAGTCAGACCATCAACAGGTTTACGTAGCAAGACGCGTACCCTCTCCCCCACATATCCGACCTGGTAAACAGGATCGCGCATGATAAGGTCTTCTCCACAGTGGATCTCAAGTCCGCCTACCACCAGCTCCCCATCCGCACTAGTGACTGCAAATACACTGCCTTCGAGGCAGATGGGCGGCTCTACCACTTGTTAAGGGTTCCCTTTGGTGTCACCAACGGGGTCTCGGTCTTCCAGCGCGAGATGGACCAAATGGTTGACCGGTACGGTTTACGGGCAACATTCCCGTATCTCGATAATGTCACCATCTGCGGCCACGACCAGCAGGACCACGACACCTACCTCTGAAAATTTCTCCAGACCGCTAAAATCCTTAACCTAACATACAATAAGGATAAATGCGTGTTTAGCACCGACCGTCTAGCCAGTCTACTTAGTGCGAAATGGAGATTTAGGCCCCGACCCTGAACGCATGCGCCCCCTTATGGAGTTCCCCCTCCCTCACTGCCCCAAGGCCCTGAAACGCTGCCTAGGGTTTTTTAGCTACTACGCCCAGTGGGTCCCCAACTATGCGGACAAGGCCCGTCCCCTGATCCAATCCACAGCTTTTCCCCTGTCGATAGAGGCCCGCCAGGCCTTCAGCCGCATCAAAGCAGACATTGCAAAGGCCAAGATGTATGCCATTGACGAGTCCCTCCCCTTCCAGGTCGAGAGCGATGCGTCCGATGTAGCTCTGGCGGACACCCTCAACCAAGCAGGCAGACCCATGGCCTTCTTCTCCCGTACCCTCCATGCTTCCGAAATCCGCCACTCCTCAGTCGAAAAGGAGTCCCAGGCCATAGTAGAAGCTGTGCGACATTGGAGGCATTACCTGACCGGCAGGAGATTCACTCTCTTCACTGACCAACGGGCGGTTGCTATCATGTTCGATAATGCACAGCGAGGCAAGATAAAAAATGACAAGATCTTGCGGTGGAGGATCGAACTCTCCACCTACAACTACGAGATCTTGTATCGTCCCGGGAAGCTAAATGAGCCTCCTGACGCCCTGTCCCGCGGCACATGTGCCACCGCACAAGTGGACCGCCTCCGAGCCCTCCACGAAGACCTCTGCCACCCGGAGGTCACTCGCTTTTTCCATTTCGTGAAGACCCGCAACCTGCCCTACTCCATCGAGGAGGTCAGGACAGCCACCAGGGACTGCCAAATCTGCGCGGAGTGCAAACCGCATTTCTACCAGCCAGAGAGAGCGCACCTGATAAAGGCTTCCCGTCCCTTTGAACGCCTCAGCATGGACTTCAAAGGCCCCCTCCCCTCCACCGACTGCAACACGTACTTCCTGAACGTGATTGACGAGTACTCCCGGTTCCCATTCGCCATCCCCTGCCCCGACATGACCGCCACCACCATCATCAAGGCCCTCCAGGGTATCTTTGCACTGTTCGGGTTCCCCGCTTACGTACACAGTGATAGGGGGTCCTCCTTTATGAGCGACGAACTGCGTCAATTGCTGCTCAGCAAGGGCATCACCTCGAGCAGGACGACCAGTTACAACCCCCGGTGTAACGGACAGGTAGAGAGGGAGAACGGAACGGTCTGGAAGACCGTCCTACTGGCCCTACGGTCCAGGAACCTCCCAGTCTCCCGCTGGCAAGAAGTCCTCCCGGATGCCCTCCACTCCATCCGTTCACCACTCTGTACGACCACCAATCAGACACCTCACGAACGTCTCCTTGTCTTCCCTAGGAAGTCCTCTTCTGGGACCTCGCTCCCGACCTGGCTGGCAGCACCCGGACCCATCCTGTTCCGAAAACACGCGTGGGCACACAAGTCAGACCCGTTGGTCGAGAGGGTCCATCTGCTCCATGCTAACCCCCAGTATGCCTACGTGGTGTACCCCGACGGCCGACAAGATACGGTCTCCCTATGGGACCTGGTGCCTGCCGGAACCCCACGCACATTGCAGCCACCAGTCCCACCCTCCCCTCCACCGGTGCACCTTACTGGAGGATCGGTCCTTCCGCTGCCCCCATCTAGGCCCCCCCACCCACCGACGCCCCCCGCAGGCGCTCCCTTCCCAGGTCAGCCGTTTTCCCCAGCAGTGCCGTCTGGGGGTGAGGAAGCTGCCATGGAGATCAAAGCCACGCTCCCGGAATCACAGATGCCCGAGCCTCCACCGGAGTCACCAATGAGACTCCGACGATCACAGAGGACGACCAGGACCCCCGATTGACTGATTGCTTCATTTTAACTGTAATCTGTAAATATAAACCATCAAAGTACATAGCTACCAGACTTGTAAATAGTTACTAAACACTGTACGGAGGTATTACGGTACCTCCATAACTAATTATACCATGTTGTTATGTTTTGTAGTTTCTGGCCACCACCTCCGCCGGACTCCTTTTTTAACAGGGGGTGAATGTGGTATTATAGGTATTACGGTACCTGATAGGCTAAAGCACCATTGGTGGAAACTGTATGCTTTCTATTGGCTAGAGTTTATAATAGCTCCGTCCTGATAGGCAGAGTATAAGAACCCGTGCCTCCCCAGCAGCCCTTATTCTGTACCTGAGCTGCTGGGGAAACATCTAGCTTATTAAAGCCTTCAGTTGGACTACAACCTCGCTTTAGTGGTCATTGATCATGCATCAGAGTGTAAAAAAGATTTTAATTATGTGGAGAAGTTAGAGTAGCTGGGACTGTTCTCCTTAGAGCAGAGATGTCAAAGGGGAGACTGAATAAAGGTGTGCGCAATTGCATGGGGTGTTGATGGACTGGCTAGGGAGAAACTTGAGTTAAACTCTCCTCACAACTCACCTACCCAAAACCTACCTTTGGTGGAGGCACTGCGGGAGGGGGAGGCACAGTGGCACAGTGGTTAACACTGTTGCCTCACAGCACCAGGGACCCGGGTTCAATTCTGGTCTCGGGTGACTGTCTGTGTGGAGTTTGCATATTCTCCCCGTGTCTGCGTGGGTTTCCTCCGGGTGCTCCGGTTTTCTTCCACAGTCCAAAGATACGCGGTTTTAGGTGGATTGGCCATGCTAAATTATCCCTTAGTATTCAAAGATTAGGTGGAGTTGTTGCTAACTTTTGGTTGGTTCAATTGGCTCTGTTTTATAACCTTTGCTCTCGAGCTGCCAGGTATCTTTATGATACCGCCACGAGGTTCAAGTCCAAGTAATGATCAATAACTCAACACACCAATTAGTAAGATTCAAATCAAAGCACATTTATTATACACAGTAATCGCTACTCATGCACAAATTCTACGTCTAAGCTACTTCTACAACTAACAGGCCTATACTTAACTTCGGACTGGCCAACCAGGTCAGGGGAACAAATGGCCTTTCGTTCGGAATCTGAAACTGCGGGATTCAAAGCCGGTATGGACTGGTAGCTAGGAGCGCCTATCTCGTAGCGAACGTCGACTTGAGACTTACTTCAGGGATGTGGCAGCTTGGACCGTTCACTCTCAGGGGGTGCTTCGTGTTGCTGAGTGACCCAGTCAAGGAGAACGATTTGAACTTGGGGCTTAACTTTATAGTCCCCAGGGGCTTCCCGCCTTTCGGGGTGGACCCTGTACCTGGTTCCAGGTGATTGGACTTTGTTCCAATCGCTTGGTTTGATTTCTCCAATACTGGAGTGGTTCCCTGATCGATGGGCGGTCTTGAGGTGTCCGTTAACCTCTTTTGTGTTGGCTCCTGCTGACGCCGGGGAGTCTGGCTTAGTTTTGTGTGTCCCAAATGCTGCTATTGTTGCCGGGGATTGCTCATTAGTATGTAGATGGCTGCTACATTATTATGCTTATGGTCGCTGGTATTGTTGCTGTCTGGGCTTTTGCAGAGTTAAATACACAGCAAACCTGCACCTGCTGGTTTCTGCCTGTGTTGGCTGACTTTCCCATTAGCCTTTGCCGTTCGCCATTTTAAATCAGGACTTGGCCAACTCAGGTGGCTACAGAGTTATGGAGATAGGGCAGGGGAGTCGTGTCCAGGTGGGATGCTCGTTTGGAGGGTCAGTGCAGACTCAATGTGCTGAATGACCTCCTTCTGGACTGTAGGGATTCTACAATTGGATTCTATGATTCTACCTGGAAATATAATCTGAGCTCAGTTTATGATTCACATGCTTCACAGCGCCAGAGACCAGGGTTCGATTCCTGGCTAGGGTCACTGTCTGTGCGGAGTCTAGATGTTCTCCCCGTTACTGCGTGGGCGTCCTCCGGGTGCTCCGGTTTCCTCCCACAAGTCCTGAAAGAAGTGCTTGTTAGGTGAATTGGACATTCTGAATTCTCCCTCAGTGTACCGAACAGGTGCCAGAATGTGGCGACTAGGGGATTTTCACAGTAACTTCATTGCAGTGTTAATGTATGCCAACTTGTGACAATAAAAATTTTTTTTTTTAATTCATGCATTTACTTTATTATTATTATGACCTGCATCAATCATTGATACACATATGGGCAACAAATATAGCTGATATTGCGGTTGACCCTTTGTGGTGATACACCACTGTACTTCCCTACCATTGTACATAGTATATAATAGTTGTGTGTAACGTGGCCCTGTAATACTGTGTATTGTACTGTAGCTCTGCAGAGGTTCGGTCACTGGTAGGTAACCCGACCTGGCCACGGAGAGCTCCGCCTTAGCCACTCCCCCGGGAGTTACGTATAAGAACCCTCTTCTGGCACCGGCCCCATTCTACCTGGGGTCGTCTGTGTCGGGTAAACCTCCCAAGTAGTATATTAAAGCCTTAGTTAAAGTCTCACATGTCTTTGTGGTTCTTGACGCTTAGTGCATCACCCTTACATATCATTGAAGGAAGAGATGGCCATGACTGCCAGTAATAGTGTTCTCCACCTGTTGGAGCGTGTTATATGCCTTGCACCTGATGGTATATCTCTGCAACTGCCTCGCTGTGGAGATAGTTCTGCTTGGTTATTGGCAGCTGGCCTTCCTGGTATTGCAGACCCTAAATCTCTGATTTATTATCCCCCCCTCTCCTCACACCATGGCTAAGGGACCTATAACTGCAGGACACAAATTTAAGATGATTGTAAAAGAAGTAGAGAGGACAGGAGGGAAAATATTTTTCTGCAGTGAGTGGTGGGGATTTGCAATGCATTGTCAGCTGAGAGTGATGGTCACAGATTCAATTGTAGGCGTCAATGGGGAACTGGATATGGGGAAAGAGCAGGGGTTTGGGATTAACCAGATTGAAGGAGCTGGTACAGAAGCAAAGGGTCAGGTGGCCTCATTCTGCACCATGCCACGGTATGATTCCATCATAAAGGTCACAGAAGTCTCTGTCTTTGTCACCTTGGCGATTTGCTGCAGTGCATCACGTCAATAGAATTTATGCAGCCACAGTATACCAGAGATGGGGGTGGGGGGGGGGGGGATGGATCTTATTCCTGGAGACAGGCGTGCCAATCAAGCAAACTGCTCCATTTTGGACAGAGTCTGCCAATGAACACACGCTAACTGATCATATATCGATACAAATAAAACATTAGCACTCCCAAAATATACAAGCACAAGTTGCCAATTATATTCTCAATATACATTTACATTCTATTAAATGTTAAGAGCCTCATACAGTCACCGTGTCAAGGAATGGTTAATTCTTGCTGCAGAATTATTGTGCGTTGACTGTTGCTTCATCAATACACATTGCGAGCTCACAGATATATAGCTCAGAGTGAAAACCTGGCTAATGTATAAATGATCGGACTAAACATTTGGACTTTCGTTTTGTCCTTTGCTTACTGGTCGAGATCAGACTGAGATGATTGCTATCCCACAGGGCAGCACAAAGGAAGACCGCCACCTAGAAGACAAATGGTCCCACCCCCACCACTCTACTACAAGGGAATAATGATGAGGGCCAGTGCTTTGGTGCAGTATGACATTACACGACTGTAAATTTCTACACTTGCTACACATGGTGCATTTTGCTCGCAGGGTGCTGCAGCTTTTGGCTCACAGGCTGGGAAAATGCTGATTTGGGAACAGATCCAAGCGATAGTAAATAACCCACTGCTTCCGAATACCTCTCCCACGCAAACTGATATCTAGCCATGTAAACTAAGCAGACCTACTAGCAGAGGTAGATTGACCCCGACGAATTAGAGTATCGAGTCTTATGGATAAATGCTTCACTGTGAGAATCAGGTGAGCTATCTTTCACATGCACAGGATTACATGGGATATGCAGCACAGAAACAGGCTATTTGGCACAACCAGTCCATTCTGGCACTCGAGCTACACTTGAGCCTCCTCATTTTTCCCACATTTAAATCTACCTTTATCACCTTCTATTCCTCGCTCCTTCATTTGCTATCCTAACGTCCCTTCAAATGCATCTAAACAATTTGATTCGAGGGGAGATGAGGAAGAGCTTCTTCACCCAGAGGGAATTTACTGCCTCAGCTGCTTAGTTGAGGCTGAAACTGCATCAAAATGTATCTGAATCTGCATCCAAAGTGCTGTAACCTGCAAGGCTACCGACTTGGTGCTGGAAAACCGGATTAAACTGAGCGGCTCGTTACTTTTTCTCTTATTGTCTTAGGTGGCCCTCTTTCTGGGGTCTTTCAGTGCCCTCCTGTGGGGTCTTCCAGTTTCTCCAAGGCAATCTGGGCCTGCCGGCCTCTACACAGGTTTTCCTTATCAATAAATAACCTTTGCGTTCCTGTCAAAGTCTGCGAGTGTGCAATTATTACATTTACAATTCTCATTCTAGTACTTATATTCATTCACTGTCTTCCACTTTCCGACCTCCGTAACCTTCACTGAATCCTCTGCTTCGCTGAATCTAGTATCTGCCCCTCAGGCTTAAAAGTCTGGAATTTCCTGCCTTTAGACAGGTGCCAGTGTAGCCATCTGGGATGGCCACTTACAACCAGGAACAGGGAAGGTCGCAAAGCAGAGCGGGAAAAATGGACAATGCGAGATTCAGGCAGGCTCAGAGCCTGAAATGTATATTTGCGAGTGAGGACTCCAGACGGTATCCAAACACCAACTGATTAGCATGTTGATGGACCGATTAGCATTAGATGGCCCATCTCCACCAAGACAAAGGACTGGTACTTGAGCGACCGGTACAGTCCCAGACATTTCGGCACCACTCCCTGTACTACATAGACATAGATTACATAGAATTTACAGTGCAGAAGGAGGCCATTCGACCCATCGAGTCTGCACCAGCTCTTGGAAAGAGCACCCTACCCAGGCCCACACCTCCACCCTACCCCCATAACCCAGTAACCCCACCCAGCACTAAGGGCAATTTTGGACACTAAGGGCAATTTAGCTTGGCCAATCCACCTAACCTGCACATCTTTGGACTGTGGGAGGAAACCGGAGCACCCGGAGGAAACCCACGCAGACACGGGGAGAACGTGCAGACTCCGCACAGACAGAGACCCAGCGGGGAATCGAACCTGGGACCCTGGAGCTGTGAAGCAATTGTGCTAACCACCATGCTACCGTGCTGCCCTCGAGGGAAGCATAAACAACAGGGTCAATGACTGCTTGGGCCACGCCCAGCCATCAAGGCACCCGCCCATTTATTGGTTCGAATCGAACACAGTGATCAGGGATCACCCAATTAGTGGGGTCCAAACTGAAGGACCACCCAAAAGAGCGTGAAAACCCCCAAGCATAAGAAGAGAGTCCAACATGTGTTCAGCCTCTTTTGGACCTGGCGCTCCGGCAGCGTCCATCTCCAATCGCAGCACCACCAGAAGCAAGTTCAAGTTCAACGCCCGCTACCAGACGGATGAGCCTAGCTGAGCAGCAGTTACTTCTACAGGCCCGATAGATCCAGAATCGAACAACGGCCACTGTTACTCTGGCCTAAGCTGGGTGCCTGAAGTTAAGTACAGGTTGTCATAGTCGATAGGTGTAGTTTAACTAGTAGTGTTTATGTTGCATGATTAATTGTGTGTGTAAATAAAGTACCCTTTACCTTTAACTAACTAACTGATGATTGGCTCTTTGATCGATAGCCGGTTGAACCTTGTGGTGGTATCATTTGATACCTGGCGACTCTGAGCATTAGAATATTGATATCCAAAGGGAGGAGGGTAACCATATTTACAGTAGGTAAAAAAGGCAACACCAGAGAAAGCAAATCTAAAACTGTAAGTGCACCACAATATTGATATAGATTTCTGAGATAGTTGTCACACTTTTTTGTGCATAGGTTAGAGGCTTAATATCTGTTTAATGTTGTTATTTTCAGCCCCAATATATTCCAAGCTTCCATCATTCGGAGGAATTTCTTCAGCCAGAGGGTGGTGAATCTGTGGAGCTCTTTGCCGCAGAAGGCTGTGGAGGCCAAATCACTGAGTGTCTTTAAGACAGAGCCAGATAGGTTCTTGATTAATAAGAGGATCGGGGGTTATGGGGAGAAGACAGGAGAATGGGGATGAGAAAAATATCAGCCACAATTGAAATGCGGAGCAGACTCGATGGGCCGAGTGGCCTAATTCTGCTCCTATGTTTTATGGTCTTATGGTTTTATTACTTTCCAGCTGGATGCATAAATATGTGCAAGGCTGACTTCAGGATAATTTGTTCAGCGGAATCAGAGGAAAACCCTGCTGGTTGGAGTCACACATTATTTTTTAATATAAATTTAGAGTACTTAATTATTTTGTTTCCCAATTAAGGGGCAATTTAGCATGACCAACCAACCTAACCTGCACATCTTTTGGGTTGTGGGGGTAAGACCCACACAGACACAGGGAGAATGTCACACCTGGTATAATAAAGTACATAAAAAGTCCACACCGAGCCGAACAGGTTGAATCAAAAGGAAAGGGTTTAATACAACAGAACAAGAGTACAGAGTCATTCCTCTACTACAGGGGACCAGCTCACAGTTCCTGGCCCTCCGGTTTTATACAGGACGTAGAAGGGGTCACCCCTCAGTGGGGGAGTGTGTATTCCCTTTGGGAATGTCAGTCTCATGACCTGCTTAAGGTTTAATTTGTGTCCCATCACCTGCTTAATCCCAGGTTATGACACCTACCTCAAAGGAAGATGGTTGTTGGAGGTCACAGTTCCAAGACATCATTGCAGCAGTTCCGGGTCCAACAAGCTTCATTTTCTTCATCAATGACCTCTCTTTCATCATAAAGTCAGAATTGGAGATGTGTGCATAACGTTTAGCACCATTCATAACTCCTCAGATGCTGAAGCAGTCCATGTCCAAATATAGCAAGATCTGGACAACATCCAGGCGTGAGCTGACAAGTCACGCCACACAAGTCAGACAATGGTCAACTCCAACAAGAGAGAATTTAAGCACTGCCCCGTGACATTCAATAGCATGACCATCAGTAAATCCCACACAATCAACATCCTGGGGTCACCGTTGACGAACTAGCCATATAAATACTGGGCCTCCACATGTAGGCAAAACCTAGGAATCCTGCAGCAAGTAACTCACCTCTTGACTCCCCAAAGATTGTTCATCATCTACAAGATACAAGCCAGTTATTCATGAGGTTATTCATGAAGGCCTATATCCTCAACCTTGCCCCTTGCCTGAGGTGTGGTGTTCCTCAGGTTAAACCACCACCAGTCAGTTCTCTCCCACAAAGGGGTCATCTGGAAGTATAACGATTTTACCTTTACTTTACAAGTCAGGTGTGTGGTGGAATGTTCTCCACTTGCCTGGATAGGTGCAGCTCTAACAACACTTCAGAAGTTTGACACCATCCAGGACAAAGCAGCCCACTTGATTGGACCTAATCCACCAACTTCAACATTTACTCTCTTCATCACCGATGCACAGTGGCAGCAGTAAGATGCACTGCAGGAACTCACCGAAGCTCCTTAGAAAGCACCTTCCAAAACCTTGGCCACCACCATCTATAAGGACAAGGGCAGCAGATGCATGGGATACCCGGATGTCCCCAGGTGGTTGTCATGATATGCAGACATGCACATAATGAGGTACAGACAGGCAGCTAATGAACACAGAGAACAGGACATAACCAATCAGCAGGCAGAACACTTGGCACGATAAAAGGCACAATGCACTCACACTCCGCCTCTTTCCACCGGAGACATCTACAGAGTGAGTCCGGTGTATATATCACATAGCACCTACAGCACGTGGCTAAGAGCTCGTCTGGTTCAGTCAGACAGAGTAATCACACTTAGGTTAGCAGAGCGTCGAACTCACTGTGCCAACTGTGTGACAGGTTCAATAAATCAAATTGAACTAACTTCAAGGTCTGGAGTATATTTCAGTCATAGCTGCATCCAGTTGCAGCCCATGTTATCTCAGTGTGCTTAACACAACATGGTGCCAGAAGACTGCTATCCCTAGGTGGTTTACCTCAATCTGTTCTGTGACTACCAGTAAATGTATCCCGGCACCATGGAGCAGATCCAGGCTCCTCAACAGCTGTGGACCTCCGGCAATCTCAGTGCCAACTGGTGGACTTTCAAGCAAAGGTTTCTGCTGTACATCGAAGCCTCAGACCTCGAGGGTGCGTCTGATACAAGAAAGATCGCGCTTCTCTCAACTGCGGGGGATCAAGCCATCAAACTCTTCAATTCATTTAACTTCACCGAAGGCCAGGACAAGACAAAGTTTCAGACCATCCTGGACAAGTTTGATAGTCATTGTGAAGTGGACACCAATGAAATCTTCGAACGCTACAGATTCAAACAACGCCTACAAGGTAAGTATGAATCATTCAACTCCTTCCTAACTAATCTCCGTCTGCTAGCGCTGTCCTGCAACTTTGGTGATATTGTTGACTCCATGATCAGAGACCAAATCGTTTTTGGAGTTCACCCTGATCCTCTGAGAGAGCAGCTTTTAAAAATCAAGCATATGACCCTGTCAGTCGCGATTGAAACATGTACAGTGCATGAGCACGCCAAAAATCGCTATTCCCAATACAAATCGGCTGAAAATGAGAAACTTGCCTCCCATGAGGCAGAGAGAGTGCAGACCATCGCCCGGATGCAGCGCCTCAGCATTGATGAAAGCGGCCATTTTGCGCACTCTTCCCAGAGCCCCACGCATGCGCGATGCGAATGGGATAACAAAGCGGCCGATCACCACACTGCTAAGGTGCCAACGTCTGCCGACCACACTGCGCATATGCGACGACGCACGGAGCGTAAAAACGTCATGACATGCCCGACCTGCGGCACCGCCCACTTAAAGAAACACTGCCCTGCAAGAGGCAGGCGCTGTTTAAATTGCGGATAGCCTGGACACTATGCAGCCTTGTGCAGGTCTGCACCACCAGTCAAGGGCCAGTGCTCCCAATTCCAATGCAGGCACGTTTGGAGTGTCCAACAAGGTTTACAGGATTCTGATCCTGGCAGTATAACTGATCCAGAGGACGATTGCCTGGAGTCCCCCTACCATGTGGGCATCATCACCACACGTGAACATGCCTCACCGACATCATCACGGAGCCTGCCCATCCTCACTGTGGATTCTGCGGACGAATGGCGTGCGGTGATGCAAGTAAATCAATGCTCTATCCAGGTCAAGCTGGACACAGGTGCTTCTGCCAATCTCCTTTCACAGGCAGATTTCAACCGCATGAAGAAGCCACTCAAGCTCCTTCCAGCAGCCTGCCAGCTCCTGGACTATAACGGAAATGCCATCACAGCACTGGGATCCTGCCATCTGCTTGTTTCCAACAGGAGCATCCACGCAAGGCTAAGGTTTGAAATCGTCAAGCCAGACAGGGCCTCCCTGCTCGATGCACATGCATGCAAGCTGCTAAACCTTGTGCAGCGGGTCTGCACAATAACCTCCCCCAATGTGGATCTTCAAGCCGGCATTGACGACATCCTCGCTCAGTGTCTGGATGTGTTTGATGGGATGGGCACTCTGCCATATCAGTACAAATCCTGCTGCAGCCTGTTGGCACGCCTGTGGTCCACGCTCCACGCCGGGTCCCGGCTCCACTGAAGGAGCGCCTGAAGGTGAAAGGATCTTCAGGGCCAGGGCTTCATCTCCAAAGTTACAGAACCGACTGACTGGGTCAGCTCGATGGTATGTGTAAAGAAGCCTTCGGGGGAGCTGCGCATCTGCATTGATCCCAACCAGAATATAATGCGGGAACACTACCCCATTCCGAAGCGGGAGGAACTAACAAGTGAGATGGCACATGCCCGGTTTTTCACAAAGTTAGATGCATCAAACGGGTTCTGGCAAATCCAGCTGGATGAGTCCAGCAGAAGGCTCTGCACATTCAACACACCGTTTGGCAGGTACTGCTATAATCGTATGCCGTTCGGCATTGTCTCGGCCTCGGAGATCTTCCATCGCATCATGGAGCAGATAATGAAGGGCATTGAAGGGGTTCGTGTGTATGTTGATGGCGTTATCATATGGTCCACAACCCCCGAAGAGCACATCTCTCGTCTCCAGCAGGTATTCCGCCGTGTCCATACCAATGGCCTCAAGCTGAACAGGCCCATGTGTTGCTTTGGCATGTCGACACTGAAGTTCTTAGGTGACCAGATATCTCAACAGGGTGTGCGCCCGGACACAGACAAGGTCAAAGCCATCAAAGCCCTGAAGACAAGAAGGCGATGCTGCGCTTCCTAGGCATGGTAAACTTTCTGGGCAAGTTCATCCCAAACCTGGCCTCACACACCACGGCCCTCAGACACCTGGTGAAAAAATCTACTGCCTTTGAGGGGCAGGCAGCTCATCAAGCAGAGTGGCTGGAGCTGAAAGCCAAGCTCACCACTGCACCTGTGTTGGCACTTTTTGACCCTGACAGGGAAATGAAAATCTCGACAGATGCGAGCCAGGACGGCATCGGCGCGGTGTTGCTCCAGCGCGATGAAATCTCATCCTGGGCACCGGTTGCCTATGCATCACGGGCGATGACAGCCACCGAGCAGCCCAAATTGAAAAGGATTGCCTGGGCCTTCTCACTGGAATTCTCAAGTTCCACGATTATGTCTATGGCCTGCCGCCGTTCACCGTCGAGACGGACCACAGGCCTCTGGTCCACATAATCCACAAGGACCTGAACAACATGACGCCCCGGCTGCAGCGCATCCTCCTCAGACTCAGAAGGTATGACTTTGAGCTCGTGTACACGCCTGGCAAGGAGCTCATTATTGCGGATGCCTTGTCCCGCTCCATAACCTTGCCTGCTGACCCGCCGGCATTCATCCAACAGATCGAATCACAGGTGCAGCTTTGGGCCAGCAACCTCCCGGCGTCGGATGAAAAGGTGATCCGCATTCGCGACGAGACAGCCAAAGACCCTTTTCTGCAGCGTGTCATGTGCCACCTCACCAATGGCTGACAAAAAGGGCAGTGCCCTCAATTCTTCAATGTGAAGGACGGCCTGACGGTGGTTGATGGTATCCTCCTCAAGCTGGACCACGTTGTCATTCCACTCAGTCTCCAGAGCTTGGTGCTCCGGCAAATCCATGAGGGACATCTGGGTGTCGAGAAGTGCAGGCGCAGAGCCAGGTCTGGGATTAGTCAGGACATCTCAAATATGGTCCTCAATTGTCCGACCGGTCAACGCTTCCAGCCAGCACAGAGCAAGGAGATGCTTCAGCAGCACAAAATCGTGACCTCCTCGTGATCCAAGGTGGGCATCGACCTCTTTCACGCCAATGGTCGTGATTATGTGCGAATCATTGGATTATTTTTCCAACTACCCAGAAGTCGTGAAGCTCTCGGACCTCACATCCAAGACCGTAATCAAGACCAGTAGGGAGACGTTTTCCAGGCATGGTATTCCACTCACTGTCATGAGTGACAACGGTCCTTGCTTCAGCAGCCAAGAGTGGTCAAGATTTGCCCAGCTATATCAGTTTCATCACGTCACTTCCAGCCCACATTACCCGCAGTCCAATTGGAAGGTCGAGAAAGGGGTGCACATAGCAGCACGGTAGCATTGTGGACAGCACAATTGCTTCACAGCTCCAGGGTCCCAGGTTCGATTCCAGCTTGGGTCACTGTCTGTGCGGAGTCTGCACGTTCTCCCCGTGTCTGCGTGGGTTTCCTCCGGGTGCTCCGGTTTCCTCCCACAGTCCAAAGATGTGCAGGTTAGGTGGATCGGTCATGATAAATTGCCCTTAGTGTCCAAAATTGCCCTTAGTGTTGGGTGGGGTGACTGGGTTATGGGGATAGGGTGGAGGTGTTGACCTTGGATAGGGTGCTCTTTCCAAGAGCCGGTGCAGACTCGATGGGCCAAATGGCCTCCTTCTGCACTGTAAATTCTATGATAATCTGTGATAGTGAAGCAATTCATCTGCAAGGCTGACGTCAACATTGCACTGCGTGCGTACAGGGCAAGCCCTCTGTCTACTGGCATGTCACCAGCTCAACTCCTGATGAACAGGGACCTGCGGACGACTCTTCCAGCCATACACTTGCCTGATCTGGATCACCTGCCGGTGCTGCAGAAGGTGCAGAAACTCAGGGACCGGCAAAAGCAGGGCCATGATGCTCATGCCACCGATTTGCCTGTGCTATCCCCGACGGATGCTGTTCGGATCAAGCTACGTGATGGAGGCTGGTCAGCTCCAGCGGTTGTTGTTCGACAGGCTGCTCCTCGATTGTATGTTGTGCGTATGGCTGATGGCTCTGTTGTGCGGCGAAACAGACGGGCACTGCGCACAGTTGCCCGCCCGCAACCACATTCTTCGTTGTTTCCATCTGTTATTGTGCCACCTCCATACACCTCGCACCATGAGGCCACCAGTCTGGCTGCAATCCCGCCCATCAAGGCGCCGTCGTCCCCACCACCACCTCTCCAGCGGTCGACCAGGATCAGGCGCAAGCCCCAGAGACTGGACTTATGAACATTTGTTCTGTTTTCGCACATGAGACACCTGTTTTCACATGTACATATGTTCCCATCTGCCATTTTATGTAAATACGTTAGTTTTTCGGCCTACCCATGTAAATACTTTCACATATGCTACAGAAATACATTTCAAAAGGGGAGATGTCATGATATGCAGACATGCACACAATGAGAGACAGACAGGCAGCTAATAAACACAGAGAATAGGACATAACCAATCAGCAGGCAGAACACTTGGGGGTGGTTTCCCACTATAAAAGGCACAAGGCACTCACACTCCGCCTCTTTCCACTGGGGATATCTATAGAGTGAGTCTGTTGTATATATCACATAACACCTCCAGCACGTGGCTAAGAGCTAGTCTGGTTCAGTCAGACAGAGTAATCACACTTAGGTTAGCAGAGAGTCGAACTCACAGAGAACTGTGCTAACTGTGCTACTGGTTAAATAAATCAAATTGAACTAACTTCAAAGTCTGGAGTATCTTTCAGTTATAGCTGCATCTAGTTGCAGCCAGTGTTATCTCAGTGTGCTTAACGCGACTGTGGTATTGCGGCACTGCTGCCTCACAGCGCCTGGGACCTGGGTTCAATTCTGGCCTTGGGTGACTGTCGGCGTGGAGATTGCACATTGTCTCCGTGTCTGTTGTTGGTTTCCTCCGGAGGCTCTGGTGTCTGCCTAAAGATGTGCAAGTTAGGTGGATTGGCCATGCTAAAATTGTCCCTTAGTGTCCAAAGATGTACAGGTTAAGCGGGGATTACGGGGTGGGGATAGAGCAGGGGATTGGGCCTAGGTACGATGCTCTTTCAGAGGGTCGGCGCAGACCCAGTGGGCCAAATGGCCTGCTAGTGCAAGAATGGATTCTATGGATTATTCTATAGATTCTGTTCTGAGCAACGCACGTCCTGCCTTGAAAATATATTGTTGTTCCTTCACCTTCACTGGGTCAAAACCCTGGAATTCCCTCTCTAGCAACACTGTGGGTGTGCCTACACCACAGGGACTGCACCGGTTCAAGAAGGCAGCTCACCACCACTTTCTCAAGGGTAATTAGAGATGGGCAATAAATACTGGCCTCGCCAGCGAAGCCCACATCTCATGAGTGAATAATTTTTTTAAAAATCGACTTTTCTTCAATCTCTGAAAATGAATTGTGTGGGTTCTGTATCTTGCCTTCCTTGCTCCACCTATAATCAGGACTGGGATCACCACAGAGAAACATAGAATCCAGATCCATGTGTTCCTTAGGACCATATATCAACAAATATAGCCTCATTATATTTAATGGTATCATGAATGCATCATCTCCTTTGGCTCTACATAGTTTAGGGAAATCTCAATCAGAATAAAGATTCCAGTAATTACTCCCACAGGTTTCATTCCCTGCAGTGTTTTTTAGTGGGTATTTTGATGAAATATGCATCAACTCTGCATTATCTCGGGACTTAGGTGGGTCGGGATTTGGAGTGAGCAAGTGAGAGAAACAAACAGACAAAACACCAAAGTGAAACAAGATGCATCAGAGAACCGAAGAGCACATTGAAGGAAACCATGGGAAAAAAGAACCAGGTAGACCAAAGCCAGAGATAGCCTATAAAAGTACTTTTAATATTCTCACAGTTTGTGGGTGTCACTGGCGAAGCAAAGCTGAGGTAATTTCACTTTCTGTTTTGTGCTCGTAGTCATTACACATGGGACATACATGAAGAAATTTGATTCTGGTGAGTTAGTACTGTACAAGGCTCCATCTCATTGTGGCCCTGGGTCGCTTAACATCCGGCATACTTTAACCACCTCACCATTTCCTTGTTATCTGTGACTTACTGGCTGCAGTAACAACCACACTTACTGCACATACAAGTTTTGCACGGCTCCTGTGCCAGAATTTGCTTCCCAATGTTTTCATTTTGCAAGTAGACGAATTATTTCTTTATGGAAGCTACAATAACAAGCAGGCATCTCAGCTCCTGAAGACATTGGGCGGAATTCTCCGAACGGGCGGCTAAGTGCCGACGCCGGAGCAAGATCGGGAGTGTTTTACTCCGGCGTCGCCGCCCGTTCCGGGACCCCATTCTGCAGCCCAAAAGGGGCTAGGATGGCGCTGGAGCGGCTTACGCTGGCCTGAACCCGGCACCGCGGGGTCCGCGCTGCGCAGTTGGGCTGGCGCCAACTAGCGCATGCACAGTGGCCTTCTTCCCCGCGCCGACCCCAACGCCAAATGGCGCAGGGCTGCAGGAGCTGGCGCGGAGGAAAGGAGGCCGACAGAGAGGCCGGCCCACTGATTGGTGGGCCCCAATCACGGGCCAGGCCACTACGGGGCCCCCCAACCCTCGGGGTCGGACCCCCCCCCCCCCGCCCCACACACACACACAGGCTGCCCCCCGGACCCCTCAACGCCGAGGTCCCGCCGGCTCAGAGGATGTTAGAACGGCGCCGGCGGTATTCGGCTTCTTGATGACGGCCGCTCGGCCCACCCGGGCCGGATAATCGGCGCGTACCACGGCCAACACTGCGCCGACCATGCCGGCCCCAATGTCGCCAATTCTGCGGAGAATTGCGTCCCGGCATCGGGGCGGCATGGCGCGATTCGCGCGACCAGCCGGCGATTCTCCGACCCGGCCAGGAGTCGGAGAATTCCGCCCATTATTAGTGATCAGAAAGGAGCACAGCAGAAGAGTAACTGCGCAGGATACATGGGGTGGTTGGTTTGGAGTGTGGGCTTGGCGGTAGAAATTCTTCCTTGATGCACCACATTTCTTGGGTCTAAAAAGGCCAATTCTGGGATTCAACCTCAAGAGATTGATCCAATTCAGGGGCGAAATTCTCCGACCCCCCGCCGGGTCGGAGAATCGCCGCGGGCTGGCGTGAATCCCGCTCCCGCTGGTTGTCGAAGTCTCCGGCAGGCCCCCCCCGCTCGATTCTGGGGCCCGGATGGGCCGAAGTCCCGCCGCTAAAATGCCTGTCCCGCCGGCGTAAATTAAATCACCTACCTTACCGGCGGGACAAGGCGGCGCGGGCGGGCTCCGGGGTCCTGGGGGGGCGGATGCGGGGCGATCTGGCCCCGGGGGGTGCCCCCACGGTGGCCTGGCCTGCGATCGGGGCCCACCGATCTGTGGGCGGGCCTGTGCCGTGGGGGCACTCTTTCCCTTCCGCCTCCGCCACGGTCTCCACCATGGCGGAGGCGGAAGAGACTCCCTCCACTGCGCATGCGCGGGGATGCTGTCAGCGGCCGCTGACGCTCCCGCGCATGCGCCGCCCGGAGATGTCATTTCCGCGCCAGCTGGCGGGGCACCAAAGGCCTTTTCCGCCAGCTGGCGAGGCAGAAATCCGTCCGGCGCCGGCCTAGCCCCTCAAGGTTGGGGCTCGGCCCCCAAAGATGCGGAGCATTCCGCACCTTTGGGGCGGCGCGATGCCTGGCTGATTTGCGCCGTTTTGGGTGCCAGTCGGCGGACATCGCGCCTTTTCCGGAGAATCTCACCCCAGAGGTCTGTTGGCTGCCAAATCGGAATTGATGATTTTCAACTGTCCAAAGTGGGTTGCTGTCCGTGGGCTCAAGTCTGACTCCAGCTCATAATTTAAGCTGACACTCCATTACTGTACTTAAGAAGCACTGCATTCTTCAGGGTGCCATCTCCCATTTGAGATGGTAAACTGAGGAGGTGTCTGCCCGCTTACAGTAATCTCATGAGGTTATAGAGAACTGGAAAATTCTCTTCATGTACTGGACAATATTTATCCTTAAACCAATACCTGTGAAGCATGTTGGGATGGATTCTCCACTACCTCCCACCAGTAGCGGAGTTCCCAATGCATCAGAGATTCCAACGTTGGGGAAAAATGAGATCGACGCCCTGCTGGTGGTGGCATCAAGATTTATGCCCCTCGCCAGCAGGAGGATGCAAAAAGGTCAAAATGACCCATTTGCATCCTACTGACGGGCTGGGCATCGCATTCACTACGCCTCGTGAGCTGGAATTCACTCGGGTGTGGATTAGTATTTCTCAGCATGGCCCTGATGTGGTGGACCTTGCGGTGGGCTAAGGGGATAAGCATTTAAGGAGCTGTCTGATGGGGTTCTCTAGTGGGGGACTTTGGAAGCTGTTGGGTAGGGGGTGATCTGGGCACCCTCATGCATGCGTTCCGTGGTGGTGGGTGGCCTAGCTCTTCCTGTGGTGGGGGTACGGGGAGGATGCCTACTTGTCAGGGGAGGCAGGGTTTGCGTTGTGTGGTGGCAACCGTCAGACCCCGCTATCGGGCCACCCGCTCAAAATAGTGGCCCGATAGCAGGATTTGCGACTGACTCTCTTGCGATCCCCACCATGCATAGATTTGCATGGCAAGAAACACTGAATTGCTTCTAGACACCTCTCCCTGCTACAGCACGAAACAATTCGGCTCCATTGGGAGAACATATTTTCCGAACGGAGAATCCAACGCATTATCTGGTTATTATCTCAATGTTGTTTTTGGGAGCTTACTGTGTTTCCTGGAATATAACCATGACAACATTTTATAAATAGGCATTTGGTTGTAAAGCACTTTGGGGTGTCCTGTTTTTCATTCTTTTATGGAATGTGGGTGTCACTGGCTTGTCTAGCATTTATCCCCATCTTTAATTGCCCTTGAGAAGGTGGCGGTGAGCCACCATCATGAACTGCTGCAGTCCATGTGGTATAGGTTTACAAAATGCTATTAAGAAGGAAGTTCCTTTCTTCCTTCCTTATTAATCTGACTCTGCTGCCTTGATCTGTACTCCAATGAGCTTCCAAATATTTGATCAAATTTTCAAGATTTATCTTTGTATTACCATTGTATATTTACATTGGACAATGCTGCAGCAGTAATAATGTATTCCTATCGAAAGAATGTGGATTGAATAATGCTTTCTGTTTTGTGATTTTTTTTTACAAAAATGGAGGAAAGAGAAACAACTAACACACAAAGAATAGTAGAAAACAACTAAAAACCCTGGGCCGGATTCTCCGACCTCCTGCCGGGTCGGAGAATCGGCGGGGGGCGGCATGAATCCCGCCCCGCCGGTCCGACGCCGGCTGCCGAATTCTCTAGCGCCGATTTTTGGGCGGAGGCGGGGATTGCGCCGCGCCGGTCGGGGGCCGTTGGCAGCGGCTCCCCCGGCAATTCTCCGGGCCCCAATGGGCTGAGCAGCCACTCGTTTTCGGCCAGTCCCGCCGGCGTGGATTAGACAAGATCCATACCAGTGGGACCTGGCTTGGAGGGCGGTTAGCGGGGTCCTCGGGGGGCGCGGGTGGATCCGGCACTTGGTGGGGGGGGGGGGGTCCCCCACGATGGCCTGGGTCACGATCGGGGCCCACCGATCTGTGGGCGGGCCTGTGGCGTGGGGACACTCTTTCCCTCCGCGCCAGCATCTGTAAGGCTCCGCCATGGCTGGTGCAGAGAAGAAACCCCCTGCGCATTCGCAGGAAACACGACAGCAGTGCTGCGCATGCGCCAGAACACGTTGGCGCTCCTGCGCATGCGCCACCTCGTGCCGGCCGGTGGAGGCCCTCCGCCGCTGGTTGGCATGGTGCCAACCACTCCAGCACCTGCCTAGTCTCCAGAAGTGCGGAGGATTCCGCACCTTCCGGGCAGCCCGATGCCGGAGTGGTTCACGCTACTCTTTGACGCCGGTACAGCTCGGCCCGCCGATTGCGGGAGAATCCCGGCCACTGACTGGGAAGAGAATGAAGGTATAGCTGGGATTTCTGTTGTAAAGGAAGGAATGTGTCAATGTTATACAATAAATATGAGGAGCTCATGAACTTATTTGTTGCTAAGATCCAGAAATTCTGATTAGCTGCCTCTGTTGTGTCCCTCCCTCCACGAGCCCACCTGGCCAAACCCCCTTTAAAGAATCCCCTGCAATAGACCCGACCTCGCATCCTTCTCTATTTTCTCACCTGTTTCCCCTCTCCGAGCTCATGTTCTCTGTGAGATCCAACTCCTATTCCCTCAATCCAATTCTCAATGTACTGCTGATTACCCAACTTACCCTCCTGGCCCCATGTTACCCAATACTGTCAAGTACTCTCTCTTACTCGTCAGGTTTTGGTCCTCTCTCCTTTAAAGCTGCGTTCACCACCCCTCTACTTAACACCTAATCCTTGACCTCCACCGTTTTTGAAAACGTCTGTACCATTTCCAACCTCCCTTTCCTCATAAATCCTTGAATATATTGCAGCCAAATCTATTCCCATTCTTCCTGGAACTCGATGTTTGAATCCCTCCAATCAGTACCTAAGCAGTTTTTGTCAAAGTCACAAATTGGCGTCCTATGTGATTGCGACAAAGATAAACTTTCTCTCCTCATCCTTCTCAACCTGTGTGTAACGTTTGGCACGGTTGGACACACTGGCTTCCTCCGAGGTCTCTCCACTGTTGTTCAGCTGGGTGGAGATGTTCTCACCTAGTTCCATTCTTATCTACCTTATCATAGCCAATGACTCACTTGCAATGGCTCCTCTTCCTGATCCTGGTCTGTTAGCCCTGGTGTCTCCTATTGGTCCCCCGCCCCCCTCCTATTTCTCAACTACCTGCTGCCCCAGGGTAACATCATCTGGAGACACAGCCTTTGCTGACATAAGTATGTTGCTGACACCCAGCTCCACCTCACCATCACTGCCCTTGATTCCTCCACTCTGGTTAAATCATCAGACTGCTTATCTCACCACCATTCCAGTCCTGGACGAGCAGACGTTACCTGCAATTAAATATTGGGAGGACTGAAGTCTTTGTTTTCTGACCCCGTTGCAAACTCCGATTCCTAGCTACTGATTCAATTCCTCACCCTGGCAAGTATCTGGAATCAGGCGGACTGTTCAAAAACTCAGTGGGTGCGATTCTTCATTTTGGGAGGCTCTGTTCTGTTTCTGGAGGAGAATTGCAACCGATATACATTCCTACTGGATGCGCAAATCGGGAAGCAATCCCAAAGCGCTGGCCATGGAAATTTATGCATGGCGAGGAATACGAGGGAATTTTGAGGGGATCCCGCTATCGGGCCGGCATTTTGAGCAGGCGACCCGATAGCGGGGTACCCTGGTTCTTAAACCCACTTAGCCGTGCGAGACTGGTTGGATCTCGCGAGGCGTAGCGTCCGTCGGGAATCCAGGGGGAGGCCTCTCCCGGAATCTACCAGCCACGTCATGCCCTGGTTCCGTTGGGACGTGGCCAGTAGATGGCGCGCCCTGAGTCTGGTTTAATAGCGGAGTGAATCTCACCCAAATGGCTGGCGAGAAACACCCCACAAATTCCCCAAAATTACACTGAGAAATCTTTTGGTTGAATTCCGCACATGATACTTGGTGATGCGACGAGGCCTATCCCGAGATTTGTCATGCTCGAAGGCCTCGCGGGATCCAACAAGGTCTCCCGAGGCCTTGCAACCTGGATATCGCCCAGCGAGGGCTAGATCCAGATTAACGTGAGCCTGGAGGCTCAGTTAAATATGCTGCCGCCTGATTCTACTGTGGCCCGGGAATGAACATCCATTTAGCACTGGTCCACACAACTTGCCCTTAAGAGATGGGTGAAGTGGGGTTCGAAGACCCTTGAAGAAGTAAGTTGGGGCATTGGGGGGGGATCCAGAGGCTGCGGTGGGGGGTCTGAGGGTGGGGGGGGGGGGGCAAGAGATCAGGGTGGCATTGAAAATCTCTTCCTGCACTGATGAGCTGAGCTCGTCAGCCTAAGAAGTGAAGTAAGTGCGGTCTTGTCGGGGCATTCCCAACCGAGACCAAAAAAAAACAAGTGTCCCGTTTGATAGAGCGAGTGTGTAAATCAGGGAATTTGGAGCATAGTGGGAATTTGGTGCAGAGGGGGAAAGTGATGCCTTCTGCTTGCTAACCTTTTAATCTCCGGAGACTGGTGTTGCCCTGCTGCAGGAATAGTGGCTACAAGGGAGAGAGCTGATTGGGAAGTACTGAGTAAACTGCTTTTCTCCAAATGAAAGCTGCCTTGAGGAAAAGGAAGACTTCCAAGGGCTTGATTCTCCATCCCGGGACACCGGATCACATTCCCTGATGGGACGGAGAAACGGGCAACGTGGCAAAATCGGGATTGACACCAGATGCAGACCCGAACATGATGCTTGGACGCTCAGAATTGAGGTCCATGACTGCGTCGGTGGGGGGAATGTAATGAATGCAAATGGGACTTTAATGACTCATTTGCATCCATTTAGTGGGCCTGGCGCCCTATGATCTGGCCTTCCGTGATTCTTTGGTCCCCATGGCCAGGAATCACGTAGACACGGATCGCTTGTGATTTCTATCAGCGTGACCCTGGTGTGGTGGACCTTGTGGTGGGACAAGGGGGTAACTCCAAGTTACTCCCTTGGCCCACACAAGGTCTACCATGCCAGGGCCACATTGGTAGAGACCTACCCAGCCCAACAGAGGGTTACCCCAGCAAAATGCACCGGCACTGCCTGCGCCCCCCCCTCCACCCCCCCCCCCCCCTGACCAGACCCCCATTCCTCCCCAGGGACCCCTTGATCAAAGGGACCCCCAACAGGGACTCCTGTAATTGGGGAACCCCTCAATCTAAAAGGACCCCCCGCCTACAGACCAGCTTTGAATAATACATACCCTTCATGGTTCACTAGCCTAAGTGGCGAAACCCCAATGTTTGTAAACATTGACCACATTGACTGCTCTCAAGCTTTCAGATAGGGGGCTCCTTTCTGGGGGGAGTGCCTATGTGTGTGTGTGTGTGTGTGTGTGTGGGGCTCTCTTTAGGCCGGGATTCCCTGTGGGGGGGTCACCCTATTACAGGGGTCCCTGGGGTTCTCCCTATTACAAGGGTCCCTGTGGGGGCGTCTCCTTATTACAGGAGTCCCTGTGGGGAGACATGTTAAGCACAAGGGATATGGCAAAGTTGTATGGCATTTATTTTAATGCAAGAAGTCTTGCGAGTAAGGCAGATGAACTGAGGGCATTGATTAACACAGGGGAATATGATATCAAGACTATCACAGAGACATATGGTCTGAATTCTCCACCATCGGGATTCTCTGTTCCCGTCGGCAGTACAACCCCGCCCACGAGTTACCCAGTGGTGCGGAGTGGCTACAATGGGAAATCCCATTGGCTGGCGGTGGGAACAGAGAATCACGCTGCCAGCAAACGGCGCACTGCCAAAATATACATGGCTCGGGGACTGGAGAATCCAGCCCATAGTTAAGGAGGTGTAGGGCTGGCAGCTCAATATTCTGGGGTATAGAATCTTCAGGCGAGACTGGGTGGGGATGTGGGGGGCCCACGGCAGCAGGGGGGGTGTCATTGTTGTAAAAGAGGAGGTGGTATTGCAATATTGATCAAGTAGTCAACTACTGCAGTGAGGAGGAATGGTCTCTCAATTGAGACCATATGGGTGGAACTTAAAAACTAAAAGGGGGCAATCACATTGTGGGGAGCGCATTAAAGGGCACCAAACAGTCATGGAGTGATAGAAGAGCAGATATGTTTACAAATCTCAGAGGAGTGTAAAAATAATAGGATAATAATAGTTGCAGATTTCAACTTCCCCATTAATATTTGGGAAAGCAGAGTATGAAAGGGGACAGAATTCTTAAAGTGCATCCAAGAGAGCTTTTTTGAGCCAGCACATAGAAAGTCCTGCAGGCGAGGGGCTGGTACTTGACCTAAGTTTAGGGAATGAAGCCAGGTAGGTGGTAGAGGTGTCAGTGGGGGAGCATTTCGGTGATAGTGAGCATAACTCGGTAAGATTTAAGTAGTTATGGAAAAAGACAAATACAACCGTAAATTAGTTTTCTGAACAAGGGGAATGCTGATTTTAATAGGTTAAAACAGGATCTGACCAAAGTGCACTGGGAGCAGCTACAAGTGGGAAGATCCATATCAGAGCAGTGGGGATCATTCAAAAAGTTAACAGCGAGAGTACAATACCAACATGTTTCTATAAAGGTAAAGGGTGGGACCAACAAGTCTCTGTGATAGAGAACCTGGATGTCAAGGAATATACAGAATAAGCTAAAAAGGGAGGTCTGTGGCAGATTCAGGGGGCTGAAAATGGTGGATGCTCTAGAGGAGCATAGAAAGTGCAGGGTGGTACATAAAAATAAAATAGGAAAGTGAAGGGGGCATGAAAAAACACTGGTGACAAAATAAAGGAAAATATAATGGTGTTTTACAAGTAGGGCCAGGAAAGAGTAGGGCTCATTAAGGTCCGAAGTGATAACCTGTGGATTTGAAAGACATAGGTGAGGTATTAAATGAGTATTTGTGTTCATTATGGAGAAGGCAATGTAGGTATAGAAAGCAGGGAAGGGAACTAAGATACACTTAAACAGATTAGCATTGAGATGGAGGAGGTATTAGCAGTTTTAATGGGCTTAAAAGTGGATAAATCCCCAGACCCAGATGAGAAGTATCCTAGGTTACAGTGTGAGGCAAGTAGGAGATTGCTGGGGTTCTGATGCTAATTTTCAGATTCTTTCTGGCCACAGGAGAGATTCCATTGGACTGGAGGATAACTAATGTGGTACCATTACTCAAGAAGGGAAGTGGGAAAGAAAACAGGTAATTACAGGCCAGTGAGTCTAACATCAGTGGCAGGAAATTTAATGGAAAAAGATTCTGAGGCACAGAATTTATCTCCACATGGGGAGGCAAGGATTAATCAAGGATAGTCAACATGGCTTTGTCAGGGGAAGATCATGGCTAATTTGATTGAATTTGACGAGGTGTGTAGATGAGGGCAGTGCAGTTGATGTAGTTTACACGGGCTTCACTAAGGATTTTGACAAGGTCCTGCATGGGAGACTGACCAAAAAGGTAAGAGCCCATGAGATCCAGGGAAATTGGATCCAAAATTGGCTGAGTGGCAGGATGCAGAGGGTAATGGTCAAAGGTTGTTTTTTGTGACTGAAAGCCTGTGTCCTGTGATGTACCTCAGGTTCTCCTGCTGTTTCTAGTGTACATTAATGAAATGAAAAAATGAAAATCGCTTATTGTCACAAGTAGGCTTCAAATGAAGTTACTGTGAAAAGCCCCTAGTCACCACATTCCGGTGCCTGTTCGGGGAGGCTGGTACGGGAATTGAACCATCCTGCTGGCCTGCCTTGGTCTGCTTTAAGAGCCAGCGATTTAGCCCAGTGCGCTAAACCAGCCCCTAATGATCTAGATGTGAATGTTGAGGGAGGGAGGGGGGCGGGGGGCACGATCAGTAAATTCACAGACTACACCTTGGTGGTATGGTAAATAGCGAGGAGGAAAGCATTCGATTACAGAATGATGTAGACGGGCTGGTTAGATGGGCAGAACAGTGGCAAGTGGAATTTAACCCGAAAAAATGTGAGGTGATACATTTGGGGGGACTAACAAGGCCAGGGAGTACACAATGAACGATAGGATGTTAGGAATACAGAGGCAGAAGGACCTTGGGGTACATGTCCATAGGTCCCTGAAGGCAGCAGGACAGCTAGATAAGGTGGTTAAAAAGGCATATGGGATAATTGCCTTTATTAGCTGAGACATAGAATATAAGAGCAGGAAGTTTATGATGGAGTTGTATAAAATGCTGATTAGGCCACAGCTAGAGTACTGTGTGCAGTTCTGGTTGCCACAGAATAGGAACAATGTGATTGCACTGGAGGGGGTGCAGAGGAGATTCACCATGGCGTTGCCTGGGCTAGAGCGTTTCAGCTATCAAGAGATGCTGGTTAGGCTGGGGTTGTTTTCCTTACAGCAGAGAAGGCTGAGTAGGGGCCTCATTGAGGTGTACAAAATTATGAGGGATATAGATAGGGAACATAGGAAGAAACATGCCCCCTCGGTAGCAGGGTCAATAAACCAAGTGGCATAGATTGAAGGTAAGGAGCAGGAGATTTAGAGGGAATTTGAGGAAACACTTTTTCACCCAGAGGGTGGTGGGAATCTGGAACTCACTGCCTGAAAGGGTGGTAGAGGCAGGAACCCTCACAACACTTAAAACACATTTAGATGAGCACTTGAAACGCATCCAAGGTTATGGACCAAGTGCTGGAAAAAGGAATTAGAGTAAATAGGTGCTTGATGGCTGGCACAGACAACGTAGGCCTCTTTCTGTGCTGTGAATCTCTATGACTCCATCTAAGAGCCCTTCCTGTAGATTCCCTTATTTCCCATTTATTTTACCTTGTGGTTATCATTTTGATCAATGATTATAGAGCAAATGGGGAACTCAAAAGTTGCAAAATAGTACACTGTGCTATTGGAGATTTATCTTTTGAACAGAAGAACTCAGACTTTCTGGCACCCGAGAGATTGGTGGGATTCGGATTGATTGGTTGGCTGGTGGCCAATGAATTGTCCAAAGTCCAGGAGCAGGTGGTGATTGGGTCGTACCTGTGTGGGGTGGTTTTCAGAGAACCCAGGAACGGCAGTCAGATCCTGGACACTGAGAGGAGAAGCTGTGAGCTGCTGTCTGCCTCTCTATCTTTCTTTCTCTAGAAATGCTGCCTCGCTGCTGTTTTCTGAACCTGCTGAGACGCTCCTGAGACCTGGATGAATTTACAGTGAAAACCTTTACAGACTGGAAGCAAACACCTGTAACTGTCGGCCTGGACTGAAGAAAGGTGTACTGGAAGGTGCCCAAGTGAAACAGAGACTTTTATATTTTCATTTTTCTTCACACCCCTCTTTCTCCTCTGTGGGTCTCTGCATTATATGTGTGTAGAGGTTGGGGTGAGTTAAAGAGGGTGTATTAAGAATCAGATAATAGTTAACCAGTTGTATTTGCTTCATATTTACTCATAGTTATAGTTATTAATAATAACTAATGGTTATTATTTAATGCTTACATTTACAAACCTGGTGACTGTATTTATTGGGCAGCCAAGTACCAAAGACTTTGGGTATGTTCTCAGAATTAATTTGTTAATTTCAATTGAGTTGCGACTCTGTGTCAAGTGGGGCTGGAATTGACCGCGCACTAGCCCAGGGTCTTGTCATACTATGTAAAGGTTGGACAAATCTGATCCAGCAAAATCCAGGTTCATTTCCCTGGTGAAAACCTTCCCATTTTTCCAGGTGGCAGGTCAACTGAAAATGATGTTTCAGGAACAGAAGGGCAAGTCTTAGAGAAATAGGGAAGAAATGAATCAGCACTCTCAGCAAAGCAACAAAGAGATTCATTAAGTAATTAGAATCTTATGATCTAAGGCGGTATTCCAATCCCTAAAGATGTGATTAATGAAAACATACTGTGTACTCAGCACAGTTTGCATATATTTGAAATATTGATTTGATTCTGTCCTTTCCAATCATTATTTGTCCCTATCCTAATTTCAACTCTGAGCAATTGTGGCATTTATTATACGTGACAATCGTATTGGTCTTTTAATCCAGCAATCCACCTCACCAAACCTGGCAACAATAGTCAAACAATGGGTCATATAAGTTTCACTATAATAGCTATAGTATATTTCAGTTAGATTGAAAATAAATCACAATCACTCCCTCCACTGGCCTCCCCATTTCAGCTAATCTGACAGAGAAGACCTCCTCCTGGCTCTATAGGAAAGTGTTTTTTGAAAGATTTTAAATATTTGCCTTTAATTGCCACTAGATGATCTCTGCGCTGAAGTATCCTGAGCAGAGAAGGCTATGGGCATGAAAGAAAAAGCAGAGTTCCATTGCGGGTGGGCTTAGCGGGGTGCTTCCTGGTGCTAGTAGCGCGGGGAATGACCCGACCAAGGAATGGGACTCTGTTATTTATTCTGGCCTCGGTGGGGCAGGCCCCGCCGTGGGTCGCACTTACCGTCACTTCCGTTCGTCATTTCCGCTCGTCGGTGCAGGAAGAGATCGGGGCACATTTTAAAATGGGGGCCCAATCTCTCAATCCCACAACATGAACTCCAGACCCCCAATACCCCAACTTACCTCTTGGGGAGTTCTTGAAACCCGCACACCCCACCTCATCAGGGCAGGGCATTCTGGGTCCAATGCCGGCGCAGGCAAAATGCTCCCTTGGCACTAGCTGGCACCCAGGAGCCAGTGCCAAGGTGGCACCAGGAGTGCCAGAATGCCACTCTGCCCAGAGGCCAACCACCGGAGGCTTCCGATCGCTTTAGAACCCACCCCCCACCCCCCTCTCCCCCCAATACCTGTTCGTGGAGAACACTGTTGAACGTCATCTGGCTGGGGTCTCCTGGCAAGGCCGCTAGAACCCGGGGGCTGTTTATATCTGGTGGAGGCATATTTAAGTGTACCTAACTGCACACAGATCCTAATGGATCTGCAGGATTGAAACACAGGTCACAGCTGTTCTCCTTCGAGGAATGGACATGTGGAGCCTCCAGGTAAGTGTTACAGCTGTGAATTTTTTCACAGGGTGCGGGGTCTGTGGTACTTGGGTAAAGGAGGGGCACCTAGGCAATCCGGGGGTAGGGAGCTGCTTTGCGGGGGGCGGGGGGGGGGGCTGCGGGACTATGCTCGATATGGTGGCCCGATAATGGGATTCACTTGGGAATGCCTTGTATTCCTCGCTGTGAGAATATCCACTCATGTACATAATGAGATGAAGACAGGCAGTGATTGACACATAGGATGACCAGTAAGCATACAACACAGCACAGCCAATCACCAGACAGGACACGACCACTATAAAGCCAGAGGGCACTAGGTTTTCCGTTCTCTCGGGACCCAGCTACTGAGACAGTCAGAGTCCACGAGCTAGCAAGCACAAACACCATGCGGTAGCTAGTAAGTGTGGTCAGGCTACTACAAGGTCACTAGTCAGATCAGTATAGTGTCGACCCACAGCAGAATATGTACAGCAGTTCATCTAGTTGAATAAAACAGTGTTGGATCTTCTCCTGTGTTAGACGTCTGTTTCTAACTTCCCTGCATCGAGTGCAGTCCACATCGAACCAACCTGCCGAACACATCACTCGCCATGCATAAATTTGGATATCCCAGGGCAAAAGTAAATCGGTTGCAATTCTTCTCCAACGGGAAGCATAGGGCGGGATTTTCTATCCCGCCACACCTGTTTCCTGGGGCCTCCCATGAGATTTAACGGCCTCGTCGTAACAGAGTCAGGAGTGTCGAGGCTGATCGATCACACCCGTGGTCTCTTTTGCAATTATTTTGGCTGCTCACCATTTTGCCCACTCCACTAAATTCTGCCTTTGGTGTGAGTGAGGATAAGGGCAGCAATGCGCATGACCTCACATTTCTGGAGGGTAGAGTAAGGGAGACCAGGAGAGCATTGGAAATTCATGCCTGGATGTAACAGAGGGAAAGATATGGGTTTCAGCAGCAGATGTGGAGCTGGGCCATTCTATGGGGCTGCACTTCACATTACAAAGACCCTGTTAATGGGGCAATTAATGGTTCTAACCTCAACCTCTGAGGCTCAGAAAGGGAACAATTGAAACCGTGGAATCTCTCTCCAGCAGGTAGAAAATTGTTCCTCGCAGTTCTTCTTTTAAAATAAATTTTGAGGACCCAATTATTTTATTTTTCCAATTCTGGGGCAATTTAGCGTGGCCAATCCACCTAACCTGCACATCTTTGGGTTGTGGGGGTGAAACCGACACAGACATGGAGAGAATGTGCAAACTCCACACGGACAGTGACCCATGGTCGGGATTCAAACCCGGGTCCTCAGCGCCGCAGTCCCAGTGCTAACCACTGCGCCACACCTCGCAGTTCTTAAATGTTAACGTCTTTGAAATGTTTTGGTTATTTTTCTTTGCCTCTTTTTTTTAAAACTACCTATTAATCCAATATTTCTTTCCCTTGCTTTATTTCATTTTCTGCATCCAAATTGACTCTAATTCAGCCTATTTAATTCTATTTTATTCTCTCTGTGCTCTTTTCTACCCCCACGTTTCATTGTTGATGGAGATTAACCATTGGACTGGAGGGTCAGAATGTTCAATGTTCAATCGACCGTACCATGATGTCATCACCTCGCCTTTCCAGCAATTTGCAGAGTGAAAATATCCTTACCTGATGGTTGAAGAAAATAATCCAATTCACAGTATCTTCTGCAAGATGCCTCACTCTTTCCAGCTATTCCGGAGCTGTGATTTCAAGTTATAATGACAGCATTGCGATTCAACAACGAGTGCACCACCACCTGAACTCCATATCTCTGAGGAAGAATCATGTGGACTTGAAGCATTAACTCTGTTCCTCTCTTCACAGATGTGGCCAGACCTGCTGTGTTTTGCCAGCCTTTTCTGTTTTTATTCCACAGAGTTAAAAGTTTACTTCAAATCTAAAAAATCTTTATTCCTCTCAATTTGGTCCAAATGGGGAGTGCAGCAGAACCCAATTTCATGTTATATTTATTGAATTCCTACACTTGACAGAATTATAAAGTTCCTATCGAGCCTTTGTTTGCTTCTTATTCTTCACATCACTTATGGAGCTTTATGCAGGGGAAGTGGAGTCGGAATCAGTTGGAAAACAATTCTTTCAACTTCGAGCCTTGGAGTTGATGAAGAGATTTTATAAAATATATTTTCTGCCTGGAATGAGCCACTGTGAAATTCGTTTGACACAAGAGTTCCCCGATTTCCCAGTGGATGTGGGGACCTGAGCAAGCTGCAAGAAATTAATAGAAAATTGGCCAAGCATTCAACACAAACCAGCTCAAAAATAGCGAAGAATGCATGTCAAGCTGAACTGTCAGACTCACTGAAATAAGAGATAGAAATAGAAATGTAACATTGAGAGAGCAGCACAAGGACTGAATTTTAATTGGTGCCTGTGGGTTTCAGAATGGGCACGTTGGATGGGGGTTACAGTGGGGGCGGGGCGGGCTGCGGTGGGAGAGGCGTTATCACCACTAAATTGACTACACATCAGGAAGCTGGCTTCAAAGCGCTGACTTCCAAATTTGACTCAGTGTGTCAGACTGCGTGATCTGGCTTCCTTGGGAAAGACATTTGTCAATTTCCATGTGGTAATCACTAAATTAGTGCCTCGATCTCTGCAGTTGTGAGCTATATTCTCGGTGGAGGATGCCCTGAGGTGCCCCTTGTGCTATGTGTTCCCTTCTGAAAGCGAGGGAAGACAGGCTTATGAGTCCATGTAATGGGATGTGTTCATCTAAAGGATGGAGTACATTCAGCAAAGGGGTTTGTGAGGGAGAGATACAATACTGCACAAAGCTGGGGATGAGTGTGGGTGGTGGATGGATAAATAGCGGTGTGAAGAGGTGCATATCAACGTAAAGATGGGTGTATCTTCAAGCTGAGTGGGAGGTGAGGAGTTTAATGCTGGGCAGACTTGAGACAGTAAGGTGAGAGGTGCACAATGGGATGCAGGTGAATGTGCCACTGTGTTCACCTTTCCTGACTTATAGGTCAGTGAAGCGCTTTCTGCATTCTATACTTCAAAGTGGTAGTATGTTCCTGAAGCTGACATCTCCCACAAGTTCCAGCCATGCCTGTAGCCTTCTTTCTCATGTTGATAGGGGAGGGTATCTCTCTTTGACTCCTTACGGTCCTTAGCACCACTTGGAAGTTCCCCTCCATGTCACTCACTCTCCTGACTTGGAAATATATTTGTTTCTCCCACTACTTGCCTTCAAACAACCGCGCAACCTCAAACGAACCATTGTTTGCAGCAAACTACCCAGTCTTCAGAACAGTGACCACGACACCACACAACCCTGCCATGGCAATCTCTGCAAGACGTGCCAGATCATTGACATGGATACCACTATTACACGTGAGAACACCACCCACCAGGTACGTGGTACGTACTCGTGCGACTCGGCCAACGTTGTCTACCTCATACGCTGCAGGAAAGGATGTCCCGAAGCGTGGTACATTGGCGAGACCATGCAGACGCTGCGACAACGAATGAACGGACATCGCGCAACAATCACCAGGCAGGAATGTTCCCTTCCAGTCGGGGAACACTTCAGCAATCAAGGGCATTCAGCCTCTGATCTCCGGGTAAGCGTTCTCCAAGGCGGCCTTCAGGACGCGCGACAACGCAGAATGGCCGAGCAGAAACTTATAGCCAAGTTCCGCACACATGAGTGCGGCCTCAACCGGGACCTGGGATTCATGTCACATTACATTCATCCCCCACCATCTGGCCTGCGAAATCCTACCAACTGTCCTGGCTTGATACAATTCACACCTCTTTAACCTGGGGTTACCCCATCTCTGGATCTGTAAAGATTTAATCACCTGCTAATGGTCGCATTCCAAGCATTGTTTGGCATCTTTGAATTTGTCTATATATGTGTTTCTGGAACATACCTCTTCATTCACCTGAGGAAGGAGCAGTGCTCTGAAAGCTAGTGACATCGAAACAAACCTGTTGGACTTTAACCTGGTGTTGTAAGATTTCGTACTGGAAATATATTGTCATTCCTGCACTGGGTCAAAACCTTGGAATTCTCTCTCTGACAGCACGGTGGGTGTACCCACACCACATGGACTGCAGCAGTTCAAGAAGGCAGTTCACTGCTACCTTCTGACTGGCAATTAGGGATAGGCAATAAATGCTGGTCTAGCCAGCAAAGTCCACGGGCGGCATTCTCTGACCCCGCGGCGGGTCGGAGAATCGCCGGGGTGGGAGCAAATCACGCTCTGCCGATTCTCCGACCGAGTCCTGCCGACGCTGTTTGCGTGTGGCCCTACCGGCGGGACCTCGGCGTTCATGCTACAGGGGCCGTCCTGGTGTGGGGGAGGGGGGATCTGACTCCGGGGGGGGGGGGGCTCCACAGTGGCCTGACCCGCGATCGGGGCCTACCGATCGGCAGGCAGGCTTCTCCTGGTGGGGGCCTATGTTCAACCCACGTGCATGCGCGAACTCACACCGGCCGTGCTGACGCCCGTATCGGCAGCTGGAGCTACATGAGGCGCTCCAGTGCTTGTTTCGAATCACTAGCTTTCGGAGCACTGCTCCTTCCTCAGGTGCTCACCCCAGTCCAACGCCAGCATCTCCACATCATAAGTTAATCATCGCCTTGAAGAGTATAAAATCCAATAAAATTACAATTTTAAAAAATGCTTACATTTAGACCCTTGCATGCATAATTTGCGTAGAAATCTGGGTTTAAATCCAATTCCAGAGTCTCGGGAACACCATCCAGGCTGACATTCTAGTGCGGGACTGAGGGAGTGCTGCACTATTGAAGGTGCTGTTTTCAGATGAGCCATTAAAATGCTGCCCTCTCAATTGGAATAGAAAGATGCCACAGCATGAATTTGGAGAAAAGCAGGCGGTTCTCCCTGGAGTCCTGCTCACAGTTTATTCCCCAATAAACATCACAAATAAATCTGGCCATTATCAGCTGTTTATGAGAGTTTACTATGTGCAAATGGCTGCTATGTTTCCTACATTTCAATAGTGACTATTAAAAACTAATTAATTTGCTCTAAAGTGCTTTGGGACATCTTCAACTTGTAAAAGGCACCATTTAGAATCAAATCAATTCAATTTATTTGGTCTGACAGCATCTGTGAAGAGAGAAGGGAGTGAAGGTTTTGAGTCTGACTCGAAACGTTAGCTCTCTTCTCTCTCCACAGATGCTGTCAGACCTGCTGAGATTGTCCAGTATTTTCGGTTTCTATTTCAGATTCAAGAATCCGCAGTAATGTGCTTTAATTCCATTTAATCATTTGCTCCTTTCCCTGAACCTTTTTCTCCCAATGTTCACCAAATTCTATATAAAACAATGGTTCAGCTTCAACAGGATCTTTGCATTCAATTCTGAGCACTGCACTTTAGGAAGGATTTGAAGACATTAGTCCAGAAAAGATTTGTAAGAATGTCCAAACATTAGGCGGATTGGCCATGATAAAATAAAATGCCAGTTAGTGTCTAGGGATGTACAGGTTAGGTGGGGTACAGGGATAGGGCGGGGGAGTGGGCTTATAGGCATAGGGTGTTCTTTCAGAGGGGAGCTGCAGACTTGATGGGCCGAATGGCCTCCTTCTGCACTGTAGAGATTATATGATTCTATAAGGTGATTCTATAATGGTTCCAGGGTTTAAAAAAAAAATTTAGAGGACCCAATTATATTTTTCCAATTAAAGGACAATTTAGCGTGGCCAATCCATCTAACCTGCACATCTTTGGGCTGTGGGAGTGAAACCCACGCAGACGCAGGGAAAATGTGCAAACTCCACATGGACAGTGACCCGGGGCCTGGATCGAACCCGGGTCCTCAGCGTCGTGAGGCATCAGTGCTAACCACTGCGCCAGCGTCCCGCCCTGGGCCCAGGGTTGAGGAGCTTCAGTCATGTAGTTAGGGCAGAGAAGTTGGGACTGTTGCTATTGGAGAATCGAGAGTTGAGAGGGGATTTGATAGAGTTTTTCAAAATCAAGAGGGGTCTGTACAGAATAGGTAAGGATGAACTGTTCCCATTGGTTGGAAGGGTCGGGAACAATGGGGCATAGACGTAAGGTAGCTGGCAAAAGAAGCAATAATGTGAGGAAGAACCTTCTCATGCAGCGAATAATTAGGGTTTGGAATGCACTGCCTGGGAGTGTGGTGGAGGTGGGTTCAATGCAGGTCTTGAATTTTCAGGGGGAATTGGAATATTTGAAAAGGGAGCATGTGCAGAGCTAAAGGGAATTTCTCCTTCAGACAACCAGTTCAGAAACAATGTGCCGAATGGTTTCCTTCTGATGCAACCAATCTGTGATTCTGTGCTTTGCACTCAAATGTTGGCGACAAAAATTGCAAACTCAGACTCTGCAAATAAACAAAAACAAATTTCAGTTTTCAGCCTCTGAGGCCCTTTTTTAAATCAAATAACATTGCCTTCTGCATGCAAGCAAACACTTTAGTATTAAACACATTCCACAGGAGGACAGTATAATTAACTTGCTGCATTGTAATCTGCATTTTGTTCTTCCATTCTTTGTAAAGGTTTGCAACACAACCCCATTGCCAACACAACTCACTAACGTTACAATAAATTATTCATTGCCAAAGATATCAAAAGTTAATGCTGAATTAGTCTTTGTGAGGGGCTTTCAATTGTGTTATAATTCAAATCAAAGTAATGAAATACTGTACAGTAAGTTAATAACAGTACATTGAAATAACTCCAGAGAGCGTGCACAGACCAAAATGTGTCATAAAGAGAATTTCTAAGGGCCACATCAAAAGATTTTGTCATTTGTTGGATTCCCATGAAATGGAAATAAAAACACTCGAGTGACACATGGGTAGCCGGCTTAACTGATTCCTATGACAGCCAATCTGTTGTGATCAAGAAAGAAAATTAATTGACATCCATGTTGCACTCCTGATAGCTAGATGACGAAGGAAGAAACCAGCGTCAGAGTTTGCTTGCAATTTCACAGAGCGAAATGTTGCCACTGGGACTGAGCAGTCCCGTTGGAGGCGCTAATCAGAAAGCGAGTCAGGGCATGCAAATGGACCAGCACCCTGCCACTGTGCATTTAGAGCAATTCCAAGCTCAGCGGGCTTTGTAATCGCTAGGGCTGGAGTTAGTGCAAAAGAGACTGACAGCTCCACCTACCACACACTCACTGCAGCCACGAAGATGGCTCACAGATGACCTGCCGCCCCCCTCGCCACCCTCTGGCATTCGGTGTCCGAGGTGGACCCACTGCTACATGCCAATGAGTATCGGAGGGGCATCCTCTTCTCCAGGGTGGACCGCAGCCTTAAGTCTGACCTCCTGAACACCGCGCATGGGAGGTGGTGGCGGAGGCAGTCAGCGCTGCCTGCCTCGCCAGGTGGAGACAGCTGGTGATCCGGAGGGGTGGGGGTCACTGCTGAGGTCTCTGCCCTCAGAGAGGCACAGAGCCAGGGAAGGCTCCAAAGGCGATGGTGCTGATGTCCCCTGAATGGGTGATCTCTGCAAATCTCTTGCTTCCTCTGCAGTGGGGCATCGCTTCTGAGATGTGCCAACACCTGGTGGCTCCTGATTGATTTTGACCATGCCCATCCCCTTGATGTGAGGGTGTCCAGAGGGGCAGCCTAGGTGGGCTCCCAGATGACCAGTGGCCTTCTGAGGATTCACAGGACACGGGCAGCACTCAGCAGAGTGTACAGCCAGGGGCACATGAGTAGCACCAAAGGCAGCAATGGCGGTCTGAGCCAGGCCATCCTTATCCCAAGGGGGACACCCGAGTCCAAGGAATTGGCACCAGGTTGCTCCCTGCTCCTGACCCTGGCCCAGGCAGCCATCCCGGAGCAAGCCCGGCAATCTTTGAGATTTCTCAGTGTTTTTTTAGTGTCCTGCTCCCTCTCCACAGCCATGGTGTTTAGGCCCTGCTTGTAAATATTTGCACTAATTTGCACCGGTGAAACTTCTGCCTAAGAGGGATGGAGCATGGCAGAAGGGTGGAGCATGAGGTGTCGCATCCAAACCACTAATGATATTAAAATCAATGCAATTGACAGTTTGTGGTAGTCACCACTGTTGTTTTATATTGTATGTACTGCACTGCATACGAGGGTATTACGGTAAGGCCCCTGTACTACAGGTACGGGGGTAGATCCTTACCTGCTGGTTCCGCCCAGTAGGCGGAGTATAAATGTGCGTGCTCTCCGAACTGCAGCCATTTCGGCAGCAGCTGTAGGAGGCCACACATCTCTCAGTAATAAAGCCTTGATTACTCTCTACTCTCGTCTCATCATAATTGATAGTGTATCAATTTATTACACAGAGATTTTACAAAGATGGATCTCCGCATCAAGCCGGTTCGCCTGCAGCTGCATCCTCAAGCAGACAACGGCAAAAAGGATTTCGCACATTGGCTAGCTTGCTTTGAAGCATACATCGGATTGCGACAGGCCTAATCCCAGAAGCACAGAAGCTCTAGATTCTGTACACGCGGCTGAGCTCCGATGTCTTTCCCCTCATTCAGGATGCGCCTCCCTACGCAGAGGCCATGGCGCTACTGAAGGAGAACTACGCTCAGCAGACCAACAAGATCTACGCCAGGCACCTCCTGTCCACGTGGCACCAACTTCCCGGTGAGTCTGTGGAAGATTTCTGGCGTGCTCTGCTCACCCTGGTGAGAGACTGTGATTGCCAGGCCATTTCGGCCACTGAACATTCTAACCTGCTAATGAGAGACGTGTTCATTACGGGCATAGGGTCGGCCTACATCCGCTAGCGCCTCTTAGAAGGGACTACGCTTGACATTGCGGCGACCAAGAAACTAGCGCTCTCGCTCACAGTTATGCAACGTACAGGCGTATGCCCCCGAACGCACTGCTCACCCCTCCTGGGCATCGTGGACCCCGCCAGCGGCCACCCATCGTGGACCCCATCAGCGACCGCCCCCAGCCAACCCCACGCCTGCGCCGCGCGGCAGCCAACCAACCTCGGCGGACCCAAGTGCTACTTCTGCGGACAGACAAGACACCCCCGGCAGCGCCGCGGAGCGCGCTCTGCAAGGCCTGCGGCAAGAAAGGACATTTCGCTGCAGTGTGCCAGGCCCGCTCAATCGCCGCTATTGTCCCTTCACTCCCCGCGTGCGGCCAGTGGGCACCGCCATCTTCCTCGCCTCAGACCACGTGCGGCCCGAGGGCGCCGCCATATTGCTTGCCTCACAACCAATGGGCGGAGCCATCTTGCCTGACCCAGGACACGTGCGGCCCGAGAGTGCTGCCACCCTGTCTGCCTCAGGACACGTGCGGCCCGTGGGCGCCGCCATCTTCCCCGCCTCAGGACCCCTGCCCATCGGGCACATCATCGGGCTGCTCATCACCTGCAACCGCCGACGACCAGCCGTGTCTCGCCTCCATCACGATCGGCCAGTCCCGACTGCACAACCTCGTGACCGCGTCGACAAAGGTGAAGGTCGACGGGCATGAGATATCCTGCCTTCTAGACTCTGGGAGCACTGAGAGCTTCATCCACCCTCGCGGTACACCCCATTAACCAAAGAATCTCCCTGGCCTCCGGATCCCACTCCGTGGCGATCCAGGGGTACTGCATAGCCACCCTCACCATCCAGGGCGTAGAGTTCAGTGGCTTCCAGCTTTACGTCCTCCCCAACATCTGCGCTAGCTTGCTACTCGGCCTGGACTTCCAATGCAACCTCCAGAACCTAACCCTGAAATTCGGCGGGCCCCTACCACCGCTTACTGTATGCGGCCTTGCGACCCTTAAGGTCGACCCGCCTTCTCTGTTTGAAAACCTCACCCCGGATTGCAAACCCGTCGCCACCAGGAGCAGACGGTACAGCGCCCAGGACAGGGCCTTCATCAGGTATGAGGTCCAGCGGCTGCTGCGGGAAGGTATCATCGAGGCCAGCAACAGCCTCTGGAGAGCCCAAGTGGTAGTGGTGAAAACGGGGGAGAAAAACAGGATGGTCGTTGACTACAGTCAGACCATCAATCGCTACACGCAGCTCGACGCGTACCCCCTCCCACACATATCTGATATGGTCAATCAGATTGCACAGTACCGGGTCTTCTCGACAGTGGACCGGAAATTTGCCTACCACCAGCTCCCCATTCGCAAGGCGGACCGCCCGTACACTGCATTTGAAGCGGACGGCCGCCTTTACCATTTACTTAGGGTTCCCTTCGGCATCGCTAATGGGGTCTCGGTCTTCCAAAGGGAGATGGACCGAATGGCTGACCGGTACGGACTGTGAGCCACTTTCCCGTACCTGGATAACGTCACCATCTGCGGCCACGACCAGCAGGACCACGACGCTAACCATTCCAAATTTCTCCACGCCGCCAAACTCCTCAACCTAACCAACCGACCCCGATCGCATGCGCCCCCTCATGGATCTCCCCCTTCCCCACTGCCCTAACGCCCTCAAACGATGCCTGGGGTTCTTTTTGTACTATGCCCAGTGGGTCCCTAACTATGGGGACAAGGCCCGCCCACTCATCCACTGCACCGGTTTCCCACTGACGGCCGAGGCTCACCAGGCCTTCAACCGTATCAAGGCTGACATCGCCAAGGCCGCGATGCACGCGATCGACGAGACGCTCCCCTTCCAAATCGAGAGCGACGCATCAGATGTCGCTCTAGCCGCCACCCTCAACCAGGCAGGCAAGCCCATGGCATTCTTTTCCCGCACCCTCCATGCCTCCGAAATTCGGCACTCCTCCGTCGAAAAGGAGGCCCAAGCTATCGTTGAAACTGTGCGGCACTGGAGGCATTATCTGGCATGCAGGGGATTCACTCTCCGCACAGACCAACGGTTGGTTGCCTTCATGTTTAACAACACACAGCCGGGTAAGATCAAAAATGATACGATCTTGCAATGGAGGATCGAGCTCTCCACCTTTAATTATGAGATTTTGTATCGCCCGGGTAAGCTCAACGAGCCCCCCGATGCCCTGTCCCGAGGTACATGTGCCAACGCACAAGTGGACCGACTCCGGACCCTGCACGACGATCTCTGACACCCAGGGGTCACCCGCTTTTAGCACTTCATTAAGGCCCGCAATCTGCCCTACTCCATCGAGGAAGTCAGGGCTATCACCAGAGACTTCCAGGTCTGCGCGGAGTGTAAACCGCACTTCTACCGGCCAGATGGTGCGCGCCTGGTGAAGGCCTCCCGCCCCTTTGAACGCCTCAGCGTGGACTTCAAAGGGCCCCTCCCCATCACCAACAGCAACCTGTATTTTCTCAATGTTGTCGACGAATATTCCAGATTCCCCTTCGCTATCCCATGCCCCGATATGATGTTTGCCACCGTTATCAAAGCCCTCAACACCATCTTCGCTCTGTTCGGTTTCCCCGCCTACGTCTACAGCGACCGGGGATCCTCATTTATGAGCGATGAGCTGCGGCAGTACCTGCTCAACAGGGGCATTGCCTCGAGCAGGACGACCAGCTACAACCCCCGGGGAAACGGGCAGGTGGAGCGGGAGAATGGGACAGTCTGGAAGGCCGTCCAGCTGGCCCTACAGATCAGAAATCACCTGGCCTCCCGCTGGCAGGAGGTCCTCCCCGACGCACTTCACTCCATTCGGTCGCTCCTGTGCATGGCGACTAACGAAACCCCCCATGAACGTCTCTTGGCCTTGCCCAGGATGTCCACCTCCGGGGTTTCGCTCCCAACGTGGCTGGCAGCACCAGGAACCTTCTCCTCCGCAAGCACGTGTGGCTCCACAAGGCGGACCCGTTGGTTGAGAGGGTACAGCTACTCCATGCAAACCCACAGTACGCCTACGTAATGTACCCCGACGGCGGCCAAGACACAGTCTCCCTCAGGGACCTGGCACCAGTTGGGTCCCCCACCCCTCCTCTGCCCCGGCGCCACCCTCCATTCCCCCAGCGCACCCCACCACAGCTCCCGCTCCAGGACAATCCGTCGTCCCCTTGGTCCCATCTGGGGATGAAGAGGATGTCGACAAGCTCCCGGAGTCACCGATGACCGAGCCGACGCCTGACTCGCCACCAGCACTGCGGCGCTCTCAACGACGGATCAAGGTGCCCGACTGTCTAAATTTGTAACCTTCCCTGAAATTTTAATGACAACCAGTATGTAAATAGTTTTCCACCGCTCCCACTGGACTCATTTTTAACAGGGGGTGAATGTGGTAGTCACCACTGTTGTATTATATTGTATATACTGCACTGCATACGAGGGTATTACGGTAAGGCCCCTGTACTACAGGTACGGGGGTAGATCCCTGCCTGCTGTCCCCGCCCAGTAGGCGGAGTATAAATGTGTGTGCTCTCCGAACTGCAGCCATTTTGGCAGCAGCTGTAGGAGGCCACACATCTCTGTGTAATAAAACCTTGATTACTCTCAACTTTCGTCTCGTCGTAATTGATAGTGCATCACAGTTTTGCAAGGATCCGCCAATGCGTGGCACTATCAGCGATATTGGCGCGAGCGAGGGACATGAGGATGGCGTTTGAACCGGTGCCCGGCACAAACCTCAATTTTTGATTTCCCGTGATTCTCCACCCAATCACAATTTGAATTTCCAGCATCATGAAGTGGAGAATCCAGGCCTAATGTATATATTTCCTGACCCCACTCTATTCTTGCATTGCTAAGCTTCTCTTTAGATGTACTCAAGTAATTATCCAATCAATGCCCTCCTCCGTAGGCACTTCACCTCAATTATTATAATTAACAATCACTCCCCAATTCCTGTGGAAACAGAAAAAACAAGAAGGAAGGCACCCAACAGGAGATGTTAATCCAGTTTACGCTTAATCTTGAGCCCAGCCAAAACAAATGGAGAAATAATTAGATTGTTTGTATGGTTAATATGCAGTCAGTAAGAAGAGGACAATTCTAATGTCAGCATTCTAATTGTCATTTGGCAGTGTGCAGTTTGTTCTTTGAAACATTATGGAAATTGTTCCAGAACAAGTCAAAGGTTAGAACAACTATCGAATTCAACTTGTAAGAAGCCTTACAACACCAGGTTAAAGTCCAACAGGTTTGTTTCGAATCACTAGCTTTTGGAGCACAGCTCCTTCCTTTTGTTGTTCTTCTCGGTGGTCAAGGTCACCAGAGCAAGGGCATAGAATATAGAACATAGAACATTACAGCGCAGTACAGGCCCTTCGGCCCTCGTTGTTGCGCCGACCTGTGAAACCACTCTAAAGCCCATCTACACTATTCCTTTATCGTCCATATATCTATCCAATGACCATTTGAATGCCCTTAGTGTGAGCGAGTCCACTACTGTTGCAGGCAGGGCATTCCACGCCCTTACTACTCTCTGAGTAAAGAACCTACCTCTGACATCTATCCTATATCTATCTCCCCTCAATTTAAAGCTATGTCCCCTCATGCTAGACATCACCATCCGAGGAAAAAGGCTCTCACTGTCCACCCTATCCAATCCTCTGATCATCATGGGGCAGCATGGTAGTATTGTGGATCGCACAATTGCTTCACAGCTCCAGGGTCCCAGGTTCGATTCCGGCTTGGGTGACTGTCTGTGCGGAGTCTGCACATCCTCCCCGTGTGTGCGTGGGTTTCCTCCGGGTACTCCGGTTTCCTCCCACAGTCCAAAGATGTGGCTAGGTGGATTGGCCATGATAAATTGCCCTTAGTGTCCAAAATTGCCCTGAGTGTTGGGTAGGGTTACTGGGTTATGGGGATAGGGTGGAGGTGTTGACCTTGGGTAGGATGCTCTTTCCAAGAGCCAGTGCACACTCGATGGGCCAAATGGCCTCCTTCTGCACTGTAAATTCTATGATCTTGTATGCCTCAATCAAGTCACCTCTTAACCTTCTTCTCTCTAACGAAAACAGCCTCAAGTCTCTCAGCCTTTCCTCATAAGATCTTCCCTCCATACCAGGCAACATTCTGGTAAATCTCCTCTGCACCCTTTCTAATGCTTCCACATCCTTCCTATTATGCGGCGACCAGAATTGCACGCAATACTCCAAATGCGGCCACACCAGAGTTTTGTACAGCAGCAACATGACCTCATGGCTCCGAAACTCAATCCCTCTACCAATAAAAGCCAGCACACCGTACGCCTTCTTAACAACCCTTTCAACCTGGGTGGAAACTTTCAGGGATCTATGTACATGGACACCAAGATCTCTCTGCTCATCCACACTGCCAAGAATCTTACCATTAGCCCAGTACTCTATCTTCCTGTTATTCCTTCTAAAATGATTCACCTCACACTTTTCTGCATTAAACTCCATTTGCCACCTCTAGGCCCAGCGCCGCAGCTTATCTATGTCCCTCTGTAACTTGTAACATCCTTCCGCACTGTCCACAACTCCACCGACTTTAGTGTCATCTGCAAATTTACTCACCCATCCTTCTACGCCCTCCTCCAGGTCATTTATAAAAATTACAAACAGCAGTGGCCCCAAAACAGATCCTTGTGGTACACCACTAGTAACTGGACTCCAGTCTGAACATTTCCCATCAACCACCACCCTTTGTCTTCTTCCAGCTAGGCAATTTCTGATCCAAACTCCTAAATCACCCTGAATCCCATGCCTCCGTATTTCCTGCAGTAGCCTACCGTGGAGAACCTTATCAAACGCTTTACTGAAATCCATATACACCACATCAACTGCTTGACCCTCATCCATCTGTTTGGTCACCTTCTCAAAGAACTCAATAAGGTTTGTGAGGCACGACCTACCCTTCACAAAACCATGTTGACTATCTCTAATCAAATTATTCCTTTCCAGATGATTATACATCCTATCTCTTATAAACCTTTCCAAGATTTTGCCCACAACAGAAGTAAGGCTCACTGGTCTATAGTTACCGGGGTTGTTTTTACTCCCCTTCTTGAACAAGGGGACAACATTTGCTATCCTCCAGTCTTCTGGCACTATCCCTGTAGACAAAGATGACTTAAAGATCAAAGCCAAAGACTCAGCAATCTCCTCCCTAGCTTCTCAGAGAATCCTAGGATAAATCCCATCCGGCCCAGAGGACTTATCTATTTTCACACTTTCCAGAGTTGCTAACACCTCTTCCTTATGAACCTCAAGCCCTTCTAGTCTAGTAGCTGAATCTCAGTATTCTCCTCGACAACATTGTCTTTTTCCTGTGTGAATACTGACGAAAAATATTCATTTAGAACATAGAACATAGAAAAATACAGCACAGAACAGGCCCTTTGGCCCACGATGTTGTGCCGAACCTTGTTCCCAGATTAATCCTAGATTATCATAGAGTTTACAGTGCAGAAAGAGGCCACCCGGCCCATCAAGTCTGCACCAGCTCTTGGAAAGAGCACCCTACCCAAGGTCAACACCTCCACCCTATCCCCACAACCCAGCAACCCCACCCAACACTCAGGGCAATTTTGGACACTAAGGGCAATTTATCACAGCCAACCCACCTAACCTGCACATCTTTGGACTGTGCGAGGAAACCGGAGCACCCGGAGGAAACCCACGCACACACGGGGAGGTCGTGCAGACTCCACACAGACAGTGACCCAAGCCGGAATCGAACCAGGGAGCTGTGATGCAATTGTGCTATGCACAATGCTACCGTGCTGCCCTTAAGAACAAATTAATTTACACTATATCATTCTACAGTAATCCATGTACCTATCCAATAGCTGCTTGAAGATCCCTAATGTTTCCGACTCAACTACTTCCACAGGTAGTGCATTCCATGCCCCCACTACTCTCTGGGTAAAGAACCTACCTCTGACATCCCCCCTATATCTTCCACCATTCACCTTAAATTTATGTCCCCTTGTAATGGTTTGTTCCACCCGGTGAAAAAGTCTCTGACTGTCTACTCTATCTATTCCCCTGATCATCTTATAAACCTCTATCAAGTCGCCCCTCATCCTTCTCCGTTCGAATGAGAAAAGGCCTAGCACCCTCAACCTTTCCTCGTAAGACCTACTTTCCATTCCAGGCAACATCCCGGTAAATCTCCTTTGCACCTTTTCCAAAGCTTCCACATCCTTCCTAAAATGAGGCGACCAGAACTGTACACAGTACTCCAAATGTGGCCTTACCAAAGTTTTGTACAGCTGCATCATCACCTCACAGCTCTTAAATTCAATACCTCTGTTAATGAATGCTAGCACACCATAGGCCTTCTTCACAGCTCTATCCACTTGAGTGGCAACTTTCAAATATGTATGAACATAGACCCCAAGATCTCTCTGCTCCTCCACATTGCCAAGAACTCTACCGTTAACCCTGTATTTGCATTCATATTTGTCCTTCCAAAATGGACAACCTCACACTTTTCAGGGTTAAATTCCATCTGCCACTTCTCAGCCCAGCTCTGCATCCTATCTATGTCTCTTTGCAGCCGACAACAGCCCTCCTCACTATCCACAACTCAACCAATCTTCGTATCATCTGCAAATTTACTGACTCACTCTTCAACTCCCTCATCCAAATCATTAATGAACATCACAAACAGCAGAGGACCCAGAACTGATCCCTGCGGTACGCCACTGGTAACTGGGCTCCAGGCTGAATATTTGCCATCCACCACCACTCTCTGACTTCTATCGGTTAGCCAGTTCGTTATCCAACTGGCCAAATTTCCCACTATCCCATGCCTCCTTACTTTCTGCATAAGCCTACCATGGGGAACCTTATCAAATGCCTTACTAAAATCCATGTACACTACATCCACTGCTTTACCTTCATCCACATGCTTGGTCACCTCCTCAAATAATTCAATAAGACTTGTAAGGCAAGACCTGCCCCTCACAAATCCGTGCTGACTATCCCTAATAAGCGGTGTCTTGCCAGATGCTCAGAAATCCTATCCTTCAGTACCCTTTCCATGACTTTGCCTACGACCGAAGTAAGACTAACTGGCCTGTAATTCCCAGGGTTATCCCTTTTTGAACAGGGGCACAACATTCGCCACTCTCTAATCCCCTGGTACCACCCCTGTTGACAGTGAGGACGAAAAGATCATTGCCAACGGCTCTGCAATTTCATCTCTTGCTTCCCATAGAATCCTTGGATATATCCAGTCAGGCCCGGGGGACTTGTCTATCCTCAAGTTTTTCAAAATGCCCAACACATCTTCCTTCTTAATAAGTATTTCCTCGAGCTTACCAGTCTGTTTCACACTGTCCTCTCCAACAATATCGCCCCTCTCATTTGTAAATACTGAAGAAAAGTACTCGTTCAAGACCTCTCCTATCTCTTCAGACTCAATACACAATCTCACGCTACTGTCCTTGATCGGACCTACCCTCGCTCCAGTCATTTTCATATTTCTCACATATGTGTAAAAGGCCTTGGGGTTTTCCGTGTTCATACCCGCCAAAGATTGTTCATGCCCTCTCTTAACTTTCCTAATCCCTTTCTTCAGTTCCCTCCTGGCTATCTTGTATCCCTCCAGCACCATCTCTGAACCTTGTGTCCTCAGCCTTACATAAGTCTCCTTCTTCCTCTTAACAAGACATTCAACCTCTCTTGTCAACCATGGTTCCCTCACTCGACCATCTCTTCCCTGCCTGACAGGGACATACATGTCAAGGACACATAGTACCTGTTCCTTGAACAAGTTCCACATTTCACTTGTGTCCTTCCCTGACAGCCTATGTTCCCAACTTATGCACTTCAATTCTTGTCTGACAACATCGTATTTACCCTTCCCCCAATTGTAAAACTTGCCCTGTTGCACTTACCTATCCCTCTCCATTACTAAAGTGAAAGTCACAGAATTGTGGTCACTATCTCCAAAATGCTCCCCCACTAACAAATCTATCACCTGCCCTGGTTCATTACCAAGTACCAAATCCAATATGGCCTCCCCTCTCCTATCTCCTCGGACTCCACGCACAACTTCCCACTACTGTTCTTGACTGGCCCTACTCTTACCCGAGTCATTCTTTTATTCCTGAAATATCTATAGAAAGCTTTAGGGTTATCCTTGATCATACCTGCCAAAGACTTCTCATGTCCCCTGGCTCTTCTTAGCTCTCTCTTTCGGTCCTTCCTAGCTAACTTGTAACTCTTGAGCGCCCTAACTGAACCTTCATGTCTCATCTTTACATTAGCCTCCTTCTTCCTCTTGACAAGTGTTTCGACTGCTTTAGTAAACCATGGTTCCCTTGATCAACCACTTCCTCCCTGCCTGACAGGTACATACTTATCAAGGACATGCAGTAGCTGTTCCTTGAACATGCACCACGTTTCCATTGTGCCAATCCCCTGCAGTTTAGCTCTCCATCCGATGCAACCTAAGTCTTGTCTCATCGCATCATAATTGCCTTTCCCCCAGATATAACTCTTGCCCTGCGGTATATACCTATCCCTTTCCATCACTAAAGTAAACGTAATCGAATTGTGGTCACTATCACCAAAGTGCTCACCTACCTCCAAATCTAACACCTGTCCCGGTTCATTACCCAGTATCAAATCCAATATGGCCTCGCCTCTCGTTGGACTATCTACATACAGTGTCAGGAAACCCTCCTGCACACATTGGACAAAAACAGACCCATCTAAAGTACTCAAACTATAGCGTTTCCAGTCAATATTTGGAAAGTTAAAGTCCCCCATAACAACTACCCTGTTTCTTTCGCTCCTATCCAGAATCATCTTTGCAATCCTTTCCTCTACATCTCTGGAACTTTTCGGAGGCCTATAGAAAACCCCTAACAGGGTGACCTCTCCTTTCCTGTTTCTAACCTCAGCCCATACTACCTCAGTAGATGAGTCCTCATCAAACGTCCTTTCTGCCACCGTAATACTGTCCTTAACTAACAATGCCACCCCTCCCCCTCTTTGACCACCTTCCCTGAGCTTACTGAAATATCTAAACCCCGGCACCTGCAACAACCATTCCTGTTCCTGCTCTATCCATGTCTCCAAAATGGCCACAACATCTAAGTCCCAGGTACCAACCCATGCCGCAAGTTCACCCACCTTCTTCCGGATGCTCCTGGCATTGAAGAAGACACACTTTAAACCACCTTCCTGCCTGCTGGTACACTCCTGAAACTTTGAAACCTTACTCATGTCCTCACTACTCTCAACCTCCTGTATACTGGAGCTACAATTCAGGTTCCCAAGTCCCTGCTGTGCTAGTTTAAACCCTCCTGAAGAGCATTAGCAAATTTCACCCCCTCAGGGTATTGGTACCCCTCTGGTCCAGGTGTAGACCATCCCGTTTGTAGAGGTCCCACCGACCCCAGAATGAGCCCCAATTAGCCAGAAATCTGTAACCCTCCCTTCTGCACCATCCCTGTAGCCACGTGGTCAATTACTCTCTCTCCCTATTCCTCGTCTCGCTAGCACGTGGCACGGGTAACAACCCAGAGATAATAACTCTGTTTGTCCTAGATCCAAGTTTCCACCCTAGCTCCCTGAATTCCTGCCTTACATCCCTATCCTTACCTATGTCGTTGGTACCTATGTGGACCACAACTTGGGGCAGCTCCCCCTCCCCCTTAAGGATCCAGAAAACACGCTCCGCGACATCACGCACCCTGGCACCTGGGAGGCAACACACCAAACGCGAGTCTCTCTCGTTCCCACAGAATCTCCTATCTATCCCCCTAACTATGGAGTCTCCAATGACTAATGCTCTACTCCTCTCCCCACTTCCATTCTGAGCAACAGGGATAGACTTTGTACCCCATGGCTTACCCCTGGTAAGTCCCCCCCCCCCAACAGTATCCAAAGTGGTATACTTGTTACTAAGGGGAACAACCACAGGGGATCCCTGTACTGACTGCTTCCTCTCACCGTCACCCATCTCTCTTTATTCTTCGGCGTAACTATATCCCTGAAGCTTCTATCTATGACCACCTCTGCCTCCTGAATGATCCAAACTTCATCCAGCTCCAGCTCCAGTTCCCTAACGCGGTTTCTGAGGAGCTGGAGATGGGTGCATTTACCACAGATGAAATCAGCAGGGACACTGACGGCATTCCTCACCTCAAACATTCTGCAGGAGGAACATTGCACTACCTTCCCTGCCATCCCCTCTGGATAAAAAAAGAAAAAGAAAGAAAGAGCTTACCTGTTATTCACTCCCCTTCTCAGCCAGCACTCACTCAGCAATCTCTGCGCCCCGCACGATAACACCTGAGGGAAAATAAAAGAAAAAAACTACTTACCAGTCACCAGCCAATCTTTTACCTGCAGGCTGTGACGTCACGGTTCAACTTCTTTCTACTTCTACCTGCCCTTGAGCCTTCCTCTTGATCTTTACAGCGGTTGGTTTTTTTTGGTTAGAGGAGGGGGTAGGGAGGGAAACACTGAAGAAGTGTTTCGGGTTTAAGTGTCACTTGACAACAGCTCCTCCACAAACCACCTTCAAGTTAGGGTGACCACAACGGACATATGCAGATTTACTCCACAACAGCCAATCAGCATCTCTGCTCTACTGCCCTCTGCTGGCTGCTTGTCTTCACTTGACAACAGCTCCTCCACAAACCACCTTCAAGTTAGGGTGACCACAATGGACTTTTGCAGATTTCCCCCGCAACAGCCAATCAGCAGCTCCGCTCTACTGCCCTCTGCTGGATGCTTGTCTTCACTTGAACAGCTAGGGTCTCTTGCACAGGTACACCTTCAAGTTAGGATGCCCACAATGGACGTATGCAGATTTCCCCTGCAACAGCCAATCAGCAGCTCCGCTCTACTGCCCTCTGCCAGAGCTACTTGTTAAGTGCCTGTTCCTTTACTGGACCAACCTAGATGGGAATGGGGGCATGGATTTAAGAATGCCTGGTTTTCTTCATTCATGAAATCAAAGCAAAAATTACAACATAAATGTACAAAAAAACTTGATACCTTTATTGCAATGTGTAATACTTACAAAGATAGAAAACATAACATGGTTAAAGAAGTTTAGCAGTCAGTGCCTTTTCTATATAGACACTACAGCATTATTAAAATGCTCTGATCTCATCCTGGGCCAGCTAATAATTTCGATATATACTGTGGCCAATGAGCCCTAGCACCTGCTAAATTAGTGATAGGCAATCTCGGCTAGTGAGTGGGCCACAAGAGTGGCCTTCCATCATCGTGGAGGGCTGGAAGATTGAAATTGGGCTTGCTGATTATCCATGACCCCATGAAGAAGATTGAATACATTTAATACATGCCGAATATTTCATGGTGAGTTATACAAAATGCTTAATCATTCATATATTCATAGAACTGTCAACAACTTCAGATGGTAAAAAGAAAATAAATATTTACGCTTTGGAAGCAGAGGGAGCGCACGGCTTTCACAGTCGAGGTTGCGTTCAATCAGAATGCACCTCACTTCACTTGTCCTTGCTTTAGGTGTGTGTCTTCAGTCATATCGGTAGGAAAAAAACTACGCAGACGGTCATCAGCACAATGTGGCAACCCTGCACATGAGCAACAGTGAACAAAGTGTCTCGTGGCCCCCACTCAGAATCTGGATGGGCAGCAGGTCACCCACCACTGATGCAAGTGGCTCGACACCACAAGCCTTTCTTACTGTATTATGGGAGGGATATGTGCACTGTCTGTACAGTAGGCCTCATGTACCTGCATTCAAACAGATGGGCAAGGTTTTAACTCATTCAAAACCCATCCACTTAAGGAGAGGAGTTAAAATTGGTTTTGTTTTGTTATGGGCCAGGGTTTAGAAAACACCAAAGTATATTATGGAGTTCACCTGACTTATAACTGTTTATTGATTTTGGTTACGATGAGCACAAGACCCTGCCTTTCAGGTGTTATTCAATAGAGTTCTTAGGCACTTTTAATCAAAAAACAAGCTTAATTCTATGAATTTAGTTAACATTTGTATAAATGCACACAGTAAAATTTTTTATCAACTACAAACATAAAGACCCCACACAGCTACAGTAATCTATGTATATCCCTCAATGAATTCCCCCTTAACTGTTCCAATTCAATAAAAAAATCCAAGTAAAACCAGAAACCCCTTTTCAAAGGTGTGGCCAAGCACGCGGCATTTTTACTGGTATAAGACTTGTTATTGATACTCTTGTTCCCCTTTTCAAACAGCAGGTTTGAATTCCTTCCAGAAAGCAATTGTCTCTTTTAAGTTATCAAACAGTCTGGAAACAGCTTTTAAAATGTAGATAAACACTTCTTTAAACCTGTGAAGTTCAAACCAGTCCAAACTGAAAGCGAAAGTAAAACAAACTCACAGAGCCACAGCCCAGCTCCACCCACACAATGGCATCACTGACGCCATGTGATCAGACAAAAACCTTTCTTAAAGGGACACTCCCATGACAGTTTGTATCATCACTGCATGACGCACCTGCTTTAACAGTGTCAATCATTATCAGTCGCTATGCGCCTACCGGCAAAATAGTAATTCAGTCTTTTGCCGCAATTCTATAAAAACATCCTCTGCGTTCCCACCCCCCCCAATGTTTTGACATAAAATGCCATAAGCTTATGAAGAGCACACTACAGCAAAGACTAGCTGAATACTAATGCCTTCAAAGCCATTATTTTTGTAATAACATTGAAAGAAGGTGTCCTGTAGCATGTAGCTACACCTCTGAGATGAAGCATATTTGCTGACATGGTGCTCAGTGGGACATCTCTTTAGCTTTGATCAGCTTTATCTTGGTTTGCAATGCTCTTTAATGCTGATGCGATATCAAAAGTGGGATTTGAGTTCAGATTTCCTGCTGTTAGATAAATATTCATGAAGCAGAAGTGTTACAGCTCTTTCAGCTGCAAAACAAAACAGCAAGGAATCACAGGGGAGATTTTCACTCCCATTTTTTGGGAGGGCAGGAATGGCGGAGGGGGCCGAGAAGAAGATGGGAGTCCCAAAAGGGCTTTTACGCCAGCGGGTAAGTTGCTGGTTACGAAGTTGCTGGTGGGGCGGGCTCACTCAAAGGCCACCCTGCCAGCGTGATATTGTGCGGCCGGCGGCCTCTTCACTTTTTTTGGCAAAGGGTTTCAAAAAATGGTGGGAAAGCCCAGCCGCTGACAAGCTACTCTCTGCTTTTCCCGCCCAGGATGACACTTTGCCAAAAAAATGGCAAAAGCTCACCCACTTCATTAGGAAAACAGAAATCTTAGGCTGGCCGTTGTATGATCGGGCCAGATTTTCCATTTGCCAATTGGACCTACTGCTCGTGAAACTGGTCTCGGCCAACGTTGTGTACCTCATACGCTGCAGGAAAGGATGTCCCGAGGCGTGGGACATTGGCGAGACTACGCAGACGCTGCGACAATGGATGAATGGACATCGCGTGACAATCGCCAGGCAGGAATGTTCCCTTCCAGTCAAGGAAAACTTCAGCAGTCAAGGGCATTCAGCCTCTGATCTTTGGGTAAGCTTTCTCCAAAGTGGCCTTCAGGCCACGCGACAACGCAGAATCACCGAGCAGAAACTGATAGCCACGTTCCGCACGCATGAGTATGGCCTCAAACGGGACCTTGGATTTATGTCGCATTACATTCGCCCGCCACCATCTGGCCTGGGATTGCGAAATCCTACCGACTGTCCTGGCTTGAGACAATTCACACCTCTTTAACCTGTGATTATCCCTCTCTCCATCTGGATCTGTAAAGACTTAATTACCTGTAAAGACTCACATTCAAAGTATCATCTTGCATCATTGAATTTGTCCATATATGTGTTTGCGTAACCCACCTTTTCATTCACCTGAGAAAGGAGCTGCGCTCCGAAAGCCAGTGATTCGAAACAAACTTGCTGGACTTTAACCTTGTGTTGTAAGACTTCTCACTATGCACACTTGGTACATGTGAAGCCTCTGTTATGTTGATCTTCACCACAGGCCTGCCCACAACCCCGTGTGTCCCCCACAAACCCCGCCTATGCCCCCATTCCCCACCCCACCTCCCCCACCCGTCCGCACAGTGGCCCCAAGGTCAAAAGGCCCCGATGTTTTCTCTGTCATGAGGATGGGTGTGAGTACGCGGTCAGCAGAAAGACAGGAGTCAGACTTTAACAGATCCTGAGGAGCACCAGAGCTTTCCTCACAGCAAGTGATCATCACTCTCGTGCCTTGAGTATGTGCCTGCCTGACAGTGCCAACACAGACCCATCACCCTGGAATGCTGAACTGACGGTCACACCTCGTTCCAGGAAAATCTGGAGACGATGAGGGCCTCGCTGATCCTATTGGCATGTCGAACCCCCATCGCAGCCTATCTTCAATTCTCCAGCTCCTTCTCGGGGTGGTCCTCCAGCCCCACCCGGTAGCCAACTCCTCCTCAGGTGAGGCTGCTTGATCCTCCGCCTCCTCCTCCTCCAGCATGTCACCCCGCTGTTGTGCCAGATTGTGGCGGGCACAGCAAACTACCACAAAGCGGGTGACCCTAAATGAAAATGAGGGTCAATGATATCCTCGCCATTTTGGGGCGAGATCAGGAACTCGCCATCAGGAATGGGCCGGGTGAATCGCAAAATGATTCGTGCCCAGCATGTTTCTCGATTTTGCCCTCTCCCGTTATTCATCCGCGGCGCTCCAATCCGCGCCTGGCACAAGATGGTCACCGAATTGTGTCCATTGTTTTGCACTGCTCGCATCAGCTACCACTCTACCAATTATTTCCATTGTCTATATTGTCTATATTATCTGTGAACTACTAATGTGACATCATGGTTATAGTGAATAGCTGTATTAGATGTTGCAGAATGATGTCTAAATCAGATACCAAACCATTGTCTACATCAGTTACCAATGTCCTATCTGATGCATTGTTTGAATCAGTTACGATAGCACTGCCATCTGAAGAATTAACAACATCAGCAACCATTGTACCAACTGTTGATTACGGCCAAGGCTGAGCCAACTTTCCTGTTCTTTACCACAGCAATCGTTGTGGCAGCTGTATCTCGATCTGTATCAGTTCCAGAAGCACTAATTGATTGATTGTCTCCATCAGTTATTACTGTTCCGACTGATCCAGTGTTTACATTAGCTACTGCCCTGCCAAATTATTCATTTGGCAGCACTGTGCCAGCTGTTCCTGGACGATGACCACTTCTCTGCCAATTGTTCCATTTTTCCATCACCTGCTGTTTGTGCCAACTTTTCCACAGTTTATGTCAATTATAACTCTGCCAGCTGATCTCGTCTCTGCATCAGATACCACTCTGGCAATGACTGATTGGCTATGGCTTTTGTTGTGCCACCTATTCATTGATCAGAGCTCTGTCTGTCAACTCTGCCAGTTGGTCTATTGTCCACATCTGCTGCCAGCATGCCAGCTGGCCTTTGATTATAGCTACCGTTTAACCAGTCGTGCCAGCTGTTACATTGATTGCACAAAGTTCCCTGCCGCAGTAAAGGTAAGGATAACTTCACTCTAATTAGAGAATGAGAAATGTGAAAAGAAATTCAAAGCAAAATCTGCCTTCCTGTTGTGGTATTTTAGACTTTCATCAGAGATAAACCTATTACTCCTTTTACTGCAGTGAATTTTAATAAGGGACATGATATTATCACAGCCAGCTCATACAAATTTTACTTCATAAATGTGGTGTTTATGCTTGCTAATTAAATTTGATTTAGAAATACTGCAGTTCAAACAACATTAAAAACACCTCAGCCTATGGGATTGTTGTTTAATCAGCACTGCAGCTGTTCAATACATCTTATAATTTGGACAAATGCAGGCCCTTTGGATGTTAAAGATAGTGAGTAATGTGGGGACATCATTTAAATAGACATAACATATGATTTCAGTGCCTTATCAGATGCATTTCATGGTGGAATTCTCCTGAATAATCACCAAGTCTCACTTCAGGGGCGGGATTCTCCGATATCGACGCGATGTCCGCCGACCGGCGCCAAAAACGGCGCGAATCAGTCCAGCATCGCGCCGCCCCAAAGGTGCGGAAGTCTCCGCATCTTGAGGGGCCGAGCCCTCACCTTGAGGGGCTAGGCCCGCGCCGGACTGATTTCCGCCCCGCCAGCTGGCGGGAAAGGCCTTTGGTGCCCCGCCAGCTGGCGCGAAACTGACTTTGCCAGGCGGCGCATGCGAAGGGAGCGTCAGCGGCCGGTCACGGCATCCCAGTGCATGCGCAGTGGCGGGGGTCTCTTCCGCCTCCACCACAGTGGAGACCATGGCGAAGGCGGAAGGAAAAGAGTGCCCCCACGGCACAGGTCCGCCCGCGGATCGGTGGGCCCCAATCGCGGGCCAGGCCACCATGGGGGCACCCCCCGGGGCCAGATCACCCCGCGCCCCCCCCAGGACCCCAGAGCCCGCCCGCGCCGCCTTGTCCCGCCGGTAAGAGAGGTGGTTTGATTCTCGCCGGCGGGACAAGCATTCCAGCAGCGGGACTTCGGCCCATCGCGGGCCGGAGAATCGCCGGGGGGGGTGGCCCGCCAACCGGCGTGGTGCGATTCCCACCCCCGCCGAATATCCGGTGCCGGAGAATTCGGCAACCAGCAGGGACGGGATTCACGCCAGCCCCCGGCGATTCTCCAACCTGACGGGGGGTCAGAGAATCCAGCCCCATATGTGGAAATTGGTGCGAATCACACCAGACTTCTGATCGCGATCTTCCTGCACATAATGCAATAAATGAGCCCCCAAGTGAACCACGCCATTTTGGAGTCCGCAGGTGTCTTAATTGCCCAAATAGGGGGCTCAGATGTGCACATTAACAAGGGGGAGCTGCATTTAAATGTCTGCATCTCCAGCAGCTCTGGGAGAACCTTTTCCAGAGTCTGGCATCTTGCTGGTGGGCAGCTGTTACCTGGGATGCAGCAGACCTCTGACTTCCCACTCTCTTGGCAGTTCCTACCTTCACCACCTGATGTGCATCAGACGATGTGTGATGTTCACCAGATAGTGAACCACAAGCCTGCCTGCTAATGTCGCCCACCGAGGTGTGTATCTGTGCTGGTGGATGGTGAGGGTGACATCTGTAACGCCTGATCGGTAGTTTCCTCAGAGCTTGCAAACGAGGTGCTGCCAGGAGCCGCAGGATGGCAGTGACTGCAGGTGTCCTGGCCTCATCAAGTGTTGATTCTGCAAGATGAGAAACATGGTTCAGAGGCAGGGACACTCCCAATCAAGCCAGGAGGATAGCAGCGCAGAGATGTGCTCCACGCTTCCTGGATGCAAGCCTGGACAAGCTTCTGGATGCCAGGGAGGAGAGGCAGATCACCATGTACCCCCAAATGGGAAGAAAATGCAAAACAAGCAAGGCAAATCCAGCTGGGATGTGGTGGCTGTGGTAGTCAGTGACAGCAGCCAGACATGGAGGCGTCCAATGCTACAAGAAAATTGTCACCTCATTAGAGCTGCAAGGGTGAGTGACCACCTGATCTCCTCCTGGCACCAGCCCCGCCTGTCACAACTGTAATCCCCCCCCCCCCCCCCCCCCCCACACACACACACACAGCATTGTCCTGAAATCCCCCTAGCACTCTTCCTCACTACCCTTTTCTGTCGAGGCGCTGTGCCCACATATACCACCTGATGTGCTCCCACCCCACAACCGTCTGGCTTACAATCTCCTATTTGTGTACAATCTCCTCTTTGTGCACAACCTCCAGGAGACGATAGACCATAACAAGAGGGAGAGGGAGAAGCTAGGTGGGGTGAATCCAGAGTTGCGTCTCCTCGCCCCTTGTGAGCAGAGAGCAATGGAGATAGCAGGAGAGGCACAGGGGAGGGCCATGACAACTGTGAGGTTGGCCTGCACAACAGAGGTGAGGATCCATAGAACCTTCATCAAATGAGTTGTGACTCTTATTCCTCCCTGTCTCTGAACCATGTTTCTCATCTTGCAGAATCAACACTAGATGAGGCCAGGGTATCTGCAGTCACTGCCATCCTGTGGCTCCCGGCAGCACCTCGTTTGCAAGCTCTGAGGAAACTACCGATCAGGCGTTACAGGTGTCACCCTCACCATCCACCAGCACAGATACACACCTCGGTGGGCGACATTAGCAGGCAGGCTTGTGGGTCACGATCTGGTGAACATCACACATCATCTGATGCACATCAGGTGGTGAAGGTAGGAACTTCCAAGAGAGTGGGAAGTCAGAGGTCTGCTGCATCCCAGGAAACAGCTGCCCACCAGCAAGATGCCAAACTCTGGAAAAGGTTCTCCCAGAGCTGCTGGAGATGCACAGGTAGAACCAAAAGATCCAGGAGGGGTGTCAACGACATTCCCGCAACTGCAGGCTGATTGGAGGCGTCCAAAGCCTGCAGTCGCAGGAAATCGTGCCAACATTGTGTGGCACCCAGGCCAAAACTGCAAGGTTAGAGACTGGAGTGGAAAGCCTCGCGCAGGACCTCCGAGCCATGAGGGCAGAGTCCAGGGCATGATTCAGTCTCAGAGTTTCATAGCTGAGGGCCTCGAGAGCATGGTCCAGACACAGAGGGCCATTTCTGAGGGGCTCCGGGGCTTGGCCTCGTTGGAGAGGTTCATCGCCGAGGGCTATCACACCATGGTGCAGCCAATGGTGGGCCTCCAGGACTGGCAGCGCCAGGTGATGCAGACGTTTCTGGAGCTCACTCCAGCTGCCCCAATGTCCCATTGAGTAACTCAGGAGCCCACGAATACCCAGAGGGAGGAGAAATTGCTGGACCCCATCCCAAGGCCTTCCACCCGGAAGACTCTGTCTTCCCTGACACTGGTGCATCCCAGGGGCAGTGGGAAGGACGGAGTAGCACAGTGCCACAAATGACACCTGAAAGTCAGCTGGACCATTCCCAGCCCAGGCCCTCCAATGGACGCTTGCCAAGGGCATCTCAGGGTACAGAGCACAGAATGAAAATGGCCGCCTCCATGTCTGATGTGCATCCTGGAGTGACACCTAGATGTAATGGTATGCCATAAAAGAATAAGACGTTTTAGGAGCAAAGCGTGGGCACGGTAATGTCAGATACCATAGTTAGGGAGTGGATAAATGTAACTGTGCATAACCATCACTAAAGAATATTGCACCTCAAAGCCACAACTCCTCGATCTTTGACCACTTTCCCATAGAAAGTTTATCTCCTCATCAGTCAAAAAAGAGAGAGGGTAGCAGTGGAAGGATGCTTTCTGAATGTAATGTTGTGACTAGTGGTGTTCTGCAGGGATCAGTGCTGGGACCTTTGTTGTTTGTAGTATATATAAATAATTTGGAGGAAAATGTAGCTGGTCTGATTAGTAAGTTTGCGGCTGACACAAAGATTGGTGGAGTTGCAGCGGAAGGGGCTGTTTAGCACAGGGCTAAATCGCTGGCTTTGAAAGCAGACCAAGGCTGGCCAGTAGCATAGTTCAATTCCCGTACCAGCCTCCCCGAACAGGCGCCGGAATGTGGCGACTTGGGGCTTTTCACAGTAACTTCATTTGAAGCCTACTTGTGACAATAAGCGATTTTCATTTCATTTCATTTTCAGATAGAGAAGAGGATTGTCTGAGGATCCAGCAGGATATAGATCGCTTGGAGATTTGGGCGGAGAAATAGCAGAGTTTAATCTGGACAAATGTGAGGTAATGCATTTCAGAAGGTTTAATGCAGGTGGGAATTATACAGTAAATGGTGAAACCCTTAGGAGTATTGACAGGCAGAGAGATCTGCGCATACAGGTCCACAGATCACTAAAAGTGGCAATGCAGGTGGGTAAGGCAGTCAAAAAGGTGTCCGGCATGCTTGCCTTCATCAATCGGGCATTGAATATACAAATGGGCAACTCATGCTGCAGCTGTACAGAACCTGAGTTAGGCCACATTTGGAATATTGCATTTGATTCTGGTTGCCACACTACCAGAAGGATGTGATGCTTTGGAGAGGGTACAGAAGAGGTTTACCGGAATGTTGCCTAGTTTGGAGAGTATTAGCTATGAGGAGAGGTGGATAGACGTGGATTGTTTTCATTGGAATGGGGTCGGTTGAGGGGTGACCTGATAGACATTTACAAAATTATGAGTGGCATGGACAGAGTGGATAGTCAGACGTTGTTTCCCAGGGTGGAAAATCCTAATAGCAGGGGACATAGGTTTAAGGTGCAGGGGGTAGAGTTTAGAGGAGATGTGCGAGGCAAGTTTTTTTACACAGAGGGTGGTGAGTTCCTGGAATGTGCTGCTGGGGAGGTGGGGGAAGCAGATACGATAGCAGCGTTTAAGAGATATCTTGATGAATAGAAAGGAAATAGAGGGATATGGACCCCGGGAGTGCACAAGGTTTTAGTTTCGACAGGCATCATAATTGACGCAGGCTTGGGGGGCTGAAGGGCCTGTTCCTGTGCGGTTCTTCTTTGTTCTTTGAACTCAAATTCTCCTGCAGGCTATCCAAGCAATCGTACAACGAGAGCCTCAGTGACAGATATCCTGGAATGACTGCTTGAGCATTCATTAAACCTTAGGTCAGTCCACTCCCTGCCTTCCGCTGGACGGTTGGGCCAAAGGAGTGTGTCCCCCTCACTCAAACATGAAGCAGGGATCTGGGGTGCAGTCAGGGGTCAGACAGGCGTCAGAATCTGAGGAGCATCACAGCGAGTCGCCATCGCCCTCCTGCTTTGACTCCCTGACAGGGCCCATCACCTTGGTGTGATGTCAGTGAGATCCTTGGCAGGGAAGAGGAAGGGCACGGACTTTGGGAGTGGGAAAAATAATGTGGAAAGGAGGGAGTAGGGTTCTGGGAGGAGTGACAGAGGCAGGAACAGGGTTCTGAGCAGCGAGAAGAGGGCTCTGGGAGTTGGGGGGCAAAGAGTGATCTGAGAGGAGGAAGAGGATTCTTGGAGGGGAAGGGGGGGGGGGAAGATATTCTGGGAGGGGAGAAGGACAGGGAGAAGTGGGTTCTGGGAGAGAACAGAGGGTTCTGGGAGGGGAGAAGGATGGGGAGGGGACAGAGGGTTCTGGAATGGAGAAAGAGGGTTCTATGATGGGGGAAGGAAGGGGGAACAGAGTGGCAAAGGGCTCTGTGAGGGGGTTTGAAGGGTCTGGAGCTGGGTGGGATGTTGAGCTGTTGGACAACAAGCCCAAATCAGTGAATCTGGAGGCTATGAGGTCTTCTGTTTTGAGTCAAAAAACAAAGAACAATACAACACAGGAACAGGCCCTGCTGCCCTCCAAGCCTGTACCGGTCATGATACCAACCTTTGCCAAAACCCTCAGTACTTCATTGTGCCATATCCCGCTATACCCATCCTATCCTTGTGACAAAGAGTCATCCAGACTCTAAACGTTTGCTCCCTTTTCTCTCCACAGATGCTGTCAGACCTGCTGAAATTGTCCAGAATGTTCTGCTTTTGGTCCTTAAAAGGCATTGCTTCAGGTTACAACTAACAGGAGAAGTTTTAAAAATATACTTATGTAAATCTGAAACTGGGGACAACAGGATTGTGCTGGGTTCCACATTCAAACCATTCATGTCATTACTGGCCATCCCTTCCCCCTCTCCTCAATCACTGCCTTAACACTCCTGATCCTAGCCTCTACTCTGCCACTTAGTGCTGATTTTTACCACTCTTCTCTTCACAGCTAACCTTCCTCCAGGGCACCGTTACCATCCTTCCAGTTTGCCCCCTTTCCAGGTCTGCGATTATGCTTCCCCAGCCTACCAGCAATTTTTGATCCCTTTTAAGAATGTCACCTGAGGCTCAATCTGTGGCAAGTTGCTTGGCGATGTCCATTCGGTGCCCACAGCTCAGTGTCTCAATGACAATGAGGCCTGAGGCCCACCATTTGTACCCCTCAGCCTTTTCCATGCAGGAGCAGAGGTTGACTGTATCCTCTCATGCTTAATTTAGAGCACTTTCAAATTCCCAAGTTGAGACAGGAAGGATATAACTGAGGAGATAAGGAGCAGATAGATTTGAGGTCCAGGAAAAGAATGATCCAGAAATAATACATCTTTATTTATTGGAAACTGACTTATATGAAGGTTTGAAGCAGCTTGTACACTGCCTAATTTCCCAGGTTCCCAGCCTCGAGAGCAGATTTAATGTCTTTAGCTTTTGCTTAACTAGTTAAGTGGCTTTTAAGTTATTTGAGTCATGTTAAAAGAGGATTACAGCAGGTGAATCCTAATTGCCTTTGAGGCTAATGAAATCCTAGCTGTTCAACAAACTCGCTAATGGAACGACCTATTATATCACTATTATTTAAGGACTATAACTCTTTCTTCCTATGAAAAGAAATATTAATAACCCTGTTTCTAAAATAGATCATGTGCCTATTTGTTATTGTAAATCCCTTCTTGCTAAAAATAACTCATCATCATAATATTTGCTCCTTATATAGCCAGCATTGGGTCTGGTATCCCAAATCTTTTAAAAGACTTGAAAATGCTGCAATTAATTCAATAGGAATTGCTTTTCTGAGGATAGAGCTGAGGTTGAGCAGATGGAGCTTTATTCTCCATCTGACATGTGATGGTATATTTTTATGTTTTGTACTGGAAGTGGATGCTAAAATGGAGTACCCACTTCTCATTAAGGAAAAGAAGCATCAGAAATATAAATTTTAAACATCTCTTCATCCAGATCCCCTTTGCCGTGGTTTTTTATTGAGGTATAGGAACATTGATAACAATAATTTGCATTTTGTGTGGGATGACCTTCAGGCATTTAGACGTCCGTGACGGAATGCTGTGGCAATGAAGGTAAAAAGCAGGTATCCACATCACAGAAGCATATGCAAATTGCACTTAAAAATATGCAAATATGCACCCTTTTGAAGAAATCGCACCTTATTAAGTTGAAAGGAATCTAAATTACAAAGCTTGCCCCCCCTCCAGAAATGTCACTGGTTTTCCACTGATGTGTGACAATCCCTTAGAACAGCCTGAAGCCATCCTAAGGGACTGTCATTAAATTAGACTGCAGCAAGGGTATAGATGGCTAAAAATAACTGGATTTCTCATACCTGACTCATGCTGATTTAAATTTTGCATGCACTCCATTGGCACCAGAAAGATAACAGGAGGTATGGTATCGAATTATCAACAACCTTACTTTGTGAAATATTCACATCATTTTTCTTCTGTCACCCATGGTAGCATAACATCGACATTTAAAAAAATTAAAGTCAGGGATGGTACTCTGTGCATGCGAGAAGCTTTTTTCTAATGCACAATAAGCCTGATGGTAGTGCAAGTCAGATAAACACTTATTTGACATTCATATTCTGAGTGAACTTGCATAACTGCGGAGTGTGCACGTTCTCCCCGTGTCAGCGTGGGTTTCCTCCGGGTGCTCCGGTTTCCTCTCGCAGTCCAAAGGTGTGTAGGTTAGGTGGATTGACCATGCTAAATTAATAATAATAATAGCTTATTGTCACAAGTAGGCTTCAATGAAGTTACTGTGAAAAGCCCCAAGTTGCCCTTAGTGTCCACAAAGAAAGGTTAGGAAGGTTTATTGGGTTACGGGAATAGGGTGGAAGTGAGGGCTTAAGTGGAGACTCGATGGGCCAAATGACCTCCTTCTGCACTGTATGTTCTCTGTTCTATAACAACAATGCAATCCTAGATTAATGAAAAGCCATTTAAACTGGGCAGTGTGCATGGCACCAAAAAATGACACTGCCTGACCTGCAGGGTATTCCCAGCATCCCCTGTTTTAATTTCAGATTTGCTGCATCCACAGTGTTTTGTTTTGTAAGAAATTACATTTTGTTTGTATTTTTGCTGATGTCCCTCTTTGCTCCCTGAGACATTATCTTGCATTGCTAATGTATGATTTAGTGAAGTCTCAGGGGAGATTATATAAGGTTTTTTTATGTCTCAGTAACAGGCATTATTCGGTGGTTGCAATCATAAATTGTTCATTTTGATTTGTGTAAAAGCCCAGAGAAATATACCTCGCTCAGCTTTTTTCAGTGAATGCAAGTTCAATGACATGCAACATTAAACACGAGTTAAATGTGAAACTTTTTTTGAAAAGCAGAAGTTCTTACTATTTTGGGGAAGTTCCTGAAACAGACCTCCTCAGACCTCCTCCTTCAAATAACAAGGAACAAAGAAAAGTACAGCACAGGAACAGGCCCTTCGGCCCTCCAAGCCTGTGCCGATCATGATGTCCTAACTAAAAAAAAAAACCTTCTGCCCTTACTCAATCCTTATCCCTCTATTTCCTCCCTATTCATGTATCCATCCAGATGCCTCTTCAATGTTGCTAATGTGCCTGCTTCCACATCCTCTGGCAGCGCATTCTCGGCACCTATCACTCTGCATGTAAAACTTACCCCGCACATCTCCCTTAAACTTTCCCCCTCTCGCGTTGAACCTGTGCCTCTTGTAATTGACACTTCCACCCTTGGAATTATCCTCTGATTTTCCATCCTGCCTATGCGTTCATAATTTTGTAGACCTCTATCAGGTTTCCCCTCAGCCTCCGTCTTTCTAGTGAAAACAATCTCAGTTTATTCAACATCTCCTCAAGACCAGCAACATCCTGGTGAACCATCTCTGCACTCTCTCCAAAGCTTCCACGTCCTTCTGATAATGTAGTGACCAGAACTGCACGCAATACTCCAAATGCAGCCGAACCAAGTCAACCATACAATTTTGGTTTTCGATGTTCATGGGGCAAAATACTGGAAAATTCATTTTTATACAGACTTGCCTAGAATGTCCAGCACAGTAACAATGCATTGGATTCAATGGAACTATGCTGGTTTTTACATTCCACAGCAGCCTCTTCCCATACCTCTCCATCTAACCCTGTCAGCATATCCTTCTGTTCCTTTCTCCTTCGAGTTCATCTAGCGTTCCATATGCCATTTGCTGCAACTAATCCTTGTGGTAGCGAGTCACTCTCTAGGCAAGGAACTTTCTCCTGAATTCCTTATTGGATTTATTAGTAACGATGTTATATTCATGGCCTTTGTGTCTGGTCTCCTCCACAAGCAGAAGCATCTTCTCTATATCCACCAAAACAAACTTTTTTTGTTAAAGACCTCTATCAGTCTTCTCTGCTAAAGAAAGGGTCCCAACCTATTCAACCTTTCTCGATAGGCAACATCTCTCAATTCTCATATCAGCCCTATAAATTGACATTTGTGTCACACAATTGCCAACAAGACCATTTCTAATAAGAGATAATCTAATTATTCCCACTTGACATTCAATTGCATTACCATCAATTCATCCTACATTATCAACACCCTGGGGGCTATCATTGACAAGTTAGCTGAACTAGCCATATAAATACTGTGGCTACAAGAACAGACCAGAGACTGGTAATACGAAGGCAACAAACTCATCCCCTGAGTCCCAAAGCCTGATCACCAACTGGCATCCCTACAGTGCAGAAGGAGACCATTCGGCGTTTTGAGTCTGCACCGACTCCCTATACACCGGTCCACTCCCAGTCCATCCCCCCAACCCCGTAACCTAACCTACACATCTTTGGACACAAAGGGGCAATTTAGCATAGCTAATCCACCTAACCTGCACATCTTTGGACTGTGCGATGAAACCGGAGCACCCGGAGGAAACCAACACAGAAACAGGGAGAGCAACCTCCACATAGACAGTCACCCAAGGTTGAAATTGAACTTTGGTCTCTGGCGTTATGAGGCAACAGTGCCAACCACTGTGCCACAATGCCGCCACAAAGCATAAATCAGGGGGGCAATTCTCCAAAATGGAGACCAAGTGTTCGCGCCATCGTGAACGCCGTCGCGTTTCACGATGGCGTGGAATGGGCACGGGGACGACCGATTCTGTCCCCCACAGGGGGCCAGCACGGCATTGGAGCAGTTCATGCCGTTCCAGCCTCCCATCCCGGTGCCAAATGGGCGCCGCGCCAACCCGCACATGTGCAGATGGCCCGCGCCAACCTGCGCATACGCAGGGGACTTCTTCAGCGCGCCGGCCCCTACGCAACATGGCGTGGGGATTCAGGGGCCGACTGCGCAACAAAGTAGGCCCGGGGGGGGATGGGGGAGGCCAGCCTGCCGATCAGTGGGCCCCGATCGCGGGTTCAATTTCCGTAACAGCTTCCCCGAACAGGCGCCGGAATGTGGCGACTAGGGGCTTTTCACAGTAACTTCATTTGAAGCCTACTTGTGACAATAAGCGATTTTCATTTCATGACATTCATTAACCATTCGCAAACATATTAGAATGCCTTCATTCATATGTCAGGAAAGAGCCACAACTTGTTGGATCCTTCCTGATAGGTATAACCTCTTTCAGTATCATCAGTAGTGTCGGCACAATTCATAGCCTCTGAGTCAGAAGGTTGTAGAGTTCAAGCCCCACTCCAGAAAATTGAGCACAAAATCACAGCTGACCGTCAGTAGCACCGAAAGTGAGCACCGCACGGCTGGAGATGTTAGGTGAGATCTTCCGGCTGCTCACGGTGGTGGGTTGTCCCGCCGCACCCCGCCACGGGTTTCCTGGCGGCGTGAGGTGGAAATCTCATTGACAGTGTCGGGACCAGAAGATCCCACCGGCTGTCTACAACGGGCCGGCTCTCGCCACCGAGAAACACGCTGCGGGGAGGTCAGTGAATCTCGGGACATGTCAGATTGAGGTTCTGCCTGGCCCCTCAGGCGGGTACAGAATACCCCATCATTCTAGTTAAAAGAAGAGCAGGAGTGTTAACCAATTGTATCTCTCAAAACAACATTACAGAAATAAAATAACTTTTCTGGTCTTTATCACATTGCTGTTTGTGGGGATCTGCTGTGCATAAACTGACTGCCATATTTTCTACAAAATACTTTGGCTGTAAAGCATTTTGGACCCTGAGGCCATGAAAGGTGCTATAAAAATGGAAGTCATTGTTTTATGGCATTGGGATCAGCTGTCACGGAAAGTAGCGAAACGGGTTTGATTTGCATCTCAATTAACCAATCACTGGTCATGGTCAGTTGGGATAGGTCAGAGGCTAAGGGTTCCCTATCTAGCTGGAATAAGAGCATGTTTGAAAACAGAATAGAGGGAGTGAATACTTTTCATAAGATTGGTATTTATGGGTGTAACGGTGGTTAACACTGCTACCTCACAGCACCAGGGGCCTGGGTTTGATTCTGACCTTGGGTGAATGGATACACCTGAGGAAGGAGCTGCGCTCCGAAAGCTAGTGATTCAAAACAAACCTGTTGGACTTTAACCTGGTGTTGTAAGACTTCTTACTGTGCCCCCCCCCCCTGTCCAACGCCGACATCTCCATATCATTCTTTTATTAGCCCTTGCCCGACTGTGGGCTGCAGGTGCAGAGATCATACACTCTGTGGTTTTTACCTTTCTAACAATCCTTCTCTCGGATCAGATTGTCTCTCATGGATTCTAACGGAATTACAAATGGGGGAGAAAAGTTTTAAAACAACCCCTCAAGTCAGTGATATTGCTGCAATGATGAAGTTGCTGTGTTTGGTTGGGGTTTGGTCCTGCCCACTGCGGGAAACGTTGCAGGCTGGGCGGTACGTTTGACCGACCAGCAAAATCTCCATGTACTTCAGACAGGGCCAGAAAAGGACAAAAGTGTCCAGTATAGAGGCACTGAGTGATTGGTCAAAGCACTGAGATACAATGGGGAAGGTAGTCTTCTTCTACACCTGGATGAAGCATGTAAAGTGAAATCAGGTGGGAAGGACCCATTGCTTGTGAATTGGGTATTTAACAGATTCTGGTGCCCCCAGACAATACTTGCTGCTTGTTCCTTTCTATAATTAATTGACAATATTTTAACAATTATTTAATAGCCAACCACAAAGAACATGAGCCCCGCTTAATTTGACTACAATCAACATGCCTTTTTAGCATGACGGTCTCAAAAACAGTAGTTTAAATTAGTGTGCATCACTAGTTACATTTCATTTGTAATGTGGTGACTTGAGGAAATTAACTGTGAGATCCATGAGTAAATAAAAGTAGTAATAGTGTGAAGTACTTCTCACTGCTTAAGTGTGTTCCCTGGATGGTTGAAGAAATTAACTGTGTTGACTGAGGCACCTGTAGCCTGAACTATCCACACTCCACTCAATGACTCACTTTGACAGAGGAAGAGAAAATAGGAAAAAACGGGGACTGATTTGCCATTCTCTTGCATCGATGTGTTGACGCAGGCAAAAACGGCCTCTTCTGGTGTTGTATAATTCTATGATTCTACATGTTTCCACAGCGACGATGTGTATTTATAACATCTTTATGAACATTGTAAAATATTTAAAGGCAGTTCACAGAGGCATTATCAATCAAAGTTTGACACTGAGTCACGTAAGGAGATATTAGGGACAATGACCAAAGACTTTGTCAAAGGGGTGGGTTTAAAGGAACGTGCATGCTTATGTGACTTTTCAGCTGAGTCCGTAGAAAAGATACAGCACAGAAGGGGGCCATTCGGCCCATTTAGCCCATGCCGACCCAAAGACACCCAGGTGTCTTTCTAATCTCATCTTCCTGCGCATGGCCCATTGCCCTGCAGTTTACAGCAATTAAGGTGCAGATCCAGGTAGTTTTAAAACAGTTCAGGGTCTCTGCCTCCACCACCAACTCAAATTCCAGCACACCCGCCACCCTCTGTGTAGAAAAGACTTTCCTCATGTTTCCGCGAATCCTTCTACCACTTAGCTTGAATTTATGACCCCTGGTTTTTGAACACTATGTCAAGGGAAATGTGTCCTGCCTGTCTATTCAATCTCTACCCCTCACAATTTTGCATACCTCAATCATGGGTAATGAACCAGGCCAGGTGTTGGATTTGGAGGTAGGAGAGCACTTTGGGGACAGTGACCACAATTCGGTGACGTTTACGTTAATGATGGAAAGGGATAAGTATACACCGCAGGGCAAGAGTTATAGCTGGGGGAAGGGCAATTATGATGCCATTAGACGTGACTTGGGGGGGATAAGGTGGAGAAGTAGGCTGCAAGTGTTGGGCACACTGGATAAGTGGGGCTTGTTCAAGGATCAGCTACTGCGTGTTCTTGATAAGTATGTACCGGTCAGACAGGGAGGAAGGCGTCGAGTGAGGGAACCGTGGTTTACCAGGGAAGTGGAATCTCTTGTTAAGAGGAAGAAGGAGGCCTATGTGAAGATGAAGTGTGAAGTTTCGGTTGGGGCGATGGATAGTTACAAGGTAGCGAGGAAGGATCTAAAGAGAGAGCTAAGACGAGCAAGGAGGGGACATGAGAAGTATTTGGCAGGAAGGATCAAGGAAAACCCAAAAGCTTTCTATAGGTATGTCAGGAATAAGCGAATGACTAGGGAAAGAGTAGGACCAGTCAAGGACAGGGATGGGAAATTGTGTGTGGAGTCTGAAGAGATAGGCGAGATACTAAATGAATATTTTTCGTCAGTATTCACTCAGGAAAAAGATAATGTTGTGGAGGAGAATGCTAAGCCCCAGGCTAATAGAATAGATGGCATTGAGGTACGTAGGGAAGAGGTGTTGGCAATTCTGGACAGGCTGAAAATAGATAAGTCCCCGGGACCTGATGGGATTTATCCTAGGATTCTATGGGAGGCCAGGGAAGAGATTGCTGGACCTTTGGCTTTGATTTTTATGTCATCATTGGCTACAGGAATAGTGCCAGAGGACTGGAGGACAGCAAATGTGGTCCCTTTGTTCAAAAAGGGGAGCAGAGACAACCCCGGCAACTATAGACCGGTGAGCCTCACGTCTGTAGTGGGTAAAGTCTTGGAGGGGATTATAAGGGACAAGATTTATAATCATCTAGATAGGAATGATATGATCAGGGATAGTCAGCATGGCTTTGTGAAGGGTAGGTCATGCCTCACAAACCTTATTGAGTTCTTTGAGAAGGTGACTGAACAGGTAGACGAGGGTAGAGCAGTTGATGTGGTGTATATGGATTTCAGCAAAGCGTTTGATAAGGTTCCCCACGCTAGGCTATTGCAAAAAATACGGAGGCTGGGGATTAAGGGTGATTTAGAGATGTGGATCAGAAATTGGCTAGCTGAAAGAAGACAGAGGGTGGTGGTTGATGGGAAATGTTCAGAATGGAGTACAGTCACAAGTGGAGTACCACAAGGATCTGTTCTGGGGCCGTTGCTGTTTGTCATTTTTATCAATGACCTAGAGGAAGGCACAGAAGGGTGGGTGAGTAAATTTGCAGATGATACTAAAGTCGGTGGTGTTGTCGATAGTGTGGAAGGATGTAGCAGGTTACAGAGGGATATAGATAAGCTGCAGAGCTGGGCTGAGAGGTGGCAAATGGAGTTTAATGTAGAGAAGTGTGAGGTGATTCACTTTGGAAGGAATAACAGGAATGCGGAATATTTGGCTAATGGTAAAGTTCTTGAAAGTGTGGCTGAGCAGAGGGATCTAGGTGTCCATGTACATAGATCCCTGAAAGTTGCCACCCAGGTTGATAGGGTTGTGAAGAAGGCCTATGGAGTGTTGGCCTTTATTGGTAGAGGGATTGAGTTCCGGAGTCGGGAGGTCATGTTGCAGCTGTACAGAACTCTGGTACGGCCGCATTTGGAGTATTGCGTACAGTTCTGGTCACCGCATTATAGGAAGGACGTGGAGGCTTTGGAGCGGGTGCAGAGGAGATTTACCAGGATGTTGCCTGGTATGGAGGGAAAATCTTATGAGGAAAGGCTGACGGACTTGAGGTTGTTTTCGTTGGAGAGAAGAAGGATAAGAGGAGACTTAATAGAGGCATACAAAATGATCAGGGGGTTGGATAGGGTGGACAGTGAGAGCCTTCTCCCGCGGATGGATATGGCTGGCACGAGGGGACATAACTTTAAACTGAGGGGTAATAGATATAGGACAGAGGTCAGAGGTAGGTACTTTACGCAAAGAGTAGTGAGGCCGTGGAATGCCCTACCTGCTACAGTAGTGAACTCGCCAACATTGAGGGCATTTAAAAGTTTATTGGATAAACATATGGATGATAATGGCATAGTGTAGGTTAGATGGCTTTTGTTTCGGTGCAACATCGTGGGCCGAAGGGCCTGTACTGCGCTGTATTGTTCTATGTATGTTCTATGTTCTATGTCACCCATCAGCTTTCTCTGTTCCAAGGAAAACAATCCCAACCCCAACCGCTCCAATCGCCCCTTGTAGCGACAATCCTCCAGTCTTGGCAACATTCTAGTAAACCTTCTCTGCACTCTCTCTGGAGAAATGATGTCCTTCCTGTAATGTGGCGACCAGAACTGCGCACAATATTCCAGTTGTGGCCTCACCTCTGTCTGGGAAGTAACACAGGTGTAGCAACAAATAAAGCAGTACAGACCTAGAGGGTGCAATCTTACTGTAAAATGGCAAAGTGTCGGTCAGGTCCAGTGAGAAAAACAGTGCCAAAACTTGAGCCTCTTAAACAATTTTTGTTCTCCACATGAATTGCGCCGCTCTCTTGATGGTATCCCGCTGATTCTCTCATCCTGGGATACTTAATCACTGCAATCACTGGGGAGCTCCATATAAACGCCTCCCCAGCACTTGTTGCAGATCCATTACAGGTGAGATGGCAGCCAGGAAGCCAGCTCCAGGATTTCCCGAGGGAGACCTGACCTGATATCTGGATGGAGTCCAGCGGAGGCGGGAAGTTCTGTTCCTGCTCTGTAGGAAGCATCCCACAAGCAAGGTGACCACCCCCGCCTGGGAGGGTATAGCAGCATTAGTGAGCACCAATTCACTCGAGAGGAGAACAGAGCAGCAGCGCAAGAAGAAAATGAATGACCTTCTTTGCATGGCCAGGGTAAGCCTGCGACCTCCAGTCTCACATTATACCCCCTCAACCGCCCCTCGCCCTTCCAAGGTGATCGCTCACATGGCCATCTCGTGGGTTGCCCACCAGTCACGAGGTAATGTTCCCCCCCCCCCATCCCAAACCAGTTCCTCACATCCCTGCTCCCACGCATGCCACTCCTCAACCATCTGGACTGGCTGGACCCCTGCCTGCACTCTCCCAATTTGTATCCCCGCAGGAAGAATCAAACACAACTGGTGTGAGAGGGAAAAGCCACCTGGAGTGATGTGGGAGCTCCGCACCCTCACCCCACATGAGGGAAAAGCCGGGGAAGAGCATGACCACGCCTGTGCTGATGGCGAAGTGGGGGCAATGGGCAAAAGTGAGAGCCGTAAGGACACGCAGCCATTCCTCACACCTCACGTGAGTAAACATCTCAGATCATTTATTCCTCATGATGATTAAATGCCATCTCCCTTCCATTGCAGGGAAATCAAACAAGCAGCCTCCTCGACCATGCTCATGCCCCCTGGATACACTGACTCAGCTCTGAGGGAGAATTCTCGGACATCAGCATAGAAGAGGCAACACATCTGTCACCCGCACCCTCCACCAGTGCAGATACTCACACCTCAGTCAGGTTTACTAGTGGGCAGGCTTCTGGGTCACTCACTGGTGAGCACCTCACAATTGACGATCCACAGCAGGTGGAGGCAGCCACCTCCAAGGGAACCGGCACTTGGAGGGATTCCGGAGCACAGGAAACTGCTGAGCCCCTGCCTGGCCAATGATGTGCCCCTGTGCCTGGACGTCCCAGAGCTGATGGAACTCAAAGGCTGAGTGAGCATCAGGAAGGGATGGCAGCAAATATCCTCGGATTGTATGGCCAACTAGAGGTGTCCCATTGCCTTCTGTCCGAGGATATGGTGCTGTTACTGCAATGCAACACTGTGTGCGTGGTGTCCGCAGTGGAAACCTTGGTGCAGGATGTGCACTCCATGGTGAGGGATGTCCTCCCCTGCCTCAGATCATGATCTCCACAGCTGAATGCATGAGTTCCATGGTGCAGGGCTTCAATTGCATGGTGCAGGCACGGATGGGAATCCATGACCGTGTGCCCCAGAGAGGCTTGGGGCTTCTGGATCTCACTCCAGCTGCCCCTCTGTCTCATGGAGGAGGACAGGGACCCCTGGGCCCCTGAAGGGAAGAGGATCAGGAAGGAACGCAGCCCAGGGCCCTCCATCCAGGAGACCCTGGGGGTGAATCTGACAACTCGCACCAACCCCCAGTGAGTCACATACTTTTAGCCCCGCATACTGAGGAGGGTATCACTGCAACACCCGCGCTGCCCAAAGTCAGGCTGGGACACTCAAGGTCTAGGCCCCCCATGGAACGCCCGCCAAAGTCATTCTGGTAACAGGGCGTGGAAGGCAGCAGACCAACTCAACCTCAGCTGTGGATCTTGGGGATACACCTAGACGAAGCGGGAGGGTGAGGGAGAGTAAAAAACAGTCGGAACCTCGTGAGGATAGTGATCAGAGGCACTCGTTACGATAAGCCACCACTGTGAAAAATCACCAGCAGATCATCCTCCCTGTCATTTCATGGCGCAAAGCCCCGCCCACCTGATACCTGCCCGTCTGCCTGAACCCCCTCCCCCTGGCATAAACATTCAGCTCTCTCATTGCACCCACTCTTCTCCAATGATGAGGCTGCCATGGGTTGATAAAGTGTAGAGAGGCTGACCCACCCTGAAGGTGAGTTGGAGGAACAACAGAATCCCTGACCTCAAGGGATTGTTGCAGATGAGAGCTTATCCTGCGTCTCTAAACCCCATGATCAGCCCTTTCATTGGCAGGATGGCTTCAGTTCTCTGTCAGGCAGGAGTGAGACATGTCGCTGAGGATGAGAGGAGCATCACTCTCCCTCAATGCAAGTTATCATCATTCTCCTGCAGAGTCTGGTCAATGGATTTAGCAACACCTGTCTTCTGTTGTAGCGCGCCCCCGCCAGCAGCAGGATTTTCCAGCCCGGCAGCCCATTGAGGGCACACCCAAGCTCTCAGGAAATCTACGGCTGTGAGTGTGCTAGTAGCGAAATTGAAGATCACACCGACGGAGAATCCAGCCCAGGGTCTTCGACATCTCAATACATTTGGCTGGTACTGACTCCAATGGAGATCCACCTTCTGCATTGCTGTTCCCGGAACAGCTATGGGCTCAGCCACCCCTCCTCAGCGGCGCGCTGGTACTAGCCGCGTGCAGCACCACGTCTCTGTCTCCACTGCTGCTCTATCGCAAGGAGTAGAAACACCAATGCAACAGGCTCCTTGACTCTCCAGAATCATGCACTGAAAAGATTATGGGCTGGATTCTCCAATTTTGCGGCTAAGTGCCGACGCCAGCGTGGGAATTGTGGCATTTTCTGATGCCAAAATTTGGCACCGAACCCTCACCAATTCCGGGACTAGCAGCCGCGCTGGGTAAAATTCCCGGCTCCCGTGGCAAGAATGGCCGGAAAATGGCTGGGTGCACATGCACACGGCGACGACTTGCAGCGGTCCCGCCGTACAACATGGCGCTAGCTGTGCGCGGACCCAACCTGGCAAACAGTGCCCCACAGGACAACCCCTAGCCTCCCCCTGGCCACCCCCCACCAGTCCCTCCAGCCCTCGCGGAAGCGGCTCTGGCCAGCAGCATGGCTCCCGGCCCACTCTGGCAGCGCTGGACACAATCCACGATCGCCACGCCGGGTTCCTGACCGCTCAGACCACACATCAACCGCGCGGTCGGGAACTCGGCCCATCGGGGGCGGAGCATCGGGGGAGGGCCTTCAGGTGACACGCCAATGGCATTCCAACGGCATGTGCCGCGTGACGCAATGACGCCTTTTCAGAGGAGGCGAAGAATTGATAACCAACGTAAAACCGGCGGTGCCCCCAATTTGGGCATCGGAAGGGATTCTCTGCCTGATCACCGATTACGATATCAGCGTTGGGCAACGGAGAATCCTGCCCAAGAACTCCAAAGTGAGCGGTGTGGATTCCTGATAGAGCCTGACCCTCAGTCCTCCACTCCGCTGGACCTCCACCTGTGCTTCCCCCTTAGTGAATGCCGTTCCACTAAGCCTTCAACCCTCCCCTCTCACATTTGCATCCCTACAACTCCAAAAAAGGGCAATTGATTGGATGCAGGGCACCCGTGTCTGTATTCTCACGGGGCACTTCAAAAAAGCCACCCGTCATGACCAATAACGGGATGAGTGATGATAGACATCACGATGAAGACTTGCATTGGGGTTGACATTAGTCTATCATGTATGAAGTATTTTGTGTGAGCATTGGAGTTCAATGCTTGGGGTTCCAAGTATTTTGTTGAAACCAAATAAACTAAATTAAAGAAACTGAGGGACAAATTAAAAGGGATTAAAATGTAATTAAATGGGTCAGCAAATCCGCCCCGGCCCTGCGGAACCCAGTGAGCACGGAAGGCCATGATGGTGCAAATGGACGCCATGTGCTCTCTCCCCAGGGACCTCCAGCCGCGGATGTAGCTGTAGTAGAGGGACAGACACTCGGGCCGGATAACCCACTTGGTCACCTGCTACCTGGAGCTGTTTATGGCAAGTTTGGCCAGGCCCAGGAGCTGGTTCACGAGGAGGTCCTCCTCTCTCTCCGCCCCCCTCTGCACCGGGTGCCCATAGATCGGGAGCGTGGGGGCGGGTGTTAAAAACAAAACTGTAATAAAAGGTTTTTCAAAACACTGAAGGGGTGCAGCCTAAAACATTCAAAATAGACAAAATCCAGGGATTCTAAAAGGCCACAAAAAAGACAGGCATTTTGGGAGTCTAGAACTGATGCAGTCCACAGTTATATGGGACTGCTGCATGCAACACCTTCCACCCCAGGTCCTTGGGTTTAATGGGGAAGGACTCCTCCACAGAGGGACCTTCAGTGGGGACCACCTCCACCACCGGATGGCAACAAGGCGTGCCAAAGCGTGTCCGGGCAAGGAAGTGAAGGCCATGCAGCAGCAGCCCATACAGTGTGAAGGGTACAGAGGGCACTTCCGCGAGGCAGCTAGGGCCATTGGACTCTGGTCCTGAGGGGGGGGTGCAGGGCTTAGGACCAATGTGAAATTCCGCCTGAGTAGGGGTACGCTCAGACGGGAGCCCACCACACATCTGCACTACGTCGAGACCATGACTGCCATCGGGTCCAAGCACGACCGTTTGGAGGTCATGATGGTATTGGCCGCAAACTGGATCCACTGCCCTGCAACATGCCAACTCACAGGGTGTCATCCAGGCCACTCGTCCACCGCCTAGCACATCCCTGATACTGGTCACCCCGCCAGCCAGGTGAATGGATATTGGTGGAGGTGCAGATTTCTGAGCAGCGGCTCCCTAACGATAACCACCACTCCTGATGGAGGAGAGCTACGGAGCATGTTGACCATGTTCCAGACTTTGAGCAGGTCCTGGTAAATGATGGTCAGTGCCGTCAAGGGGTTACAGAGTCCCCTAGGGACCATGAACAAGAGATGGACGTCATAGTACAGGCCATGCACTTGACTGAAAAATAAATTAGTCACCAGGGCACACCATCTAGCAGGGGGCTTGACATAGAGGTATTGCTGAAGGGCCTGAAGGCGGAAGGTCGACACCTGAACTGAGGAACAAAACAAAAGGGGAATCCCCTTAACGAGAGATTGCCTTAAACATAAACACATCTCCAATTAAACTTAAAATATAAAACTAAAATGTGACGAAAAGAGTTGAAAAACCACTCCAGTGCCTGCGGAGCCCATCGGCCACAAAAGGCCGTGATGATGCCAATGGACACCACATGCTCCCTCTCCAGGGACACCACGCCGCAAATGTAGTCGTGGCAGAGGGTCAGACAGTCGGGCCGGATGACCCGCTCGGCCACTCGCTGTCTGGACCTGTTGATGGCGAGTTTGGCCAGACACAGGAGCAGGTTCACGAGGATGTCCTCCTCCCTCCCCGTCCCTCTCCACGCCTGATGCCACTTGACAACTACAAATAAACTAATTTACATAAATTGAGGGACGAAAATAAAAGGGGCAGCCCCTTAAAGGGATACTGCCTTAAACAAAAACAAATCACAAATGAGACTCAAAACATCAAACTGAAATGTGATTGAAAGGGTCAATAAAGCACCCCAGACTCTATGGGGTCCACTGAGCACAGAAAGAATTGATAGTTCCCTTGGACACCGCATGCTGCCTTCTGGGGATACCTGGCCACAAATGTCATCATGGTAGAGGGGCAGGAGCAGTGGCAGTGAACATTAGCTCTGCATATTTCATTGGTACAATTGACTTGTTAATGAAGGGCGAAGTTGCATATCAGGCAGATTACTGCCTCTTGTGACAGACAAGGCACAGCTGATTGGAGTGAAGCCTGCAATTAGCAGAGACCTAGAGGACATACTCATTCTCCCATTTCACAGCCCAACACACGAACTCCTGACTGTCAAACTTCACTGACAAGTGGGATTGAAATTCCATAGAGTTTAACCCCTTTGTCCTCAGAGAGCCTGAGTTTCGGGTTCTACTCACACTGCAGTCGTGATTCCCAAAGTGGGAGGGTCTTCATTCCTCATGAGGCACGAATGCTACATCAGGTTGTTGCTTAAACAGTGAGTTTACTGGATTTCCATACAGTGGCTTCAAGCGAGCGGCCACTCTGAGTGAGAACTGGGGGGCTTTATACCGGAAGCCTTCAGATGCCCTGCCCCCTTTCAACAGGGGAGCACGTATTCTCCGAAGGCTTCCGGAAAATCAATTTCCCGACTCTGTACAGGGCCCCGTTATTTTTTTTTAAAATTTAGAGTGCCCAATTCATTTTTTCCAATAAAGGGGCAATTTAGAATGGCCAATCCACCTAGCCTACACATCTTTGGGTTGTGGGGTGAAACCCACACAAACACGGGGAGAATGTGCAAACTCCACACGGACAGTGACCCAGAGCCGGATTCGAACCTGGGACCTTGGCGTGTGAGGCGGCAGTGCTAACGACTATGCCACCGTGCTTCCCGTCAGGGTCCCGCTATGACAGATACAACCCATTCCTGAGTATCCAACTCTGTCCTTGCAACCTGGCCTCTCATTGGACGCCACACCCAGTTACCTCACAGTCACCCCAGTGCTGAACCTCAGTATTCAGCTCCTCCCACCCACTTTCCTGCTCCCACTAAGGACGGGCATATCATGTGGGAGTACCTTTAAGAAATGGGTGTTTATAAATGGGTATATATATAAATATCTGTAGTGAGAGTACCTTTAAGAAATGGATGTTTACTACTGCAGTGATGTCAGAGAATGGGTGGAGCTGGGCTGTCTGTCAGCTTTTTACTTTCATTTTTGAGCAGGCTGCAGGGTGTGTTTTAGCTTCGTTTTCAGTGCTGGAGCTGAAGCCAGACCAAGCAGGTGTACTGCTGTTCTCTCTGCCATCAAAAGACTATCTCTTGATCATTTGGTGAATTCAAAGAATTATAAGTAGTGACTTTAACCTGATGTGCTTCTGATGAAGGTTTTGTTTTTAAGTCGTATGGATGTTAAAAAGAAAAGCTTAAACGTTTGCTTAGTGTTGTAGTCTTTGGGGGTTGTATTTGAATTAATGGTTGCTAAGATGTTCACTGTATGTTTTAAAAAGGTTAACTTAAGTTCATAGAATAAACATTGTTTTGCTTTACAAAATACTTTTCCATTTCTGCTGTACCACACCTGTAGAGTGGGCCGTGTGCTCCCCATACCACAATCTATTAAAAGTTGTGGGTCAGGTGAACTCTATGATACACTTTGGGGTACTTTAAACCCTGGCCTATAACATGCATTTCCTCAGCAGTGATGTGGGCACAAACCCAGCGAGGAGGACACAGGAAGTGATGCCTGCATGCCAGCCTCCAGGCCCCCATAAAGCGAGGGCCGCTCTGAAGTGAATGGAAGGTAATGGAAGCCTGATAGTCACCCCACTCCTTGAACTTGAGTGACCGAACCCCAGCCTTGGCCCAGAGTTGCACTTATCCGTGTGTCCCCCATGTCCTCTGCGATGCACCCTGAGCAGTGAAGTACCTGAAGAATCATGGCTGCCCGAGTGCTCATCACCGATATTCCCCTCGGAGCTGAGGCTGCCAGGTTCCCGCTTCTCTAGACCTGTTGTAAATAACATCAGCCATGACATCCCGGTGGGTAGCAGTGAATATTCCGTGAGGGGGCTAGTTCTGGAGGGAGTGCTCACTAATGACATGCTACTGTATTAAAATATGCTTCCCAGCTCCTGTAGCACAATTCGCACCACTCCACCAGATTGGCGGGCCGGGGCGGGGTTGTGTGTGAAAATTGCAAATGCCAATCGCGCCGGAGAGAAACGCGCTTTTCTGATTCTCTGCGGATTTTGAGCCCACGCCATTTTTTTCATGGACGGAGAGCGCAGACTCAAAATCGTCCCAGATGAGTGTTCCTGTTTACTCCAGGGCATGTATAAGCTTTTCATAACACAGACTGTTCATATTTCAACAAATCAGCCCTGCATGTTATGATGAGGTTCCTGTCATGTGACATGGAAAGTAGACACCAGGAACCATATAAAAGCCCTGTTATCTTGTTTGATCTCCACTTCAGGCACTTTGAATAAGTGCAGCCCTTTCCGTAGAGGCGAGTTATCTCCTCTTTGCAGCTGTGCCATAAATCACAGAACTTGTCTATTTTTGTTGCATGTTTTAAGCCGAGGTATTCCAGAGATACCTGAACAGTGCTCCTTAATCTCAATGTCATCATCTCAATTTATTCGCACCACTAGCAATTGTCCTGCAATCTCTGACAGCCCCAAAGGTGCTGTAAAATGCGTCTCAAAAGGCGTGACCAAAGTTTGGCAGGAGATGGAGCAAGAGCTTGTCACCAGTGTGACGGGCCGCTGCCTGTTCTATGCTCCATGGCAGTTGCAATAGACGGCACAGCTTAACAAAACTGACCAAGACCATATGAAAGCCAGTTCACCTCATTTATTCCCAGGAGATGTGCAAAGGCCTGGAGAAATGACCAGCAGTATCTCGGTGGGAGTAGCTAATTAGGGTAACTCTGGCTATTGATCTCCCAGGTATCGTGTAGAGCAAGTGAAAACTTCGAATACCATGACTGCTTTGCTCCCAAGAAAGCATCTAACATTATGATTAATGAGGCATTCACAATTCTTACCATTGTTGACCCAGCTTCCTTTGGGAATAGAAGCCTTGACTAATCCATTGCCAAGTGATCGATGTTGATCTAGTTTGCAGATGCAGTTGTACAGGTAGCAGCTGCCACAAAGCATGACCCACCTGGCAGCTTCTTGTTGGTTTTCCCTATCCTCAAACAAGCTCAGGTAAGGTGGTTTGCATTGGGCCCTCAGGAGGGATTGGATCAAGGCTTCCACAAATTTATTTGCTAAGTGAGTTTTAAAGTTGTCAGAGAAAGAGAGGGAGAGAGAGAGACAGAGTTTGAGCCCAGCAATTTGCATCTGATTAACTCTCAAGTTGTACAGTTCTCAAATTAATTATGTAGCTATAAGAATGTGAACTTCTCAAATTTAAGTTTGATTCAGAACATTCACCTTGCTTGTGTGGAGTTGTGGAAGGATTCATGACAGAATCTTCACAACAAAGAATGGGGACCTGGATGTGCTCTATCATTTATTTTTGAAATGTCCATAGCAAATTGAGAAATCCTTGGATTTTGGCTGATCACATTGCAAGAACAGCCCCAATTACTTTAGGAGGGAATGGGAGCCAAGTGTAAGGGTTAGTGTAAGTGTGACATTACAGGAAATGTACAGATGACAAAGGGGTATGTAATGCCGTAGATAACCACTAGATGGAGGTAAGTGCAGAACTATATAAAGCAGTGATTCACAGATCTCTGGGAGAGAGCTGGAGAGGAGAGCTGGAGAGAGAGCAGTGATAGAGAGTGCAATACAGTATTAGATAGAGTTTGAGCCTAGTGTAGTTTGTAGTTGAGTATGGATCATAGATTAGATTAGTGTTTACTTTAGGAGTAAGTGGTCGAGTTTAGTTTAAGTAGTGTAAATAAATGTTAGCTTTGTTTATGAACTTAGCTTTTGTGGTCTTCGTGAACACTACAATATTAACCTGGGAACACGAATCACAAAAAACACCACATGGTACCAGGCGTGTGTTGCGACAAAGTAAGCATTGATTAGAAAGTTAGCACATAGTCTAGAAAGAAAAGAACACCATTCAAGCCACTGCAAATGTCTCGAAGACAGCACCAAGTTCCGGATCACAAGACAGAAGGTCTGATAAAGTCAGAACACTTCAGGATGACCGGTAAACTCAGTCTAAGCTGAAAAAACTTCAAACAACAATTTAAAGTTTTTCTTTCTGCCTCCACATTAGAATGTCACTCGTAGTTTTTGGATTAGACTGGGTAGCACGGTGGCCCAGTGGCTAGCACTGCTGCCTCACAGCACTAGGGACCTGGGTCCAATTCCAATCATGGGTGACTGTCTGTGTGGTGCTTGCACATACCCCCTGTATCTGTGTAGGTTTCTTCTGGGTGCTCCGGTTTCTTCCAAAATCCAAAGATGTGCTGGTTTGATGGATGGGCCCTTACCTCCCAGGGATGTGCAGGTTAGGTTACGGGGCGAGGATGGGGTGGGCGGGTCAATGGACATGGGTAGAGTGCTCTTTTGGAGGGTCAGTGCAGACCCGATGGGCCGAATGGCCTCCTTCTGCACTGTAGTGATTCTAATCAAAAAGTTCTAATCAAAAACCATTGTCATATTAATACTGTATTGCCACCTGGAAAGAACAGCAGGATTAAAAGTGTTGCAGTGGTAAAATCCAAAAAATTGACAAACTGTTTTAGCTCTCACTCAGCTTATACAGTTTATACAGGCTAGGGGGTTAAAGTTCCTCCCTTTCATTCCTATATGCAATGTAGGTTGCATCTTATTTTATTACATCATATTCCACAATACTCAAAACTGATTTGGTGGAAGATTTTCTTTTGTACTGTTGCTAAAGGACAAGAGTTGGCAAAAGAAGTGACAAATTTACTGTAATATATATCTCTCTCTACGAATTGAGCATTTGAGTGTTCATTCATCAATAGGTCCAGAATATTGTGGAGTCAGTCGCTCTCACACACACACACAACAAAACATTCAGCAATATTGGGACAGTCAAGCAGAAAGATGAACCGTATTAGGTCAGGATACCAGGAGGCTGGTTAATCACACAGTATTAGTTTGTATTTTCATTCCAGATCTGATAAATGAACTACAGAGGATTTCGTCTGCTTTGATTGACAGCAGTAAGAAAGAGAGATTTAGCTCTGAGCTCTTAATTCTAGCTGCATGAACCTCATGTTTATTATTTCCTGCCGTGCATCAAATCCTTTCTCAACATTTTTAGCTGCAAATGTAAATTAATTGGAGGACATTTAACCCTTAATACTCATAAGCAGTCCGATGGTTTGGGAACATAGGAACAGGTTCAGGCTCTTTAATGCTTCATAATTGACAGTGACTGAATTTGACCAAATTCATTAATGTTATTTGAAAGCCTGGGATTTACCAGAGTTTTGGAAATCATGTTCCATAATTATCTTGTAGATAGTGCAAATCAATGTCATTGCTTATAAATACAAAATACACATCCAGGTGCTTCCACATCGAATTTGATAATTGCGGGCAGCACGGTAGCACAGTGGTCAGCACTGTTGTTTGACAGCTCCAGGGTCCCAGGTTTAGTACCCGACTTGGGTGACTGTCTGCGCAAAGTCTGTGCATTCTCCCCATGTATGCATGGGTTTCCTCCGGGTGCTCCAATTCCTAAAGACGTGCTTGTTAGGTGAATTGGACATTCTGAATTCTCGCTCAGTGTACCCGAACAAGTGCTGGAGTGTGGCGACTCGGGGATTTTCACAGTAACTTCATTGCAGTGTTAATGTAAGCCTACTTGTGACAATAATAAAGATTATTATTATTACATTTAAAATGAGAATTCACAGATATTGTTAATTCGACTTGCATATCTTTGTAAAAGTGAAATGGTCCCTCCATACATATGGCACCCAGGGCAGGAAAGGAGAAACGAGGTTCCAGAGTGGAATATTTTGAGGTCGAACATCTGGCAGTGTTCTCCCAGTCTCATCTTGTAACTTTGTCAGAAATTCTGGAGATGGTGTTCGTGTCACCAGGAAACATGCTTATTGAGACTGAAGATTGGGCTGCCAAGATGTTCCAGGAGGCTATGAGATTTTACTGGTGCTCTCTTTTATGACTCACTCATTACTATAGGCTGACTATAATATTACAGCCATAAAACATACAAACGCACAGACATAAAACTGCAAGTTTCATAGATTAACCAGAATTGTTACTGTTAAACAGTACTAAATATTGAATTGGTTGGTGCATTGCTCAGTATGGAATCATACCAACAGCCCAGAAAGGTCCCAATGCTTATCTGTATTCTGATCTGGCTTGATGCAGTAACAGGAGCGTCAGCATGGAACTCAGCTGCTTCAGTCTAGGAGAAGAAAAGGAATCCATCAGGATTGCCACTCCTGGGGTGGGATTCTCCGAACTCCGCTGGGTCGGAGAATCACTGCGGGCTGGTGAGAATCCCGCGCCCGCCGGATGCCGAATTCTCCGGCACCGGATATTCGGCGGGGGTGGGAATCGCGCCGCGCCAGTTGGCGGACCCCCCGCCCCCCGGCGATTCTCCGGCCTGCGATGGGCCGAAGTCCCGCTGCTGGAATGCCTGTCCCGCCGGCGAGAATCAAACCACCTCTCTTACCGGCAGGACAAGGCGGCGCGGGCGGGCTCCAGGGTCCTGGGGGGGGCGCGGGGCGATCTGGTCCCGGGGGGTGCCCCCCACGGTGGCCTGGCTCGCGATCGGGGCCCACCGAACAGCGGGCGGGCCTGTGCCGTGGGGGCACACTTTTCCTTCCGCCTTCGCCATGGTCTCCACTCTGGCGGAGGCGGAAGAGACCCCCTCCACTGCGCATGCACGGGGATGCCGTGAGCGGTCGCTGAGGCTCCCGCGCATGCGCCGCCCGGCAAAGTAATTTCCAAGCCAGCTGGTGGGGCACCAATGGCCTTTCCCGCCAGCTAGCGGGGCGGAAATCAGTCCGGCACGGGCCTAGCCCCTCAAGGTGAGGGCTCGGCCCCTCAAGATGCGGAGAATTCCGCACCTTTGGGGCGGCGCGATGCCGGACTGATTTGCGCCGTTTCTGGCGCCGGTCGGCGGACATTGCGCCGATTGCGGAGAATCCCGCCCCCGATTCCTATTTTTTTGATTCCTTCTTGAAAATGTGTCCATCGGCTGAAGATGGAGTCAGGTCAAGCTGTGAGGCCTTTGAACATAAGAACTAGGAGCAGGAGTAGGCCATCTGGCCCCTCGAGCCTGCTCTGCCATTCAATGAGATCGTGGCTGATTTTTTGTGGACTCAGCTCCACTTTCCAGCCTGAACACCATAACCCTTAATCCCTTTATTCTTCAAAAAACTATCTATCTTTATCCTAAAAACATTTAATGAAGGAGCCTCTACTGCTTCACTGGGCAAGGAATTCCATAGATTCACAACCCTTTGGGTGAAGAAGTTCCTCCTAAATTCAGTCCTAAATCTACTTCCCCTTATTTTGAGGCTATGCCCCACAGTTCTGCTTTCACCTTCCAGTGGAAACAACCTGCCCGCATCTATCCTATCTATTCCCTTCATAATTGTATATGTTTCTATAAGATTCCCCCTCAAGTCTGTCTGTCAAGATTCCTCATCTGTGATGACCTGAGAAGAATGGGTTGCATACCCATTGTCTCCACCTGTGGAACTGTAACCCGAGATAAGCCAGAAGTGATAATTTTCACCACTTTGGGTGACAATCACCCACCCATTGTAGAATCTGCCCCGTTTTAAAAGGAGACGGGTTCTACATTAGGACAACGATCTATGTTTTTGAAGTTACTACTCAGATAGTGAGTTTGAAAGTTATTTCCAGTGTTCCCCCGACAAATGAGAAGTATCTCATTGGCTGTAAAATGCTTTGGGAAATCCTGAGGACATGAAAGGAGCTACACAAATGTAATTTCTTTCTTTCAGAAAGCAGAGAAAAGGGGAAAAGTTGAAGAATTTGGCACTGCAGGAGGAATGTGCGACGTGCATATGCTTTTGCATCACGGATTGTGTAAGTGTGTCCTTTTGCATGCTAAACTGGGAGATCCTTTTGTAAGGTAGTTTATGAAATGGAAGTCATGTTCAGAATAAATCTCATGTTGAAATATGCATGGCTTTAAATGATGATTATCCGAGTGGAATTTTCAAACTACTTTGTGGGCTCTCAGAGAACATTTCTGAGTGTTGCATCAAACAAGCAGTAAATTGTTTACAAGTCCAGCCCCAAGCAGGAGCCAGAGGGAGGAAAAGGGAAACCAAACAAAGCAGCTACAGACACAGCAATATTGTTCAGTACATAAATACAGAGCAGATAAAATACACCCTTCGGAATTAAGCCTCTAATCCAGTGCTTTTCAAACTTTTTTGCCGGGGACCCATTTTCGCCAACCGTGCATCCTTCAGGACCCACACAAGCCGACCTTCGTGACCCATCATTTTCACTCACTTTTAATGTGACAGATGAGCCTGCTTGGTCCTCATGTTGTCGCTTGCGTTGTTATTTAATGTTACAGTTCTGATAATGACCTCCGCTGATGGTTTTAGATCTCACTGCATCCATTGAAAAACTAGAGAGGTGTGTCCTCGAACACACTATGTTTAGTCTTCAAGTGCCTTTGAAGTTTTGAAGGTTTTAAACTTTCATTTGCCAGTGCTTCGCTGCATATAACACACACAAACTTTCAATCCTGGTTTGCTGGGGAACAATTAACAATCCATACCTCAAGTAATCATCTTTATGCTGCTCTGTTCCTGTTTTCAGCTTCTTCTTCATGGGTTGTTCACCAGAGACCCAGGAGTTCACACTAACACTCCTGGCAGCTACAAAATGGAGGAATCTCTCTCACGCTCAGGACACGTGTCGTTAGCGTACAGGGCACGTGACCTGCTCTCTGCTGCTACCTCCGGTGGGAGGACTCCATCGTTGCTGAAAAGGTTGGCCCTGGTCAGCGCACTGACGTCAAGAGGAGGTTGTCCATGCCGCTGGGCTCCGAGCCTGCGCATTGCTTGATCTGGCACGCATGCATGTGATGGGCAGCAGTCTCAGAAGTCCGTCCCAGCCGGCATTTTGAAAAGCACCGAGCACCACGACACTCCCGAAACCTGCCCGCGGGTCGCGGCCCTGAGTTTGAAAACCTCCACCTTAATCGATTGTGTTTGAAAACAAAATGAATTAAATATGTTTAAGCTTGCGTGAGCATTTCAATAGTTCTACCACCCGGATAACTTGTTCTGTTGACATTTGATGAGCTGAGGGTTGGGTTTGTAACTTGGACATGGTTGCAAGAGGAAAGTAAAAAGTAGCATAGTAATACTGTATCTTAGCATATACGGGAATCTATCTGTCTCTGACAATGCTTTCTGCCCCTTTGCACTGTCTCATGTATAAGACAAATTACTTAATTTCTTCCCAGCTTATTCTTGTCTGTTCTTTAGGCTGCACTAGTGGAAATAAACTACCAATGAAGCAGACTGCTGATGGAAGCCATACGGAAATCGTCAGACAGAACTGAGAGTAGTAGAATTTGAAATGCAATGATTCTGTTGGACAGAATCTTTCCAAAAGCAATTAATTCAGAAGTCCTGGAATAAAGTCCAGCCATTATCCTAAACTTGCACAGCTGGTGAATAAACCTTTACCTAACTTAGCCAGAGGATCATCTCTTCCTGTCCCCACACAGTTATCCCACATATCCCCCATCCAAGATCCCCGCTATTTCTCATAGAATCAATGAATCTCTACAGTGCAGAAGGAGGCCATTTCGGCCATTGAGTCTGCACCGACCCTCTGAAAGAGCACCCCACCTAGTACCAACCCTCCCCCTCCCCACCCACCCTCTGCCCCCTGCAATCCCGTAACCCCGCCTAATCTTTTGGACACTAAGGGACAATCTTACCATGGCCAATCCACTTAACCTGAACATCTTTGGACTGTGGGAAGAAACTGTAGCACCCGGAGGAAACCCACGCAGACATGGGGAGAAAGTGCAAACTGTGTCACTGTGCTGCCCATCTATGAGTGGGGGGGGGGGGAGTTGCTTTTGCACCATTGTTAGTGTATCACTGTTTTGCCTGTTTGCTGCGATACCTCTCGCTTCTACGGCCTGGACCCCGGCAAATTACCAGTGCTGGAGAAGGGGTGGGGTTTTCTCTCCTCTTTCACTGTGCCCAGTGCCTGCGAGACCTTTCCCGGTGTTTTGTGCTGCTCGCTCTCATGCACACTCAGCCATTCACATAATCGCGCCAATATGCAAGCACTGTCATTCACATACGTGCTTTTCTGTACACACATTGGGTGCCTTTCGACTGATGTAATTCTGCTGTTGATGCCGCGACGGGGGCGGGGGGTGGGGAGGGGGGGGCTGACTTGGCAGCTTGTGGTATTTTATTCTTTCATGTTTTTTGTCTTTCCACTGATGTGTAGGTCGGGCGGGGGGGGAGAGAAGGGGTGAGGGCAATGTTCTGGGTGTCAAATGATTGGTGGCCTCATTGTATTGTATTTTGATACTGTCAATAAACTGAGGTTGTGCTTGCTGCTTGTTGCTGTTGGTGGCTGCAGATGCCTGGAGGCTACTGTTGTTGTTTCTTTTTTTAATGTAGCCCGAAAGAAGGGCAATTTTTTCTAATATACCTGGGTACTGGAACACTGAGCTCAGGGGGACATATGAATCCAGAAGGCAGTCCAGTTTGAAGCAAGAAGACGCTGTTGGACCTGGTGCGTGACATTGATCAATATGGGCTACCTGATGATGCTGTTGAAGAAGAGCTTTTGCAGATTGCTGATGTTTCTGTTGCTGGTGTGGTGAGTGCTCCATGTAACTGGCACGTCACCGCGGGTTGAACACATTGCAAGTTAAGGATGTCCAACTGCAGCTTTAGCGTCAGTGGAATATGGGGGTACCAGGATTTGGTTCCGGTGAGATTGGGCCGTGTGGGAGGGGCCTGCACTGCTGTGGCTCTTGGACGGAGAATGGCGCTGATACGTGGAACAAGTCACACATTGATGGACAGATCTACGACAAAGTTCTGGACATGATAACACATCCTCAGGCTTATCCTCTCTTCTGTTGTGGAACCTGTGAGGGGTGATATCGTGTGTTTGGTTTATTTTGTGAAAATGATCTGATGTAGCTTTTATTGGAACTAATATGGAACGGTGACATTTCCTTGTTTTAAAAAAAATGTTTTTTATTGGGTTTTGTACAAGTTATAAATGCAGGTATATACCTTGCAAAGCAAAACACATAGGATGTAGGAAATATGACTGGACTGGGGGGGTGGGCAGGGGGGTCTTTCCTCCCGTCTCTTCTGTTCTCTCCTTTTTACAGATCACCTAATGCTTTTTACATTCTTTTCTGCAGTTGCCTCGGCATCAGCCATTGCTTGTTTCTCCTACCTGTTTTTCTTCGCATTCTCTCGTTGTGTTGTGGTTGCTGCCACTGTTGTCTTCCCCTGTGCTCTCCCCCCCGTTTTTCTTTTCTTATCTCTTCCCCCCCTTCTAGTTCCCCTTTTATGTTTTTTCCCCTTCACCCCCCTCCCTCCCTTCCCAACCCTCTTCCCCCTTCTTCACTGCTGCCCCCCATTCTTTCTTGCAGGATTTTGCTCCCTCACCCTGCTCCACCCCCCCCCCCCCCCTTGCTTTCCTCTTTCTGTCTTGTTCTGGCTATTTCTCCATGGCTACTGACTAACTATTTATTTATGTGTTGGCCACAAACAGGTCCCGGAACAGTTGGGTGAATGGCTCCCATGTTTTCCGGAAGCCCTCTTCCGGCCCATGGATGGCGAATTTGATTTTCTCCATTTGGAGAAATTCCGATAGGTCGGACGGCCAGTCTGCAGCTTTCGGTGGAGCTGCTGACTGCCAGCCGAACAGGATTCTACGGCGGGCGATCAGGGAGGCAAATAAATGCAAGGGCGTCTGCCCTCCTCCCCATGAAGACATCTGGCTGGTCTGATACCCCGAAAACCGCCATTTTCGGGCATGGCTCCACCCTCATCCCCACCACCTTGGACATTGCCTCGAAGAAGGCTGTACAGGGCACAGCAAGGCTGGGGCAAGACCAGAACATGTGGGCGTGGTTGGCCGGGCCTCCTTGGCACCGTTCACATCTATCCTCCACCTCCGGGAAGAACCTGCTCATTCGGGTTCTGGTCAAGTGGGCTCTGTGTACCGCTTTTAGCTGCGTTAGGTTGAGCCTCGCACATGTGGAGGTAGAGTTGGCCCTGTGCAGTGCTTCACTCCAGAATCCCCACCCTATTTCGAACCCCAAGTCGTCCTCCCATTTCCTCCTTGTCCTGTCCAGTTTGGTGTCGGCCCTCTCTAGCAATCGTTCGTACATGTCACTACAGTTCCCTCTGCCTAGGATGTCTGCGTCCAGTAACTCTTCTAATCGTGTCTGTCATGCTGGCAGTGGGTATGTCCTTGTCTCCTTCCGTAGGAAGCTTTTAAGCTGCAGATCTCAGAGTTTGTTGCGTTTAGCTAGTTGGAATCACTGAATCAGTTTGTCCAGTTTTGTGACCCGACTGTCAGTGTATAGGTCCCTGACTGTCAGTGTCCCTCCGTCCTGTCTCCACCTTTTGAAGGTGGCGTCGGTGAGTGCTGGTGTGAGCCTGTGGCTATTACAGATGGGGGCTTTGTCGGACATTTCGGCCAGTCCGAATTGCTGCCGTAGTTGGTTCCAGGTCTGGAGGGTAGCTACCACCACTGGGCTGCTGGAGTGTTTCTTGGGCAGGGATTAGAGTGCTGCCGTGGTGAGGGCCCGGAGAGAGGTCTCCTTGCAGGAGGCCTTCTCCGTGTGCATCCAATCTGCTTCTGCCTCCTTTATCCATCCCATCACTCTTTCCGCTGTCGCTTCCCAGTGGTAGAATTGTAGGTTTGGGAGGGCTAGCCCTCCCCTGGATTTTGTTTTCTGTAGGACCTACTTTGTGATTTTAGCATTCTATCACCCCCAAACAAACACCATAATTAACTTGTCCAGTAAATTAGAAAAGACCTTGGGGATATAGATCAGGGTGGATCTTAGTAGGAAGAGGTACCCGTGCAGTACGTTCATTTTGATCATCTATACTCTCCCTGCCATGGAGAATGGGAGTGTGTTCCATCTCTGCAGGTCCTTTTTGACTAGACTGGTCCATTTGTGAGCCGCCGTCCAGTCATGAGCGATTTGGATCCCCAGGTAGCGGAATTTGTGTCGGGCTTGTTTAAACGGCAGTCCCACCAGTGCTACCCCTCCCCGTCACGGGTTCAAGGGAAAATCTCACTTTTGCTCATGTTGAGTTTGTAGCCCGAGAAGGCACCGGACTCTTTCAGGAGCGCGATGATTCCTTCCATGCTGCTTTGTGGGTCCGAGGTGTTGAGGAGCAGGTCATCTGTGTAGAATGAGACTCTATGCGCTCTGCCTCCTCTTTGGATACCCCTCCAGTTCTTTGCTGTTCTGAGCGCGATCACTAATGGTTCAATCGCTAGGACAAACAGCAGCGGGGACAGCGGGCATCCCTGCCTGGCGCCCCTGTGCAGCTGGAAGTACTAAGAGCTGGTGTTGTTTGTCCGTATGCTCGCCATGGGAGCATTGTACAGGAGCTTCACCCAGGAGGTGAATTCTGTTCCGATCCTGAATCGCTCCAGTACCTCTATGAGGTACTTCCAGTCGACTTCGTCGAAGGCCTTTTCTGCTTCCAGGTAGACGATCACCTCAGTTGCTCTGTCCCCGAATGAGGTCATGATCACGATCAGCAGGAGCCTGACATTCGATGTTAACTGTCTACCTTTGACAAAGCCTGTTTGATCCTCTGTGACCACCTCTGGTATGCAGTCTTCTATCCTTTTGGCTAGGATTTTGGCCAATATTTTGGCGTCTACGTTCAGTAGTGAAATGGGTCTGTATGAATGGCATTCAGTCGGGTCTTTGTCTTTCTTAGGTATTAGCGAGATTGCGGTTTGTGCTAGCGAAGGGGGCAGTGTGCCCCTTGCCAGAGGGTCTGTGAACATCTCCCGCAGGTGTGGGGCCAGTGCTGTCGCAAATGTTTTGTAGAAGTCCTCCGGGAACCCGTCTGGTCCTGGAGCCTTAACCCGCCTGCATGGAGCTTATGCTCTCCATGATCTGTCCAATTTCTAGTGGAGCTCCCAGGCCCCACTTTCTTCCCTCCCCCACGACTGGCATGTCCAGTCCTTGAGGAAGTGTTTCACCCCGAGTCCCCTGTTGGGGGCTCTGAGGTGTACAGACCCCGGTAAAAGTCCTCGAAGGTTGTGTTAACATTGTCTAGGTCTGTTCCTAGCATGCCTCTGTTGTCCCTAATTTGCACAACCGTTCTGGTGGCTGTCTGCTTTCTCAACAGGCTTTGTCCCTGTGCTCATATAGGGTCCCCCATGCCTGGCGGAGGTGGTGCATTGCTTTCCTCGTGGAGAGCAGGTCAAAGTCCATTTGTAGCTTTTTCGACATCTCCTTGTTAATGGTTAGTGTGATATGTAGAATGTTACATCGTTGATTTAAATCTTTGTTATTGTTGACCGGTTAATAAACAAAATATTCTGAAGTGGTGCTGCAGGATGTGTTTGCTGTTTGCTCATACTGGCGGCTGCAGATGCCTGGAAGCTGCTGTTGCTGTTTCCTTCCTTTTTGGTAGTCGGGAAGAAGGACAATTCTTTCTATGATATCTGGGTTTTGGAACACTGGACTCAGGGGAGGTACGAGTCCAGAAGGCAATCCGGTTTGAAGCAAAAGGGTGCTGTGGGACCTGGTGCGTGACATTGGTCCAAATGAACAACCTGATGAAGATGTTGAAGAAATGCTTTTGCAGATTGCTGAAGCTTTTGTTGCTGGTGTGGTGAGTGCTGCATGTAACTAGCACGTCACTCTTTGATAGACCTGTCCTTTGGTCAATATATCTTATGTGTCGCCGCACGATATATTACTCGACAGAACTTAAGACTGAGCTTCATGCGTGAAGTAAATTAAAGATTTATTCAGTCAATTTTCAGATGTCTCTTGATCAAGTCAGTTTGCTTGCTAATACAGAGTTTTTAAACGTTCGTCTTGTCCAAGCAAATACAGATGACTGAGTTGAATTCAATACAAATTACAGTTCTTGATGATTTCTTCAAATTAAAATACACAATACAGAGAAGTTGAAAATAGACAAAATGGCAGCTTTCAGAGCAAAGCACAGGAAATAGTTAAAGACAGAAAGTAAGATGATTCCGGAATAATTCCAGAGCAGTGCGCAAGTGATTTCTGGGAGGTAAGTCTCTCCTTTAAAAACACTTGTCTTTGCAGGAGCAGGCCAGTTGATTTCAGCGGGAGCAGAGCAGGTTAGTCAATTTCAGCGGGAGCAGCGCGCAAGTGATTTCTGGGAGGTAAGTCTCTCCTTTAAAAACACTTGTCTTTGCAGGAGCAGGCCAGTCGATTTCAGCGGGAGCGGAGCAGGTTAGTCAATTTCAGCGGGAGCAATGCGGAAGTGATTTCTGGGAGGTAAGTCTCTCCTTTAAAAACACTTGTCTTTGCAGGAGCAGGCCAGTCGATTTCAGCGGGAGTGGAGCAGGTTAGTCAATTTCAGCGGGAGCAGTGCTGAAGTGATTTCTGGGAGGTAGGTCTCTCCTTTAAAAACACTTGTCTTTGCAGGAGCAGGCCAGTCGATTTCAGCGGGAGCGGAGCAGGTTAGTCAATTTCAGCGGGAGCAGTGCGCAAGTGATTTCTGGGAGGTTAGTCTCTCCTTTAAAAACACTTGTCTTTGCAGGAGCAGGCCAGTCGATTTCATGGGGAGCGGTGCGCTAGTGATTTCTGGGAGACCTTCACAGGAGCAGGCTAGTCAATTTCAGCGGTAAACACTTACCTGGTCCCGTTTTCGGTCCCTCTTTGCTGTTTTTAAAAAATTTTAGTGTTTAAGGCGGGAACAGGAAGTTCGACCCGCGGACTTCTGGGAAGACCCTCACCAATAAATTCTGGTGGAGAGGAAACCCTAGACACTACACGTGTAGTGTCTCCCACCCGCCCTCCTCCTCTAACCTAATAATAAAACCCATTGGTGTGAGGTAAGTACCATATTTTATTATTATTGTTATTATTTTTTTTAAAATTTAATTTAGTTGATAGCCAGATCTTGGTAGAAAGTTAGAAGGATGGCAGGGAAGGGAGTGCAATGTTCCTCCTGCAAGATGTTTGAGGTGAGGGATGCCGTTAGTGTCCTTGCTGATTTTACCTGCAGGAAGTGCTGCCATCTCCAGCTCCTCCAAGACCGAGTTAGGGAACTGGAGCTGGAGTTGGAAGAACTTCGGATCATTCGGGAGGCAGAGGGGGTCATAGATAGCAGCTTCAGGGAATTAGTTACACCAAAGATTGGAGATAGATGGGTAACGGTAAGAGGGACTGGGAAAAAGCAGTCAGTGCAGGGATCCCCTGCGGTCGTTCCCCTGAGAAACAAGTATACCGCTTTGGATACTTGTGGGGGGGACGACTTACCAGGGGTAAGCCATGGGGTACGGGCCTCTGGCACGGAGTCTGTCCCTGTTGCTCAGAAGGGAAGGGGGGAGAGGAGCAGAGCATTAGTAATTGGGGACTCGATAGTCAGGGGCACAGATAGGAGATTTTGTGGGAGCGTGAGAGACTCATGTTTGGTATGTTGCCTCCCAGGTGCAAGGGTACGTGATGTCTCGGATCGTGTTTTCCGGGTCCTTAGGGGGGAGGGGGAGCAGCCCCAAGTCGTGGTCCACATTGGCACTAACGACATAGGTAGGAAAGTGGACAAGGATGTCAGGCAGGCTTTCAGGGAGCTAGGATGGAAGCTCAGAACTAGTTCAAACAGAGTTGTTATCTCTGGGTTGTTGCCCGTGCCACGTGATAGTGAGATGAGGAATAGGGAGAGAGAGCAATTAAACACGTGGCTACAGGGATGGTGCAGGCGGGAGGGATTCAGATTTCTGGATAACTGGGGCTCTTTCTGGGGAAGGTGGGCCTCTACAGACAGGATGGTCTACATCTGAACCTGAGGGGCACAAATATCCTGGGGGGGAGATTTGTTAGTGCACTTTGGGGGGGTTTAAACTAATGCAGCAGGGGCATGGGAACCTGGATTGTAGTTTTAGGGCAAGGGAGAATGAGAGTATAGAGGTCAGGAGCACAGATTTGACGTCGTAGGAGGGGGCCAGTGTTCAGGTAGGTGGTTTGAAGTGTGTCTACTTCAATGCCAGGAGTATACGAAATAAGGTAGGGGAACTGGCAGCATGGGTTGGTACCTGGGACTTCGATGTTGTGGCCATTTCGGAGACATGGATAGAGCAGGGACAGTAATGGATGCTGCAGGTTCCGGGGTTTAGGTGTTTTAGTAAGCTCAGAGAAGGAGGCAAAAGAGGGGGAGGTGTGGCGCTGCTAGTCAAGAGCAGTATTACGGTGGCGGAGAGGATGCTAGATGGGGACTCATCTTCCGAGGTAGTATGGGCTGAGGTTAGAAACATGAAAGGAGAGGTCACACTGTTGGGAGTCTTCTATAGGCCTCCAAATAGTTCTAGGGATGTAGAGGAAAGGATGGCGAGGATGATCCTGGATAAGAGCGAAAGTAACAGGGTAGTTATTATGGGAGACTTTAACTTTCCAAATATTGACTGGAAAAGATATAGTTCGAGTACATTAGATGGGTCGTTTTTTGTACAGTGTGTGCAGGAGGGTTTCCTGACACAATATGTTGCCAGGCCAACAAGAGGCGAGGCCACGTTGGATTTGGTTTTGGGTAATGAACCAGGCCAGGTGTTGGATTTGGAGGTAGGAGAGCACTTTGGGGACAGTGACCACAATTCGATGACGTTTACGTTAATGATGGAAAGGGATAAGTATACACCGCAGGGCAAGAGTTATAGCTGGGGGAAGGGCAATTATGATGCCATTAGACGTGACTTGGGGGGGATAAGGTGGAGAAGTAGGCTGCAAGTGTTGGGCACACTGGATAAGTGGAGCTTGTTCAAGGATCAGCTACTGCGTGTTCTTGATAAGTATGTACCGGTCAGGCAGGGAGGAAGGCGTCGAGCGAGGGAGCCGTGGTTTACCAAAGAAGTGGAATCTCTTGTTAAGAGGAAGAAGGAGGCCTATGTGAAGATGAGGTGTGAAGTTTCAGTTGGGGCGATGGATAGTTACAAGGTAGCGAGGAAGGATCTAAAGAGAGAGCTAAGACGAGCAAGGAGGGGACATGAGAAGTATTTGGCAGGTAGGATCAAGGAAAACCCAAAAGCTTTCTAGAGGTGTGTCAGGAATAAGCGAATGACTAGGGAAAGAGTAGGACCAGTCAAGGACAGGGATGGGCAGTTATGTGAAGGAGTCTGAAGAGATAGGCGAGATACTAAATGAATATTTTTCGTCAGTATTCACTCAGGAAAAAGATAATGTTGTGGAGGAGAATGCTGAGACCCAGGCTAATAGAATAGATAGCATTGAGGTACGTAGGGAACAGGTGTTGGCAATTCGGGACAGGCTAAAAATAGATAAGTCCCCGGGTCCTGATGGGATTTATCCTAGGATTCTCTGGGAGGCCAGGGAAGAGATTGCTGGACCTTTGGCTTTGATTTTTATGTCATCATTGGCTACAGGAATAGTGCCAGAGGACTGGAGGATATCAAATGTGGTCCCTTTGTTCAAAAAGGGGAGCAGAGACAACCCCGGCAACTATAGACCGGTGAGCCTCACGTCTGTAGTGGGTAAAGTCTTGGAGGGGATTATAAGAGACAAGATTTAGAATCATCTAGATAGGAATAATATGATCAGGGATAGTCAGCATGGCTTTGTGAAGGGTAGGTCATGCCTCACAAACCTTATTGAGTTCTTTGAGAAGGTGACTGAACAGGTAGACGAGGGTAGAGCAGTTGATGTGGTGAATATGGATTTCAGCAAAGCGTTTGATAAGGTTCCCCACGGTAGGCTATTGCAAAAAATACGGAGGCTGGGGATTGAGGGTGATTTAGAGATGTGGATCAGAAATTGGCTAGCTGAAAGAAGACAGAGGGTGGTGGTTGATGGGAAATGTTCAGAATGGAGTACAGTCACAAGTGGAGTACCACAAGGATCTGTTCTGGGGCCGTTGCTGTTTGTCATTTTTATCAATGACCTAGAGGAAGGCGCAGAAGGGTGGGTGAGTAAATTTGCAGACGATACTAAAGTCGGTGGTGTTATCGATAGTGTGGAAGGATGTAGCAGGTTACAGAGGGATATAGATAAGCTGCAGAGCTGGGCTGAGAGGTGGCAAATGGAGTTTAATGTAGAGAAGTGTGAGGTGATTCACTTTGGAAGGAATAACAGGAATGCAGAATATTTGGCTAATGGTAAAGTTCTTGGAAGTGTGGATGAGCAGAGGGATCTAGGTGTCCATGTACATAGATCCCTGAAAGTTGCCACCCAGGTTGATAGGGTTGTGAAGAAGGCCTATGGAGTGTTGGCCTTTATTGGTAGAGGGATTGAGTTCCGGAGTCGGGAGGTCATGTTGCAGCTGTACAGAACTCTGGTACGGCCGCATTTGGAGTATTGCGTACAGTTCTGGTCACCGCATTATAGGGAGGACGTGGAGGCTTTGGAGCGGGTGCAGAGGAGATTTACCAGCATGTTGCCTGGTATGGAGGGAAAATCTTATGAGGAAAGGCTGATGGACTTGAGGTTGTTTTCGTTGGAGAGAAGAAGGTTAAGAGGAGACTTAATAGAGGCATACAAAATGATCAGGGGGTTGGATAGGGTGGACAGTGAGAGCCTTCTCCCGCGGATGGAAATGGCTGGCACGAGGGGACATAGCTTTAAACTGAGGGGTAATAGATATAGGACAGAGGTCAGAGGTAGGTTCTTTACGCAAAGAGTAGTGAGGCCGTGGAATGCCCTACCTGCTACAGTAGTGAACTCGCCAACATTGAGGGCATTTAAAAGTTTATTGGATAGACATATGGATGATAGTGGCATGGTGTAGGTTAGATGGCTTTTGTTTCAGTGCAACATCGTGGGCCGAAGGGCCTGTACTGCGCTGTATCGTTCTATGTCTATGTCTATGTTAATTCGATCAAAATCGGCACCTATTTTTAAGGTAATTGCTATTGCCAATTTTCTGTCCCCTTTCTGTCTGTGATTGGGTCATAATAATCATAGTTCATTTTATTCGATAGAAATGGCTGTCCATCAAATTCTTTATTATGGGGTGATTGTAACATCTCGTTCCCACCACACTTTATCAGTTCTCATGACCACTGAACTAGGAACTTTGCGCAGATTCACATTCTGACGAATGTGTCTGTCTGGAGTTTTAATCTGATCATTCTCGTGCTGTTCAGCAGTTTTCACTGCCTGTCTGTTTGAACTGTGTGAACCATTTTGATCCTGAATCACTTTAAAAAGCCATTTTGATTTTGAAGCATTTCTTCCTTTTAAACTTATTACATATTAAAACTAGATTTCTATCATTCTGGTTCAAACACACTGCCAGTCAAGGATATTCAACTGCATCTGTGGACGCCAGGATTTTCTTCCAATAAGATTGGGCCGTGTGGGACGGTCTGCACAGTTGCGGCTCATGGTTGGAGAATGACACTGATACATGGAACAAACAACAAGTCAAGCATTGCTGAACAGATCATTTCTACAACAAGGTTCTGGACATGATAAACCATTCACAGGCTTATTCGTCGTTTCTGTTGAGGAATATCCTCATGACCAAAGGGCGAGGGGGTGGATTAGGGGGAGGACACCTTAGTGTGGCCAATCCACCTACCCCACACATCTTTGCGTTGTGGGGGTGAGACCCACGTAGACAAGGGGAGAATGTGCAAACTCCACAAGCATAGTGATCGACCAGGATCGACCCTAGGTCCTCGTCGCCATGAGGCAGCGGTGCTAACCACTGAGCCACCATGCTGGTGCTCAAAATACAAATTTTTACAAACACGGAAAAGTGGTTCGATGACGAGAAATGCTTGCACACAAAAAAGAGATTAATCTGTGTCTCTGTGAATTTTGAAATCTCCTTTGTTGCAGTGGTTTGACTTTCTGTGAATAACGTTCACTGCTTGGACGTGCTGCTTGGAGTTTCAGTGAGAATTAATAATTCTGTGAGATTTAATTGATTCAGGTAATGGCGTTATTGTTTTGAAAATATGTTCATCAATAACTACCATTGGGGAGGGCATGGTGGCGCTGTTTATCAAGGTGCCCACAAACCTGAGGTTGATGCTGGCTCGGGTCACTGTGGAGTTTGCACATTCTCCCCGTGTCTGCGAGGGTCTCACTTCCACAACCCAAAGATGTACAGGGTAGGTGGATTGGCCACGGTAAATTGCCCCTTAATTGGAAAAAAAAAGAATAGGGTACTTTAAATTTAGTTTAAAAACCTACCATTGTGCAAAAGCAGAGGTTGATAGACTTATCAATGTAAACTGGACAAACCTGATGGAATAATTTGATGGATAACATTAATATTGAATCTACAGCCACACCTCCTTGCCTTGTCTGATTTCTTGATCATATGAGAGGTTTCTTAATCATGAGAGAGGTAGTGGGATCGTTGCCCATATTCTCCACTTTAATTTAGGGTGGCATGGTGGCTCAGTGGTTAGCACTGTTGCTTCACAGCGCTTGGGTCACTGTCTGTGCAGAGTCTGCACGTTCTCCCCGTGTCTGCGTGGGTTTCCTTCACCCGAAAACCACTCCGTAAGCTCCAGTTTCCTCTCACAGTCCAAAGATGTGTGGGTTAGGTGGATTGTTCACACTAAATTTCCCCTTAGCGTCTAAATGTTAGGTGTATTGCTGGGTTACGGGATAGGGTGGAGGGGTGGGGTTAGGTAGGGTTCTCTTTCAGGGGTCTGTGTAGACACGATGGGCCAAATGGCCTCCTTCTGCACTGTAAATTCTATGATTCTATATTTTCACTGACTCCAGAATTAAGCTGCCAGTTTGTGGGTAGATGCACTTAAACGTGAGGTTGCTTTCAGAGTTTCAAGCTTTTATGTAGACTGCTGAATTGTAAAATCATTCACAGAATGACGGACCGGCTTGAACCTACTTTGTGCCTTTCTTGTTCCCACCTGCTCCCTATTTATATATATATATATAATATATATATTTATTTATATATACATGTACACAACCAAAGAATATTTACGGCATGGAAGAAGGGCGTTCAGCTCGCTACAACAGTAACTAACCCTGTCTTCAGCAATCCTGTTGTGTCAGTGATCCTGAGTTGTGCCAACCCTCACCCACCCACCCCCTTTCTTTCCACAATCTCTGCCAGGCACACATTTTCTGATCCCAGATTGTGCCAGCTCAAGTTCTGATCCCTGATACGTGAAATCCCAAACCAAATCATGTCTCAGCTCTGACAGTTAATTAGATTAATTGAATTAAGGCCAATACGTTAGCTGTAATCTACTCCTGTTTATGAGGGTCATTCACAGAATTCAAGCCATCCATGAATCCGAGAAAATTAACACTTTATAAAACCCTAATTACTCTCCTGCGATGAATGACTAATCCCTTTATATGCAGACAGCTGATAACTCTTAAATGAGAATTGTTGGAAATTGGTGATTAAATGAATGAGGATTTATCTTCAATTATCTGAGCTTTGTTCTGATAGATTATGTCATCATCTCAAGACCACTGACGTGGTACAGTCCTTGGAATATAGTTTCAACCTCCAACTGACCCCATCAATTTCTCAAACTTAATTCAGCACATTTCAAAATGGCTGTCCCACCCATTGACAATATCACAACAAATGAGTTCTACAAGGAAAATTACCCACCCAAGTATGAAGAGAGCTATATAGCCTACAGGAAGGCCTAGAGCTTGGCCTGGGCGGCACACCCATTCACAATCACTGGAAAGTTCAGAGGACTGCAAACAAATGAAACAATGAATCTGGTCAGACCCCATGTGGAGAATTGTGAGCAGTTTTGGGCTCCATATAAGACCATGAGACACAGGAGAAGAATTAGGCCACTCGGCCCATCGAGTCTGCTCCACCATTCAATCATGGCTGATATTTTTCTCATCCCCATTCTCCTGCCTTCTCCCCATAACCCCTGATCCTCTTATCAATCAAGAACCTATCTAACTCTGTCTTAAAGACACTCAATGATTTGGCTTCCACAGCCTTCTGCGGTAAAGAGTTCCACAGATTCACCACCCTTTGGCTGAGAAATTCCTCCTGATCTCAGTTTTAAAGGATCGTCTCGTTAGTCTGAGATAGTGTCCTCTGGTTCTAGTTTTTCCTACAAGTGGAAACATTCTCTCCATGTCCATTCTAACCAGGTCTCGCAGTATCCTGTAAGTTTCAATAAGATCCTCCCTCATCCTTCTAAACTCCAACGAGCACAGATCCAGAGGCCCCAACCGTTCCTCATATGACAAGTTCTTCATTCCAGGAATCATTCTTGTGAACCTCCTCTGGACCCTTTCCAAGGCCAGCACATCCTTCCATAGATACGGGGCCCAAAACAGCTCAGAGTACTCCAAATGGGCTCTGACCAGAGCATTATACAGCCTCAGAGGTACATCCCTGGTCCTGTATTCTAGCCCTCTTGACATGAATGCTAACATTGCATTTGCATTCTTAACTGCCGACTGAACCTGCACATTAACCTTAAGAGAATCATGAACAAGGACTCCCAAGTCCCTTTGTGCTTCTGATTTCCAAAGCATTTCCCCATTTAGAAAATAGTCTATGCCTAAATTCCACCTTCCAAAGTGCATAACCTCACACTTTTCCACATTGTATTTCATTTGCCACTTCATTGCCCACTCTCCTAGCTTGTCCAAATCCTTCTGCAGACCCTTGCATTCTCAATATTACCTGTCACTCTACAGATCTTAGTATCATCTGCAAACTTAGCAACAGTGCCTTCAGTTCCTTCTTCCAAATCATTAATGTATATTGTGAAAAGTTGTGGTCCCAGCACAGACTCCCGAGGCACACCACTAGTCACCGGCTGCCATCCTGAAAAAGACCCCTTTATCCCCACTCTCTGCCTTCTGCCAGTCAGCCAATCCTCTGTCCATGCCAGGATCTTACCCTTAACACCATGGACTTTTAACTTATTTAACAGTCTCCTATGCGGCACCTTGTCAAAGGCCTTCTGGAAATCTAAATAAATCACGTCCACTGGTTATTCTTTGTCTAACTTCCTCCCTCCCTTCTTAAACAGGGGTGTTTATATCGTCCATATCTAAGGAAGGATGTGCTGGCCTTGGAAAGAGTCCAGAGGGGATCACAGGAATGATCCCTGGAATGAAGAGCTTGTCATATGATGAGCGGCTCAGGACTCTAGGTCTGTACTCATTGGAGTTTAGAAAAATGAAAGCGGGATCTTATTGAAACTTGCAAGATACTGCGAGGCCTGGATAGAGTGGACGTGTAGAGGATGTTTCCACTCGTAGAAAAAACTAGAACCTGTGGGCACTGCCTCAGACTAAAGGGACGCTCATTTAAAACTGAGATGAGGAGGAATTTCTTCAGCCAGACGGTGGTGAATCTGTGGAACTCTTTGCCGCAGAAGGCTGTGGAGGCCAAATCACTGAGTGTCTTTAAGACAGAGATAGATCGGTTCTTGATTAATAAGGGGATCAGGAGTTAGAGGGAGAATGCAGGATAATGGGGATGAGAACAATATCAGCCAGGATTGAATGATAGAGCAGACTCGGTGGGCTGAATGGATTAATTATGCTCCTTTGTCTTATGGTCTTATGCTGAAGATTTTATAATGTGCTTTTGGACATTCTTATTCAGATGAACAGTCATTCATGGGGTTCATAAGCCACACAAAGGTTAACAATGGAAGATAATTTCACCTCATAAAACTATCATTTGTTGATGCAGATGGTAAAATGTAACGGTAATCAAAGGTGGGAATAATTTGTGAAATAAAAATAGAGTAATGAAATCAATGACAATGAAGGTTTTCTTGTTTTGGTGTTTGCAAAATATACTTTTTAAGTATTAGTTCCAGAGATTAATTCTGAACTGAGCAGAATGAAGTTACTGAGCCCTGATAGCATACATCCTAGCCTGCTGGAAGAAGTTTGAGGTTAGGTAGCTGAGCTTTGCGCTACAAATTTTCAGTCTTCAGTAATTCACTGAGCCAGTACCTTAGAACAAAAAATGGACAATTCCTCCAAGGAGCATTGATGCCACCCACAGATAGTGTACTCAGTGAGGAAAAAGATGCCTTAAAGCCAGCCAATGACAATTCAATGACAGGTCCAACAGTCCAGTCCTCTGGTTTTGAACATGTACACTATCCTTGGGTCCACCTCAATTGCTCAGTTGTGGAATTACCAGAATTCTCCAAATGAATATACATGGGGCTTTCGTGAATTGTCCCTTTGTCCCTTTGTCACTGTGGCCTGTTAGTAGTGCCGTAGTTGCAGATTGCACCCATTAGGAAGGGCTGCCTGGTCCCTGAACCATGCTATTTGCTCAGCTGCTGCCTATTAGAAGGCTTAGACTATACGATTGACCTGAACGCTTATGTAAATGTGATTGTAATTAGCTGGAAATTTTCCAATATGGCAGGCAGAAAGCACAGGCATTGCCTGTCATATTGGGAAAGGCTAAAACATCAATGTGCATTACCCATGCCTGAAGAGCCCTTTATTTGTGAATGCAGAGGACCTACCTATTAGAGATGTACACTACGTCACCAGTTCCAGCAATGAGGCTCTCATTTATTCCTGACAGGACCCCTCGCTTTTGTATTTTCTAGAAGGTGTCTTGGGAAATTCAGGCCTTCATTCAACCCAATACATGTGCCTTAAAATAAAACAGTACGAAGTCTTACAACACCAGGTTAAAGTCCAACAGGTTTGTTTCGATGTCACTAGCTTTCGGAGCGCTGCTTCTTCCTCAGGTGAATGAAGAGGTCTGTTCCAGAAACACATATATAGACAAATTCAAAGATGCCAAACAATGCTAGGAATGCGAGCATTAGCAGGTGATTAAATCTTTACAGATCCAGAGATGGGGTAACCCCAGGTTAAAGAGGTGTGATTTGTATCAAGCCAGGACAGTTGTAGGATTTCGCAGGCCAGATGGTGGGGGATGAATGTAATGCGACATGAATCCCAGGTCCCGGTTGAGGCAGCACTCATGTGTGCGGAACTTGGCTATAAGTTTCTGCTCGGCGATTCTGCGTTGTCGCGGGTCCTGAAGGCCGCCTTGGAGAAAGCTTACCCGGAGATCAGAGGCTGAATGCCCTTGACTGCTGAAGTGTTCCCCGACTGGAAGGGAACATTCTTGCCTGGTGATGGTTGCGCGATGTCCGTTCATTCGTTGTCGCAGCGTCTGCATGGTCTCGCCAATGTACCACGCTTCGGGACATCCTTTCCTGCAGCGTATGAGGTAGACAACGTTGGCCGAGTCGCACGAGTATGTACCGCGTACCTGGTGGGTGGTGTTCTCACGTGTAATAGTGGTATCCATGTCGATGATCTGGCACGTCTTGCAGAGATTGCCATGACAGGGTTGTGTGGTGTCGTGGTCACTGTTCTGAAGACTGGGTAGTTTGCTGCAAACAATGGTTCGTTTGAGGTTGCGCGGTTGTTTGAAGGCAAGTAGTGGGGGTGTGGGGATGACCTTGGCAAGATGTTCATCGTCATCAATGACGTGTTGAAGGCTGTGAAGAAGATGACGTAGTTTCTCCGCTCCGGGGAAGTACTGGACGACGAAGGGTATTCTGTCGGTTGTGTCCCATGTTTGTCTTCTGAGGAGGTCGGTCCGGTTTTTTGCTGTGGCGCGTTGGAACTGTCGATCGATGAGTCGAGTGCCATATCCCGTTCGTACGAGGGCATCTTTCAACGTCTGTAGATGTCTGTTACGCTCCTCCTCGTCTGAGCAGATCCTGTGTATACGGAGCGCTTGTCCATAGGTGATGGCTTCTTTAATGTGTTTAGGGTGGAAGCTGGAGAAGTGGAGCATCATGGGGTTATCCGTGGGTTTGCGGTAAAGCGAAGTGCTGAGGTGACCGTCCTTGATGGAGACGAGTGTGTCCAAGAATGCAACTGATTTTGGAGAGTAGTCCATGGTGAGTCTGATGGTTGGATGGAACTTATTAATGTCATCGTGTAGTCGTTTCAGTGATTCTTCGCCGTGGGTCCAAAGGAAAAAAATGTCATCGATGTATCTGGTGTATAACGTCGGTTGAAGGTCCTGTGCGGTGAGTAGGTCCTGTTCAAACTTGTGCATGAAGATGTTGGCGTATTGGGGTGCGAATTTGGTCCCCATGGCTGTTCTGTGCGTCTGGATGAAGAACTTGTTGTCGAAGGTGAAGACGTTGTGATCCAGAATGAAGCGGATGAGTTGCAGAATTGCGTCTGGAGATTGGCAGTTGTCGGTGTTGAGTACTGAGGCTGTTGCAGCAATGCCGTCATCATGGGGGATGCTGGTGTAGAGTGCCGAGACGTCCATTGTGACGAGGAATGTTTCTGGTTCAACTGGTCCATGGGTGCTGAGTTTCTGTAGGAAGTCCGTCGTGTCGCGACAGAAGCTGGGTGTACCTTGTACGATGGGTTTCAAGATGCCCTCGATGTAGCCAGAGAGGTTCTCACACAGGGTCCCATTGCCTGAAACGATAGGGCGGCCTGGTGTGTTGGCCTTATGTATTTTCGGGAGGCAGTAGAGATCTCCAATGCGGGGAGTACGTGGGATGAGAGCACGTGGGGTGCTCTGAAGATCTGGATCCAAGGTCTTGATCTGTCTGTTAAGTTGGCGGATGTGTTCCTTGGTCGGATCTGCGGGTAGCTGTCTGTAGTGTTCTTGGTTGTTCAGTTGTCGGTATACTTCTTTGCAGTAGTCCGTTCTGTTCAGTATGACAGTGGCCCCCCCTTTGTCTGCTGGTTTGATGACGATGCTGCGGTTGGTCTTGAGAGCGCGGATGGCATTGCATTGTGCTTGGGTGACGTTCGGGGTTGTCTTGTGAATGCGACTGATGAATCTGGCATTGACGCGACTCCTGACGGCTTGAGCATACATGTCGAGTCTAAGGCAGCGGCCTTCCGGAGGGGTCCAATTCGACTCTTTCCTCTTCGGTTGCCGCACCGCAGATCTCTCGGCCTGCTGTTCCGGTTCATTGGTAGTCTGCTTGGGTTCGCTGTTGGCCTCTTGGGGTCTGTGGAAGAATTCCCGGAGCCTCATTCGCCTGATGAATTCCTCCGTGTCCGCCGCGAGACTGATGGGGTCCATTTTGGTGGTGGTGCAGAAATTGAGCCCTCTGCTGAGGACTTCGATTTCGTCTGGCTGAAGGGTGTAGTCTGACAAGTTGACAATAGATTTCCCTGTATTGTTTTCTACTGTGACTATTGTTATTTAAAATAACACACCCAACAAGGCAAGTTTTCTGAGAGAATCAGTTGCGTCCCTCCTGATCCCGGAGTAAAAGAACATGCACTGGCTACCAATTTAGCTCTTCCCTCTCTTCATTGACCCAAATCTGCAGCTAGCATGACAACGTCCCAATCTTCCACACCACTTTAGGGCCCAAAATGCAGCCTGAGGCCCAATGTTGGCATTACCTTGGGCCTCAGTATTCTGGCAAAGGGATTGTACCATGCTTTGCTCATCCATCAATGGATAATCCTGAACTTCTGCACCAATCATGGGCAGCACAGTAGCATAGTGGTTAGCACAATTGCTTCACAGCTCCAGGGTCCCAGGTTCGATTCCCAGCTTGGGTCACTGTCTGTGCGGAGTCTGCACGTTCTCCCTGTGTGTGCGTGGGTTTCCTCCGTGTGCTCCGGTTTCCTCCCACAGTCCAAAGATGTGCAGGTTAGGTGGATTGGCTATGCTTAATTGCCCTTAGTGTCCAGAAATTGCCCTTAGTGTTGGGTGGGGTACTGGGTTTTGGGGATAGGGTGGAAGTGTGGGCTTGGGTAAGGGTGCTCTTTCCAAGAGCCAGTGCAGACTTGATGGGCCGAATGGCCTCCTTCTGCACTGTAAATTCTATGAATACATCTAATATGTCTCTGTCTCACTGCTCCAGCGTTTTCTTAAATAAATTTGAGTTCAGCGCTGCAGTCTTGTTTACACTTAAGGATGTTTGTCTCAGAAACCTCTCCAACCTATTATTGTTGTATGAAGGCAAAAATGCCCAAGTCATAATATTTCTTGCGATATATATTTGGTCACACTAGAGCAATTTTTCTAAACTATTTTATATTTTCTTCCTCACCACTGCCTTTCACATACCACCCCAGGGAATTATTATTATTTACATCATGTAACAACTGTCATCTAATCTGTACTTCAGTGAGGTTTTGTGCATCATTACTATCTAATTTATAAGGAATGGTGTTGAGAGAACACGCTAATTTCCATTATTTTGCATATTGCCGAATATGTGGAGGTTTTACCTTCAATCACTTTTTACAGCTGTATAACTTTTTCAAATAATTTAGTATTCTTTGCCCTTTTTCTGTTCAATTATTTATTGTGAAGGGATATGGTGAAATGTTCTTCTTTGCAAAGTCAAGGACAGGAATTTCAAATTATTTGCGTAGTTATTTCGAGTTTTGAATTAATAGTTCTAATTTGGTGGCAGACTGTTCGCTATGACAGCCCGATGAAAGCTATGTTTTAAACTTGTTTTGTCGGTGGCGCCCCAGAGTTGAATGTGGGACCGGAAAGGAACCTTTGTCCTGCATCCGACAGAGTTACATCAGGACGAACAGTAGAGAAACAGGTCATTCAGCCCAATCAGTTCATGCCTGAGTCGATGTGCTCCACTTGAGGTTCCTCCCATCCTTTCTCATCTGATCAATTACCATAACCATCTATTCGCCTTTCCCTCATATGCTTGCCTAGTGGAATAACCCCCACCAGACTCGTGGGCACGACTCCATTGATCTCCATGTGGGGCTCATGCAATACGAGCTCATCTGCTGAGGCCTAACAGCGGGGCTCGTTAAAACACACCAATAAAAGCCGACCAGGAGGGTAACCGGCATCTTCAGATGGTGCCGGCTGGGCCTAGGTGTACACCCCACCGCTTTTCAACTATGCTTTGGCTTGTTGAATAAACCTTTCTGTTTGAATCCTTCTCGGGTCTCCTGTTATTACAATACTGGCGACGAGGAAAAATGGAGCTACAGGCAGGGATTATGGACGCCCAGACAATGGCTGAATTTCACTACAGAGGAGCAAGGTCCGTAAAGATTTAAAAATGGCGCTCTTCGGGAGGCTCAATGCTTTTGACACAAGCAGAGAAGACTGTCCTTGTACGTTGAGTGAATGCGTTACTTTTTTGAGGGAGAACGCCATTATAGGAGATGACCGCCAGAAGATGATGCTCCTGACCACCTGTGGTGCCCCTACCTTTAGCATCATCAAAAGCCTGACATAGCCTGTGGCCCCAGATTCTGAAACATTTGATAAACTGGTGGCACTTGTGGCGGACCATTCTGACCCCAAACCATCGATAATTGTCCAAAGTACGTTCAATATGGCCGGAAGGACCCCAGGGATTCAGTCACAAAATTTTTGCCTATGGAAGCCGGTTGAGCACTGTGATTTTGGGCAATCCCTGGCGGAGATGCTGAAGGACCGCCTTTTGTGCGAAATCAACAACAGGGCCGTGCCTTCGCTGGAGCCGCAAAGGGCCATAGGGATATCTCACTCACAGAGAAGGGAGTCCAGCAATTCCAGGGCTCACTGGAGATGGAGTGAATAGTGTTGGACGCCCCCCCCAATCAGTTTAACAACGCCCCCTAAGAGTAAAGCCTCTGGGACCCAGCCACTGCCCAAGCAACGTCTCGATCAGACCCGTTAGCCGAGGGTCTCGACAGCCTGGCAAGGCGTCTCTCCTGATTCCCAGGAGGAGGACTCACAGCCGTGCTGCACCTATGGCCTGAGGAACCATGGCGACCAGGAACACTAGATCCGCAGACAAGCGCGCCACCCTGATCGGGGGACATGCCCACCTAGATCCAGGGCTTTACACCTGGTGCAGCCCGACAAGGATGCATGCATACAGCTAAACTGCATCACGGCACCCAGAACAGCCCCCATTAAAGTCACCATCCAGGTTAATGGCCACCTGATTGAAATGGAAATTGATACTAGGGCTCCTTCTCGGTCATAGGAAAGCAGACATACCAGAAAGTCCGGACATGGATCCAATGCCTGGACCTGGGGAGGACACTGAGGCACATTTGGCAATGCACATGGGAGAACGGTTGGCCATCGTGGACATGTTCCCTACGGGCGGCAGTCCGTCCGTTGGCCATTGATTGTAGTATGAAGGTCCGGACCCAGTCTGTTGGGCCATGACTGACTGCAGAGGCCCCTGCAGAGGCAGAACTGGCAGCAGGTTTTCAAGGTGGGCATTGGGGAATTGTACAAAGTCCCAGGGGAATGCCTGCACGTTTTCCAGATTGGCCTGGGAAAAAGAAAGGGTGCCATGGCCAAAATCTATGTGGAACCAGGGGCCCAACCAAAGTATTTTAGGACCCACCCAGTTTCCTATGCCTTGTTGACAAAGGTGGATCAGGCACAACTGGCTGGAAAGCCTGGGAATTATTCATCCTGTACAATTCGCGGAGTGGGCAGCATCTGTCCTGGTGCTGAAGCTGGATTAAGCCATCTTACTGTGTGGTGATTACATGTTAATGGTAAACTAGGCCTCTCGGCTGGATGGGTACCCGATGTCGCGTATGGAGGATCTCTATGTGAATGGCTGGATGGCACACCTTTTCAAACCTAGACATGAGTCCCGCATACCTCCAGTTGGAACTAGACGGGCATCCAGAAGGTTTGTGACCATCAATACCCACAGGGGTCTTTATAAATAGACCAGATTTCCATACATCTGCCTGTGTCATTTTTCAGAGGATCATGGAAAGCATCCTCCAAGGGCTTCCAAGGATTGCAGTTTACTTGGATGATGCCCTGATCACCGGAGCCACGGAAAAGGAGCACCTGAACAACTTAGAGGACGCCGGTCCTCTGAGGCAGGTGATTATCTAAAAAGGGGAAAGTGCATTTTTCACGTAAAAAGAGGTCATGTACCTGAGGTACCAGGTCAATGGAGACGGCTTGCACCCGATAGGGGAGAAGGTACGGGCCATCAAACAGGGTCCCACGCCTGAGAATGTGACCGAACTATGATCGTTCTTCGGACTCTTAACCTATTACTCCAAATTCATCCCAAACTTGGTGACATCTCCTTGGTGACAATCCTAGCACCTGTATATGCACTCATTAAAAAACAGCAGGACTGGGCATGGAGGGTGCGGTTGAGGGGTGTTTGCCAAGGTGAAGCGACAGCTATCGTCCTCAAGGCTGCTGACGCACTAAGATCCTTTCAGGCCACTCCATGATCACATGTGATGCCTCCCCACATGGCTTTGGGGTGGTGTTGTCCAACTGGATGGATGACGGGACAGAGAGGCCTGTAGCCTCGGCATCGAGGACTTTGACCGGTGCAGAGCGTAGATAAACTCAGATCGAGAAAGAAGGGCTGGCCATCATCTTCGCAGTCAACAAGTTCTACCTGTACATTTATGGGCAGCACTTTATGATCATAACAGACAACAAACTGTTGCTCAGCTTGTTCAAGGAGGACAGGGCAATTCTGCCGATAGCATTGGCCTGGATATAGCGTTGGGCGCGACTATTGACGGCATATGATTATGTGCTTGATTATTGCCCGGGCATGCAAATCGCACGCGTGGATGCTTTAAGCTGACTCCCATTGCTAACATGCCTCCCGCTCCACCAGTGGCAATCAAAGTCAAGTGGCCTTGAATTTTATGGATACCTGTGCTGGGCACAGCTTCACAGAGTGAGTGGACGCAAAAGAATCGATCTTAGCGAAGTTGCACTATATCAGCTGGCGAGACTGCTTGAGGAGTAGTTTGGGTTTTCGCGACTAACCAACAAGAGCTTAGCGTGGTTGGTGGCATTTTCCTGTGGGAGCCCGTGTTCTGTTCCCGAGCCAAGGCAGAAAGACCACATTGTAGGACCTGCAGAACGGACACCTGGGATTGTCTAAGCTGAAGATGCTCGCCAGGACTTACATGCGATGGCCAGGACTTAATGGCAACATTGAGCGGTTGCTGCAACAATGCACCGCATGTCAGGAGCATTACAAACTCCCACCAGCAGCGTCTCTTCACCCCTGAGAGTCCCCAGGCCGACCTTGAGTTCAGTTGCATGCTGACTTCGCTGGACCTTCTCAAGGCTCAAAGTTCCTATTAATAGTGGACGAACACTTAAAATAGTTGAACTCCTATTCAATGCATCCACCACTTCAAGGGCTATCATCGAGAAGTTGTGCCTTTCATTCATGGCGCCCTGGAGGTGCTGTTACAGGTAAAAGTCCCCCTTTTACTTGCGAGGAATTCTTGCACTTCATGAAGTTGAATGGGCTAAAATACATAAGAATAATCTTTATTAGTGTCGCAAGTAGGCTTATATCAACACTGCAATGAAGTTATTGTGAAAAACCCCTAGACACCACACTCCGGCGCCTGTTTGGGTACACTGAAGAGAATTCATAGAACATACAGTGCAGAAGGAGGCCATTTGGCCCATTGAGTCTGCACCGACCCACTTAGGCCCTCACTTCCACCCTATCCCCCTAACCCAATAGCTCCTCCTCACCTTTTTGGACACTAAGGGGTAATTTAGCATGGCCAATCTACCAAACCTACACGTCTTTCGGGACTTGTGGGAGGAAACTGGAGCACTGGGAGGAAACCCACGCAGACACGAGGAGAACGTGCGGACTCTGCACAGACAGTGACCCAAGCCGGGAATCGGAGCCGGGTCCCTGGCGCTCTGAAGCAACAGTACTAACCACTGTGTTACCATGCACATTTGGACCACACTGTACTATCCCTCTGAAAACGGCCTGGCTGGGTGAGTGGTACAGACGTTTAAGAGGGGCATGAGGAAGCAGGCAACGGGATCCATGAAGACAAAGTTGGTGCGGTTCCTAATCAGCTATCGTACCATGCCTCGCATAACGACTGGAGTGGCACCGGCGGAACTACTGATGGATCGAAGACCTTAGCTTGACATTCACTGATATTGGCGGGGAAGTGGAGAGGGGACAGGATCTTCAGAAACAATGCCACAGTAGATGGATGCAGGGCAGAGGTTTTTGGCTAAGTGACACGGTATATGCCCGGAACGTCGGAGACGATGCCCAGTGGATACCAGGGACGAAAGTGGAAAGGACTGGACTGATCTTGTACACAGTGAAATCCAAGGAGTGGGTGGTGAGAAAGCATATGGACCACCTTAACAGCAGGGAGCCCATACCAGGACCTGCTCTGCCAGAGGAATCAGCCTTCCATTCCTCCTGACCGTCACTCAAGGGCCAAGGGGCAACACCCCCCAAAGGAGCCATGGAGTCACAAGTGTCCATTGTCTCGGACGACGAATTGACCAGGGAGCGGTTGCTGACAGCATCCCCAGATGCTCAACATGGAAGTAATGCTCCCCAACATGTTACAGTCCCCCCTGCCTAACTCCACAACCACTGGAAGCACAGTCGCAGATGAAGCGAGGAAGAAGGCCCCTTCCACTCTCTGAGATAGAGAGGCTTGTGGACTTTGGGGGTGTGGGGTGGGGAGGGATGTAATAACCCCCATGAGACCCACAGGGACGACCGATTGATCTTCCTGTGGGGTCCAGGGAATATGAGCTCCCCAGTGAGGGACGGAGGTCTAACAGCGGGCTCATTAAAATCCACTGATAGAAATCGGCCAAGAAGGGAACAAACATTTTCGGATGACTAGATGTACTCCCCGCCGCTTTGCAGTTTTGTTTTGGCTTGTTGAATAAACCTCCTGTCTGAATCCTTCTCACGACTCCTGTGATTGTAATATCTAGCTTCCCTTAAATGCATCGATACTGTTCGCTTCAACCAGTCCCTGTGGTAGCAAGTTCCACATTTTTATCACCTTTGAGTGAAGAGGTTTCTTCCGAATTCCCTATTGGGTTCCTTGGTGACTATCGTATATCGATGACCTCTGGTTATGCCCATCCCCACAAGAGGAAACATTCTCTCTGTTTCCATTCTATCAATTGTTTTCATAATTTTAAATTCCTCTGCCATTTTCTTTCAAGAGAAAAGAGCCACTCCTTTCTTGATTATGTGTAACCACACATTTCTGGTATCATCCTTGTAAATCTTCTCTGCGCTCTCTCCAATGCCTCTATATCCTTTTTACTGTACATAATGCTCTTAAATGTGGTCTAACCAAGATTCGACACAGGCTTAGCATAATTTCCCCGAATATCAATCCTATCCCTCTAGAAATAAAGCTTTGTGCTTGGTTGACTTCTTAATGGCCTTGTTAACCCTTGCATTTGAACTCCAACATCCATTTGTTTCTCTATCTACCTCGGCTTGCACCTTCCAAGTACTGAGTAACCTCCCTATTCTTCTTCCCAAAATGTACGACTGGACATTTTATCTGTGCTCAATTTCCTCGGCCAATAATTTGTCCATTGGGGGAAAAAAAAATTGTCCTCCTACAATTTGTTGCAGTCATCTTCAGCCTCCCATTTTCCACGCTCCATAAACTTCAGCTCATCGAAAACTCTGCAGTCTGCACCCTAACTTGTACGAAGTCCCACCAACATTGTACTTCCTGGTTCATATTGTCTTTCAGTCATTTAAAAAAAATGGCCACCCTTATTTTCAAATCCTTCCATGGACTTTCTTTTTCCTTTCTCTGTCCCACCCTCCTGCCAAAGATATCTGTGCTCCTCCAATTTCGGTCTTTTGGGGCATCCCCAATTTTAATTGCTTCACCATTGATGGATATGCCTCAATTTGCTGCAGAAATGCTTCCTTGAAATCTCTCCACCACTCTAGATTTCTAGTTCCTCATTTAAGACATTAATGGACAACTAACCTATTGGTCATCTGTCCTCTCATCTCGTGATGTACCAAATTCTCAAATTTTGTTTGATAACACTCCACTACTTCACTGCAACTTCGGACATTTTATTATGTTTTACTATAGGCAGCACAGTAGCACAAGTGGCTAGCACTGTGGCTTCAGAGCGTCAGGGTCTCAGGTTCGATTCCCCAATGGGTCACTGTCTGTGTGGAGTCTGCATGTTTTCCCTGTGTCTGCGTGGGTTTCCTCCGGGTACTCCGGTTTCCTCCCACAGTCCAAAGATGTGCAGGTTAGGTGGATTGGCCATGATAAATTGCCCTTAGTGACCAAAAAGGTTAGGAGGGGTTATTGGATTACAGGGATAGGGTGGAAGTGAGGGATTAGTGGGTCGGTTCAGACTCCATGGGCCAAATGGTCTGCTTCTGCACTGTATGTTCTGTCTTAACGGTGCTACATAAATGTAAGTTATCATTGTTGTTGTTCAACCACTATCACTATAAAGCAGACGATATCTTACATTGCAACAGTCATTACACTTTAAACATACTTCATTGGCTGGAAAGCACTTATAATAATAATCTTTATTATCACAATTAGGCTTACATTAACACTGCAATGAAGTTACTGTGAAAAGGCCCTAATTGCCACATTCCGACGCCTGTTCGGGTTCACAGAGATGGAATTCAGAATGTCCAAATTACCTCACAGTATGTCTTTCGGGACTTGTGGGAGGAAACCGGAGCACCCTGAGGAAACCCATGGGGAGAACGTGCAGACTCCGCACAGACAGTGACCCAAGCCGGTAATCGAACCTGGGACCCTGAAGCTGTGAAGCAACAGTGCTAACCACTGTGCTCCCGTGCCGCCACTTTGAAAGCAAACGAAAGCTACCGTGCTGCCCTCATGTAGTTGCAAGTTTTTTTTCTAATTTCATCGTGGAAGCAAAACGTTTGCTCAGTTGAAAAGTCCAATTGGAGACATTCAAACACATTTAGTGGAAGGGCACAACAAAAATACTTGCTTCCTTCCATTTTATCTGCAATCCCCCAGAACAGGACATTGTGTTCAGCTTTGTAGCTCTCACAGGACACAGAGTAATAAGGAATCTATTGACTGGTTGATGGAGCAACACCTGCAGTCTTGATGGCTTGGACAATTTTTATTTTGGTTTTACTTTACTGATCTTTCCCCACTTTTTCTGTCATTTAATGTTGGCTGGATTATTTCGACACATTTCAAAACCAGCTCCAATGAGTTTGGATTTAATGCATCAGAAACATTTGTATTCATAGTAGCACAGAGCAGGAGGATGAATGTTAGAGGGAAAACAGCCTTAATCCAGCAGCCTTCACTCTGCCATTTTACCTCAAAATCAGATGATTTTAGCACTCCAATTCATTAACATTAATCTGCATTGACATATCTACATTACAATTAAAATAATTATATTCTAAGATATCATTAAAATTTATCAACTTACTCTTCATGCTGAGGCATGAATATGTTAAAGGTTCTGCCTCAAACTTTGTAGCAGCATCATATGATGTTTGATTAAACACCTGCACCAACATTGAGCTGATATACCAGACCCAAGGTGACTTTGCGAAACATATTCTCATTTATCTTAATGTAATAAGACACCAAGAACAGCAGAGGGCATTGATGTAAGAGGAAAAAGGAGCCCTGAAAAACACTCCTTGGGAACAATATTCACAACAAAAAAAACGTGAAGCGTATGTTTTATTTAAAAAGGGATTAGTGATTTACTTCATGGCAGTAAGATTGCTTGTCGACCTTCTCATAAGGGAAATAGAAATGTCAGCTTTATTGGCCATTATAGGTATTTAAAAAATAATTTGGAGCCCCAATTTTAATGCAATCAAAATACATTCACTGAGACAAAGTTAAAATCGGGCCCACTAATATGTTTCCTAGATTCTGACATTTTTCTGTTGCATGGGAATATTGCAAATGGCATTCCATTATTTAAGAGGTGAAGAGGGAAGACATCAGATTTCGTTGGACAGTTCTTAAAATTCAACATCAGGAGCAAGTCAGCTGAATGCTTGGTAAAGTAACAGCTGATCGAAGATAACAGGGCAGTTGAAAGAATAGCCCATGTATAACAAAAGGAGAGTGTCTATGGATGCTGATTTTCAGAAGGCAATTGACAATTCTCCAGCCATTGGGTTTCTCTATTCCCACCTGCAGCGCGCACAATTCCCGTGGATTTCCCGATGATGTGGGGTGGCTTCGATGGGAAATCCCATTGACAAGCGGCGGGAGTGGAGAATCCCACCATCAGTGAACGGGGCGCCGCTGAGAAATATGCGGCTGTGGGACCGGAGAATCCCGTTCTATCATTACAAATGAAAGTGTAGGAGTATGTATATAGTTTGGATAAAAACTTGGTGGGAACTGCAGAGTAAAGGGTTAAAGTCAGCACTTATATCGGTATAAGGTACATTTCTACACCCCCCCCCCCCCCCCCCCCCTCCCCCTGCAAGTCGTTATCTGGCCTATATGCATACTCCTAGAGAAAACATATTAAATTGATGGTTAATATTGTGATATGGATTAGTAATTTGTCTGGAGGTGGGAGATAAATGGTAGGGAACATTTTTTGCTTTGCACAAGGGGGCAAGTGCTGTTTCCCTTGAATCAGTACTGGTCTATACATAATGTATTAGGTCTCCTATTGGAAAAATTATATATGTGCGTAAATATATATGTACATATATACAACATAGGTGTGTATAATTAGAAAGTTGAGGTTCAGACTTAAGACTTTGCCAAGGTGGATACAAAGAATCTATTTCTATTTATGGGGAGGCAGTGGCGTAGTAGTATTGCCGTTGGATTAATTATCCAGAGACCCAGGGTAATGCTCTGGGGACCGGGTTTGTGGGCTACATGTGACTCCAGATCCACAGCAATGTGGTTGACTCTTAAATGCCCTCAGCGAGGCAGTGGCTCAGTGGTTTTGCCACTGGAGTGCAGTGGTATTGTCACTGCACTAATAATCCAGAATCCCAGGTTGATGCTCTAGGGACGCGGGTTCGAATCTCGCTATGGCAGATGGTGAAATTTGAATTCAATAAAAACCTGAAATTAAAAGTCTAGTGATATTGATGAAACCATTGTTGCTTGTTGTGGAAACCCATCTGGTTCACTAATATCCTTTAGGAAAGGAAATCTACCGTCCTTACCTAGTCTGGCCTATATGTGACTCCAGACTGACAGTAGTGACTCTTAAAGTGCTCTCTGAAATGGTCTAAATGGCCACACGGTTCAAGGACAATTAGGGATAGGCAATAAATGCTGGCAAAGCCAGCGATGTCCTCCACGTCCCATGAGCGAATGCAAAAAAAAAAATCTTCTTGGAGGGGAGTTCAAAGCAAGGGTCAGCTCATGTCCGCATATTGGGCAGGTCTTGCTGGACTCCTTTAGTATTTGAGGACTCGAGAATGGTGCTGAACACTGTGCAGTCATCGGCGAACATCCCCACTTCTGACCTTAAGTTGAAATGAAGTAGCTGAAGATGGCTGGGCCTAGGACACTGAGGAACTCCTGCAGTGATGGCCTAAGATGATTGACCTCTTTCTTTGTGTTAGATATGATTCCAGCCAGTGGAGAGATTTCCCCCTGATTCCCATTGACTCACGTTTAGCTAGGGCTCCTTGATGTAATTCTGCCTTGATATCAAGGGCAGTCATTTTCACCTCACCTCTGGCACCAGCTCTTTTGTTTGCTTTTGTACCAAGGTTGCAATGAGTTCTGGAGCTGAATGATCCTGGCGGAACCCAAACTCAGCGTCAGGTTATTGCTAATTAAGTGCCCTCGATAGCACTGTTGATGACCCCTTCCATCAGCAAACTGATAATGGAGAGTAGGTTAATGGGGCAGTTGTTGGCTAGGTTGGATTTGTCTTGCTTTTTGTGCACAGGGCGTATCACATTGCTGAGTACATGCCAGTGTTGTGGCAGTACTGAAACAGCTTTGCTAGGAGTGTGGCATGTTCTGGAGCAAAAATTGTCAGTACTATTACCAGACTGTTGTCAGGGCTCATAGCCTTTGCAGTATACAATGCCTTCAGCCATTTCTTGACATCACTTGGAGTGAATCAAATTGGCTGAAGACTGACATCTGTGATGCTGGTACCTCCAGAGAAGACCGAGATGGATCATCTACTCAGCATTCTGGCTGAAGAATGTTGCAAATACTTCAGCCTTTCCTTTTGCATTGTTGTGCTGGGCTCCCCCAATCATGGAGGATTGGGTTGGATTGGATTGGATTTATCGTCACGTATACCGAGATACAGTGAAAAGTGTTGTTCTGCGTACAGAGGATATTTGTGGAGCCTCCTCACCAGTGAGATATTTCATTTTCCACCACCGTTCATGGCTGGGTGTGGCAGGACTTCAGAGCTTAGATCTGATCAGTGGGTTGTGGGATTACTTAGCTCTGTCTGTTGCATTTTGCTTCTGCTGCTTGGCATGCGGTGTTGTAGCTTCTCAAGGCTGACACTCAGGGTTGATCCCCTGGATTGGTGGTGAAGGTAGAGTGGGCGATATGCCGGTCATGAGGTTGCAGATTGTGGTTGAGTCCTATTCTGCTGCTGCTAATGGCCCACAGCACCTCATGGTTGCCCAGTTTTTGAGTTTCTAGATCTGTCCGAAGTATTTCCCATTTAGCACAGTGGTAGTGTCACACAACATGATGGAGGGTATCCTCAATGTGAAAACAAGACTTTAATCCCACAAGGACTGAGCGGTGATCATTCCTACCAATACTGCTATGGACAGATGTATCTGCAGCAGACAGATTGGTGATGATGAAGTCAAATGTGTTTTTCCCTCTTGTTGGTTCCCTCACCACCTGCCGCAGACCCAGTCGAGCAGCTATATCCTTTAAGACAAACATTAGTAGTGCTACTGAACCACTTTTGACGATGGACCAAATTAGACTGAGGATCGATGGCACTTTGTTGCTTTTGTTAGGCCCTTCCTGGGTTCCAGGGTGAACTCACCCCAATACTTCAATACATTTTGAAATAATGATGATGATGATCTTTTTCAGTCTTCTTAAAACTGTTGGAGGCTGGCATTCAAGGAACTCTTTTACCCAGAAAAGGTGAAGAAGTGGTTGCTCCCGTTAATGGAATCCTGTCCAGTGCGACACCTCATGGCATAATTTCACTAACAGTTGTCCGTGTACGAGCTGTTGCCTCAGTTCAATTCAGACCTGTGCTCCCCTGATTTGCAATAGTTTTACCTGAATCTGATGACTGCCCGTTGAAGGAAGGTGTGATGTTCTGAGCATGCTGATCTGGTTTCATCACAGACTCCAATACTGTTGCAGAATCACACATGCAGAGACTTCTATGTTGCTGTAAATACTGCAGATGTATTTCTTAGACCTTTAACTTCCACACACTGGAATTCATTTGAATGTAGCAGTGCCCAGCATTGCAAACTCCGAAAATCTTTAATTCAAAATTTGAAACGCTTCCGCTGCCACCATGGTGTGTTTCCTATTTTAAACAAACGCACCAATCACATGATGAGGAAGAGGATTGGCAACTCAGTTAGATGGGTTATTTTATGCGAAGAGATGAATCTATACACAACAATATGTGAGAGTGGTTAACACTTCTGTTCCTAACTTCTGACTGACCATAGAATTCCTACAGTTCAGAAGGAGGCCATTCGGCACATCGAGTCTGCACCGACTCTCTGAAAGAGCACCCTACCTAAGCCCACACACCCATCCTATCCCCAGAACCCAGTAACCCACCTAACCTTTTGGACACAATAGAGCAGTCCTTTCACTTCGGTAAGCAGGAGAGAGACAGAGAGAGAGCGTCCCTTTCACTTACAAGGTCTAAACACTTCTGACAAGTAACCCAAGCAGGAGCCAGTTACTGACCATTGTCAGGCAGAATACTGACCTTGGGTAACCCACAATTTATCAGTTGACCAATCTGATACATGAGTGCATGCATCAGATCCTGTCTGGTGATGTATGGCAATTTTGTTTACATCCCTTTTGGGTACACATCACTAGTGATGAGCCACATTCTTAAATTACTGCAGTCCATATGGTGAAGGCCTTGTGACCCACCCAGGCAGACTTTCGCCAAGACATTGAAGCTAAAATTCTATCCTTGTTCAGAAGCATTCAAATGTTTTTTATAATGAAATGTCAGTATCACTCTTGGTAAAGTCCTCATGACCATAAACGTCATTCATGCCCTATTTGGCAGGGCGGCCAACATTATTGGCCTGGATTATAAATGTCATTCATGCCCTATTTGGCAGGGCGACCAACATTATTGGCCGGGATTTTTTACAACAGCAATATTCGCAAAGCTCATCAAAAGAGGCTTCCTGCTCCTCCAGAGGTGGATTAGTGACAACATTTGCTGATAAGCTGGTTAGAATATGCTACAGTAAGCACTGTAGTGAATCAGAGCTCATACAGCCAATGTAATTTGGATCTGCAGGCAAATGATGAGACCAGCATTCCCCATCACACGCACTTTGGTGTCCTCACTGCTAATAAACAAAATTGTCACCATGGGAGCTGAAATCGTCAGCTGTTTAATTAGTTTGGATTTGACATGTCCCATTCTTGAGAAGGCAAGAAGCAAAGATCTGCACTAAGGGAGTGGAGTCGTGCTCAGTGAGATACAGTCCAAGCTAAATGCCACAGTACCTGTTTAGTTATCAGCATTTGCACGACAAATCTAACATTTCATTGGACTTATTGCATTTACGTTGCACATAAATATAAACAACAATAGACCTAAGAACACAAGAAATAGGAACAGGCCCCACAGCTCCATCATTCAGTAGCATCATGGCTGATCCGATCTTGACCTCAAATCCGCTTTCCTGCCTATTCCCCATAACCCTTGATTCCCCACCCCACATTGTTCAATAATAATAATCTTTATTAGTGTCACAAGTATGCTTACATAACACTGCAATGAAGTTACTGGGAAAAGCCCATAGACACCACATTCCGGCGCCTGTTCAGGTACACGGAGGGAGAATTCAGAATGTCCAAATCATCCAACAGCACGTCTTTCGGGACTTATGCGAGGAAACCGGAGCACCCGGAGGAAACCCACGCAGACACGGGGAGAACGTGCAGACTCTGCACAGACAGTGACCCAAGCTGGAAATCCAACTCAGGTCCCTGGCGCTGTGAAGCAACAGTGCTAACCACTGTGCTACCGTGCCGCCCATAATCTGTCTACCTCAGCCTTGAATATTTTTAATGACTCAGCTTCCAAACCCGTTGTGGAGTAGAGAAGCCCAAAGTGCACAACCTTCTGACAGAAGAAATTCCTCCTTGCCCCTAACTTGAATGGGAGACCGTTTATGCTGAAAATATACCCCTAGTTCCGGATTCCCCAGTGAGGGGAAACATCCTCTCAGCATCAAGCCTGTTAAGCTCCTCAAGAGTCTTTTATGATTCAATAAGATCACTTCTCAATCTTCTAAACATCAATGATGACAAGACCACCCTGCTCAATCTTTCCTTCATCCGAGGAATCAACCTAGTCACTCTACTCTGAACTACCTGCAATGCATGTATCGCACTCCTTAAATAAGGAGACCAAATCTATATGCAGCACTCTCGGTGTCATCTCATTAATGCCTTGTACAATTGTAGCAAGACGTCTGTACCTTTAGGTTCCATTTTCCATTCGCTCACACCGCGGACCCGCCCCGAAAATATTCGCCCCGAAACCGCCCCCAATCGCTAGCCTGGCCGTCCGTGAGGCCACCCCAGGTGAAGGATCTTCCGTACCTTTAGATTCCATTTTCCATACAGTAAAGGGCAACATTCAAATTGGTCTTCTTCATAACCAGCGCTACCTGCACGCTAACGTTTTGTGTTTCATGTATAAGGATACCCAGGTTGCTCTGTGCTGAATTATCTCTCTCTTTAAATAATATTCTGCAGTTTTATTCTTCCCAGTAAAGTGAACATCGAGTCTGCTCTGACATTCTATCATGACTGACATGTTCTTCATCTGCTACCTACAATATCACAGGCCAAGAGCTGGATTGCAAAATCAGCCAGAGCATCTCTTCCCTAGAACACATGACCGACGAACGAGAGCTGACAATTTAGCCTCCCGAGCCTAACACCCTCAATGTGATCATGGCTGATACCATCCTGGCCTCAACTCCACCATCCTGCCCGTTCTCCAGAACAGGCAGGACATTATTATCCTGCATATTGTACTGCAGCTGATATTTTATTCCACTTATTTAACTGTTTCTTTGCAGATTCTGTGATCTCTTCACAATTTACTTTTCCACCTTTCTTTGTCTTGATAGCAGATTTGGCTATAATATATGCAGTCCCTTCAGACGGGGCATTAATATAAATTCTAATAAATTGAGGCCCCAGCAGTGATCATTGTGGCATTCCATGGGTTACAGTTCGCCAAGCTGAAAATGACTGATTATTCTGTGTAGCGATTGTTGGGGAATTCTCTATCCATGTTAATATATTGTAGGTGGCACAGTGGCTATCACTGCTGCCTCCCAGCACCAGGGACCCGGGTTCAATTCCGACCTTGGGTGACTGCCTGTGTGGAGTTTGCACATTTTCCCTATATCTGCGTGGGTTTCCTCCGGTCCTCCGGTTTCCTACCACAGCTCAAAGATGTGCAAGTTAGGCGGATTGGCTATGCTAAATTCCCTTTAGTATCCAAAAAGTTAGGTGGGGTTACGTAGATAGGTGCTCCGGCCTAGCTAGGGCACTCTTTCATAATCCTTGCGGACTCAATGGGCCAAATGGCCTCCTTCTGCACTGTAGGGATTCTATGACTCAGTACCACGAGCTTTTAAAAAAATCTTTCATCGGATGTGATCATCACTGGCAGGCCAACAATTGTTACCCATTCCGGATGGCTCTTGAGAAGGTGATGGTGAGCTGCTTTCTTGAACACTGCAATCCATGTAGTGTATGTACACTCACAGTACTGTTAGGGGGTTGGGGGGGGGGGGGGGGGGGGGGGGTTGGGGGGGGGGGAGTTCGAGGATTTTGATCCAGTGACAGTGAAGGAATGGTGATATAATCCTATATCAGGATGGTGTGTGATTTAGAAGGGAACTGGCGGGTTGCGGCATTCCAATGCACCTGTTGTCTTTTCTTTCTGGGTGGTAGAAGTCAAGGCTTTGAAAGGTGTTGATGAGTATCTTGCAGATGTCATGTCTCTGGTGGGGGGAATGAATATTTAAGTGGTGGATGATGTGCTGATCAAACGGATTGTTTTATCTAGATAGTGTTGAGCATCTCGAGTGTTGTTGGAGCTGCACTCCTGCAGACAAGTGGAAAGCATTCTTAGAATCATAGAATCCCTACAGTGCAGAAGGAGGCCATTCGCCCCATCAAGTCTGTACCGACCCTTTGAATGAGCACTCTACCCATTTACACTAACCCGTCCACGTCGCCCTATCCCTGTAACACAGAACCTAACCTGCATTTCCCTGGACATTCAGGGGCAATTTTAGCGTGGCCAATCCACATAACCTGCACATCTTTGGACAGTGGGAGGAAACTGGAGCACCCGGAGGAAACCCATGCAGACACGAAGAGAACGTACAAACTCCACGCAGACAGAGGTGGGAATTGAACCTGGCGCTGAGACAGCAGTGCTCAGCACTGTGCCATCGTGCCGCCCCATCACAGTTGAGTGACCTGCCACAGAATTCCCAGCCTCTGACCAGCTCTTGTAGCCACAGTATTTACAGGACTGATCCAATTAACTTTGTGGTCTATGGTTCCCCCCAGGATATTGATGGTACGTGGTCAGTGATGATAATGGCATTAAACATCAAGAGGAGATGGAAAGATCCATTCTTGTTGGAGATGGCCATTGCATCTTCTGTGGTGAAAATATTATTTGTCCTGTACCTGCCCAAACCTGAATGTTTTCCAGGTCTTGTTCCATGTGGGCATGGAACCTAGGGGCTGGTTTAGCACAGTGGGCTAAACAGCTGGCTTGTAATGCAGAACAATGCCAGCAGCGTGGGTTCAATTCCCGTAACGGCCTCCCCGAACAGGCGCCGCCGAATGTGGTGACTAGGGGCTTTTCACAGTAACTTTATTGAAGCCTACTTGTGACAATAAGTGATTATTATTACCTGAGGAGTTGCAAATGATCCTGAATACTGGGCAATCGTCAGCAAAAGTCCTAATTTCCGATTTAATGATGGAGGAAAGGTCATTGACGCAGCAGCTAAAAATAGTTAAGTCTAGGATGGTATCCTGAGGAACTCCTGCAATGATGTCCTGGGATAGACATGGCTGGGCTGTAATGACCACAACAACCTTCCTTTGTGCTGCGTATGACTCCAACCAGTGGAGAGTTGTTTCCTGTGATGTCCATTAACTTCAATTTTGCTCGGACCGCTTGATGTTCCACATGGTCGAATGCTGCCTCAATTTCATGGGCAGTCACTCTCACCTCGCCTCTGGAATCCGACACTTATGTCCATGTTTGGAGCAAGGCTGAAATGAGCTCCCCAGCCTGGTGGAACCCAAACCCAGCATTGATGAACAGGTTATTGCTGAGTAGGTGCTGCTTGGTTGCACTCTCAATGTCACCTTCCATCACTTTGCTGATTGTTGAAAGTAGATTGGTGGGACAGTCAATGTCCAGATTGGATTTGTCCAGCTTTTTGTTCAAAGGATATACCTGGGCAACTTCCAACATTGCCAGGCACATGCCAGCAGCTGTACTGGAAGAACTTGGCTCAGGGGCATGGCCAGTTCTGAAGCCCAATTCTTTGGTACTAGAGCTGAATTGTCAGGACCCATAGATTTTGCTGTATTGAATGCCTTCAGTCATTTCTTGATATTAGATGGCACAAATTGAATGGGCTGAGGACTAGCATCTCCAAGAGTGGAGACCGAAGAGGAGGCCATGATGGATCATCCACTCGACCGATCTGGCCGGAAATGACTGAAAATATTTCAGCCTTGCCTTTTGCATTGATGTGCTGGGCTTTCCCATCATGGAGGATGGGGTTGAACGTCAAGCTTCCTCCTCTGGCTGTTTAATTGTCCATCACCATTGACAATTGAATGTGGCAGGACTGCAGAGCTTGGATGAGATTCATTGATTTGTTATCTTGTGCAGTAACCTTTTATGTGACACTTATAAAATCCCTTTTAGAAATCCAAATATACTGCAACTACTAATTCCCTTTTATCCATTCTGCTCATTACATTCTTAAATATGTCAAACATGCTTTCCCTTTCATAAAAGAATGTTGACGCTGATTGATAGTGTTATTATTTTCTAAATGCCCTGTTGCTACTTACTTAATGGATTTCAACATTCTGGCCTTTAGCATCCTTTCTGCCTCTCTCCTTTCTTGAATAGGGCCATTATTTTGCAGGTTTTTGATACACTGGGTCCTTAGCAGAACCTGTTGAAATTTGGATGTTTACTTAACTCTGTGCTTACTACTTTTCAGAATCTCTGATGCAGGCCAACAGGTACAGGAAACTTGTCAGCCTTTAGTCCCAGTAGTGTGCCTCATATTTTTTCTCAGATGATAATGATTGTTTTTATTTCCTCTTTCCATTTTGCCTTCCTTTTTCCACTTTTATGAGGATGCTTTTAGTGTTCTTTACCATGAAGGAAAATTCTAAATATTTGTTCAAAGTCAGCTGAGCCATTTCCTTGTTTCCCCACATTAATTCTCCAGTCTCATCTTTAATTATTCTCTTCCTTGTTCTATACTTGTAGAAGCTCGCACTTTCCGTTTTTGTATTTCTTGTCAATTTTCTCTCATAATCTATTTTTTTCTCAAATTTAGTCATCCTTTGCTGGTTTCTAAACTCTCCCCAATCTTCTGACCTACCATTAATCTTCTCAGCATTGTATCCTTAATTAAAAATCTTTCAATTTGTCATTTTTAACTTCGTTAGTTAGGCACATTTGTCCTCACCATGGAATCTTTCTTCCCAATAGAATATATCTTAATTGAGTGATATGAAATATCTTGCGCAGGATTCCCTGATCCCCTGCCGGGCCGGAGAATCGGCGGGTGGCGACGTGACTCCTGCCCCTCCGCCGGCTGCTGGATTCTCCGACGCCGGTTTTTCGGCGGAGGCGGAAATCGCGCCGATCGGGGGCTGTTGGCAGTGGCCCCTGCGGTGATCCTCCGCTCCGCGATGGGCCAAGTGGCCACCCGTTTTCGGCCAGTCCCGCTGGCGTAAATCAAACAAGGTCCTTACCGGCGGGACCTGGCTCTGCGGGTGTCCTGCGGAGTCCTTGGGGGGGGCGCGCGGGGGATCTGGCCCCGGGGCTTGCCCCCATGGTGGACTGGCCCGTGATCGGGGCCCACCGATCCACGGGCGGGCCTGTGCCGTGGGGGCACTCTTTCCCTCCGCGTCGGCCACTGTAAACGTCCGCCATAGCCGGGATGGAGAAGAACCCCCCTGCGCATGTGCTGGGATCACACCAGCACATGCTGGTGCTCTGGCGCATGAAGCAACTCGTGCCGGGCACCAAGCCCTTCACCGCCGATTGACGCAGCGCCAATCCTGCCGGCGGCGGCGTAGCCCCTGAAGATGCGGAGGATTCCGCATCTTCTGGGCGGCCCGACGCCAGAGTGGTTCGCGCCACTCCTCTGGGCCAGTACTGTCCCCCCCCTGCCGGTTAGGGGAGAATCCCTATGTCTGCCATTGCTTACCTACCATCTTACCTTTTAACCTTGTGTTCTAGTCCACTCCTGATAACATATCTTTATATTTTCCTTTATTTAAGCTTGAGACAATCCAACCCAAACATAGGTCAAAGTTTCTTCACTCTATTATGTTATGGTCACTCTTACCTGGAGTATACTTTAAAATCAAACCATAAATTAATTCTGTTTCGGTACACATGGGGTGGAACGGTAGCATTGTGGTTAGCACTGCTGCCTCACAGCACCAGGGACCAGGGTTCAATTCTGGCCAAAGGTTAGATTGGGTTCTGGGAACAGGGTGGAGAACAATCCTAGGTCGGGTGCTCTTTCAGAGAGTCAGTGCAGACTCGATAGGCTGAATGGCCTCCTTCTGCACTGCAGGAAATCTATGATTCTTATTATCATATAGAGACTATATATAGACTGCACCCTATGTAAGGACGGCAGCGTTCCTTCTCTAAAGGACACTCGTGAAACAGATGTGTTTTTATGACAATGGATTCATGGTCATCATTAGACTTTTCATTCCAGATCTTTGTTGAATTCAAATGTCACTGTCTGCCATCCGTATCTGGGTCCCCAGAGCATTACCCCGAGTCTCTGGATTATTGGTCTAGTGACTATATCACTATACCACTCTTGATATCTCCACCCAAACTGATGCTATGCCTTAACCTTCCAAGCCAAAATCATTTTCCACCCCTGTACTGATTTCACTCTTTATTTAATAACAGAGTTACCTCACATCCTTACCTTTCTGCCTATCCTTTCAAAGTGTCAAATACCCCATAATATTCAGTTCACAGCGTTGATCACTTTACAACAACATCTCTGTGATTGCTATCAAAACATATCCAGTTATTTCTATTTGTGCTATCAATTCATTTATCTTGTTACAAATGCTCTGCACATTTACATAAAGGGCATGACTTAACGCACAAAAGCAGAGTCCCATTTTGGGCGTGTATAGTGGGGTGTTTCTCGGTGTCTGCAGCACCGAGAATGACCCTGCAATATAATGGGACTCTATCATTTTTTAATGCCTCAGTCAGGAATGCTCCACCGAGGCCACACTTACCTTATTTCCAGGAAGGTGACTTGCAGATCAGGGTGCCATTTCCCACTGCCCCAACTGACCTCTGAGGGAGTCCTTGAGCCACACCTAACCCCACCTCTTAAGGGCAGGGTACCCCTGGTATGGGCAACCTGGCAGTCGGGCAACATGGCACTATCAGCCTGTCACCATGGCAGTGCCCATGCGAACCTGGCACTGCAACCCAGGCACCCTGGTAGTGTCAAGGTGGCACTGCCAGGGTGGGTGCACAGCTGACAGTGCCAAGGTGTCAGGATGGCAGTGCCAAGCTGCCTGCATGCCAGCGGGGGTGCCAGGGGCCTCCAAGAGTTTGGGAGACCCGTCGAGATGCCATTGAGATTGGTCCATATTTGTATGGACCAGTGCTAAACGGCACCCTGGTGAAGTCTCCCAGGCAAGGCTATTATCCCCCAGGTCTCGGGAAAATCCGGGTGGACATATTTAAATGAGCCTAATGGCTCATTTAAGTATGATAATCTGGATCTTGCACAGTGAACGACAGATCCAGATCAGGGCGTCTCATTAGGTCTCACTAGGCGTTCCGTGCGTAGCAAATCTCACGAGAGGCCACTTGCCAGATTTAACGGCCTCATAGCTTCACCAATTTGGGCACGTTTAGCTGATTAGATCGTGCCCTCAGAGCCTTTAATTTTGTCTTTTTACCGAACTCTGATTCCACTTCTACTCCCCTGCACTATTGCCTTGTTCTTTCTCTTTAACTTGATAATTTTCCCCTCACCTCAGTCTCCCGTCTATCTAGTTCAAAAACTTTGCTACAGCCGTAGTTATTCACTATTCTTACGTGAACATTTGAATATTGACAGAATCCGAATTCATTTTGTTCTGCGGGTGTCGTGTTGGGTGTTCCGCTATACAGACGAAGCAACACGGTTGTAGATGGTACAACTCTGTTTTATTACTCTTGATAACAACACCTGTAAACTTATGACTGCGGTTCCTAATTTACCCGTTAACCTGTGGACCTAGCCCTAACACTATCTTAGAGAGGCACCCAGCACATGGTGTATGTCGGAGTGGCATGCTGTGAGCTCTGTGCCCTGAGCTGTCTCCTGCTGGAATGAGCGGGAACTGTGGTGTTCCCCGTTTTATAGTGCGTGTGCTCTCACTGGTGATTGGCTGTGATGTTGCGTGTGTGTTGATTGGTCCGTTGATCTGTCCATCAGTGAGTGTGTGTTTGCACCATGATGTTTATCTGAATGTCATGACAGCGGGCTCAGTGACTTCAAGCTGCATTTGATACTTCATGTACTGCAGAATACAAATCTATTTATTTTTTAATTAATCCATAACAAACAATGCAAATTTATTCAATTGATTCTACCTCTATAACTTTGCAAGCTAATATTAACAATAATAATAATCTTTATTAGTGTCACAAGTAGGCTTACATTAACACTTCAATGAAGTTACTGTGGAAAGCCCCTAGTCGCACATCCCGGCACCTGTTTGGGTACACAGAGGGAGAATTCAGAATGTCCAATTCACCTAACAAGCACGTCTTTTGGAACTTGTGGGAGAAAACCAGGGGCGCGATTCTCCGCTCCCGCGGCGGTTGGGAGAATCGCCGGGCGCGCCATTTTTGCCTGTGAAGCCGGTCCGATGCCCTCCCGTAATTCACCCAAGCGGCGAGAACGGCCCCGTCGTGTTCTGCGCGGCGCAGGCCAGAGAATCGCCCGAGACGCCCAAAATGGCGATTCTCCACTATCCCTGCTATTCTCCGGCCCGGATGGGCCAAACTCCCGACGGCGTGACCCCAGTTCATGCCGTTGCCGTTCACACTTGGTAAAGAAAGTCGTCAGCCAGTCGTGCTGGCTGACGCTGTGCAGTGAGGAGGTGAGCGGACTTTCCCGGAGCTCCTGCAGTGGAGTGGTGGTGGGAGGGGGTGAGGGCGGGAGTGGAGGTGGGAGGGGGGGAGGGATGGAGTGGAGGTGGGAGGGGGGGAGGGAGTGGAGGTGGGAGGGGGGAGGGATGGAATGGAGGTGGGAGGGGTGAGGGAGAGTGTGGAGAGTGTCGTCCATCCGCGGATGCCACATGTCAGCCGCCCTGATATGGCAGGACGGTGACGAGGACACGGCCGCAGGTTGTCGCGTGGCTGATGGGCACAGGCGACTGGCACACTGGTGAGGAGGACAGTGTGAACTGACCGTTGGACGCAGACAGTGACCAGGTGTTAGGCTGGGTGCATATCTGCAGCGCGACCATCCCACCGGGGCACACAGGTATCCCATGCAACCCGGCTGGCGAGGTGTGGAAGAACCTCCGTGTAACATGTTGTTTCTCTGCCCCCCACCACCCTCCTGCAGATCACCATGTATGCCAACCAGACAGCGATGCTCACTGCCGTGGTTGGAGCCGCAGCTCTGCAGGTGGCCATCTGGCATCGTAGACTGCGACGGCCCACAGTGGCTGCAGATGCAGCGGCTGCTGCTGCAGCAGAGGGGGTGGCCGCGGAGTGGCCCGTCGTCGCCGCGCAAGCCGCAGGCGCTCAGGCCCGGGATGTCCAGGGGGATGCCGAGGGGAACATTGACACCCCGATGGCGAGGAATGCACAGGAAGCGGGCACTGATATCGAAGTGCTTGGGTGGGGGCGAGGGAGGAGGAGGGGGAGGTAGAGCCACTGATGGTGGTGCCAGGGCGCCACAGGCCCGCCACAGGGTGGACCGTGACAGAATGTCGTCGAGGCCCTAACGGACATTACATGCAGGGAGACGGTCGCACATATATACCACCTCATGGCGCACCTCGCACCACTTGGAATGGGTGGAGGACACGCTATACCAGTCTCCGTCAAGGTGACGGTGGCCCTAATCTTTTACGCTACCGGTTCCTTCCAGGCGCCGAGCGGGGACCTATCCGGGATCTCACAGGCATCGGTCCACCTGTGCATCAGGGCCGTGACCGACGCCTTGTACGCCATCGTGGACAGGTACACGAAATTCCCCGAGGACCGAGCACAGCAGGAAGCACGGGCACGTGGATTCGCCAAGGTGGCCGGGATACCCATGGTCCAGGGTGACATCGATGGTGTGCACGTCCCCATGCGCTCACCTGCAGACAACAGGGAAGTGTGTTCATGAACATTCCGGTGGTGTGCGACCCCCACATGAAGATCATGCACGTGTGTGCAAGGTTCCCTGGGAGTGTGCATGACGCTTACAATCTGGCACAGTCGTTCATCCCCGCAATGTTCGATGGATGCCCCCCCCGGCTGAGGGGCTGGTTGCTTGGCGACAGGGGCTATCCGTTGAGGTCATGGCTGATGACGCCAATACGGAGGCCTCAGACCAACGCGGAGAGCCTATACAACGAGGCCCATGCAGCAACCAGGGGTGTGGTGGAGCGGTGCTTCGGCCTGCTGAAGATGCGATTCAGATGCCTGGACCGCTCCGGAGGGGCCCTGCAGTACCGGCCCGACAGGGTCGGTCGCATAGTTGTGGTCTGCTGTGCGCTGCACAACATTGCCATGCAGAGGGGAGATGCACTGGTGGAGGAGTCGGAGGGAGGACCCGACGGCACCGGAGCTAACGCAAATGAAGGGGAGGAGGAAGAGGAGGAGGAGGATGGCGTGCATCAGGGTGGGGGGAGGGGCGCAGGACACAGACACTGCCCGGGTGCTGGTTACGTCCAGGAGGCTGAACAACGGCACCGTCGAGGACAGCGGGCACGTGATGCGTTGGTGGCCGCACGGTTCATGCAACGTGGGGGAGGGATTCGCTGAACACTGCCACATGCACCGCCAGTCCTGCACACGGGCACCACGCTGCACCCACCCCCCAGCACCGCGTACACGGCACCAATTCCACATCACCTTACCACTGCGGCACTACGGGATTGCACAACATTGATGATTGTGTAAGCGGGTGTGATCAGTGCCATGTTAAATGATGACGGCCCGCTCTGCGATGAGCTGTGAGCTCAGATTCGCCAGCCAAGGCCTGACTCATGGCTATGGCTGAACCATGCACTCCGGTGGTCACAGCCTTCGTAACGGGCATTTCATCACGTGCCCGTGTGGGGTAGCTGGCGTCCGAGTGCCGAGGACTACGGTGTCCGATTTTGGGAGGCAAGGGGGAAAGGGACAGTTCATCCGGTACTGACGTTAAACCGCTCGTTAACCACAGCGCCACTCGGTCACCCACACGAGACCCCTGGCATCAGACATAGCACAGAGACTTACACGTTAAGTGCAACAGTGAGTTTATTTGTGACATTCACATACAGATGCCCTGCCCCCTACAACTAAACTGTGCCCTGCACCTGTGCCAACTTATTATGTGCCTAACTTCTTTGCCTTACGGGCCCTACCTCTACGTCTAGGTGTGTTCCCAGATGGTACAGCAGGAGTGGAGGCGGACTGCTGAGAATCATGCCCTTCGACATGGCTCCCCGTCGGCACGCGTTTCCTGTGGCGGCCCGGCCTCGATGGGCCAGGCTGCTCGGCGGGCGTGCTGGATGGCGTGGTGCCACCCTGTCCTGCCCGCTGCCCACCAGATGCGCCAGGGACTAAACGGGGGAGGCCGAGTGTTCCGGGACGTCCCTTGCTGGAGGTACCGGGATGGGCCCCAGAACCTCCTCCTCCCTCGGGGAGCCCGGTGGCCCCCGGGCCTCACTGTGGGACGGAGGTGCGATCGGAGACATGCCCCGTTGCACCACCGACACCTGCTGCTGCCAGTCCTAGAGGCCTGCAGCGGTATCAACCACGGCCCGAATGTTCGCAGAGACGGAGCCCAGGGAGTGCGACATTCCTGCCAAGGACTTTGCTATCTCTACCTGTGAGTGCGCTACGCCTTCCATCACGTGCGCCAGGCGGTTGATGCTCTCCTTGACTGGCTGCTGGGACTGTGCCATGGCTTGCTGGGACCGGGCCATGGCATGGTGAGACTCGGCCAGGGCCCGGAGAGCGGCGGCAATGTCCTGTTGGCTCTGTGAGATGGCGACCTGTGAAAGGTCAGCCCTCTCCAGGACCATGGATGACGCATGCACATGAAGCCCAATGCCTTGCAGAAACTGACCAATGGCCGATACCGTTTCACCCATTGCCTCCACCGCGAACGCCACCCGTGCGGTATCGGCCTGGGTGGCTGCGATGAGCGGCACCACTCCCTGCTCCTGGACGCGAATGGACTCCTCCAACTGCATGTGCAGGTCCTGGAAGATGGCCCTCACCCCGTTATTCAGTCCCTGGGTGTCCACATGCATCGGTTGTCCAGGTGGGTCAAGTACATTCAGGAACCCGGGAGCCGTCTGGGCGGCAGCTGTTTGCTGGGCCTGGGCTGCCCTCCGACCGTCCAACCCCTCGGCTGCTCCAAACTCCACCTGCTGTACCGGCTCGGCTGTGTGGTGCGCACCAGACCGTGACCCGGGAGCCTCATCACTTATCTGCCCAACCGAGGTGAGTGTCTCTGCGATGGTGGATGATGTGGGAGACAGCAGTGCCGCTAGTTCGAGGTCATCATCCGTTAGGAAGTCTGGTGTGTACTGGTCCTCCTCATGACCCGGTGCAAGGTGCATGAGGCCCATGTCATGTCGCCCTCCAGGTGAATCCGTGGACTGTGTGGCCGTCCCTCTGCGTCACCGACCACTGTCCCCATCCTGTCCCCGTCACGGTCGTGGCTCATGGCCCTACCTTCGGGCAATGCACAGCCATCACTCTCGTCACTGTCCGTCCTGTGCCCCTCAGTATTGTCTCTGTCCGTCCTCTGTGCGTCCCCCTCCAGAATCCCATACTGAGTGGATGGCCCTCCTGTCCGGCCGACTGCCACCCTCTGGCGTGCGTCCCTGGGTGCGGTTGAGATTGCAGATAGTCGGCTGTGTCTTGGCCGAGACGACCCTGGACGTTCGGCATCTGGCCCTGGGGAACACAATGATATGGGGTTCGTTAGACACGCTGGGCCAAGTGTATGGTGGTGGCAGGGGCAGTGTGTGAGGGGGGGAGGGGATCGGGGGTGCAGTGGCCAGAGTGTGAGGGGAGAGGGGATCGAGGGTGCAGTGGCCAGAGTGTGAGGGGGAGCGATGACGGGTTGGGGGGGGGGGTGAGGACATTCAGGGTTGTCTCACTTGCTTCTGCGCCTCCGACCTGGCATGTCACGACTTCCCGGGTAGCAGATCCCCCAGCGAGGTCCAGGGCCCTCTGCTCGTGGACGTTTAGGGGGTGCAGCACAGGAGAACCCCCTCCGGTTCTCATACGCTCACGATGGTTGTGAGCTGTCTTGTCCTGGGGGGGAGGGGGGGGGGGGTTGGATAAAGCATCACAATTAGGCGGGTATCATCAGGGCGTGCAGATATGAGCTATATTAATGCTTGGGTGAGGAGATATGAGCTATATTAATGCTGGGTGGGGAGACAGTTGGAGCCACGCCATGGTATCTCTTCAGGGGGGGGTCCCGGTGCTGGGTCGAGTACAACATGGTGCACCCTGAACCCGCCCCCACCCCCCCCCACCCCACTCGTGCCCGGGGGGGGTGGGGGGTTGGTTGTGACCCGGGGGCACCCTCATGGCATTTACCCTGGCAGCCCGAGTGAGGTCGTGCAGCTTCTTTCTACACTGCTCCCCGGACCTGGGGGTGTGCCCCACAGCACTCACAGCGGTGCCAACGTCACATCAACCGCACCTCACCGTGCTGGACGGCTGGCGATGCCCACGTCTTGGGCAGAGGGTGGCCCTTCGGTTTTCAACTTCATCGAGGAGGGTGTCCAGGTCCGTGTCCCGGAACCTCGGTGCGGCTCGTCGGGGCTCAGCCATCTCTTCTCCTTCTCATCCTCCTGGGTCCTTCCGTGCGCGGATTGCGCCATTTATGGCGCAGCGCCGCGTCATTCGGGCGTCGCACGCTTACGACGCTGCTTTCGCGCCACGTCCCCCGAGTTCTTTGTGGCCCCACTCTGAGCCCATTTTCGGGACCTGAATCGATCGCGATCGGGGCCGTTTCGCGCCGTCGTGAAACTTGACACCGTTCATGACGGCATGGGCATTTAGTCGCAGGAGCGGAGAATCGCGCCCAGAAGCACCCGTAGGAAACCCACGCAGACATGGGGAGAACATGCAGACTACGCACAGACAGTGACCCAAGCCTGGAATCGAACCCAGGTCCCTGGCTCTGTGAAGCAACAGTGTTAACCACTGTGCTACTGTGCCATCTCTAGCAAATAGGCATCGAGTTTGGAGCTGTAATCTGTGGATTCTAACATTAGAATCATACCCAACAGACTCTAATTATATTCCCACAATAATTGAGACATTGGGCGCAATTCTCCGGCCTCGTTGCACTCCTGCTCAAGTGAAACAGGCTGGTGAATAGCGGGAGGGGCCAAAAATGAGAACTGCACCCGCTCGTGGCGCCACATGCCGAGCCATGGGTCATGTGCACCTATTCCAGGGCAACCCTTGCCCCTGCCTGTCTGCCCCACTGACCATCCATAACCCCCACCGACTACTGAGGCCTTGGCCATGTGGCTGAAGGCTATTGCGAAAAGGGAATTGGCAATTGTGGTTAAGTGAACACGTCACATAACCAAAGTGGATACACATGTATGGGCGGACCATGTAGCATGTGGAGGTCATTGCCTAGCATCCCAATGAGACCGTGATGCAGAGACACTCTGCCTGAACATGGTGGGAGGCAACACCACACCCGCAGCAGCCAACACCTGAACAACCAGCAGGTGGGACATAGCTCAGGAAACATGTCCACGGCCGGAGGGTGGGTGAGTGCCACGGGGAGGGAACCAGCACCAGATCCAGGTGACGTTATGAGTGGGTGTCCGCAGCAGAGGGTCTGGAGTACGGTGAGGGGGGCCTGCTTCAGCCTGGTTTTGTGAGGGGGGGTGGCGGTCAATGGGGGAATGAAGGGTCCTGGGTTGGGAGCCACTGCTATTTGTCAGTCTAACACCACATTCCAGGCAAGACTGGTTGCCCTATGGCTGAGCCTCCTGGGCCCTCGGGGGGAACAGGACATCCCTCCTGGCCTCCACAGCGTCTGGCAGCCTCCCCGGTCTGCACCTTGTTGCAAGCTGGCTGGGGTTGGCTGAGCAAATGCTGCTTAAGTGCTGCTCAGCCTTGTTAGCGGGGGGGGGGGCTGATGAGGGGGATGCCGGCGAATCAGCTGACGAGCCTTCATTTGCGGCAAGAAGCCCATGAGGCCTCGTTAAGTGGACCAATTAACAATGAATAGCATTGCTGGCCTCCCTGGGCTGAGCACCCGGAAGCACGTGGCAGTTCCCACTTGCTGGAATGGGAAATCTTTCCCGAGAATCATGAGAATTGTTATTGTATCTGGGCTAAATTTAATGAATGGGAGGAATATTTTATTTGATCAAAATGGTCCTTAATAATTGGGATAAACATTAAGGAAAACATTGCATGTAGACATGTATTGCTACAATTGTGTTTTCCCAGCAATGGAGGTATTATTGGCATTAGGATATAGTGCATAATATGCATTATTCCAAAATAAATATACTCTTGTTTTAAGGTTTATTCTCTAGAATTGTAAGAGCCAAAGAACCTTTGTTTCTGAGAATGTGCAAACATTCAACAACCAACAAGAACTGATGATATTTGCAAATGCTAATTATGTTTATTTACTTCCAATATTATGTTGGGAAAAGTTATTTAACTTTAGGTACCTGCACAGTTTGCGCAAACATATGTGGCAGGATTCCCTGTCCCGCCACACCCATTTTCTGGTCAGCGCGCCCCCACCGGCAGTGGAATTCTCCAGCACAGCAAGCAGCCAATGGGGTTTCCCATTGTGGGCACCCACATGCCGTCGGGAAATCCGCGGGCATGAGTGCGCTGCCGGTGAAATAGAGGGTCCCGTCGTCAGAGTTTCCAGCCCAAGATTTCTGTGATTATGCCAAACACACTAAACCCATCAGTGCCACTGTGCATCGATTTAATTGGCAGTACTGATTATAGTAACTCCGGGTGCAATCTTCAGCACTCTGATATATTTCAGGGGGCAAGATAATTTCTGGGCCTCGATCCTGCATTGGTCAGTGTCGTGCCAACAGGGAGAATCTTCTGGAAGGTGCCCAGTTAAGAAAAGCAGGCATGTTCCCGATGTGGGAGACTCAATCAAATGTCCGCATCACTCGATGGCCAGAAGCCCCTCAGGGCGAGGTGGGTGCTGCTGAAACTGTTAAGGGATTGTGAGGACACCACAAAATCAAGCTGCCCGTGGGAGTCTGCCTAAGATTTAAAAACTGAAGGCCCACAGTGCTTAGTATCATCAGTGTGGAAGAGAATGGTCATGGCTCATGACCCATCCTTTGATGCAGCGTATCAGATGAGGGACTGATGGTCCTCTGGCCATCACTGGAATGTTGCCTCCCAGCTGCTATCAATGTCCTGACTCAGCAGGGGGACCCGTTTGACACTGAGAGAACGTTGCAGCATCTATACCTTGTCCCTAATTAAGTCTCTGGTTAACCCTAATTGGCTACCCACCACTGCTAAGTGGGTAGCTGATACTGCTTAGAGCCCATTCCTGGCAAATTAATTTGGAGGTGGCATTAGATGTTAGTTAATCTAGGATTGGAATGATTATTGAGATGTTTGTATGTTCAAACAGCAACTGCTTTATTTTATACACATTAACTATGAACAGCTATCTATAACTATGTCTTACACTGTTGAAGCAATGACCATTCTTCCCCTTGACTCCTAGTCCTGTGCTCTCTTATATTATTGTTATGGGAGGTGCTATTTACACATCATAGCCCTTATAAACCCCATACTACATCTCCTCCCAAGGCTGCAGTCCTTTTTTTTAACATTCATATTTACATAAACTTTCCCCAACGCAACAGCTGATAGCGTTGAGTCAAATCCAGTAAATAATTACCACATAAGATCTGTAACTTGCTTTTGGAAAACCTTTCCTCTAATTTAACTAGGATCTAATGCGGACTTCTTTCTTCCACTTTCAGCACAACATCTTGACTCTCACTGAAAGATAAAAATTCTGTTTTCAAACTACATATGGCTATGATCCAGGCCACTGTTAGGAAAATAAAGATTGTTGTAATTTGCATTGGTAAACATTAGAAATAAGCTGTGGTTTTAAGTGGGTTTAATTTAATGTTTCTGTACATGGAAAGGTAAAACCTATCATTAGATTCATGCTGGATAAGGTGTTTATATTTGTGGGAGTTGGTTCAGTTCCAAATGTGTCTCTGTTGTGTTCATAGAGGGTCACAGTGTGAAGAGTAAATACAAATAAGTTGATGCTTAGCAACAGGAGGCCACTTTCCAGAGGGAAGGGCTTTCCTTTGTTCTTAGTTTTAACTGGAAGCCAGAGCAGTTGGAGACAAGAGTGCTGGGGAGTGAACAACTCTCAACTCTGCCAGGAGAAGCTGGACAGGACACGAGAGTTGCAAAGATGCAAGATTCCTAAGGAATAAGATAGAATCCAGATAACCAGCAAATCGGGACAAAAAGAATGTTTAATACACCTGAAGTTAAGAGTTCAGGGCCCAAGATATTGTTCAGGAGAATTCAAGGAAGAGTCAACAAAGTGTTCTGAATTAAAGAGACAATTGCAGTAACGAGATTAAAGTGGGGCAGCAGACAGAAGTAGATGGAGATCGAGAGTTAAAGTAGTTAGCCATGAGAAGTTTGCACAGCAGTCAAGACAAATAAGTTCTAAAGTAGTTGGTGTAAGCTCCTGGACTGGATTCACTATTAAAAGTGGAAGGGAAACATTGTTTAAAACTGTTATTTGGAAAACCTGGTCTTGATTTCAGAATGCAAACCACTAAGGGAAAGCATTATAATTATGAGAGAAGATTTTAAAGCTTGTTTTTGGGATTGGAGTTTGGTAACTCTCACATGGCAATCATCTGGAGAAATTCTAAGGAGACATCCATAAGCATTCACTCGGGGTTCAGAGTGGAAAGTGTTATTTGCCCATAGTCACTTTGTGCGTTTAAATGGAACTTTGAGTTAATGAGACCATTGTAGATTAAGATGTACTTTTCAATCCCTGTTAATCCTCAAACCTGTGTGTAATTGTTAAACTAAGAGAGGAGTAAAGGGAATTGTTATTTTTTCATATTAAATAACAGACGGGATTCTGGCTTCGTGCCGACCGGAAGGTGCGGATTCCTCCGCACTTCCGGGGGCTAGGCCGGTGACGGAGGGGTTGGCGCCGCGCCAAACGACGCCGAAGGGCCGGCGCGAGCTGACACAGAACCGCCGGCGTGGTTCTGCGCATGTACAGACCGGCCGGCGTGTTCCTGCGCATGCGCAGGTGGTTCCTCTCCGCGCCGACCATGGCGGAGCCCTACAGAGGCTGGCGCGGAGGGAAAGAGTGCCCCCACGTCACAGGCCCGCCCGCAGATCGGTGGGCCCCGATCGCGGGCCAGGCCACCGTGGGGGCCACCCCCTGGGGCCGGATCCCCCCGCGCCCCCCCCCCACCCCCCGAGGACTCACCTAGACAGCCTACAAGCCAGGTCCCACCGTGATGGACCATGTCCAGTTCACGCCGGCGCGACTGGCCAAAAACGGGCGGCCGCTTGGCCCATCGGGGAGGCCGCTGCCAACGGACCCCAACCGGCGCGGTGTGATCCCCGCCAGGAAACCGACGCCGGCGAATGCGGCAGCCGGCGCCGGAGCAGCGGGGTGGGATTCACGCCGCCCCCCGGCGATTCTCCAACCCAGCAGGGGGTCAGAGAATCCCGCCCAATGTTTTTTCCTTGTTGTTAAAACTAATTAGCAGTCCTGTGACTCTGTTCCTCGATGTTTTATGAAAACAAAAGTAAAAGTTACAGTCTTTTGAGCCAGTGTTCCATTCTGGGATCTTCCTGGCCAGTTATAGCATCAACTGGATTGTAACAGCCACTAAACCGCGAGACTCCACTTTGTTGAACAAAGTATTAGTTTCACACTGCTACTAGTCTAATCTGCATCTCTCAAAGCCCTCATTGTAGCTACATGCCTATCTCTACAGTTCTTTACTTTTCAATTCATTCCAACTTGATAACACAGGCCTAGTCAGTTACCTTTGCTGCCCTGGCAAGGCCATTACATTTCTTCCCACATTTCAGGAAGTCCTTGTGCACTGGAAATGACAAGTTCCTGCCTCTTCCTCCACATGGCATTGATAGGTTTCTTGCCTCCTGAACAAAGATAGGTGTTGCTTTTCATGTTTTTTTTCACCTCCACATTAAGTTATGCAAAATCTGAATTCCCTGTCTGAGCCTGCTGCTGCATCTTCTTCCATCCCCTCCCCAAATTCTCACAGTCGGGCTACCTGCCTGATTCACATGTTGTTACCCAACATCATGTAAATGAGCTGGTCCTGACATTTCCAACAGGGATGTCTGTTTGTTTACGGGACTAATTCATTTTCAAGCCTTTATGAAAATGTCTTTCTTTGTTATTACTCATAATTACCTTGGCACATTTCAAAGACCTAGAAGCGTTGCACAATCAATCCGATTTTCCAATGGAGAAGCACAAGAGGCCATGTCAACTGTTTCTATTGTTGCAAGGTAGTTTTCTAGGCCCAACCATCTTCAGCTGCTTCATCAATGACCTTCCTTCCAACATAACGTCAAATGTGGGGATGTTCGCTGATGATTGCACAGTGTTCAGCACCTTTCGCAACTCCTCAGACACTGAAGCAGTCCACATGCAACTGCAGCAAGACCTGGACAATATCCAGGCTTGGGCTGACATGTGGCAAATAATGTTTGCACCACTCAAGTGCCAGGCAATGACCATTCCCAATAAGAAAGAAACAAACCTCACCCCTTGGTATTCAATGACATTACCATCATGGAATCCCCCACTATCAACATCCTGGGGGGTTACCATTGATCAGAAACTGAACTGGCCATATAAATACTGTGGCTACAAAAGCAGGTCTTTGAGGATCTGTAGGTTTAAAGCGTTACTCCTTCCTTCCTACCTTCATTCCTTCGTTCTTACCTTTGTCCCTTTGTTCTTTTTGCTTCTTCCCTCTTTCTGTCCCTCCATTCCTCCCTCTATCCCTCTTCCTTTCTCTTCCCTCCCTCCTTCCCTCTCTTTGGTTTTTCTCTTGCCCTCTCTATATACATTCATGCGTTTTAACATTATCTTGAATCAAGTGTACGGACTTCATATACTCACTCATCAGATAGGAAATGCTGGGATCAAGCCAGATTTTGCACATTGTCCTAATAGTACAGCTGCCAGTAGAAAATTGCTCAGTTTCCCTGTGCATGTCATGAAGTGTGGGCGTACAGTGACAGAATGGGGTTGGGTAGCGGAGAGCATTCAATTATTATTCATCTTGCTCAGCACTGCAAAGGAAAAGGAGAAAGGCAGATGTGAAACCCTTTACATCCGTGTTGCGTAGCTGTCGTTTTGTGGCTGTGTGTGTCCTAAGTGCTCAGTCCTTTAATGAACAAAGGAAAGGTTTTCCTCTCAGTTGGTGATCAGTGTATTGCGAACAGCACAGTTCTAGTTTGTTCGGTTGAATGAAGAATCATTTTAATTATTGTGCTCCATCAAGTATTAATGTCTGATATTGACGTACTTTTTAGAATATGTTTGCACCCTAATCGGATTGATTTGTAACCTGCAGCCAAGCTGGATCTATGACTACTTATTTTCCATGTAATCATTGTGAAAGATTTCTTTATTTTTCAGTTTCTGTGGGTGTGAGGTGGGTGAGGTTTGTTTTAAACAGCCAAGCTATCGGTGAGATGTATGCCTCTCTGGAGTTCATGGTATGCCAGGCCATTAATCACTGAAGAGAGCTGCATCAGCTAGAAGCCGCAAGGTGAATAGGGAAAAGCCAGCAGAGCGAGAGAAGTGGAGTGGAGAGGCTACTGCCATCCCCTCACCTTATGCTGTTCTCCTCAGCTCGTGTCCACTTAATGACAGCTGGCACCATAGAACTGAATACAAAAGGCGATTTTAATGTGTTTCTGTTTTCATAAACATTGATTACGTTCTAACCTTTCTTCATTAGCCTGCAATCCTGCCTTCTGGGAAGCACTGCATAGGTTGAGATTGGGGTAGCGAAAATGTACTCGACAGTGACATGCAAAATACATTGAGAAGAAATCTTAACACTACTAACCCTCCACCGTGTATTGTGTTTAATTTAACAAAACTGTAACATTAATCATTAAATTAGAAATATATATGAAACTCCTTACAAGTAAAACCGTGCACCGATAAAATGTTGTCCTTTATCATTCACATTTAAATGGGATTCCAAAAGCTAAAAATATTTCAGATTCACACCGGTTGTACCTGGTAAGGTAAAGTCGTCATCGTCCCAGATGGCCATTGGCAGCTTTCTCCTTTGAAGGGGAGAGCTAGCTGGTGGTGGATTAATCGGAGGATCACCAAACCTCAGGCGAGGGGTAAGGTTGAGAAGGAGGCTTTCATGAATAACTTTGTACAGCGTCACGCCATTCAATAACCTTCTCATTCAATCCTATTGCATTGAGTTTGAATGTCCTGATCTATATCGCATACCATTCTGTTATTGGGAATTCCAACATCTTAAATCTCTTCCAATTCAATCCCAGTGCATTGAATTCATTATTGAATTATTAATTTGTCACTGTAAACACTTATAGATCCAATCTCGAGTCCAGAAATTTCTAAAGCCTAAATAATTTCCCATTCAACCTAATTACAGATCGTTTTCAATACCTTACATTTCCACGCATTCAAAATTATTGTCAAGTATTCTATCACTTCCTGTGAAATTCACCACATGGATATTGCCACAAGCGTAATGTTCATGATGAAATTCCACACCACTTTGCAACGTGTTTCCCACTTTTCTTACGTGGAATGCTCAGCATAGTGAAGCTACCAACTCCCAAAGAGCACACAAATGGCAAAAGATTTCGTAAATCTAATCAGTTTTGGGCAGAATCTATTTTTGTTCTGTATATCTGCGGTTTGGTCAGATTGAATTGCTGAAAAAATAAATGGTCTCTGTGAGTCAGTGCTTGACAAAGTCATTGGGCACAATTTAACCATCGCACTGTGCCCGGCGTGGATCTGGCACGTGCCGTGTAAATAGCGGGAAGGGCCAAAATCGAGATTCCGATGGCGACTTCCGGATCACATCCAAAAATTGTTAGTATAACATTAACCCTCATTTGCAATAATTTCCATTTCATTAGTGTGATTGCGGTTGAATGCCGCGGCCTCCCGGGAATTTCCCAACTCCACAACGAGAAATCCCGTGTGTCGTTGAATGCTTCTTTTCAAAACGAGAATGGCTACTGAGGGGAAATGAGGAGCCATTGCCATTTCCCAACATGCAGCTCAAGGGCACCGGAGCTGCTGCCTCTGTGTTTGGCGTGAGGGGGTGAAGGGGGTGGGTGGGGAGGAGGAGGGGGGGGGGGGGTTGTAGAGTGGGGGGAGGGCACTACTCTGGGAGGTTGGGCTTGATCAGGGGGCTGAAGCATTCTGGATTGGGGACATCCCTGGGCTGGGGGTTGAGTGGCTTAGCGTCTGTGAGGCCTTCAAGCCATCTTTAAATATTGTGGAGACCCATAACAGGGGCAACCACAGCTGTAGCCTGTCTGTCCCACCAAACACTTCCAGGACAGAGCCCTACTGTGGCTTATCTCATCAAAGTAAATTTCACTCCCTTTGACAGTGAGCAGCCTCTACCTTCACACCTGAAGGCTATTTCAACTGTAGAATAAACCTTGTTAGTTGTGGGAGTACTTCACGCCCATCAACTCTCAAGTGCCTCCTCGAGGGCACATGTGCTATGTCTCAGAGGGTGGTAAATGCACTGCATGTCAAGCAAACTTTGAAGCCTGAACACTATACCTGAACTCAAGGAGTGTCAGCACGATAGAAGCAGCAGCCAACAATGAAACACTAAAGAGCAGGGCTTCACCACTGAGGATTCTGTCGTGACCAAAGTGTAAGTGTGCGGTTCAGGGGAGGGCACCTGAGTACCGTCTACCGAATGTTCCTGGCAAAGCCCTGGGGTCTGGGTATTAGGACTCCTGGTGTGGCCGGGAGTGAGTGTGTAGACCAAGGTTTTCTAGCACAGCTGGCTCGCTGGATGGCACTCTAAGAGAAGGCGGGACATGTGGGGGAGGCTTGTGGGAGTTTGAGGGTCCTGGGATGGAAGCCCAAACTAATTGTTGGTCTATCTCCTTGTCCAAATCCTTACAGATACCAAAGTGGTTGCTGGTGTCAATCCCGCAGCAACTGTCCTTGCTTTGCTGCTGGCAACTGAGGGGCCAGATGCTGGAGAAGGCAGAAGCGATGACACAGGCTGGAGGCAGACCCCCATTTGCAGGGGACCGCCACACACCCAGAGGTCCCAGCCGCCCATCAGCCTGAGGAGGGACCCAGAAGGTGAGGCCAGCGACGGACCAAGGTGTACATGCATTATTGATCATTCAATAAGATGAGGACAGCTTGTGCCGCAGAAGGCATAATCTCAGGAGAGGTAGAGACAGTGTGGCACCTGTGCCACTCCCTCGAGGACATGGTACCCCATGCATGAGGAGGACACCTCCTCCAGGTAGCCGTGAAACTCACCGCTGCCCTCGAGCTTTATGTCACTTGCTCATTCCAGGGTTTGAGCAGGGATTTATGTGGCATTTCACAATGTACAGCCCACAGATGCATCACCTTCAACCTGGACCAGGCCTGTCAAGGTGCCCAATCGGCAGGATTTGCAGCCATCGCCGGGATGTCACTGGTCCAGGGGGCAATTGATGGCACGCATGTCACCCTGTGCACACTGGGGCATCAGGAAAAGCCCTATATTAACTGGGATGGGCTCCACTTCCTGAATGTTCAGATTGTGTGCAACCACCGCCTTCGTATCACGCACGTGTGTGTCTGCTACCCAGGGATTGTGCATGACATCCTGGGGCACCCAGAGATCCCCGGTGTCTTTGAGGATCACTCCAGGATGATGGATTGGCTCTTGGGGGGGGGGGGGGGGGGCAAGGGATACCCGCTGAGGTCATGGCTGATAATGGCGGCATGGAGGCCTGAGACCGTTATAATGAGGCTCATGGTGCCACCGTGCCGTCACTGAGCGGTGCATTGGACTGCTTAAAATGCAGTTCCAATGCCTGGATCGCTCTGGTGGTGTCCTGCAGTACACCCCCAGAGGGTCTCCCACTTTGTGGTGGTCTGTTGTGCTCTCCACAACTTGGCACAGCAGCGGGGCAACATGTCGGAGGAGGAGGTGGAGGGACATGTGGCCTCATCTGAGGAGGAGGAGACTGACCAGGAGGTTCTGGAGGATGAGCCCGAGGAGGAGCTGTAGGATGGAGAACAGGTGGCAGCAAGGGTCCGACACCTCCGGAGGACCAGGGAGGTCCTCATTGTCTCCAGATTCTCGGTGTGTGTGTCGGTTAGCTTAACCCCCCCCACCAATATTTTCCTCCCCCCCCCCCCCCCAATCCCACATTCCCTCTCCTCCAGCCCACCATTACCTTCCTTCCCCCACACCCTCAATCAATCCTTTCCCCCCAGTTCCCTCCTTCCCCCTATTGCTGTCCCTTCTCCCAAATCCCTCCTTCCCCTACCCCTTCCCATCCATCTCACCGCCCCTCCCCAAGGGCTCAGATCCACCCTCCATAGGTCTGTGTAACCATCAGTGCAAGCTGATGGGCCTGTGTCGGCACTGTCAATATACAAGGTGATGATAACTCGCTGTGAGTTCTGAGTTCTGAAGTTCCACAGTTTCTGAAAAAGTCTGCCTTAGGCACGACCGCTCAAGACATGGACGTTGTGCTCCAGGCTGTCCGCTGCAGTCGCCACCCTTGCAGTGATGGCCTTGGTGCCACGCCTTGTCAGCACTATCTCCTGCTCCCGAAGCCTCCTCCAATTGAAACTCCTCCAGTCGCTTTGCATTCGCTGGAATGTTGCTGACATCCCCTCCGGAATATCACATCTGTGACCTATCACTGCATCAGATCTGGGAGAACCTTGTCCTGGGGCTGGGCATCTGACTGGGACCCAGCTGAGTCCTGGGATCCAGCAGACTGCCAATTGCTGTTTCCCTTGGATGTTCCTGCCTGCACCTGATGTGCATCGGCGACTGTGTGCTGCTCACCAGTTTGCGCGCCAGAAGCCTGTCCACTAATGCCGCCCACTGAGGTGTGAGTCTCTGTGCTGGTGGTAGGTGGGGGGGGTGATAGCTGTGATGCCTCGACGGTGGTCTCCTTGGAGCTCTCCTCTCCTCTGAGGTGTTCTCTTGGGTGGCGGGGGCAGGAACGACACCGGATGGCCTGACCCCATCAGATGTGAGACAATGGACATGTGGTCAGTGAGAGGGAAGGATCATTTTGTCTGACATGAACGACTCTCATGAGACAGGTTATTATAATCTTTATTAGTGTTACAACTAAGCTTACATTAACACTGCAATAAAGTTACCGTGAAAATTCCCTAGTCACCACACTACAGCGTCTGTTTGGGTACACAGAGGGCGAATTCAGGATGTCCAATTCACCTGACAAGCGGATGCTCACCTCTACTGTCAGTGACTTCTCTTTCCTCAGTCAACCCTGTGATCTCCAGGGCCTGTTCCTCATTGCGGCGGAGGACTTGGATCTCTGGCATTCTCCCATCCCCGTCTTGGCCCTTTCCCGCTTATTATGGGCTGTTCTCCTGTGGGGATGAAGAGAAGCATTGTGAGCTGCACGCTTGATGTGTCAGATGGGTCTATAGCAGGTGGCATATGTGGGCACCGTACCTGGACATGAAGGTGTTGTGCTGGTGGGTGCCGGGGGTTCTGAGTAATAAGCAAGATCGGGTATGGGGAGGGTGCGAGATGCCAGCCAGTGATTTGTGGAGTGGGTGGGGGGGGGCTGGGAATTTCAGGGGTGGCAGCTGGAACTGGTGCCAGGAGAGAGGTGGTAACTTACCCTTGCAGCTCGGTGGAGGTTGTTGGTCTCTGCCCAGCCTCTCATCCAAGGCATCGGGAAGCCTAGTGAGGTCAGCACCCCCAAAGCGAGGAGCCGGTCTGCAGGCTGCCATGTGTTAACCTAGAGTGAGTAGTAAGGAAGAGTTTAAAAGCAGCTCCATCTTATTAGCGGCGAGAAGCTGAAATGCGAGTCAGCCGAATCAGACAGCGAAACAGCCAGTAATGGCGAGAATCTTGTGGGGGTTTATTTTTGGCACTAAGTGCCATTGAATATGAGCTGCAACTCACCAATCCGGCCATCGCCAAAAGCGCCCAAAATGACACTTAGAATTGTTTCCATTGAAGCTTCCATTGAAGTACAGTACTCACATTGTTTTTAGCTGCTGCTGATAGTATTTTACAAAAGGTGGATACTGAATGATGTAAGTCAGCAGCTACTGGACAGGTATGAATGTCTAAAGTGTCGGAGAAGAATTAACTGCAAAATTTTAAAAAAGGGGAAATAAGGGAATAAACAGGAAGGACCCTTACAATATATACAAACATATAAAATAGGAGTAGAAGTAGGCCATTCAGCCCCTCCAGCGTCCTCTGTCATTCAATAAGATCATGGCTGATCTGTCTTTGTTGAGTTCCACATTCCCCATCTATTCCCAATAACCTTTGATTCTCTTAAATATTATCATAGGCCAAATGGCCAAGAGAGTCTTCCTTGTCCTTTTTTACATAGATACATAGAATTTACAGTGCAGAAGGAGGCCATTCGGCCCATCGAGTCTGCACCAGCTCTTGGAAAGAGCACCCTACCCAAGTCCACACTTCCACCCTATCCCCATAACCCAGTAACCCCACCCAGCACTAAGGGCAATTTTGGACACTAAGGGCAACTTAGCATGGCCAATCCACCTAACCTGCACATCTTTGGACTGTGGGAGGAAACCGGAGCACCCGGAGGAAACCCACGCAGACACGGGGAGAACGTGCAAACTCCGCACAGACAGTGACCCATTGGGGAATCGAACCTAGGACCCTTGAGCTGTGAAGTAATTGTGCTAACCACCATGCTACCGTGCTGCCCCTATGTTTGAATAACATAGTGTAATTCTCACCTGACAATTGGCAACTGTGGAGGCTAATCATTCGTCAAGTGTCTTGGTTAACATACTTCGAAGATGATGCATCCAAAAAGTGAGGAGAGTACCAGAATGTTTTACTTTAAATTTCTACAGATATTGAAGTGATTTGCATAGAACATAGAACATACTGTGCAGAAGGAGGCCATTCGGCCCATCGAGTCTGCACCGACCCACTTAAGCCCTCACTTCCACCCTATCCCCATAACCCAATAACCTCGCCTAACCTTTTTTGGTCACAAAGGGCAATTTACCATGGAGAATCCACCGAACCTGCACATCTTTGGACTGTGGGAGGAAACCGGAGCACCCGGAGGAAACCCACGTAGACACGGGGAGAACGTGCAGACTCTGTACAGACAGTGACCTGATGAATGTTGTAAATACCTTTGCTTTGTAATAAACCAAGTTTTCTATCTTTACCAACTTAGTTCGGTCTCATTTCTGGTTTACAAATCTGGCGATGAGGATACAACTGGATTACTGTAGATGCTGCTACACCATCAGGTGAACCACCTCCTTTAATCTGCTGGATCAAGGTTGGGAAATTTTGTCACTATGCCTTTGTTTGGAAGATTGGATGTGTTCGATGCAGACTTAGAGGATTGGACACAGTATGCTTGGTTTGTCCAGGCAAACAATATCACGTAGAGTAAGCGGCAGACAGTAATTTTGCTGACTGACTGTGGTGCACATACTTATGGAGTGATGAAAAGCCTAACATATTCTGCAGCTACGGACATGAAAACATTTGAATAATTGATAACCCTAGTAGGGGAACACTTCAACCTTAACAGTTCATAATAGTGCAGGTGTACTGATTCAATATGGTAGAGACAACACCTGGAGAGTCCGTAGCTGAGTTTTTGATTATGAACAATAGCCGAATTTTGAGAATACGGAACTTCCCTTTCCGAAATGCTGCACGACAGTTTGGTCTATGGCATAAATAATATGGCTACTCAAAGGAAGTTGCTAGTTGAACTGCCCCTGGACCTTCAACAGGCGGTTTCGCTTTCCTGCGATTTCGCTTTCCTGCGATAGCACCGAGAGAGGAGTGTAGAAGACCCAGGGGATGGAGTTAAACACCCTAGGCCGTCCTCACTCCCAGCAAATGCCCCCCCCCCAGAACTGATAACCCACCCTGGACCTAGTACCATAGGTGCCAGGTCAATTGGTCAAACACCGAGTCGTCCAGGGGGGATACCTGCCCGAAATCTATCGAGGGAGAACCGGGACATGGTGGGGCAAGTGAAGGCAGGGCCGAAGGGAAAGCAAGACACAAGACATCCAGAAATCCAGACTCCTCGGCCATGGCAGGCACGAGCCATGGGCTCACGCTTTCCACGTGGACCAGCCAGAGGACTTGTGTGCGCAGCTGAATTGTGTTACAGTACCTCGAGTGGCCCCTATGAAGATAACTGTCAAAGTTAATGGGCATCCATTAGACATGAGCTAGACACGGGAGCTGCGGTTTCCGTTGTTGGAAAGCAGACCTTTGAAAGTATAAAGTCGGGGGAACAGCAGCTAGATCTGAGGGATACTGAGGCAAGATTAGCGACGTATACCATCGAACTGTTAGCCATTGCAGGAACCATGATGACCCCGGTGGTTTATGGAGAACAGTCGGTGTATCTCCCATTGATGATAGTCAAGGGTCACGTCCCCAGTGTGCTGGCCGCAATTGGATAAATGGATTTGGACGGCAGCAGATTTTCTAAATAGGACCCAGAGGGCTGTATGAAGTGCTGGGAAAACACCCTGAGGTTTTTCAGCCCGGACCGTAGAAAATAATAGGGTCCATGGCATAAATTCAGGTCAACTCGGATGCACAACCAGGATATCTCAGAGCTCGCCCTTACGCTTTGTTAGCAAAAGTCGAGGCCGAATTTAGCCGGCTTGAAGGGCAGCACGGTAGCATTGTGGATAGCACAATTGCTTCACAGCTCTAGGGTCCCAGGTTCGATTCCGGCTTGGGTCACTGTCTGTGCGGAGTCTGCACATCCTCCCCGTGTGTGCGTGGGTTTCCTCCGGGTGCTCCGGTTTCCTCCCACAGTCCAAAGATGTGCAGGTTAGGTGGATTGGCCATGCTAAATTGCCCTTAGTGTCCAAAATTGCCCATAGTGTTGGGTAGGGTTGCTGGGTTATGGGGATAGGGTGGAGGTGTGGACCTTGGGTAGGTTGCTCTTTCCAAGAGCCGGTGCAGACTCGATGGGCCGAATGGCCTCCTTCTGCACTGTAAATTCTATGACATCTATGACTTGGGATCATCAGGCTGGTACATTTTGCCAATTGGGTGGCGCCAGTGGTCCTGGTGCTCAAACTGATAAGATGGTCAGATTGGTGGGGACTATATGTTCACGGTAAACAGGGCTTCCCAATTAAATCGTCACCTGATACCCGCATTGAGGACTTATATTCAATACTGGCCGATGGATACTCATTTACCAAGCTCGATATGAGCCATGTGCATTTGCAGTTAGAATTAGACCCTGCCTTCCATAAATGTATCACTATAAACACCCATCGAGGCCTATACGAGTAAATCAGACTACTCTTCGGAGTGTCGTCGGCCTGTGCCATATTCCAGAGGGTGATGGAAAATACACTGCGAGGGTTGCCGCGGGGGGCAATGTATCTGGATGATGTGTTCACACAGGGGCAACCCAAAAAAACACCTAAGTAACTTGGACAAGGTGCTCCATTGATTCGCAGAGATGGCTGTTCTCCTCCGGAGAGGAGTGCATTTTCCACGCAAAGGAAGTGATGTACCTGGGCTACTGAGAGGACGATGAGGGTTACACCCGGTCACAGAAAAGGTACGAGTTATTCAGCAGACCCTTTGGGATTGGTGAACTGTTACAGCCCCATGACAATGTTAGCTCCACATCTCTTCTTAAAACAGAACCAGGGATGGGCGTGGAGAAAGCAACAGGAAGAAGCATTTATTCAAGTGAAGAAATAATTAACTTCCTTCGGCGTGCGAATGCATTAGAATCCTGCCAAAGAGCTACTTGTCACGTGTGACGTGTCACTGTACGGCATTGGCGTTGTTTTACCAGATCGCGTGGAGGATGGCAGAGAGAGGCTGATAGCTTTTGCCTCCTGAACACTGGCCGTGGCCAAGCGCAATTCTGCACCAATCATGAAAGAGAGTCTGGCAGCAGTCTTCGCCGTGAAGAAATTCCATCAACGCGGGTACGGTCGATGTTTCACAATCATCACAGACTACAAACCACTACTCGGTCTGTTTAAGGAAGACAAGGCAATTCCACCCATCGCCTCCTCCAGGATCCAGTGTTGGGTACTCCTGCTGTCCATCTACGAGTACTCATTTGAGCATCATTCTGGCACCTAGATCGCAAATATGGATGCATTAAGCCTTGGCCAACATGTCCTCCTTCTCCTTCCTGGACAGACGAGGTAGTGGCCAGACTCAATTTTATGGACTTGTTTTCCGTTACAGTGCCCCAAATCTGTGAGTGGACACAGATTGACCCAGTCCTTTCGAAGGTACGACATATAGTCCTATATAGGTGTCAGCATAGGCGGTTACCAGGCGAGTTGTGGAATTCTCGATGAAGATGTCCAAGTTTAGCGTGCAAGATAGCACTGCGCTGTGGGTTATGCGCGTCGTCATCCCAGGTAAGGGCTAGGATCTGATCCTCAGGGATCGCACAATGGGCACCCAGGGGTGTCCAAAATGAAAATGCTAGCACGTAGCTACGTTTGGTAATCGGGCCTGGACGATGAGCTAGAGAGAGTAGGCCAGAGCGCAGTGTATGTCAGAAGCTTCAGCCAGCCGCACCCTTTCACACATAGGAATGGCCAGGGCTACCGTGGGTGCAGTTACACACCAACTTTGCCGGCCCGCTTCAAGGAGCGATGTTCTTACTCCTGATAGATGCCCACTCTCAGTGGTTGGAAGTCCATCGAATGTTGGCTATCCCCTCTATAGCACCATTGAAAAATTGCGCTTGTTCATCAATACACGGTATTCCAGAGGTGTTGGATACCGATAATGAAACATCTTTGTCCAGATGTCCAGTTCTATGAAAAATTCCTGTCAAACCACATCCGATGTCCAAAGAGGCTCGTACATTACCCCAAGGGAGTCAAGATGTGAAATGAGACAGGTCGTAGATACGGATTCTGACATGGAAGCTCAGGCTTCGGAGGTCTCCGACAGGCAGCAAGCAGTGTAGCAGCCTCAAACAGTGCATCCACCACAACGTTCCGATCGGAAGCGGAGTTAGCCATCCAGATACGCACCGTCAGATCCAACACTGCGAGTGCAAGAAACACAGCCAAGTGCAAAGAAAGTCCAGCGCCCTCCTGCTCTAGCAGTCGTCAGAAGAGTCTTTGGACTTCCTGGGAGGAGGGATGTTATAATTCGCATGAGACCTACCGGGTTGGAGCAATCCGTTTCCCCATGAGTCTCGCTGAATATGAGCTCACCCCTTTAAGGTGAGCTCATTCCATACCTAGATCAATCAGATCTGTATAAAGTCGGCCAGGTATGGAATCGCCCAGAGCAGATATTGTAAATATCTTTGTGTTGCAAAAAATCAAGTATTCTTTTTTTACCAACTCGACGAATTTGTGGTCTACAAAATGGGTCCTGGCTGAAAAAGTGTGATATGGTCAGTGCACCGAATTCTATGCCGGCTGCAGCAGAGTATGCTGTATCAGTATTGACCAGAAGATCAGGGCCTAAAATTTACTGACCCATCTTATCTGCTCAGAAAAGCCTTAACACATTTAAACTCGAAGGTCCCATTTAAAACTAAATTGACCACACTTCTAAATGTTACTGCTACCAATCTCCTATCTGTGGCCCATGGGATTAGGTGAAGCAATAGTTTTTTGTCAGAGTATTCCAGTGGTTCTTCAGGACCCTGGAGGGAAATTTACACATTTAACTATGAGATAGCAACAACCAGACTTCAAGAGATAATAATTAATCATTAGAGAAAACTAAAGGTCGCTGATGTGGATCTTTGATCCCCATTGCACACCTAGCCATTTAGCACAGAAGCAACGGATAGGCACCTCATCCTATTGAGATTATTTTAAGATTGCGTAACACTCAGAGCAAACATAGGGCTTGCACTCTTCGGATTGTATTGAGCTGAAGTTAGAGATATCTGCAGTTAAATGGTGAAAGAAACAAATCGATTCCCAGCACTTGCTGCTTAATGAACAATAAACACACAAGATTGTCTGTGTTTGCTGATCCCTTGGTATTAGAAAATCGCATAGCCTGACAAATCCACAATCCCTTCTTTAACCTTGTGCCAACCATTAGGAGGATAAATCTTCTTCACCATTCGTTCATTCAAGGGGTTGACCTTTGTAAGGTCGGAATGGAGACTGTGCATGTACACAGCACTTGCACATACTGCAAGCTGCCTTGGGAAAGCAGGTTGCATAATCAAACACCCCTCCCACCAGGGTTATTCTCTCTTCCAACCTCTTCCGTTATGCAGGAGCTACAAAGTCTGAGAACACGCACGAACAGGTTGAAAAGCAGCTTCTTCCCCACAGTTACCAGTCTCTTGAATAGTCTCTTATAGTCCTCTTGTAGTCTGAAATAATCTCTCCACGCATCTTCTCTACTGAGCAGCACTATACTCCGTATGCTTCAGCCAATGTCTGTCTATGTATTTACATGGTGTATTTATCGTATGTCCTATGCTCTTCACATATGGGATGATCTGCCTGGGCTGTACGCAGGACAATACTTTTCACTGTACCTCGTTACACATGACAATAAATCTAAATCTAAGAACTTCCCACCCCATGTGGTCACTGTTGGGAGAAGCGTGGCAGCTAATATTTGTGCACCAAACTTTCACAAACGCCAATGTTAATAAATGACTGGATAACTGGTTTACTGATGTTGGTTGAACGGTAAATGCTAGTCAGGGGATGAGAAAAACTCCTCTATTCATTGAACATTGTTGTTGGATCTCTCCCAGCTACTGAGAAAGGAAACCGTGACCAGTTTAAGAAGTCAATGGACTAGTAAGAAAAATATATATGTTAATTTATGAAACTATTAAATGATAAAGGAATGACTGTACAATGAAACGGAATAATAATAACAATTGTGTTATTACCTTTAATAATGGGGTGATTTTTACCAGAGGGTATGGCATATTGCTTGCACCCGTTAGAAAGGTTGGTCGCAAACCGATCCACTTTGTAAAATGCTGCCCTGTAACGATAATATACTGGGGGTGATCTGAACAAGCTCAGCGTTGGACAGTGAAGGGAAGTCCCACTCTCGAGAGTTGGCTAGCAGGTCTTGCCATCCCAGAAGTGCCATACTTGATGCCGCTGGGACTGCAAGCATCTCCACGATGAAGACAGCATAGATACCAGCTGGACTCAGGAAGTCTGGTATTTTTGGGGAGGGAGGGATCAGGCACCTTAGGGAGGCGTGGGAGAGGTGTCAGGGTTCATATTTTGAAGACCAAGGTGAAGTACAAATGTGGGATACCATCTTACGGGGGGAAGGTGGGGGCGGGGGTGATGGGGGGGGGGGAAGGGGTGCAGAGCGGTCCCGATGCACACTGGACACCTCCCAAAGGAGGTACCCTTCTTCTTGCTTTTTCACCAGAGTGTGGTGAGAAAGCTTCCTGCCTGTCCATTCTCGCCTGTATTCCACTACCAGACATATTATCCTGGCAGAGGCAAAGGGCAGGCAGGCTACTAGGCATCTTACCCATCCACCGGGTTATGGAAATGGGTTGGGGCGGGTGGGAAGGCAGTGAACTAGTCACTTGTTACATTTTATGTGCCCCCTCAAAGAACACGCCTGGAATGGGGTGCAGGATGGATTGGTGTAGAATCTAGGTTCATGACATTAATTTCTGCAGCTAAAACAGGTTAAGAAATGGTTGTATGGTACAATGAAACGATCACAAAATTGTAAATGTGCAAAGCGTTGAAATGAGTCAATAAAAAATATAAAAAGAAGGCAGACAACTGTTCAATGGAAAATGTTCAGCAGTGGGGAGCTGAACTCCCTGGTGCTGATTGACTGCTCAGTGATCGGCCGCCATTTTGAAAGGGTATCCCAATCTCTAAGTGAGCTTGAGAGTCTCCCACATCCCCATCCATGGACAATGCCACCCCCATAGAACAAAAGAACAAAGAACAAAGAAATGTACAGCACAGGAACAGGCCCTTCGGCCCTCCAAGCCTGTGCCGACCATGCTGCCCGACTAAACTACAATCTTCGACACTTCCTGGGTCCGTATCCCTCTATTCCCAACCTATTCATGTATTTGTCAAGATACCCCTTAAATGTCACTATCGTCCCTGCTTCCACCACCCCCTCCGGTAGCGAGTTCCAGGCACCCACTACCCTCTGTGTAAAAAACTTGCCTCGTACCTCGACTCTAAACCTTGCCCCTCTCACCTTAAACCTATGCCCCCTAGTAATTGACCCCTCTACCCCGGGGAAAAGCCTCTGACTATCCACTCTGTCTATGCCCCTCATAATTTTGTAGACCTCTATCAGGTCGACCCTCAACCTCCGTCGTTCCAGTGAGAACAAACCGAGTTTATTCAACCGCTCCTCATAGCTAATGCCCTCCATAGCAGGCAACATTCTGGTAAATCTCTTCTGCACCCTCTCTAAAGCCTCCACATCCTTCTGGTAGTGTGGCGACCAGAATTGAACACTATACTCCAAGTGTGGCCGAACTAAGGTTCTATACAGCTGCAACATGACTTGCCAATTCTTATACTCAATGCCCTGGCCAATGAAGGCAAGCATGCCGTATGCCTTCTTGACTACCTTCTCCACCTGTGTTGCCCCTTTCAGTGACCTGTGGACCTGTACTCCTAGATCTCTCTGACTTTCAATACTCTTGAGGGTTCTACCATTCACTGTATATTCCCTACCTGCATTAGACCTTCCAAAATGCATTACCTCACATTTGTCCGGATTAAACTCCATCTGCCATCTCTCCGCCCAAGTCTCCAAACAATCTAAATCCTGCTGTATCCTCTGACAGTCCCCACCGCTATCCGCAATTCCACCAACCTTTGTGTCGTCTGCAAACTTACTAATCAGACCAGTTACATTTTCCTCCAAATCATTTATATATACTACAAACAGCAAAGGTCCCAGCACTGATCCCTGCGGAACACCACTGGTCACAGCCCACCAATTAGAAAAGCATCCTTCCATTGCTACTCTCTGCCTTCTATGACCTAGCCAGTTCTGTATCCACCTTGCCAGCTCACCCCTGATCCCGGTGATTTCATCTTTTGTACTAGTCTACCATGAGGAACCTTGTCAAAGGCCTTACTGAAGTCCACATAGACAACATCCACTGCCCTACGTGCATCGATCATCTTTGTGACCGCCTCGAAAAACTCTATCAAGTTAGTGAGACACGACCTCCCCTTCACAAAACTATGCTGCCTCTCACTAATATGTCCATTTGCTTCCAAATGGGAGTAGATCCTGTCTCGAAGAATTCGCTCCAGTAATTTCCCTCCCACTGAAGTAAGACTCACCGGCCTGTAGTTCCCTGGATTATCCTTGCTACCCTTCTTAAACAGAGGAACAACATTGGCTATTCTCCAGTCCTCTGGGACATCACCTGAAGACAGTGAGGATCCAAAGATTTCTGTCAAGGCCTCAGCAATTTCCTCTCCAGCCTCCTTCAGTATTCTGGGGTAGATCCCATCAGGCCCTGGGGACTTATCTACCTTAATATTTTTTAAGACGCCCAACACCTCGTCTTTTTGGATATCAATGTGACCCAGGCTATCTACACACCCTTCTCCAGACTCAACATCTACTAATTCCTTCTCTTTGGTGAATACTGATGCAAAGTATTCATTTAGTACCTCGCCCATTTCCTCTGGCTCCACACATAGATTCCCTTGCCTATCCTTCAGTGGACCAACCCTTTCCCTGGCTACCCTCTTGCTTTTTATGTACGTGTAAAAAGCCTTGAGATTTTCCTTAACCCTATCTGCCAATGACTTTTCATGACCCCTTCTAGCCCTCCTGACTCCTTGCTTAAGTTCCTTCCTACTGTCCTTATATTCCACACAGGCTTCGTCTGTTCCCAGCCTTTTAGCCCTGACAAATGCCTCCTTTTTCTTCTTGACGAGGCCTACAATATCTCTCGTTATCCAAGGTTCCCGAAAATTGCCGTATTTACCCTTCTTCCTCACAGGAACATGCCGGTCCAGAATTCCTTTCAACTGACACTTGAAAGCCTCCCACATGTCAGATGTTGAATTGCCCTCAGACATCCGCCCCCAATCTCGGTTCTTCAGTTCCCGCCTAATATTGTTATAATTAGCCTTCCCCCAATTTAGCACATTCATCCCAGGACCCTTATCCTTGTCCACCAGCACTTTAAAACTTACTGAATTGTGGTCGCTGTTCCCGAAATGCTCCCCTACTGAAACTTTTACCACCTGGCCGGGCTCATTCCCCTATACCAGGTCCAGTACCGCCCCTTCCCTAGTTGGACTGTCTACATATTGTTTTAAGAAGCCCTCCTGGATGCTCCTTACAAACTCTGCCCCGTCTAAGCCCCTGGCACTAAGTGAGTCCCAGTCAATTTTGGGGAAGTTGAAGTCTCCCATCACCACAACCATGTTGTTTTTACTCTTTTCCAAAATCTGTCTACCTATCTGCTCCTCTATCTCCCGCTGGCTGTTGGGAGGCCTGTAGTAAGCCCCCAACATTGTGACTGCACCCTTCTTATTCCTGATCTCTACCCATATAGCCTCACTGCCCTCTGAGGTGTCCTCCCGTAGTACATATCGTCCCTAACCAGTAACGCAACTCCGCCACCCCTTTTACATCCCCCTCTATCCCGCCTGAACATCTAAATCCTGGAACGTCTAGCTGCCAATCCTGCCCTTCCCTCAACCAGGTCTCTGTAATGGCAACAACATCATAGTTCCAAGTACTAATCCAAGCTCTAAGTTCATCTCCCTTACCCGTAATACTTCTTGCATTAAAACATATGCACTTCAGGCCACCAGACCCGCTGTGTTCAGCAACTTCTCCCTAGCTGCTCTGCCTCAGAGCCACATTGTCCCTATTCCCTAGTTCTCCCTCAATGCTCTCAACTTCTGACCTATTGCTCCCGTGCCCACCCCCCTGCCATACTAGTTTAAACCCTCCCGTGTGACACTAGCAAACCTCGCGGCCAGGATATTTATGCCTCTCCAGTTTAGATGCAACCCGTCCTTCTTATATAGGTCACACCTGCCCCGGAAGAGCTCCCAGTGGTCCAGATAACGGAAACTCTCCCTCCTACACCAGCTGTTTAGCCACGTGTTTAGCTGCTCTATCTTCCTATTTCTAACCTCACTGGCACGTGGCACAGGGAGTAATCCCGAGATTACAATCCTAGAGGTCCTGTCTTTTAACTTTCTGCCTAGCTCCCTGAACTCCTGCTGCAGGACCTCATGCCCCTTCCTGCCTATGTCGTTAGTACCAATATATACAACAACCTCTGCCTGTTTGCCCTCCCCCTTCAGGATGCCCTCTACCCATTCGGAGACATCCTGGACCCTGGCACCAGGGAGGCAACATACCATCCTGGAGTCTCTTTCACATCCACAGAAGCGCCTATCTGTGCCCCTGACTATAGAGCCCCCTATTACTATTGCTCTTCTGCGCTTTGACCCTCCCTTCTGAACATCAGAGCCAGCCGTGGTGCCACTGCTCTGGCTGCTGCTGGTTTCCCCTGCTAGGCTATCCCCCCCGACAGTATCCAAAGGGGTATACCTGTTCGAGAGGGGGTCAACCACAGGGGATTCCTGCACTGACTGCCTGCCCTTTCTGGTGGTCACCCATTTCTCTGCCTGCACCTTGGGTGTGACCACATTTATATAACTGCGATCTATGACGCTTTCCGCCACCTGCATGCTCCTAAGTGCATCCAATTGCTGCTCCAACCGAACCATGCGGTCTGTGAGGAGCTCCTGTTGGGTGCACTTTCTGCAGATGAAGCCATCCGGGACGCTGGAAGCCTCCCGGACCTGCCACATCTCACAGTCAGAGCACTGCACCCCTCTAACTGACATTGCGTCAATTAATTAGTAAATTAAAATTAAAAGTTAACATTAAAAAAAAAGTTACTGTTAACAATCTGTTTCCCAGCACTAGATTTCTACTATAAATGTGAAAGCTAAATATAGTACTCTCCGATCTCTGGCTTAGATACCCCATTAAATTATAATTAAGTAATTATGTTTAATTAGTTACCAATGCTTAATTTTTTTAATTTAGTGTAGATTCCCAACCAGCCACTCAGGTCACAGCTTTTCTGTGATGTCACTTCAGTTTCCCCCCCCCCACACACACAATTTGAAAAGGTAATAAAAGTAAAAATGAGTAAAAATCACTTACTTACCTTCTTACCTTCTGAGGGTCTCAGATGTTCTCAGGTTCTCTCCCTGACAGAGACTGCTCCTCCTCCTCCGAACGGCTCCCGAAACTAGGCCGCGATCTTTTTAAATCTCTGCTCCGACTCGCAGCTCCCGCTCTTTTTAAATCTCTGCTCCGACTCGCAGCTCCCGCGCTTTTTAAATCTCCGCTCCGACTCGCAGCTCCCGCGCTTTTTAAATCTCTGCTCTGACTCTCAGCTCCTGCTCTTTTTAAATCTCCGCTCCGACTCGCAGCTCCCGCGCTTTTTAAATCTCCGCTCCGACTCGCAGCTCCCGCGCTTTTTAAATCTCTGCTCTGACTCTCAGCTCCTGCTCTTTTTAAATCTCCGCTCCGACTCGCAGCTCCCGCGCTTTTTAAATCTCCGCTCCGACTCGCAGCTCCCGCTCTTTTTAAATCTCTGCTCCGACTCGCAGCTCCTGCGCTTTTTAAATCTATGCCTTATAGACACGGACATTACATTCCCCACCTCCACAATTGAGCACACCCTGCTATGGGGTCGCTGAGGACCCCTTGTTCAGCACCCTCCTTTCACGACTTCTCCTTCACCTCCTCAACCTTTATGAAGCCTTGTCATACACCCCCTTCACCCACCACCCATCATACCTCCCATTCATCCTCCCTTTCATGGGCTTGGCCGCCTCAGGTCCTGACACTTAGCAATGTTAACGTGGTACCCGGGTAGTGCCCCGGCATCCTGGCAGTGCAAAACTGGCACCCTAGCACTGCCAGCCTGGCACCCAGGAAGTGAAAAACTGGCACACTGGCACTGCTAAGGGGAATCCCTTGCCCTGCCCGACCACCCGAGGGATCCAATGACCTCCAAGACCCCCAGAGTGGCCATTACGCCTGGTCTCCGCTGTGGAGACCAGCACTAATCGCCGCTCAGGTGAAGCCTCACTGTGCAGCTGGTGACTCCTGGGATCCAAGAGAATGCGGCCTCAAATAGGCTGCACATACTGAAATAAGCTGGGCGTGATCCAGATTGTGCCGAGTGCTGCAGATCAGTTGACTCATGCACGGTTTTATGCCCAGCGAGAAGCCGGATTTGGGCCTCTCCCACGATGCTCCCAACGCAACGAGATCAGCGCAGGGCGCAATGTGGTGGGAAAATCCTTCCCTGCACCTTGTGATTGTGTGTTATCGCAATTCTTCATCAATATGTCAGCCTCTAGGCTTAAATCTCTGAGGTGAGAGTTGTCTTAGGACCTGCTAACCTAAAAGAAAGACTAAGCCAACATTGACACTTTCAAACACTTATTACAAGGTACTGGGGAAGTTGATAGGTGGACCAGGGACAGACATAAACAATTCTCCTCCTTCAACCTCACCTGCAATTATACATGCCAATTTAAATATTTTAAGAAATAAATCCCTGCATGGAGCATTAATGGTAAATTCAAATGTCTTAAAAAGTACTTGGTTACCAACCACACACAACTCAAAAGCTGCAAAAAAGCAGAATCCGATGGAATCATACAAAGTGCTTCTGCTGACTCTCACTCTTTGCTTTTTTAAAATTAATTTGTTGCGGGCAAGCATTTATTTCTCATCCATAATGCCCTTTTAGAGTCAACCACACTGCTGGAGTCTGGGTCTGGAGTCACATGTGGAGTTGATCAGGTAAGGACGGCAGATTTCCTTCCCTAAAGGATATTAGTGACCCAGATAGGTTTTCACAACAATCGACAATGTTTTCACGGTCAGCATTGCACTTTTAATTCCAGATCTTTATTGCATCCAAATTTCATCATTGCTGGGGTGGGATTCGAACCCAGATCCCCAGAGCATTACTCTGGGTCAGTAGTGCAGTGACAGTATCACTACGGCGCCACCTCTTTGTCCATAGCGTGTACGTTTGTCATCCTGAACCTGCTGAACACGTTTTCAAAATTATTAGTGGAGTCAGCTTCCACGAGCTTTTCAGGGAGTGCACCTCAGACAGTGCAGCACTCCTTCAATACCACATCAGAGCGTTAGGTTGGGTTATGTTCTTCTCCAGTCTTTGGAATGGGACTTGCACCATCTTCTGAATCAGAGGTGAGAAAAGTACCAATTGTGCCACAACTGACATGTGAGCAAAACATGGTGGAGAAACTTACAGGCCTAAAGCGGAAAAAATGCTGTTTCCTGGGAACATAGTCCTCATCGTCTTCTGGGTCCTGAATCTGACGGGGAATAATGAACCCAAACTCCAAAGAGCTGATGAGGTTAACAACTGTATCTTCTGATCCTCCAGTGTTCCCCCTGACCTTTTATCAAAGATGCTGTAGGAGGTCAGAAGAACACCCTGCTGGAATTCCAGGCAGTTGTTTTCATGTAAGAAGTGCAATAAAAAAGAATAAAAATCGTAATATTGGAAATATTTGGGCAGCACGGTAGCACAAGTGGCTAGCACTGAGCCTTCATAGCGCCAGGGTCCCAGGTTCGATTCCCCACTGGGTCACTGTCTGTGCGGAGTCTGCACATTCTCCCTGTGTCTGCGTGGGTTTCCTCCGGGTGCTCCGGTTTCCTCCCACAGTCCAAAGACGTGCAGGTTAGGTGGATTGGCCATGATAAATTGCCATGGGCGACCAAAAAGGTTAGGAGGGGTTATGGGGATAAAGGGGATAGGGTGGAATTGAGGGCTTAAGTTGGTCGGTGCAGACTCGATGGGCTGAATGGCCTTCTTCTGCACTTTATGTTCTATGTTATACTGAGCAGAACCTAATGTACTTTGTCCAAGTGAAAGCAAAGTTTCAGTCTCTGTCACTTTGACAGCGAGGGCAGAGAAATAATTGGCCGTTCCCAGCTAATGGCTTTTGTAACTCCATAATCAGAAGGTAGGTGGGAGTTAACAGCAGCTCGGAGTGACCTGCTCACAGATTATCTCTGTTCCTAAGAGGAAGATCACCTCCATTTGGTCTTTCTCCAATTAATTTCTGAAGTACTCTGTGCGGGGAATTGCAGGCAGACACCATCATGCCCCATCGCGCTATGGCAATATGTTATCACACTATCGTTGCACTTTCAAAGCAAATATGACACCACTAATTTCAAGCAGTCATATGAGATACTTGCCTTCAGAACCTAGAGATGCATTTAACCAGGTTCAACAGGATGTTCGGAGAGGATGATGAAGCAACAGTTACTTTGACTTCCATTTGTTAATAATTGTCTTCAATGAATGAACATTTATTTACTTCGTTCTGCTTTTTATAGAAATATAAATGAAAAAATATATATAATAACATATACATTTGTTGAGATTATTTTTTTCGTTTCTTTTTTCCGATTGTGAAAAATCTTATTGAATATTCTTGGTCACTTGTTGGGCTCCATTTCCGCCGAGTTGGGGGGACTAAATGAACCGTTAAAATTGACGGCTGGGACCCAAATCCGGGCTCACTTCCAGACAGCGTGGGTTAAGGGGTGGGCTGGTCCGGGGCGTGAGCCCACAGCCATCACAACTGACCTGGTCGGTTCCATTGTGGGGATAGGCATCAGCGCCCCTGGCAATTTTTGTAGAGTCAGGTCAGCTTTTCAAAAAGATCATGATTCACAGCACCTCCCTACCACCTGCACGCCAAGGAGTCTTGAACCATAATTTGGATGAGGAAACCTTCTAAAAGTAAAGTTCAAAAAGTCTTATCCATGCCAATGCATGCTCCCACCCATCCTAAATGGTCCCACATACCCTCCATGCCAAGACATGATACTTCTAACCTCATTCACCCAGTAAACACTCTGTACAGACTGTTTAATTAATGTTCTTCCACACATGCCATTGTTACTACAGGTTCTGTAGTGATTCCGTACAGAATGTGTACTGGGTGAATGGGCATGGAAGTGCCATGAGTTGGCATAGAGATTATGAGGGGGGATGGTGGGACGGGCATGAGTTGGCATAGACAGTGTGAAGGGCCATGGTGATGTGTGTGGGGGCATGGGTTAGTATGGCTGGTGCATGGAAATTTTGTGGGTTTGGGGGGGGGGGGTGCTGGTGGTGATGGAGTGTGAGGGGCTGAGGGCCTAACATTAAATGAAGTAACTGGGACAAAGTCCCATGTGGAGAAGATGTTTCCTCTTGTGGGAGAATCTAGAGCTAGGAAGGTCACTGTTTAAAAATAAGGGGTCGCCCATTAAAATGGAGGTGAAGCAATTTGTTTTCACTCAGAGGATCGTGAGTCTTTAGAACTCTCTTCTTGAAAAGAGTGGAAGTAGAATCTTTGAATGTTTTTAAGGAAGAGGTGGATAGATTCTTGGAGAGAATCTTAGGGTTGAGTTCTCCAAATGTAGAGATTGGAAAGCCACGTGAGAAAGACAGAGTATTGTGAGACTATAATAGTCTTTATTATTGTCACAAATAGGCTTACATTAACACTGCAATGAAGTTACTGTGAAAATCCCCGAGTTGCCACACTCCGCCGCCTGTTCAGTTACACTGAGGGAGAATTCAGAATGTCCAATTCACCTAACAAGCACGTCTTTCGGGACTTGTGGGAGGAAACTGGAGCACCCGGAGGAAACCCACGCAGATACGGGAGAATGTGCGAACTCCACACAGACAGTGACCGAAGTGGGAATTGAACCCGAGACCCTAGCACTGTGAAGCAACAGTGCTAAACAGTGCTACCATGCTGCCTAGTTGGCTCATGGTGGGACAATAATCTGGGTGGGTTGCTGAGCAAGCCATGGAATCTGCTTGGGTTGCATCTGTCATTTACCTTGGAGAGTGGTGTGTCTTAGCACAGTTTACCTGTTAATTCATAAGTACCACATACTTACTCTGAATATTATTATTATTAGAGTATAAGATAGATATGGCAAATTATTTTATCTTTCCAAATTTGTATGTGGCTGTAAAGATGTAGCTGGGGTAACTGGGAATAGTGTGATTTGAATTATATACTAGTGCTTGTATTTTTAAAATTCATTTATGGGATGTGGACGTTGCTGGTTAGGCCAGCATTTATTGCCCATCCCTAGTTGCCCTTCGGAAGGTGGTGGTGAGTTGTCTTCTTGAACCGCTGCAGTCCTTGAGGTGTAGGTACACCCATTGTGCTATTAGAGAGGGAGTTCCAGGATGTTGTCCCAGCAACAGTGAAGGAACGGCAATATATTTCCAAGTCAGGATGGTGAGTGACTTGGAGGGGAACCTCCAGGTGGTGTGGTTCCCAGGTATCTGCTGCTCTTGTCCTTATAATGGTAGTGGTCGTGGGTTTGGAAGGTGTTGTCGAAGAGATGTTCCTAACCATTTTGTGTTAAAACCTCATCAGCAGACCTCTGGATTTGTTCAGTAACGTACCTCTGCATTTTCTAAAAGAAACGTTTGGATCTATCAAACCAGGTTTCACTCTGTGATCTGAAGTGTCCCATATTAACATCAGCTAGGATCGGAACAGTACACAGAAACTTTGAGATATAAAATATACAAGATTCAGCTGTGGTAATTCTTTGAGGATTGCATCCTTGCCTTGGCCCAAGTTTGACGCAGAGTGGTACCCCTCAAAACATACACGTACTTTGCTTTTTCTATAAGAGGGAGATGTCTATGATCCTTTATAGACGATGGCCAATTACGAGTTGCCAAGGAGAGGAATGGAGTTGGTGGCAAGGGAACAATGTTTGTGTTGGGATCCATAGCCAATGCCTTCAATCTTCCCAGTATTTAGAAACATAGAATGGGTTACAGTGTGGCTGGAGGCCATTCACCTGATTGTATCGGTGTCAGCTCTCTGCCAGAGCAATACGCTACAGTGCCATCTCTACTGCCATTTCACTGTAGCCCTGCAAATTCTTCCTCAAGATCCAATTTTAATGGAAGGAAATCTTTCCTCATTCAATAATGGGTGTCGGATCAGCAACCTGACAATGTGGAGACAAGGGAGAGGTCAAGAGAGATGGTGGTGTGGTGGATCATGTGTCCTATCTAGACCAACCGCCTGTATCCTTCTATACCCTGTCTGTTCATGTGCCGATCCAGATAAGTCTTAAAGGTCGCTAACGTATCTGCCTCAACCACCTCACTTGGCAGTGCATTCCAGGCCACCACCACTCTGTGTAAAATCTTCCCCCGCACATCTCCACTGAACCGATCCCCCCCTCACCTTGAACTTGTGCCCTCTTATAATTTTCAATTACGCCCTGGAAAAAAGCCTCCCAAGTTCACCTTATCCATACCCCTAATAATTTTGTAAACTTCTATCAGGTCGCCCCTCAGCCTCCCTCTCTCTAGGGAGAACAATCCTAATTTATTCAATCTCTCCTCATAGATAATACCCTCCATATTACCCCCCAACATTCTGGTTAACCTTTTCTGTACTCTTTCCAAAGCCTCCAAGTCCTTCTGCTAGTGCGGTGACCAGTATTGGACACAGTATTCCAAATGTGGCCTAACCATTGTTCTATGTAACTATAACATAATTTTCGAGCTTTTATACTCGATACCCCGTCCAATGAAGGCAAGTCTGCCATATGCTTTCTTTAGCCACCATTTCCACCTGTGCTGACACTTTTAAGGATCAGTGGACCTGCAAGCCCAGATCTCTCTGTGTCTCTGTCCTTCTGATGGTTCTGCCATTTATTTTATAGCTCCCACCTGAATTGGATCTACCAAAATGCATCATCTCGCATTTGTCCGGGTTAAATTCCATCTACCATTTCTCTGCCCAATTTTGCAGCCTATCTATATCCTGTTGTATTCTCTGACAAGCTTCATCACCATCCGCAACTCCTGCAATCTTAGTATCATCCGCAAATTTGATAATCAGACCCACTCCGTTTTCTTCTAAGTCATTCATACATATTACAAAGAGCAGAGATCCCAGTTCTGATCCCTGCAGAGCACCCCTAGTTACAGGCCTCCATTCAGAAAAATATCCTTTGAATGTTACCCTTGGTCTTCTATGGCCAAGCCAGTTCTGAATCCATCCAGCTTGTTCATCCTGACCCCATGTGATTTAATCTTTTGCACCAGCCTGCCGTGAGGGAGCTTAAAAAAAGCTTTACTAAAGTCAATGTGGACAACATACACAGCCCTTCCCTTGTCAATCATTTTTGTCACCTCCTCAAAAGACTCAATTAAGTTAGTGAGACTTGACCTCCCTCATACAAAATCATGCTGTCTGTCGCTAATAAAAGTGCCGAAGAAAAGTGTATCGATAAGAAATAGGAGGTATGTGGATCGATTCGAGGATGCCAGAGGTAATGGTGCAGCGGTGGATAAAGAAGCTATTGCTGATAATTCTCTGGCTGCAACTGGGCAGGTAAGAATGGAATGAGGTGAGGGCAGTTCCACACAGCTTTACAACACTGGAATCAAAAGTTTAATCCTCCCACCCCACACTCACAATCATTACCAGAGACATTGGATAATCAACAGCAATTTTTAAATCAAATTTATTTGAGGAAGTTATGCGGAGAATTCCAAATGTTCCGAATTTTTAATCTCTGCTCCAGCCTGCACTCCAGGACCAACAATGCATGAGGAGAAATCCAATGAGACACCACCATGGAATTGAGTTGGTGTATCTCTTCCATCTGGTGAGATGTTGGATGAGGATGGTGTACTTAACCATGCAGCTCCATCGAGAGGAATGAGGACGGTAAGTTTGCCTTTGTCACAGTCATTTGTGATTTTGACAAGAGTCATTTCTGTATCATGACACGGATGGAGAATGTTTCGAGGAATTCAAGCATAGAATTTCAGGAAAGCTGTGAATGGATTTTGGAGGTGACAACACGTTGAGGGACTCTGAAGCGGAAGGGGTTTTGGGGATGGTAGCATTTAAAGGTTAGAGGGCTCAAGGGTTGACATTTTGAGGAGAGGGGTAAACGATTTGAAGGAGAAGGGGGCAGTACCCGGAGAGTAACAATTTTTTACTAAAGGGGTAGCCAGGAAGGAAAGTTGGGTGCTCAGCAATTTAGTGGGAATATGGTTGAGAGAGCCGGAGGTGGATCTCATGGATAAAAAGAGCTCATTGCAGTCAGTGGGGATATAGGAACTGGAGAAAGATGGAAGTTCAGGACACGAGCAGGAAGCAATTCAGAGAAAGTTGACCCAGTGTGCTAGGGGGAGGAAAGGAAGCAGCAGAGGTAACTGATTGGATTGACTCATCTTCATAATAAAGAAGCTCATGAGCTTCTTACTCGTTGTGGTGACTGGTGAGGAGATAGGAGAGAGAGAGTGGTTCAAGAAATCAGTTTGCAGTGGAGAAAATAAACCAGGCGTTATCTTTAGATTCTAGGATGATCCTGGAATAGTGAGCAGTTTTAGCGGATGAGAACAGAAAATGGCAGTGTTTTAAATGGTTCAGCCAGATCAGGAAGTGGATGATTAAAACCATTGTCCACCATATCCTTTCAAATCTGCATCCTTGAACCTAAGAGAGTGAAGACAAGGGGTGTACCTGGAGGAACAATCAGGGTAAGAGAGAGCAATGATTTTATTAGGGACTTGGGCAACAAGGGTGAAGGCTAGGGTATGGCTGAACAGATCAGTAGATTCAAATCTGTCATGGTGAGCAAAGGGTCACAGGTTAGCTGATTGTAAATTTGAATGTGTAGTTGTAAGTGAATTGTGAGAGAGTTAATTTTAGCGGGTGGTGCGGATATAGAAAGGAGGAGGAGGGTTCTTTCTGCGTGGAGCGATGGGGGATAAAGGATGGTCTTATCTATGATCAAGCAGGATGGGAATAGCGAAACCACCTGAGGTGGCAATGTCAGGGGGTAGTCAGGAATATGGGTCAATCATGTGTATTTAAAGAGGGAGCGATTAAAACAGGAAGGATCAGCAGTGAGCTCAGAGAGCATGGTGAATAGCTGCTGAAAAGCTAGCTTCATTTTATGGAAAACAAATTACAATCAAAACAAATGAAAAGAGAAGTTTTCATTTATATGTGGATAATAACTCATAAGGGAGCTGTCAGAAATGAAGGTGAAATTATTTGCATATTTACAATTGCAGGCTTAGAACAGCATCTCACTGCCAATGCAGACCTTGCTGGGACGATCGATCTGATCAGGCCCTGAGTTGGGCCTGCTTTTATCCCCTGTCTAAATGAGCACCAGGTGATTGGCCTCCGCTCCCTACCTAGGGAGCTCATATTCCATGAGCCCCACGGGGAGACCAATTGTTTCCCCATGGTCCTCATGGGGTTATAATAGAACATTGAAGAACACAGTCAAAAAGGCAGCAATAAGCTGCCTAAAGAGCAACCTCCCCATCTCCTTCTTCTCCTTAAGACCCTCCTTCAGATACATGAATTCAAGCCCAACAGTACTATCCAATTGCCAGTAATTGGGCTGGATTTAATGTTCCCGATTTGACCTTTGCCGACTGGTTAGAAAACTGATGGGAAACACCTAGCTTATTTGGAGAGACCAAACCAAATTGTCTTTCAGGCACTTAACAGGCCAGCATCTAGCCTTTCTCCACAAATTTAGGACCATGGCAACAGATGTCCCGCTGCCGAGAGCTACCAGCCAACCAGAGGCCTGCAGCTTTCCAATGCAGACAGTGCTACTAAGAGCAGTAACTGCTGCTGGTAGGGCTCCACAAACTTCACCTGGGGTCATTGCTGGATCCCTGGGCTCAGGTGAGCAAGGACTGGAAGAGTGTCACGGAGGTTGCGGGGGGTGGGGGGATGCATGGGAGGCATGGCTGGGCAAGTCGGAAGCAAATACAGGTGTTGGCTTTCAGCTGACTCCTCATTCCCTCGATCCCACACTGAAAATCCGACAATGAGTGACCTTCACCCAGTAGGTCACTGACAAACCCAATAGGGCTTGATGTGCAGCCTTCGGGAGGCACAGGAAAGCCATGTGATTCCCATTTCATCCCTGAGCCATCACAAAATTCCGATGGGTTCAGGGATAAATTGATGTTAATTGGCTGATTAATGCGCCTAATTGACATTCTGTGGCAAGCTGACAGGTTTCCTGCATCATCCCATTCCCGCCTCAACTTAATTGTCTGGAGGTTTTCCCCCCACTTGGGGACTGACGATTAAGTGGGCCTGGCTGCCATGTTTGCAGCCACAAAGGGTGGATTCAATTCTACCCATTGTTGTGGTAGGGGGAGAATCCCCTGATCTACTCTTGTAACTACCACATCATCCTGAACCAATGCAGCAAGAGGCACATTTCTGATTGTGTGTCTTACTGCTTCATTGCAATGCAACAGCGAGACCTTCCTCCCCTTTCCAACAAGTAGTTGCTGGCTGTTTCCTCATTCTTCTCTTCCCCTCTCCTTCTTAGTCGAGACTCCCATGGGAGTAACAAACTGCATCGTAATTACATTTCTGTTAATTTGATTTCTACCTAAGCCAGTACTCAAGGGCTGCTTTTTGAAAATTATGTTTTGCCGCCTCCGGCACTGTATGAGTAAGACAAGATCCATCTGTGCTGTGAGCTGGCATGTGAATTAAAAAACAAATGTACGGGGATCTGCACATCTTCGTCCTTGCATTAATCTTCTTTAAGCTCAGCTGGACGTTGGACTGTAAATAGAATATTTTCTCAATCGACAAAAAGATTATCACATTTAATGCCTCCAAGTTAGATTACAGGAAGCACAGATGAAAGTAACTTCAAAACCGATTTCAGACTGAGATATCACAAGGGAGAAAGTGCAGGAACGGCTGCAGATTGTAAATGGAGTTGGATTGCATGCCCATTTATTCGTTCTTTTGTATTTAACGTAGTTCTCCTTTTGAAGAAGCCAACCTTTCCTGCCTGGGGCCAACTCAAAACTGGTTCACTGTTTTTAACTTGTTGGTTCTCTTTATTCTTTCAGGCGATGCGGTCGCCACCTGCAAGGCCAGCATTTGTTACCCATCCTGAATGGCCTTTGAACTGAGTGGCTTGCCAGGCCGCTTCAGAGAACAGTTAACATTGCTATGGGTCTGGAGTCACATGTAAACCAGTCTGGATAATGACAGCAGATTTTCTTTCCTCAAAGGGCCAGTGAACCAGCTGTGTTTTTAATGACAATCGATGATAGTTTCATGGTCACAGTGGGACTAGTTTGTATTTCAGATTTATTACCTGGCTTTAAATTGAACCAGCTGTCATGGTCGGATTTGAAAACAAGGTCCCAGAGCATTACCCTGGGCCTCTGGATTACTAGGCCAAGTGACATTACCACCATACCACCATCTCCCATAAAAGGTAAAGTTGTCTCAGTCCCAGATGACCATGGGCTGCTTTCCCCTTTGAAGGGGGAGAGCTGACTGGTGATGATTTAACCTGAGGATCACCACACCTGAGGCGAGAGGCAAGGTTGAGAAGGTGGGGCCTTCATGAATAACTGCAGCCGGTACAGGAATTGAACCTATGCTGCTGGCCTTGCTCGGCATCACAAACCAGCTTTTAAAAAATGTGTTCACGGGCTGTGCGCATCGCTGGCTGGGCCAGCGCTTATTGCCCACAACGGAGGGCATTTAAAAGTCAACCACATTGCTTTGGATCTGGAGTCACATGTCGACCAGACCAGGTGAGGAAGACAGATTTCACTCCCTGAAGGACAGTCAGGCTTTGACTTCCTCTTTTTCACAGCAGGATGCACGTAGCTGCCTTTGATGTGGTGAGGGGCTGTCATTCATCGGAAGAGTGTTTGGAAACATTGTGGTTAGCATCAAAGCAGGTTAACAGAGGTGCATTCAAGCATGAAGGGAAAGATTAATGAACAATCCACCAAGCAGCTGTCTCTGGAGTAGTAAAGCTGTCAATAACTGGCGAATCACATGTATTGCTGTGTGGAACTGAATGGAAGATCAACATTTCCAAAGGTTGTCAAGGGATTTCAATCCCTTTGAAGTGTAATGGACTTTCCAGGAAGCCTCTGACACTTGTAACAGATGCTGCTTTGAACACGTCTGTCTGAGGCAGCAGATGTTAGGAAAGGGTAAGTTAAAATGCAGTGATTGTTCAACCTACCGTCTGGCTGCTGTTCAGCTTTCAGACAGGGGTCTCTGATGTGGGGGAGCATCGGAAAGGCGTCAATCCTGTTTCTAGCCTGATCCTGAATTCTTCATCAGACCGGGATCTCGCTACCAGCAGTGGGCAGTGGAGAATCCAACCCAATGTTTCAAGTCATAGATTCTTCGTCAGAATAAATGTAAGGGAGAATGTGTTAGAGCTATAGAAATTTCAACAAAATATAGCGACTATAAGAACAAGGGAAAGATGGAACATTGTGTGAGGGGGAGGGGGTGTTTTGCATTGAATAAATTCATGTCTGGAATATTTAAAAAAAGAGAAGTAAAGGGAGGGTTTAAGATGGATGTGAAAGGTCACAAGTCGGGACTCGGCAACTTTAGAGTTTGATCTTTCTCCTCCATCTTAAACACACCCTTTCTTCTCTTTTTAAAAATATTCCAACATATATTGCCTCAATGCAAAACACCTCCCACCCTCTCCCTTTCACACTGGGCCATCTTTCATTTATTTTTAACTTTGTTGCAGTTTCTACATTCTCCTTCCTTTCAGTTCCAACGAAAGGCCCATGACTCAAAACATTAACTCTTTTCCTCTCCTGAGAGATGCTGGCAGACTTGCTGAGTTTTTACAGTGTCTTTTGTTCTTGTTTCTGAACCCAGCATAGAACATAGAACAGTACAGCACAGTACAGATCCATCGGCCCACAATGTTGTGCCGACCACTTATCCTCATCTAAGGTCAACCTAACCTGCACCCCTTCAATTTATTGCTGTCCATGTGCCTGCCCAAGAATCGCTTAAATGTCCCTAATGACTCTGACTCCACCACCTCTACTGGCAGTGCATTCCACACACCCATGTACCCATTCTATGTAAAGAATCAACCTCTGACAGCTCCCCTGTACCTTCCTCCAATCACCTTAAAATTATATGTCCCCTCATGACAGCCATTTCTGCCCTGGGGAAAAGTCTCTGGCTATCCACTCTATCTATGCCTCTCATCACCTTGTACACCTCTATCAAGTCACCTCTCTTCCTTCTTCGCTCCAGTGAGAAAAGCCCTAGCTCCCTCAACCTTTCTTCATAAGACATGCCCTCCAGTCCAGGCAGCATCGTGGTAAATCTCCTCTGCACCCTCTCCAAAGCATCCACATCCTTCCTGTAATGAGGCGACTAGAACTGGACACAATATTCCAAGTGTGGTCTAACCAGGGTTTTATAAAGCTGCAGCAAAACCTCGCGGCTCTTAAACCCAATCCCCCTGTTAATGAAAGCCAGTACACCATATGCCTTCTGAACAACCCTGTCAACCTGCATGGCAACTTTGAGGGATCTATGTATGTGGACCCCAAGATTCCTTTGTTCCTCCACACTTCCATGAATGCGCCCTTTAACCTTGTATTCAGCATTCAAATTCGACCTTCCAAAATAAATCACTTCACATTTATGTAGGTTGAACTCCATCTGCCACTTCTCAACCCAGTTCTGCATCCTGTCAATGTCCTGTTGTAACCTGCAACAGCCCTTGACACGATGTACAACATCACCAATGCCACACCAAGGGCAGCACGGAAGCACAAATGACTAACACAGTGGCTTCACAGCGCCAGGGTCCCAGGTTCGATTCCCCGCTGGGTCACTGTCTGTGTGCAGTCTGCACTTTCTCCCCGTGTCTGCGTGGGTTTCCTCTGGGTGCTCTGGTTTCCTCCCAGACGGGGATAGGGTGGAACTGAGGGCTTAGTGGGTCGGTGCAGACTCGATGGGCCGAATGCCATCCTTCTGCACTGTATGTTCTATGTTCTAACCTTCACGTCATCGGCAAACTTACTAACCCACCCTTCCACTTCCTCATCCAAGTCATTTATAAAAACCACAAAGAGCAGAGGTTCCAGAACAGATCCCTGCGGGACACCACTGGTCACCGACCTCCAGGTGGAATACTTTCCATCCACTTCCACTTGCTGTCTTCTTTCGGCCAGCCAATTCTGTATCCAGACAGCCAAATTTCCCTGTATCCCATGTCCCCTGACTTTCTGAATGATCCTACCATGGGGAACCTAGTAAAATGCCTTACTGAAATCTATATATACCACATCCACTACCTGACCTTCATCAATGTGTCAAACATCTACAATATTTTGCTGATATTTAAAAAGAAGTGGCTGTATTGCACAGGTTCTGATCTTCCAAAATTTCTGAGATTCTGAAATGGTCCTTGGAATGTAGCAGGTGCAACACGGCTATTCAGGAAAGGAAGGAAAGAGAAAGCGGACACGAAATACCAGTCAGCCTGATACCAGTCATCAGAAAAGTGCTGGGATCCATGATTTTGAAAATGGTATCAGGGCACTTAGAAAATTGTAATGTGATTGGCAGTATCATTGCGGTTTCATGAATGGGAAACCATGTTAGAAGGTTTCAAAGTGTAAACAGCAGGCAGACTCTCGGCAATTGTGGCAAGGAATAACAACATAATGGGCTACAAAGCGAAGCCGAACAGTATCTCCGGCAGCAGCGCACCCTTCCCCGATGAACTCAATGCATTCCATGCTCGGTTCGAGCAGGTAACCAAAAATCCACTGTCGAGTGCCCCAGCAGCCCATAATTCACCCATACCCACCATCGCAGCTTCCGAAGTCAGATCGGCCTTCCTGAAAGTGAACCCTCGGAAGGCGACGGGACCGGACGGGATCCCTGGTCGTGCACTCAGAGCCTGCGCGGATCAGCTGGCAGAGGTATTCACGGACATCTTTAACCTATCCCTACTCCACTCCGAGGTTCCCACCTGCTTCAAGAAGACCACCATTATACCGGTGCCAAAGAAAAACCAGGCAACGTGCCTCAATGACTACCGTCCGGTGGCCCTGACCTCAGTCGTAATGAAATGCTTCGAGAGGTTGATCATGAAGCGCATCACCTCCATATTCCCAGAACACCTTGATCCACTGCAATTCACATACCGTCGCAACCGGTGCACAGCAGCCACTATTTCCCTGGCCCTACACCCATCCCTAGAGCATCTCGACAACAAGGACTCCGACATCAGACTCCTATTTGTTGACTACAGCTCAGCCTTCAACACCATAATCCCAGCCCAGCTCATATCAAAGCTCCAAAACCTAGGACTTGGCTCCTCACTCTGCAACTGGATCCTCGATTTTCTGACCAACAGACCACAATCAGTAAGAATGAACAACAACACCTCCTCCACAATAGTCCTCAATACCGGCGCCCCGCAAGGCTGCGTACGTAGCTCCCTACTCTACTCACTGTACACATGACTGTGTGGCAAAATTTGGTTCCAACTCCATCTACAAGTTTGCTGACGATACGGCCATAGTGGGCCGGATCACGAATAACGCCGAGTCAGAATACAGGAGGGAGATAGAGAACCTAGTGGAGTGGTGTAGCGACAACAATCTCTCCTTCAATGCCTGCAAAACTAAAGAGCTGGTCATTGCCTTCAGGAAGCAAAGTACTGTACACACCCCTGTCAGCATCAACGGGGCCGAGGTGGAGATGGTTAGCAGTTTCAAATTCCTCGGGGTGCACATCTCCAAAAATCTGTCCTGGTCCACCCACGTCGACGCTACCACCAAGAAAGCACAACAGCGCCTATACCTCCTCAGGAAACTAGGGAAATTCTTACCAACCTTTACAGATGCACCATAGAAAGCATCCTATCGGGCTGCATCACAGCCTGGTATGGCAACTGCTCGGCCCAGGACCGCAAGAAACTTCAGAGAGTCGTGAACACCGCCCAGTCCATCACAGGCTCATTGTCAAAATATGACAAATACATAAGGAGCTGTTTAGATAAATGGGTGAAAACTAGGTCTACTTTGCAGTGGCAACACAAGAGTTATTCTCCACCAACAGGATGCTGCCAAAAGTGTGTTCTGCCCACCACATAAATGAGAATCAGTCATCCACTTCCTGCACTGTGTGGCACTTCTGGTGCAGATGCCAGCTGCACTGACCTCCTGGGCAATGGCCTTCCAGGTGAGGTGAGGTTACTGTACTTGCTCGAGCTATCCGTGGGATAGAGGACATGCCTCAGTGCCTGACGTTCTCGAGTCAAGGTCTCGAGGACATGGTGGTTGAAACAGGGTGCAAATTTCTTCGAGCTACAAGCCTTTTGCCTCTGGTTGGGAGACACACTGCACGGTCTCTTGAAGTAAAATGGGCTGAGAGGGTGATATGATTGTGTTGCACAAGTGTATAAATATAGTGCCGGGTCCTTTGAACTCATCAGCTAATGGTGGGTGGGCGAATCAACTCCCGACCTGCCAGGTGATTGGGAGAGATGCTCACTCATGCATAATTAATGAGGCTTCAAGCGTGGAATTTGGTTGCCATTCTGGCCAGCGGGAACTTTGTCGCCGCACTTAGCTAATATACATGCTTCCCTGTATTCACTCCTTGAAGCAAAGAATGACATTCATGGCAAACAGTCCCACAGTAATCAACAACCTTGCATGTGTAGTTCCATGTCGAGAAGCTGAGAGTTCTGAATGATAACAAATAATGACAAGTGCTACATATCACCTGAAGAGATCTATGTATGATATTACCTGAATGAGAATGAGAACAACAATAGAGAACTGTGGTGGGAATTCAGTGGCAGTTATCTGTAATGAGAAGTGTCTGATCTTTACTGTGAGTTCTCTGGTACTAAAGGGATTACCTGCAATCTGTGATTTGCAGGAAGACTCCATAATACAAGACCTGCATGTAGTGCATGGTCTTATAATTAAGGATCTGAAATTCTCAGCCTGTAGTGTAAAGTCCCTCCTCATTTGTGTTTTCATTAATAAACTGGTTTGAGGCACGAACTGACGATCAAGCAGTGATTATAATAATTACTCCAAGTGTTACTCCAAGTGTTATTGAAATAAGTTGTTACCAAGTGCCGTTCTCCAGGCTTCTACTATGTCTAAATGACAAACCCGGTCTACTTGTGGAGGACACAAATGGTTGCAAGCAGTGAACAAGTTTAATACATCTCAGCACATATAGTCTGTTACAAAAAAATGACACATTCAGGATTAATGAAAAGAGTTACAATCCAGACAAGCAAAACTATGCAGCATAATTCAATTAAGTGCTTGAGGTTTTAGGTTATGTCATAAATTACCAGATCATAGATCAAGTACTTTTGTTTAGTTCACAACCTTTGCATGCTTATGACTTCCTATTTTAAGTCTCTGCCCCCTCGCCCCACTTCTCCTCAAGAGATTTATTTCCATCTTAAGGCATTTATTTCCATTGAGTAGTATCATGGGGACAGCAGCCCTCACGCCTGCTAGATCATGGCTGATGTGTGTTTCATTAAATTTATTCATGGGCTCTGGACATTTATTGCCCACCCTAACTCCCCTTCAGAAGGTGGGTGGTGGACCACCTTCTTGTACTGCTAAAATATGTGGAATAGATGCACCCACAGTGCTGATAGGTAGAAGGTTGGTGCTTGACCTGGAGAGAAGCTTGGAGATGCTGAAATTCCCGTGTGCCTTGTTGACTGCGACCCTCGCCCGACTGCAAACATCGGGAAACATCTCCACTTTTGAATTTGTAATCAAGGAAAGGTTATTGATGAGGCAGCTGAACATGATTGGGCCTAGGATTCAATTCTGAGGTACTCCTGCAGTGATACCAATTCCATCAAGATATCTTTGATGTGTATCTTCTGATACCCTTACTGAATAAAAAGCTGTTGATCTCAATCTTGGAAGACCCAATTTTCCGAGTGTTCACAGCAGTTCAGACAGAGGATTTCAGATTTCTGCTGCCCATAGTGTGAAAAGAAGTGTTTCTTGATTTTGCTTCTACATGGTGAGGCTCCAATTTTAACATTAAGAGCCTTCCCATTTTGATTTCCCAATCAAAATAGTTTTTCGATATCTACCCTATCGAATCGTTTGGACATTTTAAGCACCTCGATTAGTTGACCCCTCAGTCTTCTATACTCAAGGGGACACAAGCCAAATTTATGCAACCTGCCTTCAAAACTTAACCTTCTAACCCCTGGTTCCTTAGGCAACAAAGTCCTCCCTTTAATCTCCAGGTGATATCCTAGGCACCCGTAGGCCACAAAGGGACAAAAAATGCTTTAAAAACACTTGACTGGATTATATTTCCAGGAGGCGCTGGGGTCCCAGTTCCAGTGATATACGAAAGATGGCTCGCATCTCTATCCCCCATCTATTCTGATCACTTTTCTGCATCTCTCAGGACCTGCCTGAGGGAGATAGCCAGTGATCAGCCTGGGGACAGCCAGGTGGCCCGAAGTCCAGCATCGCCTGGGTTCAGGGACTACACATTCCGGCACAGGGATAGAACATAGAACATTACAGCGCAGTACAGGCCCTTCGGCCCTCAATGTTGCGCCGACCTGTGAGACCATTCTAAAGCCCATCTACACTATTCCCTTATCGTCCATATGTCTATCCAATGACCATTTGAAAGCCCTTAGTGTTGGCGAATCCACTACTGTTGCAGGCAGGGCATTCCACGCCCTTACTACTCTTTGAGTAAAGAACCTACCTCTGACATCTGTCTTATATCTATCTCCCCTCAATTTAAAGGTATGTCCCCTCGTGCTAGACATCACCATCTGAGGAAAAAGGCTCTCGCTGTCCACCCTATCCAACCCTCTGATCATCTTGTATGCCGCAATTAAGTCACCTCTTAACCTTCTTCTCTCTAACGAAAACAGCCTCAAGTCCCTCAGCCTTTCCTCATAAGATCTTCCCTCCATACCAGGCAACGTTCTGGTAAATCTCCTCTGCACCCTTTCCAATGCTTCCACATCCTTCCTATAATGCGGCGACCAGAATTGCACGCAATACTCCAAATGCAGCCGCACCAGAGTTTTGTACAGCTGCAACATGACCTCATGGCTCCAAAACTCAATCCCTCTACCAATAAAAGTTAACACACCGTACACCTTCTTAACAACTATCTCAACCTGGGTGGCAACTTTCAGGGATCTATGTAAATGGACACCGAGATTTCTCTGCTCATCCACACTGCCAAGAATCTTACCATTAGCCCAGTACTCTGTCTTCCTGTTATTCCTTCCAAAATGGATCACCTCACTTTTCTGCATTAAACTCCATTTGCCACCTCTCAGCCCAGCAATGCAGCTTATATATGTCCCTCTGTAACTTGTAACATCCTTCTGCACTGTCCACAACTCCACCGACTTTAGTGTCATCTGCAAATTTACTCACCCATCCTTCTACGCCCTCCTCCAGGTCATTTATAAAAATTACAAACAGTAGTGGCCCCAAAACAGATCCTTGTGGTACACCACTAGTAACTGGACTCCAGTCTGAACATTTCCCATCAACCACCACCCTTTGTCTTCTTCCAGCTAGCCAATTTCTGATCCAAACTGCTAAATGACCCTGAATCCAATGCCTCCGTATTTTGTGCAGTAGCCTACCGTGGGGAACCTTATCAAACACCTTACTGAAATCCATATACACATCAACTGCTTTACCCTCATCCACCTGTTTGGTCACCTTCTCAAAGAACTCAATAAGGTTTGTGAGGCACGACCTACCTTCACAAAACCGTGTTGACTATCTCTAATCAAATTATTCCTTTCCAAATGATGAGACATCCTATCTCTTTTAAACCTTTCCAAGATTTTGCCCACAACAGAAGTAAGGCTCACTGGTCTATAGTTACCGGGGTTGTCTCTACTCCCCTTCTTGAACAAGGGGACAACATTTGCTATCCTCCAGTCTTCTGGCACTATTCCTGTAGACAAAGATGACTTAAAGATCAAAGCCAAAGGCTCAGCAATCTCCTCCCTAGCTTCCAAGAGAATCCTAGGATAAATCCCAACCGGCCCAGGGGACTTACCTATTTTCACACTTTCCAGAATTGCTAACACCTCCTCCTTATGAACCTCAAGCCCTTCTAGTCTAGTAGCCTGAATCTCAGTATTCTCCTCAACAACATTGTCTTTTTCCTGTGTGAAAACTGACAAAAAATATTCATTTAGCACCTCTCCTATCTCCTCGGACTCCAAGCACAACGTCCCGCTACTGTCCTTAACTGGGCCTACTCTTACCCTAGTCATTCGTTTATTCCTGACATATCTATAGAAAGCTTTAGGGTTATCCTTGATCCTACCTGTCAAAGACTTCTCATGCCCCTCCTGGCTCTTCTTAGCTCTCGCTTTAGGTCCTTCATAGCTAACTTGTAACTCTCGAGCGCCCTAACTGAACCTTCATGTATCATCTTTACATAAGCCTCCTTCTTCCTCTTGACAAGTGTTTTGCATGCTTTAGTTAACCACGGTTCCCTTGCTCGACCACTTCCTCCCTGCCAGACAGGTACATACTTATCAAGGACACGCAGTAGCTGTTCCTTGAACAAGCTCCACATTTTCATTGTGCCCATCCCCTGCAGTTTACCTCTCCATCCAATGCATCCTAAGTCTTGCCTCATCGCATCATAATTGCCTTTCCCCCAGATATAACTCTTGCCCTGCGGAATATACCTATCCCTTTCCATCACTAAAGTAAACGCAATGGAATTGTGGTCACTATCACCAAAGTGCTCACCTACCTCCAAATCTAACACCTTTCCTGGTTCATTACCCAGTACCAAATCCAATATGGCCTCGCCTCTCGTTGGCCTATCTACATACTGTGTCAGGAAACCCTCCTGCACACATTGGACAAAAACAGACCCATCTAAAGTATTCGAACTATAGCGTTTCCAGTCAATATTTGGAAAGTTAAAGTCCCCCATAACAACTACCCTGTTGCTTTCGCTCCTATCCAGAATCATCATTGCAATTCTTTCCTCTACATCTCTGGAACTTTTCGGAGGTCTATAGAAAACCCCTAACAGGGTGACCTCTCCTTTCCTGTTTCTAACCTCAGCCCATACTACCTCAGTAGACGAGTCCTCATCAAACATCCTTTCTTCCACCGTAATACTGTCCTTGACTAACAATGCCACCCCTCCCCCTCTTTTACCACCTTCCCTGAGCTTACTGAAATATCTAAACCCCGGCATCTGCAACAGCTATTCATGTCCCTGCTCTATCCATGTCTCTGAAATGGCCACAACATCGAAGTCCCAGGTGCCAACCCATGCCGCAAGTTCACCCACCTTATTCCGAATGCTCCTGGCATTGAAGAAGACACACTTTAAACCACCTTCCTGCCTGCCGGTACACTCCTGCAACTTTGAATTGGTATTGGGATTGGTAGTCATAGAGTCATAGAGTCGAATCATAGAGTCATAGAGTCGAATCATAGAGTCATAGAAGTCTGCAGCACAGAAAAGACCCTTTTGCCCACTGTGTCTACGCTGGTCAAAATCAACCATTTAAATATTCTAATTACATTTTCCAGCACTGGGCCCATAACCGTTAATGCCTTCGCATCACAATTGCACATCTAAATAGTTCTTAAATTTTATAATAATAATCACTTATTGTCACAAGTAGGGTTCAATGAAGTTACTGTGAAATGCCCCCAGTCGCCACATTCTGGCACCTGTTCGGGGAGGCCGGTGCAGGAACTGAACCCGCGCTGCTGGCCTTGTTCTGCATTACAAGCCAGCTGTTTAGCCCACTGTGCTAAACCAGCCCCCCGAGGGTCGCTGCCTCCACCGTCCTTTCAGGCAGTGAGCTCCAGACTCCTACCACCCTCTGGGTGAAAATGTTTTTCCTCACATTCCCTCTAAATCTCCTGTCCCTTCCTTACCTTAAATCTATGCCTCCTGGTCATTGATCCCTGCACCAAGGCGAAATGTCTTTTCCTGTCTCCTCTATCCATGCCTCGCATAATTTTATATAACTCAAATCATGTCCTCCCTCAATCGCCTCGGCCCCGAGGAAAAGAACCCTACTCTATCTCTAAGGTTGTGCTCATCCGTGGGTTCCTGTTTCAAAACCGCAATCTTGGTGCATCTCTTTCAGTTTTACATTCTGTGCCAGAGGACTGTTGTCTTTATGCAGGCTGTGTTTGACTCCTTACGATGGACACCAAAGAATAAAGGTACTGGGTCAGCTCCCAGCTGTACTTCACTGAAAGAGGTGACCTCAACGTAACAACAGATGCTTGGCCCATTTTTTGAATTATATTTTTAGGGTTCTATGATGCTGTCGATGGATGAAAGTTATGTTATTTGAAGTATAGTCATGTATTTATGCAGCATTTTTAACACAGTGCTGTCAAACAAAATCTGACACTCGGCCAAGTAAGGAGATGTGTGAGCAGATGAGCAAAAGCCTGGTCAAGAGTTGGGTATTAAGAAGAATCTTAAAGCAGAGATGAGAGTTATAAAGACAGCGAGGCTAAAGGAGGGAATTTTCTGGCTTAGCACTTTGGCAGCTGAATGCATGGCCTCAATTGTGGAGCAATTAAAATCGGGGGTGCACAAGAGGCTAGGATAATGCAGATATCTCAGATGGCTGTCGGGTTGAAGGAGGTTACAGAGAACTTGAATGTCTCCTTTCAGCTGCACTCCACTTCAGCAACTTGTATTGAGTTCCATATTACTGAATCAGTGTGTTCAGCAGGCGTAATCATAGAGTGGCTAATTGCAACTTGGTCTGTGGGACTCGATGTAAAATGGCACAGGTGAGATGACTGCAACCCCTAAAGATCTATTTACTCTAATAACCACACTTTCTGAAATGTAGAGTACCACAGCAAAAACAATTCACAGAACTTCTCCTTCGACAGTACCTTCCAAAACTCCAACCTGGATCACAGTGAAGAATAAGCTGCCGAGGACCCCCGCTCCGGGTCACAGTCCGTGTGGAGTTTGCACATTCTCCTCGTGTCTGCTTGGGTTTCAGACCCCGCCCCCCCCAACCCAAAAAGATGTGCAGGGTAGGTCAATTGGCCATGCCATATTGCCACTCCATTGGAAAAAAAGAATTGGGTACTCTAAATTCATGCAAAAAAACTAGGGAGAACAAGGGCAGTAGTTGCATGGTAACACTGCCACCTGTAAGTTCTCCTTCAAGCCACACATCATTCTGATTCACACTATATCACTATTCCTTTGTTGTCACTGGGTCAAAGCCCTGGAACTCGCTGCTCTGTTGGTGTATCTGCACCACATGGAATGCAGCAGTGCACGAAAGCAGCTCTCTACACTCAGGGATGGGCAACAAATGGTGGCCTAACCAACTGCATCCACATCCCGCAAAAGAATAAAAAAGTTCTCACCGAACAGCACGTCTTTCGGGACTTGTGGGATGAAATCAGAGCATCCGGAGGAAACCCACGCAGACACAGGGAGAACATGCAGAGTCCGCACAGACAGTGACCCAAGCCAGGAATCGAACCTGGGACCCTGGCAATGTGAAGCAGCGATGCTAACCACTGTGCTACTGTGCCGCCCACTGCATCACATTTACAAAAAAAATCAAGTTGCTGAACAGCAGCTTTTTATATTGGCCTTATTTCTGCATGATGGACATCAATTCAGTCGAGACGCTGAGTAGTAGTGAACCGATGCTTTAATAGACTAAAAGTGTGCCAACCTGTAGCTCCTCCCACACTGCAAGACTGCCCCAGATAGACGGGCTTTATACCTCCTCAGAGGGGTGGAGCCACAGGCGGAGCCAACAGCAGCACCAATAATAACATTCCAACAGTATAACAGCAACAACCAATAACAGAACAGCAATAACAGTAAGTATATACAACAGTGGAGATAATGATAGTACTAGGATAGTAGAACAATAATGATCATATATACAACAGCCTTACGTAGCCATACATCCACCACATTCACCCCCGTTAAGAAAAAGGTCCCGTCAGCGGTGAAGCGGACTCACGAGTTCAGTCTCACAGGAGGATGAATTGTTCGCTGCGAACGCCTCAGCTCCGGCTGCGGCGTGGACACTGGCGTCGAGACCTTCGGCTCCGGGAGCACATCGTCCGCACAACAGGGTCCCGGATAGGGTGACGACGCAGAGGCAGAGCTAAAGGACCCTGTGGGAGATGTTGGTGAAGGTGTGGGTGGGGAGGTGAGTGGGGAGGTGGCTGGGAGGGGCACGGTGATAATGGGCGCGGGGGTACCCGCGGGAGCCAGGTCCCGGAGGGAGACTGTGTCCTGTCGTCCATCGCGGTGTGCCACATACGCGTACTGAGGGTTCGCGTGGAGAAGCTGAACCCGCTCGACCAGAGGACCTGCGTGTTTCCGTCGGAGGACTCCTTGCGTGTTTCCGTAGGAGGACCGGCCCAGGTTTCGTTTATCAGGCCGGGAGCGAGACCCCAGAGATCGACGTCCTGGGAAAGACAAATAGACAGTTGTGAGGGGTCTCGTTTGTGGCAGTACACAGAAGCGACCGGATGGAGTGAAGCGCATCAGGGAGGACCTCCTGCCAGCGGGAGACTGGGAGAAGTCTAGACCGTAGGGCCAGAAGGACGGCCTTCCAGACCGTAGCATTTTCCCTCTCCATCTGCCCGTTCCCCCGGGGGTTGTAGCTGGTAGTCCTGCTCGAGGCGATGCCCATACTGAGCAGGTACTGACTCAGCTCATCACTCATAAAAGAGGAGCCCCGATCGCTATGTATATAGGCGGGGAAACCAAACAGGGAGAAAATGCTGCACAGGGCCTTGATGACAGTGGCAGAGGACATATCAGGACAAGGAATTGCAAACGGGAAACGGGAGTACTCATCAACAATGTTGAGAAAGTACACATTACGGTCAGTGGAGGGGAATGGCCTTTTGAAGTCCATGCTGAGGTGTTCAAAAGGGCGGGAGGCCTTCACCAGGTGAGCCTTGTCCGTCCGATAGAAGTGCGGCTTGCACTCTGCACAGATTTGGCAGTCCCTGGTCACAGCCCTGATGTCCTCAGTGGAGTAGGGCAGGTTGCAGGCCTTGACGAAGTGAAGAAGCCGGGTGACCCCCTGGTGACAGAGGTCGTTGTGGATGGCCCGTAACCGGTCTGTTTGCACGCTAGCACATATACCGCAGGACAGGGCATCTGGGGGCTCATTGAGCTTCCCAGGGCGACACAAGATGTCGTAGTTATAGGTGGAGAGCTCGATTCTCCACCGCAAAATCTTGTCGTTCTTAATCTTGCCCCGCTGTGTGTTATTAAACATGAAGGCAACTGACTGTTGGTCCGTGAGGAGAGTGAATCTCCTGCCGGCCAGGTAATACCTCCAGTGTTGCACAGCTTCCACAATGGCTTGTGCCTCCTTCTCGAAGGAGGAGTGTCGAATCTCGGAGGCATGGAGGAAAGGCGACAGGCTTTCCTGCCTGGTTGAGGGTAACAGCCATCCTCATTGTGCGGAAAACGCATTTCTCCTTCTTGTAGGTTAAATTAAGGAGTCGGGCAGTGCGGAGGAATTTGTCTAGGTTTGCGTCATGGTCCTGCAGGTCATGGCCGCAGATGGTGACATTATCCAAGTACGGGAACGTGGCCCGCAGCCCGTACTGGTCCACCATTCGGTCCATTGTTCATTGGAAGACCGAAACTCCATTGGTGACGCCAAAGGGGACCCGGAGGAAATGGAAGAGGCAGCCATCTGCCTCGAAGGCAGTGTACTGGCAGTCTTCCGGCCGGATAGGGAGCTGGTGGTCAAGTATACCGTAGAGAAGACTCGATACTGCACAATCTGATTGACCATGTCAGATTTGGGCGGGAGGGGGTATGCATCGAGCTGTGTGGACCGATTGATCGTCTGAATGTAGTCGACTACCATCCGGTTCTTCTCCCCGGTCCTGACGACTACCATTTGCGCTCTCCAGGGGCTGTTACTAGCCTCGATGATCCCTTCCTCCAGGAGCCGCTGAACCTCTGACCTGATGGAAGCCCTGTCCTGAGCACTGTACCGTCTGCTCCGGATGGTGACAGGCTTACAGTCTGGGGTGAGGTTCGCGAAGAGTGAGGGAGGGGCGACCTTCAGGGTCGCGAGGCTGCAGATCGTGAGAGGGGGCAGGGGTCCCCCGAATTTTAGAGTTAGGCTTCTGAGGTTGCACTGGAAATCTAAACCGAGCAGGAGGGAAGCCCAGAGATGAGGAAGGACGTAGAGCTTAAAGTTAGTGTACTCTACGCCTTGTATTGACAGGTTTGCGACGCAATACCCCCGGATCTGCACGGAGTGCGAACCAGAGGCGAGGGATATAGTCTACGAGACGGGGAGGACCCGGAGGGAGCAGAGCCTTACCATATCCGGGTGGACAAAACTATCTGTGCTCCCGGAGTCGAAGAGACAGGATGCCTCCTGCCCGTTGAGTTTGACAGCCATCATAGAATTTCGCAGATGGTAAGGTCGGGACTGGTCGAGCTGGACCGAGCTGAGTTAATGCGGAGGACTATCTGTGGCAGCAGCGTGATCACAACATGGCGTCGTCGACGATGTCGGCCAAGGTGGCGGCCCCCACGGGTCGCACGTGGCGGGCCGCGTCGACGATGGCGGCCAAGATGGCGGCCCCCATGGGTCGCATGCGGCGGATGACGCGTCGGAAGGGAGCAGTCCCGGCAGGCACAATGCCACGTTGCGGGGTCTGTGAGCCTCAGGCCGGCCCTGACAGGCTTTTGATTTTGGGGCTTTAGAGCGCCTCAGACATACTTTCGCAAAATGACCTTTCTTGCCACACTCATTACATGCAGCATTGCGTGCTGGGCAGCACTGCCGGGGATGCTGGATCTGCCCACAGAAATAACAGCAAGGTACTCCGGAGCTGGCCGGCAGCCGCATGACGCAAGAGTGAGGTACGCCTGGGTCGGGTGATGGCTTTGCCTCTGACGCCCCGAGGATGCCGCGTGGTCGGACGGGAAGGCCTCGAGGCTCTGGAAAACCACTTCTAATGAGGTAGCCAGCTTCACTGTCGCCTCGAGGTCGAGAGCCCCTTTATCGAGGAGGCGCTGCCGGATATAGCTAGGCCGGACTCCAGCCCCATAAGTGTCCCGAATCATTAGCTCATATATCTCGGATGCAGAGACCGTCCGGCAGTTACAACTGCGGGCGAGTACCCTCAATTCACCAAGATATTCTGTGAGCGACTCACCCTGGCACTGACGCCGTGTGGTCAGGAGGTGTCGAGCGAGGACCTCGTTGACCGGCCTCACAAACTGTCCCTTGAGTACATCTACAGCCTCCGCATACGAGGCCGCGTCCCTGATTAACTGCAAGATCCTGTGGCTCAGCCGGGCATTGAGGAGACCCTGTTTGAGTGCCGGGGATACCACAGCAGTCGAGGAGTCGAGGTAGGCCTCGAAACAACTGGGCCAATGCTCAAAGATAGCCGACGATTCAGCGGCCTGCGGGTCCAGTTCAACACGTTCAGGTTTGAGGGCAGCATCCATTATCAAAAAAACGTTTAGTCTATTAAATTGATGGACATCAATTCAATCGAGACGCTGTGTAGTAGTGAATCAATGCTTTAATAGACTAAAAGTGTGCCAACCTGTAGCTCCTCCCGCACTGCAAGACTGCCCCAGATCGCCGGGCTTTATACCTCCTCAGAGGGGCGGAGCCACAGGCGGAGCCAACAGCAGCACCAATAACATTCCAACAGTACAACAGTAACAACCAATAACAGAACAGCAATAACAGTAAGTATATACAACAGTGGAGATAATGATAGTACTAGAACAGTAGAACAATAGTGAACATATATACAACAGCCTTACGTAGCCATATGTGGCTCACCACACTGCACAAGCAATCTTTGACAGAAAGTTGCAAACCTTAACTGTATTCTCCACTACTTAGAACACTGCCAGATGGGTACAGAGGTAACGACTGTCCAGTGGGAGCAGAGAGACAGTGTCCGTAAATCATTACAAAGTGTTCCCATCTGCCAGGTGCTGTTTATATAATGGAAGGTGCCTGTGCCATTTGTGGTTACATTGCATTGTCTGTTAAACCTGTCATGTCACAGCATAATGATCATGCTTATGAGTGGAGAGTCCGTATATTCAGAGATTGTTTGATTTTAGCATGCTTTAGTTATGGTATTTGTGATCTGGGTAAATAACCTATATAGTGATAACAATTGTTAAAGACTACATAAGTCCCAGTTTTGATCTGTCCTCTGTACTTGGTAAGCTGCTCCCAATCAGAGTAACTATTGTGATGTCTTAATTGTTTTTGTTGACCCAAGATTTGTCAGCATATAAATTACTCCAATTTTCGCAGAATCTGTAGAATCCCTACAGCGCAGAAGGAGGCCATTCGGTCCATTGAGTCAGCACTGGCACACCAAAAGAGCACTCAACCTAAACCCACCCCCCCCATTCTATCCCCGTAACCTCGCACATTGATTATGGCCAATCCATTGAACCTACATATCGTTTGGACACGAAGGGCAATTTAGCATGGCCAATCCACCTAACCTGCGCATCTTTGGACTGTGGAAGGAAACCGCATGGAGCACCTGGAGGAAACCCACGCCAACACATGGAGAAATTGCATACTCACAGAGAGTCATTCAAGCTGAAATCGAACCATGTCCCTGGCACTGTGAGGCAGCATTACAAACTATTATCTCTTCGGCTCCGAGGTCCACACTGCCCAGGGTCCTGCTCCCAGGGGCCTGAGCAAACTCCCTATTGGCCAGGGTTTCTGCGTAGTTGGCCCAGAGCCGCTCACATGGTCTGACAGACCTAGCCTCTTAAAGGGGCTGAGCTACAACATCCGTCCCCACCCCAAGTCCCTGACAACATTTTACACAAAAAATCAAGTACAGATTCTAAATATATGGCAAAAGGCAACAAGAGAAATAGAGATAATTAAAGAATCAATCATTCCGGAGACCTCCGAGTCTTCCTGGACCTCCGCAGTCTGCACACAGGCTTGGCATCCTTCGAGGGAGTCAAGTTGTCTGTAACTGCTGACATTTCTGATATGCTGCCTCGGTGGCAGGAGAACCAACCTCACCAGCCGCCACAGGTACAGCTGGCTCACCCAGGTCAAGAACATTTATGAAATGAAAATCGCTTATTGTCACAAGTAGGCTTCAAATGAAGATACTGTGAAAAGCACCTTGTCGCCACATTCCGGCACCTGTTTGGGGAGGCCAGTATGGGAATTGAACCGTGCTGCTGGCCTGCCTTGATGTGTTTTGAAAGCCAGCTCTTTAACCCTGTGCTAAACCAGCCCAACATTTACAGGGGTGTTAACAACAACAGTGGGACTCGTTTGCTCCAAATTGGGAGCCATCACCCACTCCGGCTCCTCAAATGGTCGACGTGCTTTTTGACAGTCCTTCCATTTACATTCACCACGTAAGACACAGGCCCGTCTGGGACACAATCTGTCCATATAATCAAAGCGGCCCCAAGGCAAAGTTATGAGCCAAAAACTGGGTCCCCCACCTGCAGCGACCTGTCGCCCTCTGCTTAGCTTGTTGACTGGGTATGTAAGGCTCCTAATCACCCCAAACGTATGCGGGCTGCAGGCGGTGAGCAAAATGACCACCTGCCGCTCGTTTTCGGTGATGTTGTTTGCCCAGAAACAGAGGCATGTTGTAACAGAAAATAAACTTCCAACCTGTATCCAACAAAAGTCCAGGGAGGTGGCTTCAGCAGCGTAGACAGCTATACACTTTAACCCTCGTCGCCAGTTTTGAGGGCCACGAAGAATCCAGCACGAGTTGTAGAATAGAAAGAAATAACATTTATTTACAATAACATATATATATATATATATACACACAACAGCAGCAATAACTCCCTTGCTGCTCACTACTCTCTGTCTGGTTCCATACTGGCCAGCTTTATTTATATAGGGACCTGCTAATGATTTCTCCAACCCTCCTCATTGCAAAGCTCATATTCCCTAAGGATTACATACAACATAGAACATACAGTGCAGAAGGAAGCCATTCGGCCCATCGAGTCTGCACCGACCCACTTAAGCCCACCCTATCCCCGTAACCCAATAACCCCTCCTAACCTTTTTGGTCACTAAGGGCAATTTATCATGGCCAATCCACCTAACCTGCACGTCTTTGGACTGTGGGAGGAAACTGGAGCACCCGGAGGAAACCCACGCACACACGGGGAGAATGTGCAGACTCCGCACAGACAGTGACCCAGCTGGGTATCGAAACTGGGACCCTGACGCTGTGAAGCTACAGTGATATCCACTTCTGCTACCGTGCTGCCCAGTGGGATTGTGGGATTGCCATTAGTCCCCAGCCAGTGGTAAGCAGGCAGGTTATAACAGTTGCCTTCTGAGGAAAGTTTGGATAGGATAGGATTGTATCTGTTCGAGATTAGTAGAGTAAGGGGTGACTTGATTGAAACATATAGGGCGGGATTCTCCGACCCCCCCGTCGGGTTGGAGAATCCCTGGAGGGGCAGGGCGAATCCCACGCCTTTGCCCCGACACCGGCTGCCGTATTCTCCGGCACCGTTTTTCAGATGGGGGCAGGTTTCCTGCCACGCCGGTTGGGGGCCGTTGGCAATTCTCTGGGCCGTGATGGGCCGAGCGGCCGTCCATTTTTGGCCAGTCCCGCCGTTGTGAATTACTCACCTCACGCAACGGCGGGACCTGGCAGGTGAGTATGCATGGGCAGTCCTCGTGGGGGTGCGGGGGGATCCGACCCCAGGGGGGCCCCCACGGTGGCCTGGCCCGCAATCAGGGCCCACCGATCTGCGGGCGGGCTTGTTCCGTGGGGGCACTTCTTTCTTCCACGCCGGGTCCCTGTAGGGCTCCGCCATGGCCGGCGCGGAGAAGAGAACCTCCACCGGATGCAGCAAAATATGCCAGCCGATCTCCGCATGGGCGGAATCAAGCCGGCCGTTCTGCGCATGCGCGAGATCACGCCGGACCATCGGCGCATGTGCGAACTCGCACCGACCCTTCGCCACCGGCTGGAGCGGTGCCAACCCCTCCGGCGTCCACCTAGCAAGGTGAGAATTCCTCACCTTGGGTGGCCATTGATGCCGGAGTCATTGGCGCCGGTTTTCCCGCCGGCGTGGGGATTAGTCCCCAGAAGGGAAAATCCCGGCCATAAGATCCTCAGGGGTCTTGACAGGGTGAATGCGGAGAGGATGTTTCTTCTTGTGATGGAATCTAGAACTAGAGGTTACGATTTTAAAATAAGGGATCGCCCACTGAAAACGGAGACTAAATGTTTTCTCTCGGAGGATCTGAATCTTTTGAACTCTTCCTGAAATGGCGGTGGAAGCAGAGTCTTTAATTATTTTTAAGGCAGTGGTGGAAAGATTCTTGATAAGGTGGGTGGTGATAGATTATCAGGGGTGGAGACGCAGATCGTCTTTAAAAATATTTTAATTGGACTTTTCACATTTTATATCAAAAGTTACAGAACAAGACAAAATCATCACAAGTAACAGCAAAAAAATACAATTACAACACCAACCATAGTTTCAATTATCATACACAGAGTATACCATCTCGACATGCAAAACTTTTATTACAAAGTGCACTTGTCAAGCAGAGCAGACCCAAGGGGCCGAATGGCCTACTCCTGTTCCTTGTTGGTATGTTCGGATGCTGGGTTTCTTTTAAATCAAGAAGTATCAGCCTGAGGAAAAGGAAATACATACACTTTGCATAAAAACACCCTGATTACGAACTGATTCGGCCAAATGGCCTAATTCTGCTCCTATGAACTGCAAAGGACCACATAAATTCTGCCCTTTACAGAAGCCTGAACTAAAATTGCAATTCCAATGTGGAATAGGTAGGTGAAGACTGTATTCCAATTTTCAGTGGGCTAGCACCCATTTAATTGATGTAAAACAAGCAATCCCCATTGAAGCTTAACCCCAAAATATTGCTCAAATTCTTATGGCCATACATTTTCCCAATACCCCATTGGAGCTACCAAACAACTAATCATATTTTAGAAATCATAGAAGGCCTGTCATTTACTGACATCAAATATACGAGGTCATGACTTCAGTAACCTTTTAAATGTCCCTCGAGAACAAATGACTTGAATTCACGGAGTCATGTGTGACATAGGTTCTGTATGAGCCACTAATTTTGATTGAGTTGTTCTGAATAATCATTTGTCAGCAGCATTTAGCCTGAGGTAACTATGGACACGCAAAAGGTCTGACCAAATCCCATCACTACCCCCGACATATTCACTTGATGAGTCTTTTCTTTAGGGCTGTTTCTTTCTGGTTGAAACCGTTGCGTTAAAAACATTTCAGTGAGAGTCAAAACATCTTATGCCCGTATTCACACAGATGTGGTTTGACTTCCATAGCTCAGCATTGAAGAATCCACCCAGATAAAACACTTGCCTTTCCTCGTGTAAACAGAGGCCATTTAATAAACAGGCTGTTCAAGTTTTAACACCAGTGATTCAGACTTCCTCAATCTCTTTAATTCAGTCTTTCCCTTTTCGGTGTGCTAAATGTGAACCTTGATGTCATGATATTCAAACACACATCACAACACACACATCATGATAGACAGACCAACAGACCAATTAGCACACATAACACGACAGCCAATCACAGACAAGAGCAGACACAGTATAAGACAAGAAACACGACACCTCCTGGGGAGTCCATCTGGAGACAGGACAAGGCCAGGCCCTCATTAACAAGACACTCACACTGTCACCATGTGCTGAGTACCAAGTCAGATGTGTAAATAGCTAGTTGGAATAAAACTGCGTTGTACCAATCGCAACCGTGTTGGTTCGTCTGTACCTCAGAGCACCCAACACCACATGGTACCAGTGAGTGAATCGATACTTACCGGCAAATCTGCCATCCTGAGCCATGGACACCCACAACAAACTGCAGCCGTTGCAAGTCGCTGGGAACCTGGGCACCAATTGGAAGCTCTTCAAGCAGCGATTCAAACTGTTTATGCGAGCCAACGAAAAACAGGGCGCCTCGGACGAAACAAAGATTGTCATGCTCCTCACTACCGCAGGTCAGCACGCCATCGATGTATCCAACTTCTTGGTGTTCACGGAAGGCGAGAACAAATCCAAATATGACACGGACATCCTCAAGCTCGATCAGCACTTCAACGTTGAGGTCAATGAAAGCTTTTAGAGGTATATCTTTCAGCAGCGCCTACAAGGTAAGGATGAGCTCTTTCAGCCCTTCCTGACGCACCTCCGCATACTCGCGCAGTCCTGCGGTTACGGCACCACCTCAGAGTCCATGATCTGGGACCAGATCGTTTTTGCCGTTGCCTCCAGTGGCCTACGCCAGCAGCTTCTAAAAATTAAAGGCCTGACCTTAGCATCTGCAGTGGAAGCCTGTGTCCTGCATGAAAATGGGACCAGCCGCTATGCCCAATTTCAGGCGACCGAATCGGCACAGAGGGGGTCCCAAGCGATCGAATCGGCAAGCCAGGCCGCCCACGAGGCCGAACGCATCCAGGCAATCGAGTGTCTCCCGGCCCGCGGCCCGGACGAGGGCGGCCGTTTCGCGCGCGTTTAGAGGCCTCCCGCGTTTGTGCGCGCCAAAACCTACGGCAACACTGAGGGACGTGCTGCGCAGGCGCGCCCGACGCAAGACCAAACTGCGCATGCGCAGTGGTGTAACGAACGCCATGACATCATGACGTGCGGCAACTGTGGAGCTGCACATTTAAAAGGGCAATGTCCTGCAAAAACCCGACAATGCCTACGCTGTGGCAAGATGGGCCACTACGCTGCCTACTGTCGAGCGGCTCAACCTGTGGATCTGCCACATCTCCGACAACCTCGCAGACACGTGCGGACCATCCAGCCTCCACATCACGACATCCAAACCGACGACACAGATGACCAAGACGCCTTCTGGGTTGCGGTCATTGATGTGAACCGGGTCAACACCATCAATCCGGCCGATGAATGGAGTGCCACCCTGACGGTCAACCGATCGCCGATCACTTTCCGCCTGGACACTGGTGCCTCCGCCAACCTCATAGCATGGTCAGCATTCTATGCCATGAAGGTCAGACCCCCAATCCAGCCATCCCGGTGCAAGATGGTCGACTACAACGGGAACGTTATCCCGGCCATGGGATCCTGCCAGCTCCAGGTGACACACAAAACACACACGGCCACACTCTCGTTCGAGATAGTCGGCTCATCGAAGGACTCCCTGCTGGGCGCACAGGCATGTAAGGCTCTCCACCTTGTGCAACAAATTCTTTCTCTCTCTCCAGACGGCACGTCTGACTTCCCGGATGCAGAGTTCAACGCACAGCTCCAATCGCTCCTCGCCCACAACCAAGTGGCATTCGAAGGCATGGGAACACTGCCATACACCTACCGAATTCGCCTCAAACCGGACGCCATCCCGGTCATTCACGCAATCCGCAGGGTTCCTGCGCCACTTAAAGACCGCCTCAAGCTGCAGCTGCAGGATCTCCAGGACCAAGGGGTCCTATCCAGGGTCACGGAGCCGACGCCATGGGTCAGCTCCATGGTGTGTGTCAAGAAACCCTCTGGCGAGCTCCGCATCTGTATAGACCCCAAAGACCTCAATAATAACATTATGCGGGAACATTATCCCATACCCAAACGGAAGGAAATCACCAGTGAAATGGCCCAAGCGAAGATATTCACGAAACTGGAATGCTTCTAAAGGATTTTGGCAGATCCAACTGGACTCGTCCAGCCGAAAGCTATGTACCTTCAACACCCCTTTCGGCAGGTTCTGCTACAACCGGATGCCATTTGGCATCATCTCGGCATCCGAGGTCTTCCACAGAATCATGGAGCAGATGATGGAAGGCATCGAAGGGGTGCGCGTATATGTGGACGATGTCATCATCTGGTCCACCACACCGCAGGAGGTCATACATCGTCTCCAACGCGTTTTTGCCCGCATACGGGAAAACGGCCTGCGCCTCACAAGTGCGTCTTTGGCCAGACCGAATTTAAGTTCCTGGGGGACCATATCTCCTGGTCAGGGGTCCGTCCGGATGCAGACAAGGTGAGCGCCATGCCGCAGCCGGCCGACAGGAAGGCTGTCCTACGCTTCCTTGGCATGGTCAACTTCCTAGGGAAATTCATTCCCAACCTTGCCTCCCACACAACGACTCTGCGCCACCTCGTCAAAAAATCTACAGAATTCCAGTGGCAACACACACACCAGCTGGAATGGGAGGAGCTCAAACGCAAACTCACCATGGCACCAGTGTTGGCGTTCTTCGACACGTCTCGTCCCACCAAAATCTCAACTGATGCCAGCCAATCCGGCATTGGAGCAGTGCTCCTGCAGAGGGATGACACGTCGTCATGGGCCCCGGTTGCCTATGCATCGTGGGCCATGACCCCCACAGAGCAGCGCTACACGCAAATCGAAAAAGAATGCCTGGGCTTGCTAACCGGTTTAGACAAGTTCCACGATTACGTCTATGGTCTTCCACGGTTCACGGCCGAAACTGACCACCGCCCCCTGGTCAGCATAATAAACAAGGACCTGAACGAGATGACCGCTCGCCTCCAGCGCATCCTACTTAAACTCAGGAGGTACGACTTCCAACTGGTCAACACTCCAGGGAAGGACCTCATCGTGGCGGATGCCCTATCCAGAGCAGTGAGCACGCCGCCAGATGCGGAGGGGTTCGTATGTCAGGTCGAGGTGGCCTTGACAGCGGCAAATCTGCCGGCTGACGACTCCAGTCTGGCCCGCATCCGCTGAAAGACAGCTGCCGACCCCCTTTTACGCAAGTGATGCGCCACATGACGAGAGGATGGCTCAAAGGGCAGTGCCCGCAGTTCTATAACGTACGAGACGACCTAGCCATCATTGATGGTGTCCTTCTGAAGCTGGACCGGATTGTCATTCCGCACAGCATGCGCCAGCTGGTTCTCGATCAAATACACAAAGGCCACTTGGGGGTCAAGAAGTGCAGACGGAGGGCCCGAGAGGCGGTATACTGGCCGGGCATCAGTGACGATATTGCCAACATGGTGATCAACTGTACAACCTGCCAAAGGTTTCAGCCGGCGCAACCTCCTGAGACTCTTCTGCCCCATGAGCTGGTGATGTCCCCCTGGGCGAAGGTGGGTGTCGACCTATTTCACGTGCTTGGAATGGACTATGTTATCATAGTGGACTACTTCTCCAATTACCCAGAAGTCATACGCCTGCACGATCTGACGTTGTCTGCTGTCATCAGGGCCTGCAAAGACACCTTTGCTCGCCACGGCATTCCAATGACTGTCATGTCGGACAATGGGCCCTGTTTTGCCAGCCATGAATGGTCGTCCTTTGCGGCCTTGTATGGCTTCACACACGTGACGTCCAGCCCTCTGCAACCCCAGTCCAATGGAAAGGCGGAGAAGGGCGTTCACATTGCCAAGCGGCTCCTCTGCAAGGCTGCTGCTGCCGGATCGGACTTCTACCTCGCCCTGCTGGCCTATTGCTCGGCCCCATTAGCCACGGGTCTCTCGCCAGCACAGCTGCTGATGGGTCGCGCCCTCAGAACCACTGTGCCTTCCATCCTGGCACCAACAATAGACCATGCTCCGGTACTGCATAGGATGCAACTGCAGCGCGATCACCAGAAGAGATCGTACGACACAAGGGCAACTGATCTTCCCTCCCTGGCCCCTGGAGACAACGTCCGCATTCACCTACCAGACGGTGGCTGGTCAGCACCTGCCAAAGTTCTCCGACGTGTGGCTCCCCGCTCGTTCCTGATACGCATACCGGATGGATCCATGTGTAGGTGCAATCGCCGAGCCCTTCGCCGACTTCCACGCTCGCAACGGAACCATACACAGACGCCGTGTCCTCCACTGGTTCCTGATAGCGACTTCGTGGAGCTGCCATATACCATGCCCCTTCTATCGCCGTCCGTGGCCAGGCTCGCACCTCAGCCGGTGATTCTCGACCCACCCTTGAGGCGGTCAACCCGAATTCGGCGCCCACCTACTAGACTGGACTTATGAGCCTGTTCACACGTCAAATTTTAGCAACTACCGTATTGTAACATGTCACTGTTTTATCGTTCCAGGCCTCGTTTGATCGGTCCAAATTTCAACGTTCTTCTTCTTTTGTTATGGTACAACCTCGTTAGCATGTCACACCTGACAGCGCCCCTTGTATATAGTTACGCCACATGTACATGCTGTAAATATCATGCACACACACCTTTAGCTGCACTCAGGACACATTTATATTTATAACCACGTAGGCACATAATCTTGTAAAAAGGGGGGGATGTCATGATATTCAAACACACATCACAACACACACATCATGATAGACAGACCAACAGACCAATTAGCACACATAACACGACAGCCAATCACAGACAAGAGCAGACACAGTATAAGACAAGAAACACGACACCTCCTGGGGAGTCCATCTGGAGACAGGACAAGGCCAGGACCTCATTAACAAGACACTCACACTGTCACCGCGTGCTGAGTACCAAGTCAGATGTGTAAATAACTAGTTGGAATAAAACTGCGTTGTACCAATCACAACCGTGTTGGTTCGTCTGTACCTCAGAGCACCCAACAACACACTTGATGTTAAATATTTTCCTTCAGTTTATTCAATTTATTTCTGGTACGTTTGGTTCTCGTCAGTTGCTTCCAGCAAGATGGCACAGACTCTCTTAGTCTGTCCTTACGAGATGACCAGGTAACATGTTAAAAAAGGAGAAACTTACATGTACGCAGCACCTTTTTGCACCTCAGGCCTCCCTAAAGCATTGCCAGAATTTTATTACCTCAAAATACTGTAATTTGCAATGGAGGGAAATGTGGCTCACTATTTAGGCAGAGCAAGCTCCCTCTCTCAAATAACAATGGTATCGGTAGAAATGAATCAGAAAAATGCTGGATGCACTCAATTGTTCAGGCATCTGTGGCGAGAAGCAGAGTTCAGTTGGGTGACCCTTAATTAGAATATGATATGAGTGGCAATATATCTATATTTTAATGATGTTGGATAAGAGATATAAACAGCCAGAAAATCTGCTCTCAAATCATGCCACGGAATGTTTTCTTTTGGACTGTTATATGTCGAAACTGCAACCTTCCGACTCGCAGCTGGATTTTAAAATGTGGGAACTCTTCGGGGACTTCAATGCATGGGGTAATTGCAAAGGGTCTGCTAGAATTTGATATTAAACTGAATAAATAAACTTCAATGTGAACAAAATTCCTGCCACTTAGAATTTTAGTGAAACAAACATGGCCACAAATAATTTCACCACAAAGTGGGTCAGGTTTTTAATAACGCCATATCACTGAACATATAAGATACATTTGCACAGAGAATAATTCAAGTGAGCTACTGCAGGTTATAGGATAGTAATATCACAGAGCTAAAGGGCAGCTGTTCATCAATGTTCATGCAATGCTCACCAACATTATCAACATCTCCGTCACGATTAATGAAAAATGTTTCATAGAACATACAGTCAGAAGGAGGTCATTCGGCCCATCGAGTCTGCACCGACCCACTTAAGCCCTCACTTCCAACCTATCCCTGTAACCCAATAACCCCTCCTAACCTTTTTGGTCACCCATGGCAATTTATCATGGCCAATCCACCTAATCTGCACGTCTTTGGACTGTGGGAGGAAACTGGAGCATCCGGAGGAAACCCACGCAGACAGGGGGAGAACGTGCAGACTCCACACAGGCAGTGACCCAGCGGGGAATTGAGCCTGGGACCCTGGTGCTGTGAAGCCACAGTGCTATCCACTTGTGCTACCGTGCAGCCCACAATTTCCATTTTGGTTATTTTTGAAAAAAAAATCTTTTATAAATAGGCCTGGCTTTTAAATTTGGCCATTCACCATTTCTATGCTGAATCAGAGTCTGGATGATATACAAGTCTGAAAATTTGCCCTAGTGCCGCTTGGAGTAAAATGTAAGGAGAAAGTTACCCAGTATTGCTACTTTTAATTTTAACCATAAATTCTTCACTGAAGAGGCGAAAGGTGGGGCGCGATCTAACGGCCCCTTTCGCCGCTGGCGTAAATCCCGTAACGGTTCCTATATCCCGCGAGTGGACAGAAACAGAATTTACCTGCGAGATCTCATTTTGAGTCTTCACCGCCCCTGCTGGTGGTGTGATCAGGTTAATGTCCAGTGAGGGCATAGTCATGGGGCTGGATTCTCTGATTTGCAGACTAAGTGCTGACGCCGCTGTGGGACCAGTGGTGTTTTACGCCAGAAAAGACGGCGCAACTGCTGCACCGATCCTCCGTCCGGTGGGGGCCTAGCAGCTGCGCAGCATAAAGCCCCCAGCTTTACCTGTGGATACAGCCAGAGAATTGCCGGGTCCGTGGCCGGACAACATGGCACCGGCCGTGCGTGGACCCGGCCTGCCAAATACTGTCCCCCAGTAACCCCCCTCGCCATCCCTGGACAATCCCCCACCAGTGTTCCCAGCCTCCGCCAAAGCCCGGGGGAACAGCTCCCCCCCCCCCCCCCCCCCCCCGACTGTGGCGGCGCAGGGTTCACCACAAGAAAACATAGCATGAGTGACCCACGCCGTCAGGAACGCAGCCCATCCTCCGGACATCCATACGGTGTTCAGTATACTCCCCGAGTACGCTGTTTTTGAAGGGCCGGATAATTGCAAAAGCGGCACTGCCCCCCGATTTTGACGCAAACGGGGATTCTCCGGCCGATCGCCATACGCAATTTCGGCATCGGCGACCGGGGAATCCTGTCCATACACGGTGCTGCCTGAAGACCCCAGGGGATCATTATCAAGGCTGGGCATTACCGCCATAACCCTGGGAGTTCCCTCAGGCACTGCCAGGTGCAGTGCCAAGTGGGTGGTGCCAAAGGGGCATAAAAGGGGGCGGTGTCAAAGGGGCTCTGGCAGGGTGAAGCACTCCTCTATTAAGGGGAGTAACCTTTATGTGTGGTGGGCGTGGCAAAGGAAGAGCCCTGTTGCTGCGAGGGGGCAGGCCAGGCGATGGCTGTGAAGGGGGAGGGTGCCAATACTTGGGCGATGATGGGGGGGGGGGGGCTGTTATATTACTTTGTGTAATACATATATTACTCTTTTAAACCAGTCGAGTTGTTGAAATGAGCAGTAGTCTTCTTGTAAAGATAAACTCATTTATTGAGAAATATAAATAAATATTGTGAGTTCTTTTTACTTTATACTCAACTAGTAAAACAAAGAAACAATTGTAGAGATAACTAATTAAATTATACAATACAATACTTTGATAACTAATAACTTCTCTCTCTAGCTTTCCTATGTCTGTTCTCCCTGCACTCCTGATACACACATCAGTGCCAGGCTGGACACCTGAGTGGCACTGCCAGGGTATCAAACTGGCAGTGTCCCAGTGGTATCAGCAGTGCCAGGGTGGTACCCTTCCCAGTGGCCAACCATCTGGGGGGCTCCCGTCACCTGGGAGACCCCCCCCCCCCCAAAGCGCCTTCCATCTGGACCAGTGCTAAACAGTGCCCAGTTGAGGTCAATAGATCCAGGGGGCTGCTTAGGTCTGACATAGGCATAGTTAAGTGAGCAAGTCAGATTACGACATTTTGCAAGATCTCCAATCGTCAGGAATCCCGGAAGAGGCCTCTTGTGGGATTTATCGGCCATGTCCCAATTCCGGCGGAAACATAGTCAGTAAACTGCGGCCATACACTTTTTTTCCCTTTGGAGTATAATGGGGGAAGTGGGGAAGGATTTCTGAACTCCACCCATTGACCCACATTATGAACGTACCTTCCATGGCCAACAAGTCCTGACGTTGGACTTGAACCCAGAGCATCTGATACAGAGGTAGGGAGGTCACCACTCTGTCACAAGACCTTCTGGGCATAGTTACATGTCATCTGCAAGAATGGAAGAGCTCTTCAAATGTAAGCCCTGAAAATGACATCACTTAACATGCTAGCAAAAGGAAGGGAGAAGGAACGTTTCACAGGCCACTTATGAAGATGTTAATCAGGTTAATTTCTTCTTGAACACTGGGCAAAGACGAGAACTTGATCCAACCTAATTGAACTTTTCACCATCATGAAGGAATTGATAAAATTGATCCAGACAAATGATTCAGTGCTGTGGGGCTCAACAGTATTGGACCCAAATTATAAAGTAGGAAGTTTGGAATAAGAAAGGAAGGCAAGCAGAAAAATACCACTCAATAAGTTGCAAATTTGAACAGGCGCCGGAATGTGGCGGCTAGCGGCTTTTCACGGTAACTTCATTTGAAGCCTACTTGTGACAATAAGCGATTTTCATTTCAAATTTCATTTTCAGTAAAGGGCCATTGAATCAGGCAATAAAAAATGATTTGAGCCAATTATGTAATTCTGCGGAAAGAATGAATGGAGTTATTTGAGCAAGTGCAAGAGAAAGAGAGATTAACTGCCCAGTGAAAATGGTCTGTATCCGGCATTTTGCCCTCCATCGAAAAGTGAAAAACTAAAAGCACTTTGCCAAGATTTAAAATGAAAGCTTTTCTGCACTCAGCTAATTACTTAACTTCAGGTACAACTGTTCCACCAAAAATGGATTGCACTTACTGAGCTGCATGTTGTTTGTCCATTCCTATCAGTTCCTACTTTCCAACACAAAACTAATTTTTTGCCTAATTCTCCTTCTCTTGCCATCATAACAGAGTTCAGTGGAAGAACAGGCTGAAGCCATCTATTTGGTGCCTGAAACTATCAGCCATTTCTTCTTCAGAATATACCTCACATACAACTCAAAATGTTCACTCAGTTTTTTGTCTCCACAGATGCTGCCACCTGCTGAGTACTTCCAGCACTTTATTTTTTGTTTTTATGGCTACTTTCTTCATTCGAGAATCGAAAAAAATGGAGTTTAATTATGATATAAATGAAATTCCTTCAGAACAGAACTGAATTCCATACATAATGCCTTTTATTTGACTTACCAATTCTTTTTAAACAAGGATTTTGACCTACGGCTGGAAGGAAACTGAACATTTAACAAAGAGATTAAAAAAAACAGAAAATGCTAGAAATACTCAGCAAGTCACTGACACTTTTATCCTCCACAGATGCTGCCTGACCTACTGAGTTTTTTTTAAGGGTATCTTCATACACACACACATTGTTCCCTTTGGGGAATAGTGGTGGACAGATTCCCGAGCTGATTATCAGCCCATTGAACCACGTTATGAACTTTTCTTCCATGGCCAACAAGTCCTGACATGTGCATTTGAACCTGGAGAGCCTGGTTCACAAGCAAGGAGGTTACCACAACACCTCCTGTTTTACCTGTTGAATATCTCCAATGTTTTCTATTTCCGTTTCAGATTTCCACCAGCTGCAATATTTTGCTCTTGTATTCAACGGGATAGTTTAGTCATGAGGCATTTCCTACTGAGTGTGATGAACCCAATCATCCTATGTTTAGAATGTGTGGTGGCCTGAAAATATCCTACATTGAATTGGCACGACATTATAAGAACCACCTCTATGATGAACAATTTCATCCACAAGCCTTATTTACCCTAATACTTTTTTATGTTAAATATTTACAATGGAATTTTACCACACCAAACAAGGGGGGTGCTACATAATAAAGATCTCGAATCTGACTCCTTACCTTGGGATTGTCAACTCCAGTTTGAATGGAGGCAAGCAGGTAGGCTTGGTAGCATTTTAGGAGGAAGATCGCTCACTTAAGTATCATGAGCTGTATACCTCCAATTTAATCTCATTTTTAAATTTAACTTGGTTGCTGTCGGGAGGTGAAGGTGCCAGGTCCAGCAGGCCTCAGTATCTTCCGACATACTTGCTGGATCCAACTTCCCAGCTTCTGCCCAGCCCCAACCCACCCCCGTGATTCAATATTCTCCTGCTACTGTCTCCTTCCCAATTTTTGCAATCCTCCTGCAACTCTTAAGGGGCGATTTTGAACCCGCACTAGTCGTCAGTGAGAACGACAGTGCGGGTTCAAAATCATGGGGCTCAGAGACGCTAGATGAACTCTCATCTGCTACAGCCCCCTTTGTGGTCAAGGGTCCTGGTGTTTTCCTCCAACTAACTCTGAGGGGCTTCATCGACTCTGCACTTTGACAGACCATGGCCTCATCATCACTGAAGAGGAGTGGCAGAAATGAGAGGCCCGAACGTTGGTGCTGGGGGTGGGGGGGTTGCCAGCAGCAGCATGTCTTTGCTGAGTCATCGGTGTGTGAAGTGGGAAAGACATAGCGCTGCCACACTCGCACTCCACAGAGATGAAGTGTCGAGTGTCCGTGGGGGTTTGTGGAGCATGGTGCCGTGAAATGAAAGGGAGGATCTGCTGGGGGACAAAGTGATGTTCATTACAAGTATTATATTACAATGGTCACCTATCTGAACTAGTGCCTATGCTCATCTGTTGTCTCTAGGTGCCTACAGTTGTTACTCTTCCTCATCCTCCCGCTACATCTAGGTGTATCCCCAGGATGCACGGCTGAGGTTGAAGCAGCCTGCTGCCTTCCATGCGCTGTTGTCTGAGATTACCTTGACAGGCGTCTCCTACGGACCTGGGCCTTGAGGGTCTGGTGCTACATTTGGGCGCATGGGTGTTACAGTGTTTCACTCCTTGGTGTGAAGGGCTAGAGGTGTGTCACTCTGACGAATGTGATATAAAATAGTTACTTTAGAGATATTAGTTAATGTAATGTAGAAATAAGCCACTTTGATTCTGGCAGGTAGAGACAAAGGGATTTGAGACCGCATGGAAAAAGCAGGAAGAGGTGTGTCTACGAGAGTGATGCTGCATTGATAGGGGCCAGAGAAAGGGATTGGAAGTGAGCCAATCAGAATAGATCAAACATGTCAGGAGGGACATAGGATGACCTATGGGTGTCGAGTATGTGAAACTTGATACCATTTGAATTGATTTGCAGAGATCCCTTTGTCTCTTTGTTCATTCGCTTTCTGGGATGTAGGAGACTGGATGTCTCTTATGTTTCTGTGAAATGAATCAAGCTTGCAAGCTGAATAAAATAACTTCTTTTTACGTGCGAATCCATCTCGACTTTTATTGAGGCCAGACTGACGGAGAAAGAATTTTGGGAATCAACAACTCACAAGGAAGGGAGTGTTTGATGAGCTGGGCATCCCCCAGTGTCCCCTGGATGGACAGCTCTGAGCTGTGCTCCTGCCTATTTTCTTCTCTTCGAGTGCCCGGGTCCCTTGTGTTCCTTCATGGATGAACGGTCACCTGGAGTGAGATCCAGAAGCCTGCCATCCTCGGACGCTGACATTGGTGGATTCCCTCCCGTGCCTGCACCATGGCGTTGAAGCCCTGCATCATGTAGCTCATGCCCTCAGCCATGAAGGTCCTGACCTGAGCCATGAAGCAGACATCCCCTACCATGGAGTGCATGTCTTGCGCCAAGTCCACACTGCGGACGCCACCCGTGCAGTGTTGGCTTTGTTGCAACAGAGTGAAGATACCATCTCTGAGGACAGAAGGTGATGGAATTCCTCCAGCCCAAGGAGGGATGCTGTCATCCCATCCTGATACCTGTGATTCTGCCTTTGCAGTTACTGCAGTTCTGGGACTACCAGACACAGGGGCACAGGTGCTCAGCAGACCCCTGGGCTCCACCATTCCTCTGAGGGCTGGATCCCTGAGGTGTGCCTGCCTCCACCAGCTGTGAATCATTAGCTGTGAGGTACTGACCAGTGAGTGACCCAAAAGCCTGCCGACTAATTATTCCCACTCAGGTGTGCGTATCTGCACTGGTGAAGTGTGCGTATCTGCACTGGTGAAGGGTGCGGGCGATAAATCTGATGCCTCTTTGATACTGATGTCCAAGAGGTTTTCTTCTGAGCTTCTCATGTCAGTTGTTTTAAGTGGGCCTGGCCTGCTCTTCTGATTGCCCTGTAAGGAAAGGGAGATGGGATTAGTGCATCATGGGGCAGAAATGATGTGAGATGTTTACTCACATGAGGTTTGAGGAATGACTGTGTGTCCTGAGGGATCTCACTTGTATTTGCAGCCCCCACTACACCCTCTGCACAGTCACGGTCTTGCTCCTCCCCCGCCAAAACAGTGGCTCTTCCCACAAATTGAAGCTCGTGCATCACTTCAGGTGGCAGTGCCCGCTCATGCCTGTCCTGCTTGAGTTTGGCCTGCGGAGAGACAGATGGAGAGGTTGCGAAGGCTGAGGAGTGGCATGCGTGGGACTTGAGTGGGAACGGAGATATTAATGGCAGAGTTGATTCCGGGTGGCAATATGGGGATAGGGGAGGGGTGTGTGGATGAGGGCCTCATGACACGTGTTGGCACAAGCTTGATGGGTGACATACCACCTTGGAGGTGGGAGGGGTGAGTGAGGGGTGCAGTGAGAGACTGGAGGTGGCAGACTTACCCTAGCCACGTGAAGGAGTTCATTCATTTTCTTGTGGCACTGTTGCCCCTCCCTCTTCTGCAGGGAGCTGGCACTGACTAACGCAGACACCGCCTACCAGGCGGGGGTCACCTTGCTGGATGGACGCCATCTAGAACGCAAGTAAAGGAAGTCCCGGCTCTGCTGCACTCCATCGAGGAGTGTGGTCAGGGCTCCCTTTGGGAATCTTGGAGCAGGCCTCCTGGCTTCCATCCCCATGATTGGATCTGGAGCAAATGCTAGGGAGTGCTGGGGAGGTGTTTAAATGGAACTCCCACTAATTGTAGGGGTTAAGTTACCCTGGCATGAGTGAATCAGTTGGAGGCCGCCATGAGCAAGGCTTAATTCATGTGAAGAAAAAACATTTGTTTAAGAGGCTCAATATTGCGAGAGATTTGGTGACACTGGTGGGATTAGCATCTTTTTTCTCACTCACTGGAACTGACACTTCTCACACCCAATCTCTACCCCTCCAAACTTCCATCTTGCTTCCCAACCCAATCTTTCCAATCTCCTACCTGACCTTTCCGATTACCCAGCACCCCCCAACCTCAGCTCCCCTGCCATCTATATCATTCTTCCACCAATCCCTTTGCCCTTGAACCAACCCCATCCAATCTCTCCTTGAGACTTTGATCTTCTCTCCCTCACTGTCCACCGATGCCTCTTTTCTCCCTTCAGTCCTTCCCAATGCCTCCCTCTCTTCTCTTCACTCTCTGGCTGTGGCCTGTTGCCAATGTTTTACCTGATCTTCAACCCGCTATCCTCTCCATCAGCTGCTCAGAAAAGCTCAGGCAATCACCACCAGATGCTCCATTACAGTAGGGTCTGTTGGTTCAGTCATGGCGTTAGCCACCACTCCCACAGTGGATATGGGGTGCTCCAAGCTCTGCACCATACCCTGTGTCTTGCTGAAGCTCAACACCTCCATGCTCCTTCAGTGACAGGAGTCTCTGTGGCACGCTTGTCAATGTGTCAAGCAGCTATGCGTATGCCCATCGGCATTCTACTGCATGCTGCCCATCAAACGTTCTGATCCAAGTGCCTGTAGCAGAACCCATCCACAACCTCGCCCACCTGTGAGCTAGCACACAATCTGTTCTTTTTTCCTTGGCCTGTATATTACACGAAAATACAGTGACTGACTTTGAGCTGTGCATAGGTGAGATCATTGCATTTCATCCATCACTGTTGCCTTGAAGCCAGACTGCTTCCAATTTTCTTCCTTACCCTTTAGACGGCCTGGCATGGGGCTTTCCTGACCCCTGTGGATTGAAGTCACATCATTAAATCATGCTGTGAGACAACATTGAAGTATAATGAAATAAAATGTGGAAGATCAGTGAGTTATGACTATAGATTCTCCTCCCATTCTCTGCTCTCCTCTATGCCACCTGCCTGCTGTACAGGTAATAACTGCAAAGACACAGTAGCCTGCACTGCTGTGACTGCATGTAATGCCACCGTTTTCATGTTGTATTGTCAATAGCATGTTCCAGTCACATAGGAGCTGTACAGAATGGGAAAGCTGTGAAGTCGCTGCAAATGTCTTTAGGGCAGACAGGTTACAAGCCGTCAATTCAATAATTTCCTGTATGCTGAGTGATGAAGTGTTGAATATATTTGGCAGGAGCAGAACTGTGTTCCAGTGCATGGCGTGAGAAAGGATGACCTGACTCAGAATCTGTAAAGGGCAATGTAAATATTTCCCATTTTGTTCTGCGCTTTGTTCTATTTTGAATCAGATCAGAAACACATTGTCTCGTAAAATATTACCTGGTGCAAAAAGTGACTTTTAATAGGAAATAAAATGGAAAACAGAAATGACTTACTCTGAATTAACACTAAAGGCATATTTTAACATGGAAAATAAAATTGCAGCAATTAAATTATTTCCAATTTTCTGTACTGTTCCCGAAATCTAACTCTCAGCTGTAAAATACAGACCTTAGCTTAATGTAATAAAATGCTACCTTGCCCTGTCTGTAACTTTCTGTAATATTCCTAGATTCAAATATATTCTCAACTATAGTAATTGTTGGCTGATGTTTTCTTCGGATCTTAAAACTCGTACTACCAAATACTAAATTATATGACTTTATATGAGGTTTAACAAATGTATCCCCTTGTGATCTAAACTGAACATTCAGTTCTTAAATTCCATAGGATGTGATCAAGGTCAGAACCATCGAAACCAACCTGGAGATTCTGAGATCAATGGGAGGCCACCTTTGAGCATGGGGGCAAGCAGGCTCAAGTGGCACTTTATAGAATCATAGAATGGTTAAAGCATAGGCAGAGGCCGTTCAACCCACCATGTCAGTGCTAGCCTTCCACAGGAGCAATTCACCTATTGCCATTCGCTGCCATTTCCCCTTAGCCATGCATATTTTGCTTTTGAATTGGAACAGTTAAGGGGAATTCATTAAGTGTTCTACATGGATTACTGTAGCTGTGGGGTGTCTTTATGTTTGCAATTGATAAAAATTCTTGCTGTGTGTGTATATATATGTTAATTAAATTCTTTGAATAAAGCTTGTCTTGATTAAAGTGTCTGGGGAGACTGTTAAATCACACCCGAAGGGAAGGCTCTTGTGCTCATCCTAGCCAAATTCAACATAAAGGTTGTAAGTCAGGTGGACTTCACAATATACTTTGGAGTTTCTAAACCATGGCCCATAACACCTTTCACATCCTTTCTTTTCACATAGCATTCTAATCCCTTTTCCAATGCCTCAATCGAGCCTCTCTCCACTACCCTCTCAGGAAGTTTGTTCCAGACTCCAACAATCCTCTGGGTGAACAGAAAAATTCCTCACATCACTTCCACTCCTTTTCCCCATTATTTTGAATCTGTGCCCTCTAGTTTTTGATATACCCGTGAAAAGTGTGGGCAGCACGGTAGCACAGGTGGCTGGCACTATGGCTTTACAGCGCCAGGGTCCCAGGTTCAAGTCCCCGCTGGGTCACTGTCTGTGCGGAGTCTGCACGTTTTCCCCGTGTCTGCGTGGGTTTTGTCTGGGTGCTCCGGTTTCCTCCCACAGTCCAAAGACGTGCAGGTTAGGTGGATTGGCCATGCTAAATTGCCCTTAGTTTCCAAAAAGGTTAGGAGGGGTTATTGGGTTACGGGGATAGGGTGGAAGTGAGGGCTTAAGTGGGTCAGTGCAGACTCGATGGGCCGAATGGCTTCCTTCTGCACTGTGTGTTCTATGTTCTTTGTAAAAAATAAATTTAGAGTACCCAATTGATTTCTTCCAATTAAGGAGCCATTTAGCATATTCAATCCACCTACCTTGCACATCTTTGGGTTGTGGGGGTGAAACCCACGCAAACACGGGAGAATGTGCAAACTCCACACGGACAGTGTCCCAGAGCTGGGATCGAACCTGGGACCTCGGTGCTGTGAGACTGCAGTGCTACCACTGCGCCACTGTGCTGCCCATGTTCTATGTTTGAACAGTTTCTCACTAATTACCTTGGCAATATCCCTCAGGACCTTGACTACCTCTATCAAGTCTCAGCCTTCATTTCTCCAAGGAAAACCGACTCAAGCGCTCTGATCTATCGTCATAGCTACAGTTGTTTATCCCTGGAATCATTCTTGTGAATCTCCTCTATACTTTCTGCAATGCCTTCACATCCTTCCTCAAGTATGGCTCCCAGAACTGGATGCAGTTCTCTAGATGAGGCCAGCAGGAGTCTGATACAAGTTCAGCATGCCCTCCTTACTCTTGTACTGAATTAATAAACTCTGGGATACCCATGTGCTTTATTAACTGGTCTCTCAACATAGCTTGCCACCATCGATAACTTGCGTGCATATCCACTGAGATCATTTTGTTCGTGCACCTCCTTTTGAGTTTTTCCCTTTATTTTATATTGTTTCTCTACATTGCTCTTTCCAAAATGAATCACCTCATTACTCTGATGCTGCTGCTGTAAAGTGCCCTGCAACACACTGCTTTGCAAAAATCATTACAAGTCATTAATCTGCTTTATTTCACAGCAAATGAACATGCAGAGCAACTCAATCAATTGAATCAGCATAACACGTCTTTGGATGATCATTCCGAAATAATGAATGCATTAAACTTTCTCACATCAGCAGTGAATCATTTTACTTGTCATAAATAAAATGACTATCGTATGCTTTCTCTTTCTGAGACTGACCAAATCCTGTCTTCATAGCTTTCTGTCTTTAAAATGTGAGGGGCTCGATATCTTTTGCAGGATCTGCCCGTGTTTCTGTCTCTATTTTTAACCTCAGTGTTTAGGGGAAGGCCTGAGAGGAAACATGCTAGCTGCACCTGGAGTCGGAGCCTTCCCAACACAATGGCAATGAGGAATTATTGATTGCCAAGACAGGGCAATAAGTTGTTCATTATTTGCTGCCTCCAACGGTTAACTGATTAGCTTTTTAACTAGATGTCCCCTTCCTGCCTTTTTTTAACTTGTGGCAATTGACTTTGCTTCAAAATGCAGCCTATAAAAAGTGGTTTTTTTTCCTCTAAATATCTTCTGTGGTAAAAACGATGGCAAGAAACACCCGCCTCAAGAATGCAGCAAGAGATGTGTAGCAAACTTCAAATAGGGTTTATAATTGGCAAGTCTCAGTTTCTGCGGATATCCGTCCATACTACCCAGTCTCTGCCATGTTTTGGCCACACTTGGGAATATAATTTTATTTTGACTTTTGGGTGACTGACTGGTCCAGCAGACGGGCCAACATGTCCTGGAGCCTGGCACCCTCAACGAATATGAAATCTCGGCTAGATTTGAGTTTGGACTGAGGCCTCAGGATCGAGCTTGGGCAGCTGACAGTCATGTGCTTTGTGGGTGTTTTTTGGGAGTGGTGGAAGGGTGGTGGGAGGGGGGGAGAGAGACACAGGCCAGCTGAGTTTTGTGTGATCTTGCTCCTGCACAGCCCAAATATATAATGTGACCCATAACTTTGACAGACATTTCCAGTCCCCTGATCCATTGAAGTGCCAGGAGTGGAAAGGGCCTATGATCTCACTTTAAATGGCAATATGAGACCCTGTTATATCATAAGAACCAGACTGCCAGATGAAAAATAATTTTTTGCTTGAAAAGCATTGTATACCTGACAATAAGTCCCTTTCAAACTGGAACCCTTTGCATCACGTGGCAATATTCCAGAAAAGGAGTTAAAGTCTTGGGGCTGGATTCTCCGATTTTGAGGCTATGAGCTGACGCCGGCGTGGGAACTGTGGCGTTTTAGACGGCAAAATCGGTGCCGAATCCTCACCCATCCTGAGACCAGTAAATGGCTCGCAGCCACGCCGGGTAAAACTCCCGGCTCCGACGACAAAAGTGTCTGGAGAATGGCCAGCTCCATGGACACAGATGTGCATGGCGATGACCTGCAGCAGTCTTGCCATGAAACATGGCGCCGGCCATGCATGGAGCCGACCTGTCAAATACTGTCTCCCCGGCCACCCCTTTGCCACACCCTGGTCACCCCCCACCAGTTCCCCCAGCCCTCGCGGAACCCCCTCCACCCCGGCCGAGTATGGCGGCGCTGGACACATTCCGCAGCCGCCACGCCGGGTTCCCAACCGCTGAGAACACACGTGCCCGCGCAGTTGGGAACTCAGCCCATCGGGGGCGGAGCATCAGGGTAGGGACTTGCGATGACGCGCCAAAGCTGTTCCAACGGCGTGAGGCGCGCGATGCGATGACACTATTTTGGAGGCGGCGGAGAATAGAAAACCAGCGTCAAACCGGCACCGCCCCCGATTAGGGCGTCAGGCAACGGAAAATCCCGCCCTTGTACTCCAGAACTAGTCACTCCGCTAGCCAAGCTGTTCTAGAATAGCTACCACCACCTAGAAAAGTGGAAAGTTGCCCAGGTATGAACTGTCCACAAAAGCCGGTCAATTGCTGTCCTATCAGTCTACTCTTGATCATCAGTAAAGTGATGGAAAGTGCTACCAACCAGCACTTACACAGCAATAACCTGATCAATGACACTTTGTTTGGGTTCCTGCAGGGCCACTTGACTCCTCATCTTATTACAGCCTTAGTTCAAACATGGACAAAAAAAACTGAACTCAAGATGAGATGAGTGTGAATGCTCTTGATATTGAGGCAGTATTTGAGTGAGTGTGCATCAAGGAGCCCGAGCAAATTTGAAGTCAATGGGAATCAGGGGAAAACTCTCCACTGATTGGAGCCCTACCTAGCACAATAGAAGATGGTTGTGGTTGTTGGAGGTTGATTAACTCCAGGGCATTACTGCAGGAGTTTCTCAGGGTAGTGTCCTCGGCTCATCTATCCTAATGGTTCATCAATGACCTTTCCTCCATCATAAGGTCAGAAGTAGGAAAGTGATCTGACAATTGCATCAGTACCACTCACCACTCCTTAGATACTGAAGCAGTCCATAACAATATGCAGCAATAGCCAGAAATAATTTAGGCTTAGGCTGATAAATGCCAAGTAATGTTCATAATACTCAACTGCCAGGCAATAATCATCTCTAACAAGAGAAAATCTAACCATCTCCTCTTGATAGCATTATCATCACTGAATTCACTGAATTCCCAACCATTGACAAGGCGTGTAATGGGGAAAACCATATAAATACTTTGGCTAACAGGCAAGATCAGAGGCTGGGAATTCTGCAGTGAGTAACTCACCTCCTGACCCCCAAAACCTGTTCACCATCTACAAGCCACAAGTCAAGATTGTGATGGAATACTCTTCACTTACCTGATGACTGCATCAAGAAGCTTGGCACCATCCAGGACAAAATACCCACTTGATTGGCACTCCATCCATCAACTAAAACATTAACTCCCTCCAACACCAATGCACAATGGGAGCTGTGTGTACCATATCCAAGATGCACTGCAGTAACTCATCAATGCTCCTTCAACAGAACCATCCAAACACCAACTCTACCACCTAGAACACTAAGAGCAGCATACGCGTGGGAATATCACCACCTTCATGTTCTCCTTAAGCCACACACCATCCTCACTTGGAACTATATGGTCGTTCCTTCACTGTCACTGGGTCAAAATCCTGGAACATCATTCTCATCAGCACTGTAGATGTACATACATCAAATGTATTGCAGCAGTTCAAGAATGTGGTTCACTCGCACCATCTCAAGGGGAATTATGGATGAGAAACAGATGCTGTTCTTACTAGCGACGCCCACATCCATGAATGAATTCAAAAAATACAAATTACCAAACACATTTTGGGCAAATTACAGCCTCTGCAATACCAGCTGAATGCAATGAAAATTCCCCCTAGTTGTTCAACTCTGGTCCTCGTGCCAATAAAAAACCCATGAGCATATAATTGCGAGAGTGCACAGACAAGTGACAAGGAGGGTAACAAATTAAAAAGGGATGATCTTTGCAAAAGGCTAGGGAAGCTCTAATGCAAGGCTACAGTGAACTTTAACTGGTCCATAAGACAAGAAAAGCAAAAGATTTCATTGTATCTTTGCCATGTGAAAATGGAAAATGTTTTCCAAACATGTGAATCATAGAATTCCTACAATGCAGAAGGAGGCCAATGAGCCCATCGAGTCTGCAGCGCCCCTCCGAAGCAGCACCCCACCCAGGTGCACTCCCTGGCCCTATGACCATAACCCCACCTAATCTTTGGATACGAAAGGGAAATTGAGCATTGCCAATCCACCTAACCTGCACATCTTTGGACTGTGGGAGCAGTGAGAACATTCACTCTATCCTTTAACAAGCCTTCATCGTTCCAGGTTCAGACGCATGGTTAATAGTTGAAAGAACACAATTTTCTGGATTCTTCCGCCCTGCCTGCCGCAAGATCACCACGGGCAGGACGCGGATCATGTAAAAGTCCATTGACCTTGGGTGGGAATTTCCAGTCACAGGGCGGGAGCGCCAGAGAATCCCGCCCAATGCCTTGTATTCCCCAAGAAAATGCTTTCAACATAAAGGTTACCAGCAAATTACAGATTGAGGGTGTGATTTAATGGCCTCAATGCGCCCGACTTGGTGTCGCGACGACGCCGTTGAATCTCGCGAGAGGCCTCTTGGGCGATTTGCGGCACCTAAAATGCCTCGCCAGATTTAATGGAGTCTCGCAAAATGTCACAATATGGATCTTGCCCTAACCTAGCTCATTTAAATATGCGTTTGCGGTATGCTCCTGCATCCCGGGATCTAACAGCCACCTCTCGCCAGGGTGTCATTTTTAATACTGATTTACACAAACGTGGACCAGCCATAAAGACACCTGGGGGGTGGTCTCCCAGGCCATTACAGACCCCCAGGTGGTCGGGGACAGGGTAGGGTGGCATCTAGGCACACCCTCTGACACCTGTGCACCTTGGCACTGCCAACCTGGGTAATACTGCCAGGCTGGCAGCGGCATTGCCAGGTTGACAATGCCAGCGATCTGCCTGGGAAGGCCTTGGCAAGTAGAAGGGATGGGGATGTCCCTGGGGTCCTCCCCAAGGCAGTGAGGGGGTATAAAATGGGGAGAGGGGGCTGAAAATTGTGGTGAAAGATTGGGGCAGCCAGACAAAATGGCGCCCTGATTTGCGGAAAGCCTTTCCTGCTGGCGAGCTGCATGGCCTTGGTGGAGAAAAACTCCCCGAGGCCAAGACAAATGGTAGAGTGCAGATAAAAAGCGCGATGTTTCTTGGCGCTGCAGCTGCAGAGAAACATCCCGCTAAACGTGCCCAATACCAGACATAGATTTTTTTCGGTTAAATCGCGCCCAGAATCTCCTTGAAAATGCAGAGTTGTTTTTGTGTTTCCTTAGGAACTACAAGTGGCACCACATCAACTGTCTTTAAATAATGAAAGCCATCATCAGTACTTCTGTAATGATGAATTCTTAGATCCCTTAAGAATTCAGACTGTTATAAAGAATTATGATTGTGACTAACATCATTTTTTCTGCCAATTCTGTTGAGTGTTTTAATCATTGAGCACTGATGCTACTGTCAGAGTTACAAATTTAGACAGTGAGGAAGCTGCATGAAGTTATACATGCAGTCACTGATGATGAAACGAAGAGGGCACTGCAGTAACATGTTTATATATACACATGTAGCAAGAGGCATGGGGCAGTGTTGCATTAAAACATGCACAGATTTATTGATGCTGCAGGTTGCTGCATTAATGTGCATATATGTCCAATTACAAGCTATTAAACTGTGAAAAGAGCTGCTCCAATACATTTTCCTCAATAAATACACAGAATACCACTTACGCTCCTATCAGTGTATTTATACCGTGCATTTAATCTGGAAAAAAAGAACCCAAGCCGAGTTTCAATTTTAAAAATTGGATGCCAATTCAAAGGAAACATTGGAAGGTATAATCAAAAGTTTGGTAGTGGGTTTAAATGAGTAGAAATAAAGGCAGATCCACTCAGCTTGATTATGGGGGAAAGGTTTGGAGAAGGTTGGTGTGACCTCGCTGAGGAGGAAGAGAAGGCACGCTGCATGAAAGGCACTGCTAACAGTGGATATTATTTATAAAAATGTTTTATTAATAAATGCAACTTGCTAGCTGTAGGCGAGAATGTTATTTAAAAGACTCATCTACTTAATTGTTTTTTGCTGGTTTATCTTCTTGAGCTACCTGTTAACCTCTGGACCTTTAGCTTTGCCTGTTTTGTCCACAGGTAGCAGTCACGATTCATTCATCCACTGCCTGTCTTCTATGTTGCCTTTATTTCAACAACGGCATCAGGTTTACTACTTGGCAACAAGGACATCAGCTGAGGAACCTGTGCATGCACGTAGATACTACCAACATTGAGAGCTATGTTGCCATTGGAGGCATGGGCGACAAGGCCACCAGCAATGATCAAGCAATATTAATGTTGATAGATCCATTCAGGAGGAGCTTCGACTGTGTTTCCAAATTCATGATCAAGTGCTGCATAAATTCACTGTACGAGGGAGCAGCGTTTGCCATTTTAAGGCTGGTGGTCTTAAAATCTTCAGGTATTAGACATTCAGTGGCACCAAGGACTTCAATGCTGACCTCGGTGTTCGTCCGCTTGTTGACTACAAATTTCCTCCTCAGAATTTCTGGGCATGAAGCCAGGGCAAGGGGGAGGTGAGGTGGAGATAGAGCAGAAGAATGAGGCGGAAGGGCAGGAACAGCGGCAACAGTCAGCCACACCAGGTTGCAAAATAGAGCAATTCGTCCAAGAGTATTTTAGCAGGACCATTCTTCACATCCCCAATAACCAACAGTTCTGCGAACCTTCCCCACCATCATTCTTATCACCAGCAGCAATTTCCTCCCTTTGCACTAACCACTTGAGTTTTGCGCTCGCTTGGGTACACATACCAAATCCAGAAAACTAACTTTACTTCAACAACTCATCACAGATTGGAATTGCTGTTAAAATGTGCTCTTGAGCAAACCCCAAGAGTTTGTTTTACCCACTGCCCCAATGAGCTACATGCCACGTGGCCACAACATGGAAAGTGGGAGACTGCTGACTTTCCAATTAGGATGTTTAAACCGCTCTGCTGGATGACTTTCAGTAGTTCTGGATCTTGAGGCTCTGGCTGCAGAATTGCAGCATCTCTGTCGGAGCAAAAGCGTCTGACAAAACTGGGTATCTGGCACTAACAAGAGCACGGTGGAGTGGGCGATAGGAACGCAGACTTGCTTTTATCCTGAGAAAGGACAGCAAGTGTCTCTCGCATGGAGCCAAGGCCATTCTCCTTGGAGTGCAACCCTGGCCAATGATAATGATGTCCGAGGGTTAATGCAATCCCAGTCTACCTGAAACCACAGTGCACTTCAGGTGGACTAGACAAATCTGCAAAGATTATCGATCAAGTGAACTGTTCTGTCTGGATCTGTCGTCACAGCTCCAGGGTCCTGGGTTCAATTCTAGCCTCGGGTGACTGTTTGTGTGGAGTCTTACAGCACCAGGTTAAAGTCCAACAGGTTTGTTTTGATGTCACTAGCTTTCGGAGCGCTGCTCCTTCCTCAGGTGAATGAAGAGGTATGTTCCAGAAACACAGGTACGCGGTACATACTCGTGTGACTCGGCCAACATTGTCTACCTCATACGCTGCAGGAAAGGATGTCCCGAAGCGTGGTACATTGGCGAGACCATGCAGACGCTGCGACAACGAATGAACGTACATCGCGCGACAATCACCAGGCAGGAATGTTCCCTTCCAGTCGGGGAACACTTCAGCAGTCAAGGGCATTCAGCCTCTGATCTCCGGGTAAGCGTTCTCCAAGGCGGCCTTCAGGACGCGCGACAACGCAGAATCGCCGAGCAGAAACTTATAGCCAAGTTCCGCACACATGAGTGCGGCCTCAACCGGGACCTGGGATTCATGTCGCATTACATTCATCCCCCACCATCTGGCCTGCGAAATCCTACCAACTGTCCTGGCTTGACACAATTCACACCTCTTTAACCTGGGGTTACCCCATCTCTGCATTTGTAAAGATTTAATCACCTGCTAATGGTCGCATTCCAAGCATTGTCTGGCATCTTTGAATCTGTCTATATATATGTTTCTGGAACATACCTCTTCATTCACCTGAGGAAGGAGCAGCGCTCCGAAAGCTAGTGACATCGAAACAAACCTGTTGGACTTTAACCTGGTGTTGTAAGACTTCTTACTGATCTCACCCCAGTCCAACGCCGGCATCTCCGCATCATGTTTGTGTGGAGTTTGCACTTTCTCTCCGTGTCTATGTGGGTTTCCTCCGGGTGCTCCAGTTTCCTTCCAGTCACCAAAAATGTGCAGGTTAGGTGGATTGGCCATGCTAACTTGCCCCTTAGTGAACTAAATGTTAATTGGGGTTACTGGGTTATGGGGATAGGGTGGAGGTGTGGGCTTAAGTAGGGTCCTCACTTCAAGAGCTGGTGCAGACCCGATGGGCCGAATTGCCTGTTGCTGCACTGTAAATTCTATTATTCTAAGATCTTCAATATTCCATAGAATCCATAGAATCCCTACAGTGCAGAAGGAGGCCATTCAGCCCATTGAGTCTTCACCAACCCTCCGAAAGAACACGCCACCTAGGCCCACTCCCCCACTCAATCCACCTAACCTGCACATCTTTGGACTGTGGGAGAGCAAAGAACAAAGATAAGCACAGCACAGGAATAGGCCCTTCGGCACTCCAGGCCTGTGCCAATCATGATGTCCAAACTAAAAAAAAAACCTTTTGCCCTGACTCAGTCCATATCCCTCTATTTCCTCCCTATTCATGTACCCATCTTAAATGCCTCTTAAATATTGCTAATGTGCCTGCTTCCACCACATCCTCTGGCAGCGTGTTCCAGGCACCCACCGCTCACTGCATGACCAAAACCTACCCCGCACATCTCCCTTAAACTCTCACCTTGAACCCCTGCCCCCTTATAATTGACACTTCCACCCTTGGAAAAAGCCTCTGACTATCCACCCTGTCTATGCCTCTCATAATTTTGTAGACGTCTATAAGGTCTCCCCTCAGCCTCCGTCTTTCCAGTGAAAACTGGAACCCCCGGAGGAAACCCACAAAGATGCAGGAGAATGTGCAAACTCCACACAGTCACCCAAAGCTGGAATATTGTTGTGCGATATAGGATCAGAAGGCATAGAACCGCTGTGCATAGAGTTCAGGAATCACAAAGGTAAAAAGACCCTGATGGGAGTTATGTACAGGCCCTCTAGCAGTAGTCAGGATGTGGGGCAGAAAATAAATCAGGAGATAGAGAAAGCATGTAAAAAAGGCATTGTCACAATAATCATGGGGTACTTCAATATGCAGGTGGACTGGGAAAATCAGGTTGGTGGTGGATCCCAAGAAAAGGAATTTGTGGAATGTTGAATAGATGGTTTTTGGTGGTATTTATAAAGAGGCAGACTTGATTAGGGATCTTAAGGCGAAGGAACCCTTAGGGAGTAGTGACCGCAGTATGATAGAATTTACCTGGCAGTTTGAGAGGGAGAAGCTGGAATCAGATGTAATGATATTACAATTAAATAAGGGTAACTACAAAGACATGAGGGAGGAGCTGACCAGAGTGGATTGGAAAAGGAACCTAACAGGGAAGACAGTGGAACAGCAATGGCAGGAGTTTTTGGGGGTTATTCGGGAGGCACAACAGAAATTCATCCCAAGGAGGAGGAAACATGCTAAGGGGAGGACAAGGCATCCATGGCTGATGAGGGAAGTCAAGGACAACATAAAAGCAAAAGAAAAAGCATACAAACTGGTGAGGGTTAGTGAGAAGCCAGAGGATTGGGAAGTCTTTGAAAGCAAGCAGAGGACAACTAAAAAAGCAATAAGGGGAGAGGAGATGAAATATGAGTGCAAGCTAGCTAGTAATATAAAAGAAGATAGTAAGAGTTTTTTTCAATATATAAAAGGTAAGAGAGAGGCAAAAATAGACACTGGACCACTGGAAAACGTGGTCACTGGAGGCAGGAAGGGTCCCAGAGGACTGGAAAGTGGCGAATGTAACACCACTGTTTAAGAAGAGAGGGAGGTAGAAGATGGAAAATTATAGGCCGGCTAGCCTGACTTCGGTCATTGGTAAGATTTTAGAGTTTGTTATTAAAGATGAGATTGCAGAGTACTTGGAAGTGCATGGTAAAATAGGACTGAGTCAGCACAGTTTTGTCAAAGGGAGGTCATGTCTGACATATCTGTTCGAGTTCTTTGAGGAGGTAACAAGGAAGTTAGGCAAAGGAGAACCAGTGGATGTGATTTACTTAGATTTCCAGAAGGCCTTTGACAAGGTGCCGCATAGAAGATTGTTAAATACGTTAAGAGCTCATGGTGTTAAGGGTAAGATCCTGGCATGGATAGAGGATTGGCTGACTGGCAGAAGGCAGAGAGTGGGGATAAAGGGGTCTTTTTCAGGATGGCAGCGGGTGACTAGTGGTGTACCTCAGGGGTCTGTGCTGGGACCACAACTTTTCACAATATACATTAATGATCTGGAAGAAGGAACTGAAGGCGCTGTTGCTAAGTTTGCAGATGATACAAAGATCTGTAAAGGGACAGGTAGTATCGAGGAAGCAAGACGGCTGCAGAAGTATTTGGACAGACTAGGAGAGTGGGCAATGAAGTGGCAGATGAAATAAAATGTGGAAAAGTGTGAGGTTATGCACTTTGGAAGGAGGAATTTAGGCATAGACTATTTTCTAAACGGGGAAATGCTTAGGAAATCAGAAGCACAAAAGGACTTGGGAGTCCTTGTTCACGATTCTCTGCAGGTTAACATGCAGGTTCAATCAGCAGTTAGGAAGGCAAATGCAATGTTAGTATTCATGTCAAGAGGGCAAGAATACAAGACCAGGGATGTATTTCTGATGCTGTATAACGACTGGTCAGATTCCATTTGGAGTATTGTGAGCAGTTTTCGGCCCCCTATCTAAGGAAAGATGTGCCGATCTTGGAAAGGGTCCAGAGGAGGTTCACAAGAATGATCCCTGGAATGAACAGCTTGTCGTATGAGGAACGGTTGAAGACTCTGGGTCTGTACTCGTTGGAGTTTAGAAGGATGAGGGGGGATCTTATTGAAACTTACAGGATACTGCAAGGCCTGGATAGAGTGGACATGGAGAGGATGTTTCCACCTGTAGGAGAAACTGGAACTAGAGGACACAATCTCAGACTAAAGGGACGATCCTTTGAAACAGAGATGAGGAGGATGTTCTTCAGCCAGAGGATGTGAATCCGTGGAACTTTTTGCTGCAGAAGGCTGTGGAGGCCAAATCACTGAGTGTCTTTAAGACAGAGATAGATAGGTTCTTGATTAATAGAGGGATCAGGGGTTATGGGGAGAAGGCAGGAGAATGGGGGATGAGAAAAATATCAGGCATGATTGAATGGCGGAGCAGACTTGATGGGTCGAGTGGCCTAATTCTGCTCCCATGTCTTATGGTATGGATGATAAGTATCCCAATTCCCTCCTGACTGGAACTTTGGAGATAGTGGTCAGGAGATGAGCCATTCATACAGCGTGCCCAGCCTCAGTCCTGATTCATGTTTTGCAAAAGCAGTTGTAATCCTTGCCGAGGGGGAATTCTTTATGTGGGGGAACATATGGTGGGGTGGCCTTTTTTAAAGGGCATACAATATAAAAAATTACAATAAAAGCAAGAATACCCAGTGATAGCACCACTCCAACACCCAAGGGACATGGATTTCCCCGCTACCATGGGGACAGAACCACTCCCTCCCCCATGGACACAGAACCCCTTTGACACTGCCATGCAATGCCAGGGGGAATGCCAGTACTGCCCAAGTATGGCCCTCACCCCCGGAGCTGTACTCACCTGTGCACATCTGGCAGGTTTTGTTCACCAGGTGATTGTAGTGGGAGACTTGTTGTCATCCATATCTTCACGAGCTCACGCTGATGTTAATGCACAGCCTAACTTGGGGGACAATGTGCATAGTTAACTAGGTGTTGATGGGGATCCCGACTTTCAAAGTCAAGATCCTCATTACATCATTTGCAGTGGGGGGAGGGGGGGGGGGGTTGCTGCAATAGATCAGGAAACTCCCGACAGCGTGAACACCATTTTGAGGCTCCCACCTGATTCTGAACCCCCACCACCATTCCCACCCTTCCCCCATCCCCAGAATTTGGGGCAGAGAATCCCTCCCCCACTGGACAACTCTTCCAGGATTAGTGTAGGTCAGAAGATTTTAAGAATGAGCAAACGATGACTCTGAAAAAGAATTTCTGAAAGTATTTAAATAGGAAAAGTTCATCTTTGTCTTCTAGAGAGTGAGTCTGGGGAATTGACAAAGGAAAATAAAGAAATGGTCAAGGTGTTGAATAGGTTTTTTGAAAGCTTCCCAACGATAGCTGAAAATTAAGAGGTGTATGGGGGTTAGGAACTTAAAACAATCACCATCAAAGAAACAGAGAAAAGGTGCTGGGAACATTATGAGACATAAAAGCTGACAAGCCCCAAGATGAGATGGCCTGCGTCTTAAAAGGAGATGCTGCAGAGATAATGGTTTATAATCTTCCAACATTCGTTGAATTCTGGAAGGGCCCTAGTGTATTGAGAAATGTAACACCTTTATTCAAGAAAGGAGGGAGACAGAAATCAGGAATCTGCTATTTGGGAGGTTATAGCAGGGTACTTAGAAAATTATAATTTGATTGGGTAGAGTTAACATGGCTTTGTGAAAGGAAAATCATGTTTAACTGATTTAGTAGAGTTTTTCTGAGGAAGTAGCAAGCAAGGGGGATGAGGAGGAACCTATAGATGTTGGACTTGGATTTCCAGAAGGCCTTGTTTCCAGCGATCACACCAAGCATTACTACACATAGTATTGTGTCAGGGGTAGCATATTAACATGGATCGAGGTTAGCTAACAGGAATCATAAAGTAGGGATCAATGGGTCTTTTTCGGGTTGGCCAGTTGTAACTGTCGACCGCACGCTGGCTGCAGTCAATTGATAGACGCAAGACCTTTGCTGAACACAATATAAAATCCCAATGCTCATCACTATTACAAGAGAGGTTCTATCATACACTGCATCAAAAGTACATAAATTATTCTACCTACATTTGCTACCACTGCAAGTTCACAAGCATGGGATAAAACTATCAATATTTATCTAACTTCTAGTAGTGGACTTGTGGAGGATGCCACTACCCCATTGCACTGGCCAAGCACAAGCAGGGATCGGAATCTGTTTTCAGCCTGGAGGCTTGTGGCTTCTTGATGTTGTTCCTCCGATAGAGTATTGTTTTATTCATAGTTTTATTCATAAAGGTGCTAGTTAAGTGCATGTAGCTAAGGGGTAAAAATATTAAAAGTGTCTTGACTGTGGGAATCCAGTCATTGTCTCATGTAATTAATTAACCATTGTATTCCAGTGTATTCGGGGCTGAGAATGTATTGTTCTCTGTCTCATCAACTAATCAGTTCTAGCAAGGTCTCTGACAAGTGGTGTAACATGGAAAGTGTGAGAGACATATCCAGTAGATTTCCTAAGACTGCGCACGCAAACGTTGAGCTAGTTTTGGCAAGAAGGATAGAAGAGCAATTTGCTATTCAAATGGAGTGAGATTGCAGAATCAGTGGTACAGAGAAATTTGGTGCCCTGGTACATGAGTCTCAGAAATTTAGACTGCCGGTGCAGCAAGGTGTCAGGAAAACAAACGGAAGGTTGGTGGTAAATGGGGAGTGCAGTATAAAGGTAGGGAAGTTTTACTGAAGCTGTAAAAGGTCTTGGTGAGACCACATTTGGGGTTTTGTGCATCGTTTTCAGTTCCTTATTTGAACAAAACAATGACCCATAAGTTCCTTTCTGGTCCCCGATTTAAGTCGCTGAACCGCCGCGCATGCGCGGTGGGATGACCCTGAGGTGCGGAGGGACGGGAATGCGTGCTGGAAGTGAGCCGAGTTCAAACTCCCGGCTTACTTTCTTTTGACATCTTGAACCCCTGCGCTGTGCTGGATCTGTTGAATACAAAATCCAGGTGCAGCGCTAATTTGGTCAACTTGTCCCGATGTTAGATAAGTTGTTGTACTTTTTTGTTTACACTTTTGTTTCTTGGTCCAGGATCATTGAGCAGAGGAAGGAGACATCGAGAGCTATTTTTTTGGTTGGTTAATATTTTATATTATGAGTGTTTAGCATTTATAAATATGTTTAAAATGCCAATAAAGTGAAAGGCGGGTATATATTTTTTAAACTTTGGATTGTCATGAGGATGTTATTCCATTAGAAGATCTATAATGGATAGAATATAGTGATCACTCACTCACGAGTATGATTATCCATTTAAGACACTCCATGTTACTGGTCACGGGTTCTTTAGGTCCTTGCATGGCTGAGGAGCCCGATCCGAGAGCCGCAACTTCTTTTTATTTATTTTTTTAGAACAAATTTAGTGTACCCAATTCATTTTTTCCAATTAAGGGGCAATTTAGCTTGGCCAATCCACCTAGCCTGCACATCTTTGGGTTGTGGGGGTGAAACCCACGCAAACATGGGAAGAATGTGCAAACTCCACATGGACCGTGACCCAGAGCCGGGAACGATCCTGGGACCTCGGCGCCGTGAGCCAGGAATGCAAACCACTGTGCTACCGTGCTGCTCAGAGCCGCATCTTCAATCACTCGCTTGGCAGGAGTTTCCCAAAGGTGGGATCAGTCCTTGGACTCTAAGTCACAGACATTTCTTTTTCAGGCTCCTTCTCCGGGCTTCCTCTTGCCATCGGGTGTTCTCGAAGAATTGTATCCCTTCAATCAGAAGGTTCCTCCAAGTAGGTCTCTTTTGAGCAAAGGTCTCCCAGGCATTGATGTCTATCTTCCATTTCTTGAATTAAGCCTTCAAGGTGGATTTGAAGAGCTTCCATGTCCAAGTCCTCCTCATGTTCAGGATCGTTCCTTGAGCTAAGTGAAGAGGATTTGCTTTGGCAGTCGGGACTCTGACATCTTAAGTATATGGGCAGCCCAGAGTTGGTTTTGGATGATTATGGCCTCGATACGGGCGCTACTGACTCCTTCAAGGACACTAATGTTAGCATGCCTGTCCACCCAGCTGATTCAGAGCTGAAGTACATTTGGATTTTGCAATGTAATTTAAGCTTTGTTGTCTCCCTGATATAATGTTCGTCCTTACAAGTCTCATTAATTACTTCAAATGCTTCAACAAACTGTAATGCCTTAGTTGACATATGCAAGCCTCCTGTAAGTTAATGTAAACTATCTCTCTGTCAGGTATCGCAGAATCTAGCGCAGATTCAAAATCTGTATTCATGCTTCACCTCTGCTAGGGCATCATACGCACGGATTTGTTTCTTAAATCCTTGAACGTCTTTTGAGGCTTTGACGTATGCACAGGGATCATGAGAGAAGAGGAAGACATCATCCCGCCTGTTGAGGAAGCAAATCAATTATCCACCACTAAGAGTGTACAGATAAAGGACATCATATGAAATGATGTCAGATGGGATGTGTGCCAGGAGACTGCTTCAGCAAGGAAGCAATGCGACGCCTTTGTGAAATGTTGAAGGAAGACCTGAAACTGAACTCTAACTGCCGCACTGCCTGAAAAGTGGAAATGAAACTCACGACAACACTGAATCCATTTGCGTCCGGGTCCTTTCAACAAGGCATTAGTGACATATGTAACATTTCACAGTATGCTGCGAAGACCTGAATTCACCAGGTAATTAATGGAATTTATTGTAAGGCTTCGGAGGTTATTATCTTTGACACATCCGCTATGAAGATGAAGAAGAGGTTATCGCATTCTACAGGATTGCTGGTTTCCCAAAAGTAATCGGGGCTGTCGATGGAACATATATTGTATTGAAGGTACCAAGAAATGATACTGTATCATTCATCTGTTCCATTCATCTGAAGCTGTTCCATTCTTTAAACATGATGATAGTGTGTGATGAACAAATGAGGATCCTCATGGTAAATGCAAGCAACTGGGAAAGTGCCTATGATTCAATTGTCCTTGAAAGCTCAATGTTACACTGGTCCATGCCAACACCACCAGAAATTAAAGCAGGGTTACTTGGCAATACGAGATACCCAATGAGAACATGGCTTATGACACCAGTCCGGACGACCAACAATGAAGCAGGAACTATGCAACCGCGTGCATAGAGCAACACGTCAGGTAGTCGAGAGGACAATTGGTGTTTTGAAATTATGTTTTCGATGTTTGGATAGGTCAAGGGGCAGGTCACAATATGCCCTAGAGATAGTCTCAAAGATTTTTTTTGTATTTTAAAAATTTAGAGTATCCAATTACTTTTTTCCAATTCAGGGGCAACTTCGTGTGGCCAATCTACCTAACCTGCACGTTTCTGGGTTGTGGGGGTGAAACCCACGCAGACATGGGGAGAATGCGCACACTCCACACAGACAGTGACCCTGGGCCGTAAATCGAACCTGGAGCGAGATTCTCAAACCCCCCGCCGGGCCGGAGAATCACTGGGGGCTGGCGTGAATTCCGCCCCCGCCGGTTGCCGAATTCTCCACCACCGGATATTTGGCGGGGGCGGGAATTGCGCCATGCCGGTTGGCGCCCCCCCCCGCGATTCTCCGGCCCGGATGGGCCGAAGTCCCGCCACTAAAATGCCTGTCCTGCCGGCGTAGATTAAACCACCTACCTTACCGGCGGGACAAGGTGGCGCGGGCGGGCTCCGGGGTCCTGGGGGGGGCCGGGCGATCTGGCCCCGGGGGGGTGCCCCCACGGTAGCCTGGCCCGCGATCGGGGCCCACCGATCCGCGGGCAGGCCTGTGCCGTGGGGGCACTCTTTCCCTTCTGCCTTCGCCACGGTCTCCACCATGGCGGAGGCGGAAGAGACTCCCTCCACTGCGCATGAGTGGGAATGCCGTCAGCGGCTGCTGACGCTCCCGCGCAAGTGCCGCCCGGAGATGTCATTTCTGCGCCAGCTGGCGGGGCACCAAAAGCCTTTTCCGCCAGCTGGCGGGGTGGAAATTCGTCCGGCGCGGGCCTGGCCCCTTAAGGTTGGGGCTTGGCCCTCAAAGATGAGGAGCATTCCGCACCTTTGGGGCGGCGCGATGCCCGACTGATTTGCGCCGTTTTGGGTGCCAGTCGGCGGACATCGTGCCGTTTCCGGAGAATTTTGCCCCTGAGTCTCAAAGATTGTTGTGTGTTGTGCATGGCACAACTTTGCCATTCAGCAGGGACTGAGCATTCACCCGGAAGATGTCTTGCCACCAGAACTTGATGAGCTGGAAGAAGGTGATATGCACCCTAATGCTAATACATCCCGGTACAGGTGTGCAAGCCCAGCCTACAGGTGACTCAAGGGCCATTCCAGATTACCTGGCAGCTGCTGCTTTCGGACATTGAGCTTGTAAAATTAACAATTGATATGTCAAAACCCTCCCCTCCCCTCCTCGTTACAAATAGACAGAACCATTGTGTTTATGTGCAAAAATATATTTCATTGACCGTTGTGCTTAAGTGAGAAAATATATTTTACTGCAAGAAATTAAGAAAGGTTGAGGTAGTTTTATGTCATTGTTCATTTGACAAAGTTAAATGTTAACTGGTTTCAAGGTTTGGTATTTAGAACATTATTTTTGTTCATAAATTTTTTCCATTAAACTTTACAAGCTTCTACTAATGTCTTACTGAAACATCAAAACACAACATTTAATTACGAGATAATTATAAATGAATAAGATAATTGAAGTAAACAAGGCAGAGACATAATAACAAAGATAACACAGTGACACACTGGTTAACACTGCTGCCTCACAGCACCAGGAACCTCTGTTCTATTCGGACCTTGGGTGATTGTGTGGTATTTGCACATTCTCCCCCTGTCTGCATGGCTTTCCTGTAACCACAGAATAGAACCATAGAATTTCTACAGTGCAGAAGGAGGCCATTCGGCCCATCACGTTTGCACCGGTCCTCTGAAACAGCACTCTACCTAGGCCCACTCCCCTGCCCTATCCCCTCGAACCCATCAAACCTTTGGACACTAAGGGGCAACTTAGCATGGCCAATCCTCCTAACCTGCACATCTGTGGACAGTGGGAGGAAACCAGAGCACCCGGAGGAAACCCAGGCAGACACAGGAAGAACGTACAAACTCCACACAGACAGTCACCCAAGGCCGGAATTGAACCCGTGTCCCTTGCACTGTGAGGCAGCAGTGCTAACAACTGTGCCATTGTGCCACCGCTCTAATGATGTGCAGGTTAGGTGGATTGGCCTTGCTAAATTGCCCCTTAGTGTCAAAAGGTTAGGTGGGGTGATGGGGATTAGGTGCTCTCTCAGAGCATTGGTGCAGACTCAATGGGCCAAATGACTTTCTCCTGCACTGCAGTGATACTATGATTCTATAAACGTGAATTTAAAAAAAATTAGATTTTCCAAGGACAGTGACAGCAAAAAGCCATAGGGCGCTTTTAAAATCTTATGACCATAATCTAAATTAGAACACACAAACACCTTTAAGGATGCCACACTTAATGTTATATAATAATATAGTGCAGATTTAAACAGCTTCACAGATTTAAAACAAATCACCAAACTGTAACTTGTAAATAATCACCTTTAATCATAAAAAAAATTAAAAATTACTTGAAAAGAACCAATAACACAGCAATGCCTGTATAAAAGAAAGCAAAAAAAACCTGTGAAATAAATTTCCACATAACTTCAATGAAACACTTGTAAAAGATTATTAAATGTTCAAGTGCATGGTAAACCCGGGGAGCGAGGGACTTCTATTTTGACTTAATATGCTAAACAAATGGATTGATGAGGAATAATACACTGAATATCTCAACTATAGCTTGCTTTTACATAATGCTTATCACCTGTGTAATATATCTGAGTACTTTACAATAAGGAGGAGATGGGTGGATACTGAACGTGGTGAACAGGGGGAGGGAAACGGACACAGTAGAGTCGAAGAGGAGATTTTTTTTTTTACATAGAATTTACAGTGCAGAAGGAGGCCATTTGGCCCATCGAGTCTGCACCGGCTCTTGGAAAGAGCACCCTACCCAAGGTCAACACATCCGCCCTATCCCCATAACCCCATAACCCAGTAACCCCACCCAACACTAAGGGCAATTTTGGACACTAAGGGCAATTTATCATGGCCAATCCACCTAACCTGCACCTCTTTGGACTGTGGGAGGAAACCGGAGCACCCGGAGGAAACCCACGCACACACGGGGAGGACGTGCAAACTCCGCACAGACAGTGACCCAAGCCGGAATCGAACCTGGGACCTTGGAGCTGTGAAGCAATTGTGCTAACCACAATGCTACCGTGCTGCCCACGGATTTGGAGGAGGCAGAAAATTCCCGAGGGTAAGAACATGGTGAGCTGAATGAAAGGACTCGGATGGTCATACGATAATCTTTATTATTGTCACAAGCAGGCTTACATTAACACTGCAATGAAGTTACTGTGAAAATTCCCAGGTCACCAAACTCCGGCGCCTGTTCGGGTACACTGAGGGAGAATTCAGAATGTCCAATTCACCTAACAGGTGAACCGGAGCATCCGGAGGAAACCCACGCAGACACGGGGAGAACGTGCAGACTCTGCATACACAGTGACCCAAGCCGGAATCGAACCTGGGACCCTGGCGCTGGGAAGCAACACTGCTAACCACTGTGCTACCGTGCCACCTCCAAAAGAAATTCTCAACGGAAAAGGGGAGAAGCTTTGCCAGTCGGAGTTGAAAGCTCAATCATGTTCGATGGCACAAGATAGAGAACCTTGATGTTCTCACATTGGGCTTGGGAACAAGTGGATTCTCCCAAAGGTTTTTCACCAGCAATACTGAAGAAAATCACCACAGAACTTAAAACTCGATTAGCATTTGTTTATGTGTGGGAGTGGTATGGCACACAAAAGAAACACAAAGCAAAGCTCTATCATTCTTATTCACTATTCCAGAATACAATGAGTTGCAGGAAGTCATAGAACAGTACAGTACAGGAGGCCATTCAGTCCATTGAGTCTGTGGCGGCACTTATATTGAGCAATCCCCTACCCCACTTTTTCCCCATATCCGTGCAATTCTTTTCCTTCAAGGATTTATCCAATTCCCCTCTGAAAGCTACCCTACTGAGCAGTGCATTCCATTCCAAACCACTTGCTGCATAGAAAGTTTTTTTCATGTACGGTGGATTTTTTGCCCTCTATTAACCCTTCAGCCATTGCAAACAGTATCTCATTATTAACTCTGTCTACAGATGTTTTAAAACACCTCTATCACAACTTCTCTTCACCCTTTCTGCTCTGAGGAGAATGATTCCAGCGTCTCCAGTCTATCCACATAATAATAATCTCTCATCACTGTAATCATTCAAGTAAGTCTATTCAGTACTCTCCACAGCCGTCGCCTAAAGTATGATGAACAAAACTGGACAGGTATTCCAGCTCAGGCCAAAGTAATGCTTCAGATAAGTTCAGCACAACTTCCTGGGCTGCGGTTTTACAATCCTGACACCGTTGGGCATTGTCACTGGCGAGATGGAATAATCTGGAAAGAACAAAGAACAAAGAAATTTACAGCACAGGAACAGGCCCTTCGGCCCTCCAAGCCCGTGCCGACCAAAGCTGCTGACTTTTAACGGGTCTTCAAATTTTTCTGTCCCACCCGTGACAATGACCGCTGGCAAGACGCTGGAAAATCCTGCTCCTGGCTTTTGTAATGTTTGGCCTAAATCATCAAGTATCCGTATCATCAAAGATGGGACTTAAGCTGCGTGATGGGTGTCAAAGATTCGGCAAAAGTGCTTATGTGCACACATGCACTGAAATTGCTTGGGGAAAACTTTCAATGGACTGGTTTGCACTGCCAGGACACTCTGTGACAGTTGAGACTTGGGGCAGATATATAGGTCTTACCTTCATAATTACCCTGGAAATGTTACGCTGGTTCATACCTGGTCTAACTCAGAAATTAGCCAGTGTAACTGAACTAAGGAACATTTTATTTATTTTTTTCTTTAAATTTAGAGTACCCAATTCATGTTTTTCCAATTAACGGGCAATTTAGCGTGGCCAATCCACCTATCCTGCACATCTTTTGGGTTGTGGAGGCGAAACCCATGCAAACAAGGGGAGAATGTGCAAACTCCACAAGGGCAGTGACCCAGAGCCGGGATCGAACATGGGGCCTCAGCGCCGTGAGGCAGTAGTACTATCCACTGCGCCACCATGCTGCCCTTGAACTAAGGAACATAACTGAACAAAGCCCCCCTCCCTCAATAACCCCGACCCAACCGGTCTTGACTACCTCCCCAATCCAACCCAATTGCCCTCCCATTCGGCCAACCCCCACTTGACCTGACTACCCCCATTGGCATAGCTCCCCGACCTGACCCAACAACCACCATCCCACTTGACTACCCCAACCTACTCTACACAACTACCCCACACTTGACTACAATCTCAACCAAACCTAACGACCAACCCAACCCATGGAGACCCCGCCTCCAGCCTGATTAAGTCCATGGCAGAAAATGCACGGACGGCCGTCTTACCCCCTTTCAACTGTGGCCCTTAAGCAGGCAATTAATGGACAGAAGCTATCATATTGATTCAAAGAAATGAAAATTACATGGATTTCTTACAGTGCAGAAAGAGGCCTTTTGGATTCAACTCATCAAATCTGCACTGCCTTTCTGAAAGAGCATTTTAACTAAATGAGTGACTCAGTACATTCCTTAAAGCCATATTTTATACTGCACACCCATTAAGAATTATAACAGGAAAGACAAAATTGCTCTGCAGAGAGTGCGGAAGAGGTCTACAAGAATGTTGCCTGGGATAGAAAAGTGTAGCTATGAGGAGGGATTGGATAGGCTGGGGTCATTTTCCTTGGAACAAAGGAGGTTGGCAGGTGACTTAATTGAGGTGTACAAAATTAAGAGGGGAAGTGATAAGAGTGAACAGGATTAAATTATATCCCTTGGTGGAGAATTCTGGAACCAGGGGACATAGATTCCAGATGAGTGGCAGAAGGTGTAGGGGGGACATGAGGAAGAACTTTTTTTACACAGGAGGGATACTGTGTTGGTGGTGGAGGCAGAGACCCTAAAGTTTTTTTAAAAGTCCCTGGATCTGCACCTTAAGTGCTCTAAGCCACTGGGCTACGGACCGGGTACAGGAAGGTGGGATGAGAAAGGGCACCTTGGTGTCCCCGGGCTCGCATGGACAAGATGGGCCGAATGGCCTCCTTCTGTGCTGTAACTTTTCTATAGTTCTATGTTAGAAGGACATTGGGAAGACTGAACAGTACTGAAAGAGCTAGTGAGTGCTGTATCGAAAGAACTGCGCTGTTTCAAAGAAGCTCTGATGTGATTTGAAACCCTGCGGTTGATGTGAATATTTAATGGCAGATGGTACCAGATTACTGGATAATGTTGTGGCTGGAATATGTTTCAATGTCACTGACACTTTAGATTGTTACATTTGCCAGATGTGTTATTAATCTCATTATTGTAACAAAAAAAACATAATGTATCTGATTCAACCTCCTTACAAGAATGCCTTGTTTAATTATAACCCAAGGCAACAAAATAACACCATGAGCTTGCAGTTTAATAAATCAAATATAACCTTCCACAGCACAATGCAAAATCTCTTAATAAATGTTGTCATAAAATGAGAACTCAACAGAACTCGAGGGAATTCATCCAGGAAGAGTTGATTTGGTCGCATTACTTTTATGTTATACTGGTGCTATTTGCCTTGAGCCTCAACAGGAACTGCAATGGATGGTCAGAACTCAGAGCAGAGAGCAGAAACATAAAAGAGGATTAGGATTGTTCAGTGCAACTGTGGAATTCTGAACGGGATAGTGGCAAGTGTCTGTGGCCTTTGGGGGTCACAGGTAAGTAGCTTTCACGCTACCTTCACCAGGAGCTCATTTATAAGTGCTTATAACCCTGCCTCATCGAAGGGTGCATAATTCATTTGCAACTTTAATTTATAAGCACATTCGGTTTATGATCATGTCCTGCCAGTTATATTTTGTGATAACCAGTGCATTACATTTGCAAGTATCTCTCCTATAAGGCATTCAACTTAAAGTGTTTTATTTAAAGTGAATATCTACAGCTTCCGTCTACAAATGGATCCAGTTATAAGACTGTTCTATTTTTAATGTTTGTTCCATTTGTAAATTAGTGGAAATGTTGCAATGTTCTAAGTGCATTTCCATTCATAATCACAAACCAATTTCCAAGTCAGTGTAAAAAGGGTTTCTTTGACTCCACAACAGGCTGGTATTGGGTGTCACAGATAACTGTGGGTGTCTCTCTCCTGCAGGTGTTGAAACCACAACCTGGAAGTGTCGCAGTGGCACAGCTTCGCAAGAGAGAGGGAACAAGTCTCACTGTTTATGCCTAACCAGTGGGATTGTTCTTATGCCACACCAGGGGCGTCATTCTCCGCCGGCGGGAGTTTCCGTTTTGCCGGCGCCCGGGGGTTTCCCGACGGCGTGGGGCTGCCCCACAATGGGAAACCCCATTGACCGGCCGGTGTTACGGAGACTCCCGCCAGCCGGTCGGGGCAGAAATGTGGCGGGGCGGGTAGGAGAATTTCGCCCCAGTTACATTGACTGCCACCTACGCCTGCCTCTCCCCTGTTGATGGTGAAATGTCACCCGGAAGTGCCTCAATAGTGCAACTTCACAAGAGAGAGAGAAAGAGGGACCACTGTTTATCCCAGACCAGTAGCCTCACTTGAGTGAGTGTGTTCGAAGCGCTCGGCTTCCCTTTGGGTCCTCGACTACGGAATTATGTTCTGGCAATTATTGTGACTCAACCAGAGCGGACAGTGAAAGAAAGGTGAGATTGCAACAATGTAGATTTAAAAATAAATAATTTATTCAAGAGAATCAGGTCCTCCACAACTCAGACTATAACACACAAACAATGGTGACAAAATACTATGTATAAAGCAAGAGACTAAACGGCATATTGAAAATTCTTACTTTTACACAAATTTACTTAAATGCATGCAAACATATATATCCTCTCACCCACCCCAACCTCAACAATCTATCCTAATTGGGAGTTTCTGTGGGCTGAGGGAGTATACTCACCGTTCCCAAGAAGAATAGTTAAACTGACACGGATGTCTCTGGCTCTTCCTCAAAACTGACTGCTCCGTGTGGCTGCTGGGCCGTGATCCTGGCGTTCCTTTGGTCTCGTGATCTGGTAACAGTCTTGCAGCAAGTGGAGAGGGCACCAAGCAGGAGAGAGAGGGCCCCTGAGTCCCACATTTTTAAGGGCAAAAACCTGAATGGAGCTGACTGACCCCTCCCACAGGTAAGTTCCAGGACAAAGGCCTGCTGATTGCTGACAGGATGAAATTGATTTGATCAGTGTGCCCACAAAGGGTTCCATGATGTAAATTGATTTGATCAGCGTCCCCACAAAAGGGTTTCATAATGGCTCCGGAGACTGCTGATCTCTCGAAAATGGTTCAGGTGGATACTGGGGACAACTTTAATCATTTTCCCATTAGCGTAATGTGATTTTCTCTGGCCAGGTGTGGTAAACACCACTGGTCATATACTACATGTATTACGGTACTGCCACTGTACTACAGTTAATACAGTAAATCCCAGCCTGCTGGCTCCTCCCAGCAGGCACTGTATAAAAGTGTAACTCTCCTGCGCTGCCTCCATTCTGGTTCCAGCTGTAGGAGGCTTAACATCTAGTGCAAAAAGCCTCAATAGGTTCACCATTTCGCCTCGTGGTCATTGATGGTAGATCAATTTATTGCACTAGAATTTTAAAGATGAACGTCTTAATCAAGCCAGATTGCCTGGAGCTGAACCCTCACGCAGCCGACGCCACAACCACCTTTGAGCACTGGCTAGCCTGCTTTGAAGGATATCTCGGAGCACCCACAGAAGCCCTCCCAGACCCACAGAAGCACCAGATCCTCTACGCATGAGTGAGCCCACAAGTTTTCCCCCTCATTCGGGACGCGCCCACTTACTCGGAAGCGATAGCATCACTAAAAGGACAGTACATCAAGACTGTGAATCAGGTGTTCGCCAGGCACCTCCTGGCCACAAGACGGCAACTCCCGGGGGAGTCTCAGGGCAATTTCTTGCATGCTTTGCGGATACTTGGTAGGAACTGTAATTGCCAGGCAGTGTCAGCAGTCCAACACACAGAACTGCTGATCAGAGACACCTATGTCACGGGCATTAAGTCCAATTACGTTCGTCAGTCATTATTGGAAGGGGGTACGCTCAACCTTACAGAGACTGTACTGCTCGCTAACTCCCTAGAAGTGGCCCCCCCGCAATCTAGAGTCCTACACCTCCGACCGCGCGGCACCCTCATGGGTGTCATGGGCCCCATCACCATCCGACGCGGGACTGTACGGATCAACGGGCACGAGACGACCTGCCTCTTCGTCTCCGGGAGCACGGCGAGTTTCAACCACCCTGCTACGGAAAGGCGCTGCTCCCTCCCGGTCCTCCCCGTCACCCAGAAAATCTCCCTGGCCTCCGGATCCCATTCCGTACAAATCCGGGGTACTGCGTCGCGACCCTCTCCGTACAGGGCATAGAGTACAGCAACTTCAGGCTCTATGTCCTCCCCCACCTCTGCACTACCTTGTTACTAGGTCTCGATTTTCAGTGCCACCATCAGAGCCTTACTCTGAAGTTCGGCCTCCCACCACCGTCTGTGGCCTCACGACCCTCAAGGTCGATCCGCCCTCACTTTTTGCAAACCTCACCCCGAATTGTAAGCCCGTCGCCACGAGGAGCAGACAGGACCTTTATCTGGTCGGAAGTCCAACGGCTTCTGCGGGAGGCGGTCATTGAGGCCAGTAACAGCCCCTGAGAGCTCAAGTGGTGGTAGTTAAGACTGGGGAGAAACACCAGATGGTCATCAACTACAGTCAGACCATCAACCGGTGCACGCAGCTCGATGCGTACCCCCTCCCACGCATATCTGGTATGGTCAATCAGATTGCGCAGTATCGAGTCTTCTCCACAGTTCACTTGAATTCCGCCTATCACCAGCTCCCCATCCACCCGGAGGACCGCCAATACACTGCATTCAAAGCAGATGGCTGCCTCTATCACTTCCTTAGAGTTCCCTTCGGCGTCACCAGTGGGGTCTCGGTCTTCCAGCGAGAGATGGACCGAATGGTTGACCAGTACGGGCTGCGGGCCACGTTCCCGTGCCTGGATAATGTCACCATCTGTGGCCACGACAGCAGGACCACGACACAAATCTCCAGAAATTCCTCTACACCACCAAACTCCTTTACCTCACCTACAATAAGGAGAAATGCGTTTTCCGCACTACCCGCTTAGCCATTCTTGGTTACGTGGTGGAAAACGGAGTCCTAGGGCCCGACCCCGACCGCATGCGCCCCCTCCAGGAACTCCCCCTCCCCCACTGCCCCAAGGCCCTGAAACGATGCCTGGGGTTCTTCTCATATTACGTCCAGTGGGTCCCTAATTATGCGGACAAGGCCCGCCCACTCATCAAGCCCACAGTTTTTCCCCTGACTGCTGAGTCCCGCCGGGCGTTCAACCACATCAAGGCGGACATCGCCAAAGCCACGATGCACGCAGTCGACGATTCACTCCCCTTTCAGGTGGAAAGCGATGCATCGGACGTGGCTCTGGCCGCCACCCTCAACCAGGCGGGCAGACCCGTGGCTTTCTTCTTCCGCACCCTTCATGCCTCCGAAACCCAGCACTCTTCTGTCGAAAAGGAGGCCCAAGCCATTGTGGACGCTGTGCGACATTGGCGGCATTACCTGGCCAGCAGGAGATTCACTCTCCTCATTGACCAATGGTTGGTTGCCTTCATGTTTAGCAATACACAGCGGGGCAAGATCAAGAACGATAAGATCTTAAAGTGGAGGATCGAGCTCTCCACCTATAACTACGAAATCCTGTATCGCCCGGGGAAGCTCAATGAGCCCCCAGATGCCCTATCCCGCGGTACAAGTGGACCGCACAAGTGGACCGACTCCGGACTCTCTACAATGACCTCTGCCACTCGGGGGTCACCCAGTTCTTTCACTTTATCAAGGCCTGCAACCTGCCCTACTCCACCGAGAAGGTCAGGACTGTGACCAGGGACTGCCAAGTCTGCGCGGAGTGCAAGCCGCACTTCTACTGGCCGGACAGAGCGCATCTGGTGGAGGCCTCCCGCCCCTTTGAGCCCTCAGCATGGACTTCAAAGGGCCCCACCCCTCCACTGACCGTAACGTGTACTTTCTCAATATCATTGAGTACTCCCGTTTCGCTATCCCATGCCCCGACATGACGTATGCCATGGTCATCAAGGCCCTGTACAGTATCTTCACCTTGTTTGGTTTCCCCACCTACATCCATAGCGATCGGGGATCCTTCTCCATGAGTGATGAGCTGTGTCAGTTCCTGCTCAGCAAGGGCATCGCCTCGAGTAGGACGACCAGCTACAACCCCCGGGGAAACGGGAAGGTGGAGAGGGAGAATGTGACGGTCTGGAAGGCCGTCCTGCTGGCCCTTCGGTCGAGGAATCTCTCAGTCTCCCGCTGGCAGGAGGTCCTCCCCGATGCTCTCCACTCTATCCGATCGCTCCTGTGCACCGCTACTAATGAGACCCCTCACGAACGTGTTTGCCTTCCCTAGGACATCCACCTCCGGGGTCTCGCTCCCAAACTGGCTGACAGTCCTCCTCCGAAAGCATGCGATGAGCCACAAATCTGATCCCCTTGTCGAAAAAGTCCTTCTCCTCCATGTGAACCCACAGTATGCCTACGTGGCACACCATGATGGACGACAGGACACAGTCTCCCTCCGGGACCTGGCACCCGCTGGTTCCCCATCCACAACCACCACCACCCCCGACCTGGTACCGTCCCCATCCCCTCCAGTTGCCTCCCCCACCCCTGTGCCGTTCACCCTCCCACCTGCGACCCTCACCGCAACCCCCGCCCCAGCAGCATCCGTCCCCTCACCGGGTCCACTACTGGGTGAAGAAGGAGAGGACAACATGCTCCCGGAGTTGCAGGTACCCACATCGGCGCCCACACCACAACCAGGACTGAGGCGATCGCGGCGGAGGGTCAAAGCCCCCGACAAACTCAACCTGTAACGTGGCCAGTGGCTTACCACAGGGATCTGTGCTGGGTCCCCTATTGTTTGTCATTCATATAGATGACATAGATGACTATGTGGGGGGTAGCATCAGTAAGTTTGTGGATGACACAAAGATTGGCCGGGCAGTTAAGAGTGAGGTTGAGTGTCTTGGGTTACAGGAAGACATAGATGGGATGGTCAAATGGGCAGAAAAGTGGCTGAAGGAATTTAACCCTGAAAAGTGTGAGGTGATACATTTTGGAAGGAGTAATGTGACAAGGAAGTATTCAATGAATGGCCTGACACTGGGAGGTTCTGTGGAACAAAGGACCCTTGGCGTGTCCACAGATCTCTGAAGGCAGAAGGGCAGGTTAATAGGGTGGTGAAAAAGGCATATGGGACACTCACTTTTATCAATTGAGGCATAGATTGCAAAAGCAGGGAGGTCATGATGGAGCTGTAGAGAACTTTGGTGAGGCCACAGCTGGAATACTGTGTAATTCTGCTACATTATAGGAAGGATGTGATTGCACTGGAGTGGATGCAGAGGTGATTCATCAGGATGTTACCTGGGATGGAAAATTTAAGTTATGAAGAGAGGTTGGATAGGCTTGGGGTTGTTTTTGCTGGAGCAGAGAAGATTGAGGGGCGACCTGATTGATGTGTACAAGATTATGAGGGGCATGGACAGGGTGGAAATGGAGCAGCTATGCCCCTTAGTATGAGGGTCGGTTATGAGGGGACACAAGTTCAAGGTCAGGAGGTTTAGGGGGGAGTTGAGGAAGAACTATTTTACCCAGAGGGTGATGGCAGTCTGGAACGCACCGCCTGGGTGGGCGGTAGAGGCGGGTTGCCTCATATTCTTTAATAAGTACCTTGATTGATTGATTGATATTTATTGTCACATATACCAAAGTACAGCGAAAAGTATTTTTCTGTGGCCAAGGGAACGTACACAGTACGTACATAGTAGACAAAAGAATAATCGACAGAGTACATTGACAATGGTACATCAACAAAAAGTGATTGGTTACAGTGTGAAACAAGGGTCAACAAGAGCAGCATAGGGCGTTGTGAATAGTGTTCTTACAGGGAACAGATCCGTCCATAGGAGAGTCGTTGAGGAGTCTAGTAGCTATGGGGAAGAAGCTGTTCCTATGTCTGGATATGCGGGTCTTCAGACTTCTGTATCATCTGCCTGATGGAAGGGTCTGGAAGAGGGCAAAGCCTGGGTGTGAAGGGTCTCTGACAATGGTGGCTGCCTTTCTGAGGCAGTGGGAGGTGTACTTGGCACTTCTTAACATTCAAGACTATGGGTCAAGTGCTGGCAAATGGGATTAGGTAGGCAGGTCAGATGTATTTCATGCATTAGTGCAGACTCGATAGGCCGAAGGGCCTCTTCTGTGCTGAATAATTCTGTGATTCCGTGGTTCTGTGAGCCTGTTTTAGGGCATATTCACGCCAACACTTGTTTTCCCTTTGAGGAAAGTGGGAGGGGGAAGTAATTCCGAACTGATTATCAACCTATTGAATTGTGTTATGAATGCTTCTTCCATGGACAACAGGTCTTGGCAATGGACTCGAACCAAGAGCTTCTGGTCCAGTGGTAGAGGCACTATCGCTGTGCCACAAGACGGCCTATATCGCCTGCAATTAAAATCCTTCAATTAAGTTTTTGTTCATTCCTTCTAATATCTCCTATATATTGACCAGTTCATCATGATCGATTGTAATAGTGAAGCACCTTGGCACATTTCCTGCTTTAAAGATGGAACATGTATGTAGGTTTTTGTTGCTATAATAACGTTCGTGCCGCATTTCAATGATTTGTGATTGATTTCTCCCAATCTACTGCTTCGTCAATTAATGAGAGGGAGGACAGAGGTTGATTGTCTTTTACAAAAGCTGTGGCCATGGATTTTGTGGTCAGTGCTGAATGAACATTACACTTCCACTTGCCTACAGACTTTCTGTGTGGTTTAGCACTGGATTGCAGTAATTAATAATCTATTTTGACTTGGTTCCTCTCTAAAGGGGATCCAATACCTGTGTGAATGCACAACTGTATATCCTTAATCAATTAGGTTAAAGAATTTTTAATGAGGCATGTGGAGTCTGAACCAACAAAACACACCCTATCAAACAGCAAGAGGGAAATGGACAGCAATGAAGGTGATCAAGAGGCTAATAGGAATCCTACTGGAGAAAACAGCAGAACATCTTCCATATAGACATTCCTGGAAGCGAATTAAACACTAAAATAAAAGCAAAATACTGTTGTTGCAGTGCCTTACTGCCCTTTGCAATTGTCCCATGACATCTTTGTCATTTAACCTCTCCGTCCTCTACAGACATTCTGACTAGGAGTAGGAGTAGGCCCTCCCTTGTTGTTTAACCTCCCTCTCCTAACTTACAACGGCATAAACAATCATGATTCTACTTTCTTCCAGGTCTGCAGAATCATATTTGACTTGAAACATTATCTCTGTTTCTCTCCCCACAGATGTTGCCAGGCCTGCTGAGAATTTCCAGCACTTTCCTTTTTGATTACTGATTTCCATGTTTAACTGCGCATGTGTGGTTTCCAGCACTTTGTTTGATTTGCTCTTCAATAATGATGAACATTGATAGCCAAACCAACATTTCTACCACAAAGTCTAGGATAGGCCGGCACATGTTTCCTCATGGCTCCAAGGACCTGGGTTCAATTCAAGTCTTCTCTGTGTGGAATTTGCACGTTTTTCCTGTGTCAGCGTGGGTTTCCTCCGGGTGCTCCGGTTTCCTCAAAGATGTGCAGGTCAAACATAAAACATACAACATAGTACATTACAGTGCAGTACAGGCCCTTCGGCCCTCGATGTTGCGCTGACCTGTGAAACCACTCTAAAGCCCATCTACCCTATTCCCTTATCATCCATATGTCTATCTAATGACCATTTGAATGCCCTTCGTGTTGGCGAGTCCACTACTGTTGCAGGCAGGGCATTCCACGCCCTTACTACCCTCGGAGTAAAGAACCTACCTCTGACATCTGTCTTATATCTATCTCCCTTCAATTTAAAGCTATGTCCCCTCGTGCGAGACATCACCATCCGAGGAAAAAGGCTTTCACTGTCCACCCTATCCAATCCTCTGATCATAAGAACTAGGAACAGGAGTAGGCCATCTGGCCCCTCGAGCCTGCTCCGCCATTTAATGAGATCATGGCTGATCTTTGTGGACTCAGCTCCACTCTCCGGCCCGTACACCATATCCCCGAATCCCTTTATTCTTTAGAAAGGCATCTATCTTTTTCTTAAAAACGTTTAAAGAAGGAGCCTCAACTGCTTCACTGGGCAAGGAATTCCAGAGATTCACAACCCTTTGGGTGAAGAAGTTCCTCCTACACTCCGTCTTAAATCTACCTCCCCTTATTTTGAGGCTATGCCCCCTAGTTCTGCTTTCCCCGACCAGTGGAAACAACCTGCCCGCATCTATCCTATCTATTCCCTTCATAATTTTATATGTCTCAATAAGATCCCCCCGCATCCTTCTAAACTCCAATGAGTATAGTCCCAGTCTACTCAACCTCTCGTCATAATCTAATCCCCTCAACTCTGGGATCAACCTAGTGAATCTCCTCTGCACCCCCTCCAGTGACAATATGTCCTTTCTCAGGTAAGGAGACCAAAACTGAACACAATACTCCAGATGAGGCCTCACCAACACCCTATACAATTGCAGCATATCCTCACTAGTCTTGAACTCCATCCCTCTAGCAATGAAAGACAAAACTCGATTAGCCTTCTTAATCACCTGTTGCACCTGCACACCAACTTTTTGCGACTCGTGCACCAGCACACCCAGGTCCCTCTGCACAGCAGCATGTTTTAACATCTTACCGTTTAAATAATAATCCATTCTGCTGTTATTCCTCCCAAAATGGATAGCCTCACACTTGGCAACATTGAATTCCATCTGCCAGACCCTAGCCCATTCACCTAACCTATCCCAATCCTTCTGCAGACTTCCGGTATCCTCTGCACTTTTTGCTTTACCACTCATCTTAGTGTCGTCTGCAAACTTTGACACATTGCACTTGGTCCCCAACTCCAAATCGTCTATGTAAATTGTGAACAACTGCGGGCCCAACACTGATCCTTGAGGGACCCCACTAGTTACAGGTTGCCAACCAGAGAAACACCCATTTATCCCCACTCTCTGCTTTCTGTTAGTTAACCAATCCTCTACCCATGCTACCACTTTACCCTCAATGCCATGCATCTTTAGTTTATGCAGCAACCTTTTGTGTGGCACCTTGTCAAAAGCTTTCTGGAAATCCAGATATACCACATCCATTGGCTCCCCGTTATCTACTGCACTGGTAACGTCCTCAAAAGATTCTACCAAATTAGTCAGACACGACCTACCCTTTGTGAACCCATGCTGCGTCTGCCCAATGGGACAATTTCCCTCCATGTGCCCCGCTATTTCCTCCTTAATGATAGATTCCAGCATTTTCCCTACAACCGAAGTTAAGCTTACCGGCCTATAATTACCCGCTTTCTGCCGACCTCCTTTTTTAAACAGTGGTGTCACATTTGCTACTTTCCAATCCTCTGGGACCACCCCAGAGTCCAGTGAATTTTGATAAATTATCACTCGTGCGTTTACAATTTCCCTAGCCATCTCTTTTAACAGTCTGGGATGCATCCCATCAGGGCCAGGAGACTTGTCTACCTTTAGCCCCATTAGCTTGCCCAATACTGCTTCCTTAGTGATTACAATCATCTCAAGGTCCTCACCTATCATATCTTTATTTCCATCAGTCACTGGCAAAAAACCTGTTCAGCTCCTCAGCCATTTCCCCGTCTCCTATTATTAAATCTCCCTTCTCATCTTCCAAAGGACCAATATTTACCTTGGCCACTCTTTTTTGTCTTATATATTTGTAGAAGCTTTTACTATCTGCTTTTATGTTCTGAGCCAGTTTACTTTCATAGTCTACCTTACTCTTCTTTATACCTTTTTTAGTAGCTTTCTGTTGTCCCCTAAAGACTTCCCAGTCCTCTAGTCTCCCACTAATTTTTGCCACTTTGTATGTCTTTTCCTTCAATTTGATACTCTCCCTCACCTCCTTAGATATTCACGGTTGATTTTTCCCCTTTCTCCCATCTTTCTTCTTTGTCGGTATGAACCTTTCCTGAACACTGTGAAAGATCACTCGGAAGGTTCTCCACTGTTCCTCAACTGCTTCACCATGAAGTCTTTGCTCCCAGTCTACCTTAGCTAGTTCTTCTCTCATCCCATTGTAATCGCCTTTGCTTAAGCACAAAACACTAGTGTTTGATTTTACCTTGTCATCCTCCAACTGTATTTTAAATTCCACCATATTGTGGTCGCTCCTTCCAAGAGGATCCCGAACTATGAGATCATTAATCAATCCTGCCTCATTACACAGGACCAGATCTAGGACCGCTTGTTCCCTTGTAGGTTCCATTACATACTGTTCCAGGAAATTATCCCGGGCACATTCTATAAACTCCTCCTCAAGGCTGCCTTTACCAACCTGGTTAAACCAATCGATATGCAGATTAAAATCTCCCATGATAACCGCTGTACCATTTCTACATGCATCCATTATTTCTTTGCTTATTGCCTGCCCTACCATCCTGTTACTATTTGGTGGCCAATAGACTACTCCTATCAGTGACCTTTTCGCCTTACTATCCCTGATTTCCACCCAAATTGATTCAACCTTGTCTTCCATAGCACCAATATCATCCCTTACTATTGCCCGGATGCCATCCTTAAACAATAAAGCTACACCACCCCCCTTACAGTCCATTCTATCCTTTCGTATAGTCTGATACCCTTGGATATTTAACTCCCAGTCGTGACCATCTTTTAACCATGTTTCAGTAATGGCCACTAAATCATAGTCATTCACGATGATTTGCGACATCAACTCATTTACCTTATTTCGTATACTACGAGCATTCAGGTGAAGTACACTTATGCTGTTTTTTATGTCTTTGTTATGAATCCTAACACCTTGATCAGTAACTTTTCACAATTTATTTTTCCTCTTACCCTTTCTCCTAATTTTCCTTGTCTTTGAATCCATATCTCTACATAATAACCTGTCACGTAACCTGCTGCCTTGATCTCCATTAACCATTATACTGTCCATAGCTTTACATTTCCCTTCCCCCAACTTGCTCGTTTAAAGTCCTTGTGACCAACCTATTTATCCTATTCGCTAGAACACTGGTCCCAGAATGGTTCAGGTGAAGACCGTCCCAATGGTACAGGTCCCTCCTGCCCCAGTACTGATGCCAATGCCCCATGAAATGGAATCCCTCTTTCCCGCACCACTCCTTTAGCCACGTGTTAACTTCTCTAATTTTCTCAGCCCTATGCCAATTGGCACGTGGCTCGGGTAGTAATCCAGAGATTATAACCCTGGAGGACTTGTTCTTTAATTTAGTCCCTCGTGTTTGATAATCCCCAAACAGGTCCTCTTTCCTAGTCTTACCTATGTTGTTAGTCCCAACGTGGACCACAACAACTGGATCCTCCCCCTCCCTCTCCAAAATCCTTTCAAGCCAATCAGAGATGTCCCTCACCCTGGCACCGGGCAGGCAACATACCATGCGGGACTCTCGATCTGGCTTAGAAAGGATGCCATCAATCCCCCTAATTATAGAATCCCTTACAACTACCACTTGTCTTTTTGCTCCCCCCTCTTGAATGGCTTCCTGTACCACGGTGCAGTGGTCAGTCAACGCATCCTCCCTACAGCCCTCTTCCTCATCCACACAGGGAGCAAGTACCTCATACCTGTTGGACAAGGTCAAGGGCTGAGGCTCCTCAACTCCTAAACTCAGGATCCCCCTACCTGCCTCCCTTGCAGTCACACCACTCTGTCCCTGACCACTGTCCGAATTAACAGTACTTATTCTACCGTGTGTGACTGCCTCCTGAAATAAAGCGTCCAGGTAATGTTCCCCCTCCCTGATGTGCCGCAGTGTGTGCAGCTTGGTCTCCAGCTCACCAATTCTGAGCCGAAGTTCCTCGAGCAGCCAACACTTGCTGCAGATGTGGTCACTGACGGTCTCAATGGGATCCACCAGTTCCATCATCATACAGCAACAGCACATCACCTGTCCAGCCATATTCAACTAGTTAATTAATTTAAATATTAAAAAAAAATTTTTTTTTTATAGAACCTCAAGGATAAACCCGAATACCAACAAAAACACAGCCCTCTCTCACCACTCGCCCAAACTCAGTCACTCACCTAAACTCAGATGCATTCTGTTCCAATCAGCACCCAGTCACTCACCTACACTCAGATGCACTCTGTTCCAATCAGCACTCAGTCACTCACCTAAACTTAGATGCACTCTGTTCCAATCAGCACTCCGTGACTAAAGGCACTCCTGCCACACCTTTTGTGCACTCACCTCTCCCAGCACTGTCCCGGCTCTCTCCTCCCGCGCTTTTTAAATCTCCCGGCTCTCTCCTCCGGCGCTGTTTTCGCTGTCCCGCCTCTCTCCTCCCGCGCTTTTTAAATCTCCCGGCTCTCTCCTCCGGCGCTGTTTTCGCTGTCCCGGCTCTCTCCTCCCGCTCTTTTTAAATCTCCCGGCTCTCTCCTCCGGCGCTGTTTTCGCTGTACCGGCTCGCTCCACCCGTGCTTTTTAAATCTCCCGGCTCTCTCCTCCGGCGCTGTTTTCGCTGTCCCGGCTCTCTCCTCCCGCGCTTTTTAAATTTCCCGGCTCTCTCCTCCGGCGCTGTTTTCGCTGTCCCGGCTCTCTCCACCCGCGCTTTTTAAATCTCCCGGCTCTCTCCTCCGGCGCTGTTTTCTCTGTCCCGGCTCTCTCCTCCCGCGCTTTTTAAATCTCCCGGCTATCTCCTCCGGCGCTGTTTTCGCTGTCCCGGCTCTCTCCTCACGTGCTTTTTAAATCTCCCGGCTCTCTCCTCCGGCGCTGTTTTCGCTGTCCCGGCTCTCTCCTCACGCGCTTTTTAAATCTCCCGGCTCTCTCCTCCGGCCATGTTTTCGCTGTCCCGGCTCTCTCCTCCCGCGCTTTTTAAATCTCCCGGCTCTCTCCTCCGGCGCTGTTTTCGCTGTCTTGTATTTTCGCTGTCATCTTGTATGCCTCAATTAAATCACCTCTTAACCTTCTTCTCTCTAACGAAAACAGCCTCAAGTCCCTCAGCCTTTCCTCATAAGATTTTTCCTCCATACCAGGCAACATTCTGGTAAATCTCCTCTGCACCCTTTCCAACGGATCGGCCATGCTAAAATTGCCCCTTAGTGGTCAAAGGTGTGCAGGTTAAACGGATCGGCCAGGCTAAAATTGCCCCTTAGTGTCCAAAGATGTGCAGGTTAGGTGGGGTTGTGGGAGAGTGTCATAGGTAGGTGCTCTTTTAGAGAGTCGGTGTAGACTCCATGGGCCTACTTCTGCACTGTAGGGATTCTATGGATTCTAAGGTGTGTGTGTACAAATATGTATTCGCCTGGTACCCTGATGGTTCTCCTACCCTTTCCACTGTGTGGCCTTGGTGTTATCCCAAGGCTATAGGACAAAGACTTTCCCTCTCTGGTAGATCTCTCCTTTACAACATGAATTTAGGAAGATTCAGCACAGTTGACCTTCATTCCCGCTATGCATATCCTTCCAAGCCCAAGAAAGATTCAAACCGATCTGTTCCAACAGACATGGATCAATAGTACAGAATTGCTTTTATTTGGCTATTTAATTCAGAAAGGCCCGAAAAAGTATAAGATGAGGTAAAACTTGCGCCGGTGCAGTTCTTCTGAGATTTGGACACAAACAAAGAACAAAGAACAAAGAAATGTACAGCACAGGAACAGGCCCTTCGGCCCTCCAAGCCCGTGCTGACCATGCTGCCCGACTAAACTACAATCTTCTACACTTCCTGGGTCCGTATCCCTCTATTCCCATCCTATTCATGTTAGGGTAGAGGAGGCTTTACACTGTAGTTGGATATGTCAGGTTTGATTTAAGAATGTTACACCCTGACACTGGGTGACAAAGTAGGAAATGTGTTCCATCGCCTACATTTACATCTTCACCATGATGAGCAAAAAATGTACCAAACAGAGCAAAAAGCAGTCTGGTACATTTGACCAATAAATATCTGCACCATAACTATGGGCAGGGAGGGTATAGAGGGATATGGGCCATGTGCGGGAAAGTGGGACTAGCTTAGTGATAGAAACTGGGCGGCATGGACAATCTGGGCCGAAGGGCCTGTTTCCATGCTGTAAACATCTATGACTCTATGATAACTGTATGACATTGTGTTACAGTTTCAGGTATTAGGCATTCTCATGTTTAGCTCGCTTTTTTTGAGGACTGAAGTATGGTCCAATATGTACAATATGTGGAAATGCACAATTGTCCAGCATCAAACAGAACATCCTAATTACTGCTGTGGACCAACTGGAAATGGCGGAGCACTCTTGCATTCTATTAATTTTCTGATGGTGGAGGGATAATCACCATGTGGTGATGGTTATTGTTTAAAAGTAAAAATGAAACACCAGTAGGCATTTTCGATTTGGGGGAGTGGTGGCGTAGTGGTATTCTCATGGAACTAGTAATCCAAAGGCCCAAGATAATGCCCTGGGGACCTGGGTTTGAATCCCACCACCACAGATGGTGATATTTGAGTCCAATAAAAAGTCTGAAATTAGCAGTCTATTAATGACTATGAAACCAATGTCGATTGTCGTAGAAACCCATCTGGTCCACTAATGTCCTTTAGGGAAGGAAATCTGCCTTCCTTATCTAGTCTGGTGACTTTGGAACCATAGCAATATGTGTTGTGTTCTGTGTGATGACCGTTATAATGATGTACACAGACCATCGAATTGTTTAACTAGAAAGATGATTTATTAACAAACACGTGCAAAGATAACTAACGAACTATAATACAGACAATGGCTACTAAATGAATTCAGTGAATTCTCCTGGAGTGACTCTAAGTGCGACTCTCCTCTTGTACGACTTACTACCAACTTACCGGTGCCTCAAGTATTGTGGTGGATCTCTATCGCCACCTACGGTTGGAGGTCATACCAATAACTATGTACACTGATAGACAACTATGTACATTGATGTGTACATGCATATCACCACAATATGGTTTTCTCTTAAATGCCTTCTTACATGGGTAAGCTATACACAGTTCAAGGGCAATTAGGGATGGGCAATAATGGGCCCAGCCAGCGACACCCACATTCACGTGAAAGAATTTACAAAAATGATTATTCAAATTCATAGCTACCTTCCTCCCTTGAAGAGTCATCTTGTTACCAGCTGCTCTGCAGGTGCACATTCCCTTACGTCAACGTTCATCAGTGTATGCATATCTCTGTTATTCGATTACACCTGATGCCACTATGTGAAAGTCAATGTTTCATCAAAAGAAAGATTTCCAGTACTCTGATCTGATAAAGTTGGGAAAAGTTGCACAGCTGGTTAAAGCATTCACTTCAATTAATGTTTGTTACCTGGGGGTAGGGGAAATTTAATTCAAGCCAGGTGTAAAAGGAAATGAGACCTCACCTTTCTGTCACCTGTCAAAGCTGGTGAATGACTTGAATGCTAATGTACGTCAATGCATCCAAACCCTTCATGGCCATAGAGGCAGAGCTGTTCTTAATCAGACACAAAAGAGGTAGATGTTAGTCTGGATCGAAATGTTGTGCAACATAAGAATTATTAAATCTCACAACACAGAAGGAAAAGTTAGTAAAACTTGAAAAAGCTGGTAGTCGTGTGAACTGGGCTTCCGTTTTAAGGTATACAAAGACCTTTTATCGGTTCGAACAGCACCAGTCATCTCCCAAGTTTTTCCTTCTGGGTAATCTGCCATGGTTATAGATTTGAATTTAATGCCTCTGATATGCTTGTCCAGTAAAATATGGCTGGGATTCTCCGCCTGTTCGCGGCAGCTGGATTCTCCAGTCCGCTGCAGTGAATGGGAGATTTGACTGAGTGCCAGATCTTCCGTCCTCGCCAGCAGCGGCAGTGGGGAGGGCTCGCAATAGAGAATCCCAGCCTACGGTTAGTAGCATTTATCTTAGTATCATTTATGTTTATGCTATCTCAGTCTTTACAGGCAAGCAGGCTGGTGCTGAAATTTGGCCAGGAACTTTCCCAATCTCATTTTGGTAAGAGTCCAGCAGAATCCCTGAGAGAGACACAGGATGAAGTTAATGCAGGAGCTTGTGGCAGAAAACTGGGAGTAATGCTCTGGCCTTGTTGTGCCCGAACATGATGATGTGACGAGGCTGTTAAATCTTGCGAGAGAGGGCAGCACGGTGGCGCAGTGGTTAGCACTGCTGCTTCACGGCACCAAGGTCCCAGGTTCGACCCCGGCTCTGGGTCACTGTCCGTGTGGAATTTGCACATTCTCCCCGTGTTTGCGTGGGTTTCGCCCCCACAACCCAAAGATGTGCAGGGAGGTGGATTAGCCTTGCTAAATTGCCCCTTAATTGGAAAAAATGAATTGGGTACTCCAATTTATTTTTAAAAAAATTTGCGAGGGACCTCTCCTGAGATTTGCGGCGTTTGAAAGCCCTCGCGGGATCTAACGCCTCCCTGAGCGTGGCGCAGATTAACACATTTAAATGAGCCTAATATGTCCACACCAAATTCTCCCAAGGCCCGGAAACTAATAATAATAATGGTCTCTCCTGGGAGCCCTTGTCACAATGCCATTTAGCACTGGTAGACCAGGCGTAGCAACACCTTGGTGGGGGGTGGGGGGGGGAGCTCCCCGGGGGGTGGGGGGGGGTCTCCCAGGTAATTGGAGGCCCTGGGTGTCGGGCTCTGGGTAGGATGGTACATTTGGTACTCACGCTGGCACCCTTCACCTTGGCACTGCTAGCCTGGAACCTTGGCAGGACCACCCGGGCACCCTGGCGGTGCCACCCTGGTACTTACAGGCTTCAGGTGAACTGCCCCACTGAGTCTGAAGGTTGTGTTGGACAAGCAGAGGGGGAGTCAAAAGATCTGGGCGGCATTTACAAAAAGCGTCCCTATTCGGGAGCCATCTTCCTGCACTGACGAGCTCCCATCGAGGCCAAAGAAAACGGCAATGACCCTTTAGACAGCAGGATCATTCTCAGTGTTGCATTGCCGAGAAACACCTCACTGTACCCACCCAAAACGGGACTCTGGGCACGATCTTCCCAAAAGGGAACAAAGTACTCTAGCAAACGCGTTTACCTGCGTGTTTCCCGGCGCGCTCAGTGGCGAGAAACACATGACTATTCAACGCTACTCGTGCTGAATAAGGGACGTTAATGGGGAACGCGCGGCGAGGTCGCACACAGCCCAGTTTTTTACAATGTGGAGCACCGTGTTACATTCTGGAGGAACTTAACACCACGGGTGGGATTCTCCTTCGGCTGACGCCGAAATCGGGAAAGACTATTAGGCGGAGAATCGTTTTTGATGCCAAAATCGTGGCTGGCACTGGTTTCACGCCAAACCACAATTCTCCGGTGCCTCGGGACTGGCATCAGTTCCGTACATTCCGCACAAACATTCCATTCCGCACATACAGTAAACACCATTGGCATATCATTTGTGGCCCTGACCCAGTATTCTCTGGGGCCTCCGCGATTCTCCTCCTTCACTGGGAGGAATTCCCAGTGGTGTGGTTTACTTGTGCTTTTAAAAATCATATAACAGGCGCCGTGGCTGCTGAGGGAGGGGGGATACGGAAAGTGTCCAACATCACCGTAGTCTGCTGACTGTTGTGCTGTTGGTTGGGGGGCTTTTGCCAGGGCCAGGGTGAGTAGCGGGGGGGGTGACCAGGAGATGGGCTGTGGGGTTGGAGTGGATGGGCATGGAACACCATTGCCGCAGCTTGCAAGGCAGCCATGCAGCTGCGCATGCTGCTGACTGCCCTCTGGCACCAGTGAACCCATCATTGTGCATGCTCCAGCGCAACCGGTGCCATCTTGTTGGCTGGGATGGTGTGTGTGGGGAGTGAAGTGTGTTTATGCGGCTTCAGCTTGTCAGCCTCCTGAGTGCCAATCGTGAATCCCTCACCGTTGCTCAGTGGAATCAATTGTGTTCCACTTAGCGCCAGTGCTAGCCCCTCAATGGTCGCTGAATCGATCCAGGAGGTGGCGCCAGTTTTGCTGTCATGGAAGTCCATGAATCTTGGCCTGGCATCAACACTTAGTCTCAGGAACGGAGAATCCCGCCCCACATCTTTTAGAGTAGTGTAGAATTATTGATATCAACGTCTGGATTTCTACGTTATTCTGCGCACGTATGAGCTCCCAAAGTTGTTGTTAGATTCAGTGGAATAATGATGGCACATGCTGAAAGTTTCAAGGATGTTATCTTCTATTAATTGTTTAATAAAGCTTAGCAGTGCAACAAAAATAACAAATGCTGGAAATTCACCGAGGATCCATCACTATCTGAATGGAGGTTGACCCTTTGTGTGTCAGGTGCTGATCTACCTGTCATTCATGTGATGAAGAAAAGACTTTGCATTCAGTTAGTTCCTTTCATAACCTCCGGACATTCCAGAGCCCTACAAAACCAATTAAATAATGATTACATATAATCACTATTGCAAAATGGGAATATGACAACCAATACAATGTAAGGGTCTTTCCTGTTACTTCCATTACTTTGCCTTTCTTTGTTTCTGCCATTATCATTTTTGATCAGTTGATGTTTAATGGACATGTATCTTTAAGTCAAGCAGCAGAGAGAATGATGAATTCAAGAAGTTGCAACATGATATTACATGTTGCTTTTTGAACAGCAATGCCCAGACTTTGTGGCACCCGAGAGATGAGATGGGACTCAGTTCGATTGGTGGGATGGTGGCCAATGAATTGGCCAAAAGGCATTATTCTGTCCGGTAACAGGTGGTGATTGGATCCTGACTGAGAGGGATGATTTCCAGAGACCTAAGGAAAGCACAGTTGAGACCTGGGCACCCAGAGACAAGGACCGACTCCCTCTCTTTTCTCTCTCTTTCCAGAAAGGCTGTGAGTTGCAGGCTGCAAACAGGGACCTGAATCTGAAAGCTTACTTTGAAGGAAGGTCTGATTAAAGACAACCATCTCAAACAAAGTCTCTTTTTCCTTTTACTTATTATTTTCACTTCTTTCCTCTCCCCTGTGTTTGTCATTCTTGTGTGTTTGTGTAGAGGGTAGGGACAAGTTAAAGTGGGGGATTAGGAATCGGATAATAGTTAACCAGTTGTATTTGCTGCAAATTTCATTATAGTTCTTGTTATAAATAAAAAGTAATTGTGTTTAAACTGACAAAGCTAATGACTGTAATTATTGGGTGGTCAAGGGCCAAAGACTTCAGGTATTTTTCTAAGAATTATTGGTTAATTCACTTGTGTTGTGCCTCTGGGTCAAGTGGGGCAGGGATTGACTGCGTACCAGCCCAGGCGCCTTAACAATGTGTACAAATGACCCAAGTCAGTCAACCTCTATCCTGTGGTAGTTTGAATGAGACACGATGACCAGGACACCAGGAGAAATCACATGTTCTTCTTTAAATAGGGTCAGGGAATTTTTTGAATCTGCTTGGGAGGATAGATAAGTTCTTGGTTTAACGTCTTATCTGAAAGGTAGCACTTCCAACATTGCAACACTCCCTTCGCACTGCATTGAAATTTTGGCCCAGATTATGCACTCAAGTCTCGAGTGGATTTTGAACCCAGACCATCTGACTCAGAGACACAAGTGTTAACACTGAGTCAAACGCTGGCATAAAGGTTGATAGTTGTAGTGTCATCATTTTTGTTTTGTAACTGAGTTCCAGTAATTTCTGTTTTCTGCAATGTTTAATATTTGAAAACATTCTGTCTACCACATAATTGAGCAAAGTTATATATGAATTGCAGTGATGGTCTGATGCCAGAAATGTAGATCCAACAATTGGTTGATTGAATCAAACATCATGCTTTTTGGTTGTTTGTATTAGACAGAGTGCAGACCATACTCAACAGATAACACAATGTCTGTTGTTAGATGTGATTGGGCAGCACTTGCTGAACAATCTTGAGTATGCTGATAACTACACTAATAACCAATTTATGATGATTAGTTCTGCACATGGCGTACCTCATTTACACTTGCTGGAAGTGACATACCTTCGTGTGCAAGGACCTGTTCTCTGAAAACAAAAGGAATATGTTGAAGCCTTGCACCTTCTTTGAATTAACTGGGAGCTTGAGGAGCCCATAGTTCCCCATCGCTTTCTCCAGCGAAACAACTGAGAATCAGAGTTAATGAGTCAACCAATCTGCAACCTTTTCTCCTGTATTATAAATTGTGATTGTCTGAAATTATGACATTCTTGCATTTGCCTTGGTAAATGCAAGACAAAAAGCTTCAGTAACGTTTCTCTTTTCATCAATATAGGGTGGGATTCTCCGAACTCCCGCCGTGAATCCCGCCCCGCCGCTCCGACGCCGGCAGCCGAATTCTTCGGCGTTGGCGGAGATCATGCTGCGCCGGTCAGGGGCCGCTTGCAGCAGCCTCCCCGGCAATTCTCCGGGCCACGATGGGTCAAGCGGCCGCCCGTTTTCGGCCAGTCCCGCCGGCGTGAAATGGACATGGTCCATCCTGGCGGAACCTGGCTTGGAGGGCGGCTAGGTGAGTCCTCAGGGGGGTGGTGCGGGGGTTCCGTCCCCGGGGGGAGGGCCCCCAGGGTGGCCTGGCCCCGATCGGGGCCCACTGATCTGCAGGCGGGCCTGTGCCGTGGGGGCACTCTTTCCCTCCACGCCGGCCTCTGAAAGGCTCCACCATGGCTGGCGCTGAGAACAAACCCCGAGCACATGAGAAGGAAACACGCCGGCGGTTCTGTGCATGCGTCAAGTCGCGCCGGCCCACGGCGGCCCATTAGTGCCAGTTGGTGCGGCGCCAACCCCGCCAGCACCGACCTAGACCCCGGAAGTGCGGAGGATTCTGCAACTTCTGGGTGGCCCGACGCCGGAGTGGTTTGCACCGCTTTTGCCACCGGCGTCGGGCCGTCCCGCCTATTGCGGGAGAATCCCGGCCATAGTCTTTGTACAAAAATAATTAATTACAGGATGCGGGCATCGCTGGCCAGGCCAACATTTATTGTCTATTCCTACTTGTCCTTGAAAATTTGGTGGTGAGCCACCTTCAGGAACTGCAGCACTCCATGAGGTGTAGGTACACCCACAGTGCTGTTTGGGAGAGAGTTCCAGCATTTTGACCCAGTGACAGTGAAGGAACGGCGATATATTTCCAAGTCAGGATGGGAAGTTTCTTGGAGGGGAACCTCCACCAGGTGGTGTTCCCAGGTATCAAAGACTGGGGTCAAAAAGAGGCCCCAGAAGACAGTTCCATGTGACGGACAAGGACAAAGATCAGAAATAGATCCTGTAAAGTTGATAGAAAGGAACCGAGAAATAGGCTCCGAGTTAAAGCGAGAGAGCTGCAAGGAGCAGACTTTAAGTGAAGAGTAAGAGAGGACTTGATTGAAACCATTAAGATCCTGAAGAGCCTTGACAGGGTGGATGTAGAAAGTGTCATGATATTCAAACACACACATCATGATAGACACACCAACAGACAAATCAGAACACACAACACCACAACCAATGACAGAAAGATATGAAAGCACAGACACGACACCCGGTGGTCAGTATTAGCTGCAGAGGAGGACCAGGACACATCTGCTACCAAACACACTCAGGGAGACAGCACGTGCAGAGTATCCAGAACGAACTGTATTATAAGAGTTAAAATAAAATAGAGTTGTACCACATACAACTGTGTTGGCTCATCTGTGCACCAGAGCACCCAACACCACATGGTACAGGAGTGGATCGATACCTGCCGGCATACCTCAGTGTACACAGACAACCAGCAGTGCCCAGGCAAAATGATAGAGCTCCCGGTTCCGCAGCCGCTCCAGTGCTACGGCGATCTCCGCGAAAACTGGCGGCGATTCCGGCAATGGTTCGAATTGTTCCTGGTGGCAGCTGAACTCCAAGACCTGGATGATAGCGAAAAAATTGAATTTCTCCTCACCATCGCCGGTGCAAGGGCAAGAGAAATATTCACAAGGTTCAGGTTCTTCAGGAGGCAGCAAAGGTACGATTACCAGGCAGTCCTGGACAAATTCTCCAAGTACTGTGAAGAAAACGCAATCCAATCGGCAAGTAAAGGTAAGAAAAGCGGCAGTACTCACCTCGTGGCTGGGATCCCGGAGCCCGAATTCCCAGAGGCCGAAATCCCGGGCCTGAGAGAGGGCTGGGTCGAGGTCGGCGGCCATCTTGCTAAAGGTATCACGCTAGCACAGTTGCGCGAGCAGTGCGCAGAACCGGAAGTTTCGTTTGCGCATGCGCGAGATGCTGCGCATGCGCAGTCAAGAAAACGGCCATCGGTAAAGGAACAGCGATCTGAGCATGCGCAGTCGCTTCCTACGTGCTACATACCGAGCGTCAGGATGTCAGAGGCCCCAGACTGCACCAATTTAAAGGGGAAACGTCCCAAATCCAATTTAAAAGGGAAACGTCCCAAATCAAAAAAACAAAAATCTGTTAAAGCTGTAAAACAACCTTCCCTCACCTGGAATGACAGCACATTGCCGCAAATTGACCCAGGAGATGAATTTGACCTCCGAAGAACCCTCCGACAAGCAGTTACCTATGCACAAGCCGATGATTCCGACCTCGAATACTTCGATGACGATCTTCACAGTGTTTCCGGACCTCGCGAGCCCAATGATAGCTCCGTGGTCCTATACGACTATGACTCGGACGAACCTTTCGTGTTGCACATTGGCGGCCCCCACATTGAATCCGACGCAGATGCGGATTCATTTTTCGGATTTGAGGATCTTCAATCCAGCAGATATGACGTTCCAACTTATCAGTACCGGATGATGCTGCAGCCTGACATTAACAGACAGGGAGCGGTGCAAGCACACGGAGAGCGCCCTGCTGCCACACAGAGCGTGGTCCACGTCCCGCTCAACGTTCCCGACTCTATGAAAGAAGACATGCAAGACTCCAGAGCGCAGTCCTCGCATGAACCAGAAGTGACTCCAGTGTCACAAGCCTCCACAGCAAGCTCGTGGACAGACTCCACAATTGCAGAAATGCAAGACTCCAGAGCGCAGTCCTTGCACGGACAAGAAGTGACTCCAGTGTCACAAGCCTCCACAGAGAGCTCGTGGACAGCCTCCACAATAGAAGCAACGCAAGACTCCAGAGCGCAGTCCTTGCACGAACAAGAAGTGACTCCAGTGTCACAAGCCTCCACAGAGAGCTCGTAGACAGCCTCCACGATAGAAGCAACGCAAGACTCCAATGTGCAGTCCTTGCAGGAACAAGACCATGAGGGTCTAGCAACCTCTCCTGACCAACCAGCGGCAGATGATGCAAGTCTGCCATGCTCACGTGAACAGCAAGAAGGCTATAACAGCCTATCATGCTCCACTACACAGCAGCATGACCATGAAGGTCTCTCATGCTACAATGAAGGGCACAGCGCTGATGACTGTTCAAGCCCAACTGAAGACAAGCCAAAGGAATCGCCTCGTCCAAGCCCGAAGAAAAAAGGTTTATGCGCTGACCTTCAGGATCATTATAGCCGAACAGAGATTAATAATGCTGCACGGCCACAGAAGGATGCTGAGGATTTGCTAAAGAAATTTATTGAATGTTTAACTTGCAAGGAGCAGACTGAGAATTGCCAGTGTTTTAGTACGGATCGAAAAAATGGACAAGACATTGATCCTCAGGTAATGGAAATAACACAACCTGAATCATATCTACAGCAGGGACAAATGTCTCCCTTCAACACAACGCCGCAAAATCCCAACTTCGGAGACCAGCAGTTAGTCAGTAATGACTCTTCAAACCTTGAGGGGAACATTAATTGCATTGAACCTATACACACTCCACTGATAAATGAGCAGAACATTGGAGCAAGAATCCTGAGGACACCGACATCGAGTAGCCAGATAACGAATTTAAAACCCACAGCAGTTTCAAGTGAACCAAGTGTGCTTTCCACTAATGGCGAAGATGCAGATAAGGTCGACCCGATTATCCATTGTACCACACTAACCCCAGTGATTAAGCAGTTATGTATGGGGAGTATAATGTGGGCAATTGAGAACAGTAAAAGAGAGACTGTGACCATGCCAGTCCCAGCAAAATCAGACCCAGAGACCATGAAGGCATGTACATTCGACAAAGATACATATGAGGTACCTGAGAAGAAAAGTGAAACGGAATGTTCTTTGGAAAATAGTACAATGTCGATAGAAACATTGGATCCTATATTCAAGACCATACATATGGGAGAATTTGGGGGTAATAAACAAGGTTCTGCAATGTCTGGGGGAAGATTTAAAATTCCAAAGAAGAAAAGCCCAAATGAAGGACAACGGCAAGACAATGACAGTCCACCGACATGGTGTGCACCACCAGATGAAAACTCTGATAATTTATCCAACCCTAGTGAACAGCAAGCTGCTAATGAGGATCTATCCACGGGATGTGAGACGAGTGACGACAGCATCCCACTTCCCATGCAAAAGGTGCAAGGTGACAGACCTCGCCTAGTGCGTACCGAGGCACTCGACGATCACGGTGGGACCACTGACGACTGCGGTGGCGGCGCACCGCTTCCACCCTCGATGGCTCGAGCCTCTCCACTGGTTGGTGCATTCCTGCATGTTCCGACTCCAGAAGTGCAGCTTCAGGGAATCTCGGCTGCCTCCAGTGAACCTGTTGGGACTCCGGACGGGGGGCATCGACGGAAGGCAGACCGGACTCCAGATGGGGAGCAGCCAAGCGCCGACTCTGATTTGCGCACGCCAGACCTTGCTCCGGACGGGCGGTGTCGCGGCCTCGGTGATGGCACGCTCAGGGTGACGGCGGATGCCACGGCGACAGGGAATGGATCGCGTGGCAGTCCCACTGGGTCGGCAGTGGCAACCAGCACCGGCGGTCCAAGATGGACACACCAATTCGCGCCATCGCCAGACGTTGATGCGAGCAACAATTCTCTCTCCAAGGCGACATGCTTCGACGTTTCTCTGCGGAGTCGCCCTTCCGGCACAGCAGGTGGCCGGAACCAGCGTGCACGGTCTCGGCCAACTTCCACATCTGGCACAGTCATCGCCTTGCATGATATTAGTGATGGTGCTACTTCGATGGCAACGACCCATCGGCTACAAGATGCCGTCCACCACAAACATAAAAAGAAAAAAGACTCCACCTTGTTCCTGGCATGCAGGGCGGATGGATTGGTGCGTAGGCGCAATCAGCGAGCTTTGCGCCGCCTTCCACGCTCGCAACTGAACCGTACGCACACGCCGGATCCTCCACTGGTTCCCAAGGATGACTTTGTGGAGATGCCACGGATCATGCCCCTTCCATCGCCACCAGAACCAAACCACAGCCAAGGCACCACTAACAAAGATGTTGAATGTTATATTTGCACGAATGAAAAAACCAAGCACTGCACGAAGTACAACAAATGGTAAAGTAGAGACTTCGGCAACAGCATCACCTCCAACAGTCCAAGGTGAACCAGTGTGACCCCAAATCTCCACAGCTGAACCGGCTTGAGGACCAGCCCATTCTTGAGGCGGTCACCCATTAGACTGGACTTATAACGCTGTTCATACGTTCAAAAAGTCAAACACTTCTGTATTATAACCTGTTGTTGTTTATTGTTCCAGATATCGTCTGACCGGACCAATGTTCAAGTTTTTTTTTTCTCTCGCATCCAAGTTTTGTTATGGTACAACCTTGTTAGTGTGACGCACCCGACATCGCCCCATGTAAATAGTTACGTCATATACACACGCTGTACACAACACACACACACACTCTTAGATGCACTCACGACACAATTATATTTATAACCACGTAGGCACATATCTTTGTAAAAAGGGGGGATGTCATGATATTCAAACACACACATCATGATAGACACACCAACAGACAAATCAGAACACACAACACCACAACCAATGACAGAAAGATATAAAAGCACAGACACGACCCCCGGTGGTCAGTATTAGCTGCAGAGGAGGACCAGGACACATCTGCTACCAAACACACTCAGGGAGACAGCACGTGCAGAGTATCCAGAACGAACTGTATTATAAGAGTTAAAATAAAATAGAGTTGTACCACATACAACTGTGTTGGCTCATCTGTGCACCAGAGCACCCAACACCACAGAAAGGATGTTTCCACTTGTGAGAAAATCTAGAATGATGGGTCACTGTTTAAAAATAAGGGGTGACCCATTTAGGAGAAAGAATGTCTGTGAGTCTTTGGAACCCACTGAAAAGGCAGTGGAAGCAGAGTCTTTGAATGTTTTTAAGGCAGAGGTTGGATAGATTCTTGATCTAGATTCAAGAAAGGTTAATAGGGGTAGGCAGCAATATGGGGTTGAGGTTACAATCAGATCAGTCATGATTTGATTGAATTGTGGAGCAGGTACAAACGACCTACTCCTACTCTTAATTCAGATGCCCATCATTTTCTATGAAACAGGCTTGAGAAAAGCCCAAATGATCCAAGATGGCAGCCGCAGGTTGGTCACTCTGTGCTGCAGTCCATAAGGGCAAAGGTACCCTTTTGGAGCACTGCCGTTCTTCTTGGCACAACCGAAGATCTGAAAGTTTTCTTGCAAGGTGAAGCATGAGTGCACGCTGTGATCCACGGGAAAGGAATCTCAGATGGCAAGATTGAAACCCTGGAGGTGGATTCTTGTTGAAACTGCGCAAGTGGGAGCGATATCTGGAGAGAATGCCAAGGTGACTGCTTCAAACGTGCAGATTTGAAACTCTTGTTAAGACTGAGTTTCAGTGAGACAAGTTGGCACATGGTGTGACAAGCATCTGGGTGGCTTTTTGATAAATCCATAGAATCCACTTTGGTCGCATCTGTCATTAAATTTGGAATGCGGCGGATCAGCAGTTGGTTCATAGTTACTGCATACGTATGCTGAATATTTGAGTATAATTTAGATATAGTAAATCAATTTATATATAGTAAATCCAAATTTGTATGCGTCTGTAAAGCCATAGCTGGGGTAAAAGGAATAGTGTGATTTGAATTGTATTCTTGTGTTTTTATTGAGATCTTTCCAATCTTTGCATATCAAGTAATATAGTTCATTTTTTGTGAACAAATGTTTTATTCTTCGTGCTAAACATTCATCAGCAGACTCCTGTGAATTTGTTCAGTAATGTTCCTGCATGGTTTCAAAAACAAAAGGTTAGGGTCTATCAAACCAGGATTCACTCTGGGATCTGACTGGCCCAGTATTAACATCAGCCAGGGTCGTAACAATACGAGCAATCACTCACTGCATATCCCTGTTTCCCAACTAAGTTTCATTCTACACAATTTTTCTCCTCCCTATATCACGAATTATAACTTTGTCAGAATGTATAAACAACATGACTTCTTAATTGCCTCTGTTATAGTTTCTTTTACAATGATCAGACCTTCAGAAACAAGATTACATGGAATAGGCACCGAAGAAGGTCCTTTGGCCTGGTTTGTGGCTTGGCTTCCACTATGAACAGTATGTGGATCTCTCTTTGGGTACCAGCGACATATCTTCTTAGTCTCTTGCACATGATTGCTTATGCCACTGTAAGATTACAGTACACATCACTATCTCATTAGCATCACTAATAATCTATTAATCTGCACATCCCATTTTGCCTGTAGAACCAGAGAATCTACAGCACAGAAAGAGGCCATGTAGCCCATCGGGTCGGCATGACTTTCTGAAAGAGCATTCTATCTATGCCCACGCCCCACCCTATTGCCGTAACATACACATCCGTGTACACTAAGGGCAATTTACTTGGCCAATCCACCTAACCTGCACATCTTTGGCCTGTGGGAGGAAACCGGAGCACCCGGAAGAAACCCACTGAGACACGAGGAGAATGTGCAAACTGCACACCGTTGGTCACCCAAGGCTGGAATTGAACCCGGGTCCCTGTGTTGACTCACTGAAAGAAATATATACATGCAAATAATTCCCCTTCTAGAATTGATCCAGCTGCCTTTTGAAAATTGAATCTGCTTTCATGACCATTCAGGCGGTGAACTCGAACAGATCTTCATGTTAAAAAAATAGATTTCTCCTCCTCTTATCAAATAATAGCTTCTCAATTCATCACACTTCTTCTACTTTGTCAACCGAGACAATATTCTACCCCTGTGGCCTCGGCCCTTATTTGCACGAGTCATAAAAAAAAGTATTGATGTTGTTTCGGGCTCACCCTCTAATTTGCCTGAAGCGATACATGAAACTTTTATCAGGCTTTGTTGTTTTAAACTTTTCACCGGAAGTAGAGAGCCAGTAGGAGTAGGGAATAGAAGTTCCCAAAAGCTCTTTGCCAGCTGTAGATTTGATGCCTGCAGAGTGGATAACAGTCCAATTGCAGTCCACTGGGCTGTTCAAGGCTGATAGGTAATAGAGCCTGCGGCATGGATACTCTCCAGTGGTAGAGAGGACGCAGCTGGCAGCTGATGGGGATGTAGAGGATGGGATTTGGGATCTGTAGATCAGTTCCAATGGTTTGGAATTTGGCACAATTTAAGATGTTTCTAACTTGAGGGGGAAAAAGCTCTGTTGGAATGCGAGTGCAGTAATATCCATTTTTAACATGTCAGTAACTGAGACTGGGGGGGATTCTGAAGTTCTGTTCACACTTTAATCTTTTCTGAGGAGAAAGATCAATCACAGGGGTGTAGAAGGTAAGAATACATAGAAATATTGAAGTGTTTATTGTTTTGTATTTCCGAGGGCTGAATGGTCTCTTTCTGTACTGTATAGTTCAATGATCATATGGGCTGTACTTAATGGCCACCTGCTGAAACGTCAGCCCTGCCATGGCCATTTCCAGTTAACTGCTTGGAGTCAGAGTTCCCGGGTCTTTGAAGATAAAAAGACTGCCTTCAAGAGCTGCAGTCCAATCAGTTCGCCAGCAACTCTTCAGGCCCAGCAGCGCCACCAGGAGTAGTGGTCACTACTGGGACTGCAGATGGCCCCAATCAGCAACCATGAGGTCCTGGAAGACAGGCATGGAAGAGAGAGGCACATTAGGGAGGGAGGGGGAGGGGCTCTACAAGTGGGCCGAACCTTCATCCTGCACCCCCACCAGGCTCAGAGGGAGATCCTCCAGGACCTCAAAGGTTATAATATCTGGATTACTACCAGTGCCACATGCAAGTGAGTACAGAAATCGGAAAATAGGGCAGGTGAATGTGTGGCTCAAGAGCTGGTGCAGGAGGGAGGGGTTGAGATTCCTGGATCGCTGAGACCTGTACGAGAGGGATGGCCTGCACCGGAACTAGAATGGGACTGACATCCTTGCAGGTGTGTTTATTAGCGCTTTTGAGATGGATTTAAACTAGTTCAGCAAGGGGAGGGCATTCAGAACGTTCATGCAATAGGGCCACAGCATCTTGAGTTTCAAGTGAGTAAGGCGAGGATGGACAGCCGCTACATTAATATCAGGAGCATCATAGGGAAGACAAATGAGTTAAGGGCGTGTATTGACAGATGGAGTTGTGATATTGTTGCCATCACAGAGATGTGATTGAGGGAGGGCAGGACTGGCATCTCATCATTCCAGGGTATAGGATCTTCTGGCAGGACAGAGGAGTGTGTAAAAGAGGAGGTGATGTATTATTAATAAGGAGTCTGTCACTGCAGTGAGGAGGGACGATATCTTGGTAGGGTCTTCCAGTGAGACTTTATGGGTAGAGCTCATGAATAAAAAGGGGGCTGCCACACTGCTGGGAGTGTATTATAGACCATCAAATAGTCAGCGAGCAAGAGAGGAGCAGATATATAGGCAATTCACTGAAGTGTGTTAAAATCATAATAGAGTAATTATATTAGGGGATGTCAACTTTCCCAACATTAAATGAGGAACTCTGACGTTTTTGAGCAGTTTAATAATAATAATCTTTATTGTCCCAAGCAGGCTTACATTAACACTGCAATGACGTTACTGTGAAAAGCTCCTAGTCGTCACATTCCTGCGCCTGTTCGGGTACACAGAGGGAGAATTCAGAATGTCCAAATTACCTAACAGCACGTCTTTCGGGACTTTTGGGAGGAATCCGGATCACCTGGAGGAAACCCACGCAGACACGGGGAGAACATGCAGACTCCTCACAGACCCAAGCCGGGAATCGGACCTGGGACCCTGGAGCTGTGAAACAACAGCGCTAACCACTGTGCTACCGTGGGGTAATGGAGGCTCTGCCGGACTTAAAAATGGACAAATAGCTAGGTTTGGATGAGTTGTATCCCATGCTGCTCTGGGACACAAGGGAGAAAATTACAGGGGCTCTGACCAAAATTTGTAATTCCTCTCTGGCTATAGGAGTGGTAGAGGACTGAACATAGAACATACAGTGCAGAAGGAGGCCATTCGGCCCATCGAGTCTGCACCCACCCATTTAAGCCCCCACTTCCACCCCATCCCCATAACCCAATAACCCCTCCTAACCTTTTTTGGACACTAAGGGCAATTTAGCATGGCCAATCCACCTAACCTGCATGTCTTTGGATTGTGGGAGGAAACCGGAGCACCCGGAGGAAACCCAAGCAGACACGGGGAGAACATGCAGACTCCGCACAGACAGTGACCCAGCGGGGAATCAACCCTGGCACCCTGGTGCTGTGAAGCCACAGTGCTAGTCACTTGTGCTACCGTGCTGGAGGACAGTTAATGTTGTTCCACTTTTCAAGAAGGGTGGTAGAGATGAACTGGGGAATTACAGATCAGTGAGTCTCACATCAGTAGTAGGGAAACTACTGGAGAAAGTTCTGAAGGACAGAATTAATCTCCACTTGGAGAGGCAAGGTTTGATCAAGAGCTGCCAGCATGGCTTTGTCAGAGGGAGGTCATGCCTAACAAATTTGATTGAATTTTTTGAAGAGATCTCCCCGTGTTTGTGTGGGTCTCACCCCCACAATCCAAAGATGTGCAGGGTAGGTGGATTTGCCAAGCTAAATTGCCCCTTAATTGGAAAAAAATTGAAGATTTCTTTGAAGAGGTGACCAGATGTGTAGATGAGGGTAGGGCAGTTGATGTAGTTTGTATACATTTCAGCAAAGCCTTTGACCAGGTCCCATATGGGAGACTGATAAGGAAGACAAAAGCACATGGGATCCAGGGTATCGTGGCAAGTTGGATCCAAAATTGGCTTAGCGGTAGGAGACGGAGGGTGTAGGAGGCTCCTTGTGTGACTGGCGTACCACAGGGATCAGTGCTGGATCCTTCATTGTTTGTGATAGATATAAATGATATAATATAAAAAGAAATCTTGATTAATAAGAGGATCATGTGTTATGGGGAGAAGGCAGAAAAATGGGGTGAGAAAAATATCAGCCATGAGCCTAATTCTGCTCCTATGTCTTATGGTCTTATGATACAGGTGAAAATGTGGGGTGGGGGCGATAAGTAGGTTTGCAGGTGACATGAAGATCTGCCGGGTGGTTGACAGTGAAGAAGAAGGTCTTAGGCTACAGGAGGATATAGACAGATTGGTCAGATAGGCAGATCAGTGGCAGATGGATTTCAATCCTGAAAATTGTGAGGTGATGCACTTTGGAAAGAGTAACACAGCAAGGGTGTTTTCAATGAATGGCAGGACACGAGGAAGCTTAGTGGGACAGAGGGATTTTGGGGTGCTTGTCCACAGCTCCCTGAAGCCGGCAGGATAGGTGAATAGGGTAGTTCAGAAAGCATACGGGATACTCACCTTTATCAGTCGAGGCATAGATTATAAGAGCGGGAAGGTGATGATAGGGAGGTACAAAACGTTGGTTAGCCCACAGCTGGAGTATTCTGTTCGGTTCTGGTCACTGGGAGATAGGAAGGATGTGATTGCGCCTGAGACGATGCAGAGGAGATTCACCAGGATGGAGCATTTTAGGTATGAAAGGAGGCTGGATAAGCTTGGGTTATTTTCTTGGAGCAGAGACGGCTGAGACGGGACCTGATTGAGATGTATTCGATTACGAGGGGCATGGACTGGGTGGCTAGAAGGGTCAATAACAAGGCAACATAATTTCAAGGTGAAAGGCAGGAGATTTAGAGGGGATTTGAGGAAAAGCTTTTTCACCCAGAGGGTAGTGGGAGTCTGGAGTGAACTGCCCATGAGGGTAGTTGAGGCAGGGAACCTCACAATCTATAAAAAGTACTTGGATGAGCACTTGAAATGAGATAACATTCAAGGCTATGAGCCAAGTGCTGGCAAGTGGGATTTGTGTAGATTTAGAGGAGCAGGTTTGATGGGCCGAATGCCAGTTCTGTATTGTGTGAGTCTATGATTCTATAGCGGCGGTTCCACGCAGCCACTGGCAGTAGTGCAAGGATGGGGCTCTTCCATGGCCAACCACAAATTTCCCTGCCCCTGATTTTATCAAGTGAGAAGAAGGCAATGGGCTCTTCACCCTGAGATACGCCCACTCCTCCACCAACCACCCAGCAGGTACCCAGACCACTCCTTGGTGAGGGTGAATTCTGCCCTATGGGTGCGGATGTACAAGTTCTTATTGGACTGGAAGTCAGAGAGCATGATGTAACTAGAAGTAAAGTCTGAGAAACACAGGTGGATTCTCCGATTGCCGAATCGTGTTCGGCAATCGGCCGGAGAATCCACTTTTACGCTGGAATCGCGGCATTTTTTCAATGCTCCGACCCCGAATACGCCGTGCGCCTTTGGGACGGCCTCAGCATGTTAACTGAGGCCCTCCCCCGATGCTCCACCCCCGATGGGCCGGGTCCCCGACGGCGTGGGGTGCGTGGCCTCGCAGCGTTTGGGGACCCCGCGTGGCCGCTGCGGACTATGTCTAGCGCTGCCACAGTCGGGGGAGGGGCGGGGGTGCCATTCCGCTGGCAGGGGGGGCTTCAGCAGGGGTCTGGGGGACTGGTGGGGGGTGATCCGGGGGTGGCGAGGTTCGTCACAGGGGGCAGTTTTTGGCAGGCCGGGGCCGCACGCGGCTGCCACCATGCTGTACAGCGAGACCGCCGCCATGCGCATGCGCGGCCACGGACGCGGCCATGCTGCAGCCATATCCGCAGATAAAGCCGGGGCTTTGTGCGGTTTGGCTGTTAGCCCCCCACCGAGCAGAAGATCACACGGATCCTGCGGACATAGCCGCAGAATTGGAGAATCCAGCCCGTGAGCTATATCAATCTCAAGAAATGTCAGCAAACCGATGTCCTTTTTGGCGAGACGGAGCTTATAATGATTACACAAAAATTACACACAAGGCTCAGGAATCAGTTCTGAAATCAAAATCAGATAATAGACTGTAACTGATTCCATCATACTATATTTTGACAGAGTATAATACAATAGGGTCCATTATAGTGCAACATGTTATACCCTTGACATGATGTGGTTTGATATGATATATATATGCACACAACATGCCAGACATTGATTTAAATTTAAATACTTGTAGACAGATGTGTTAGTACAGAGCTAGGTTAGGCAGGCATTGTACGGAGACAGCACAATCCTACTTTAAGCAGATGCTGCAGGAAAAAAGCTTATCACAGCAGAATGCAGTAAAACATGAGTAAAACAGTGCAAAGAGACAACACACGAGCAGTCTTAGGGAAACTGTGCAGGACCATGTTAAGAATATATGAAAGTTCTGAGAGAAAGTACAGGGTGATATTAAAATCCACTTCAGACAGAGTGCAGAGGCCCATATGAAACTGCTCCAGCAATTAGAGGAACATCACAGAGAAGCGATGCAGGGCCGAGTCAGAAAAAATAATAAAACATATTGTGCAATAATGAGTTCAGAAAATCTGCAGAGAGACAAAGACTGGGTTAGGGAACACCTCAGAGAGACAGCGAGAGACTGGGTTAGGAAACACAGAGAGACAGAGAGAGACTGGGTTAGGAAACACTGCAGAGAGACAGAGGGAGACTGGGTTAGGAAACACAGAGAGACAGAGAGAGACTGGGTTAGGGAACACTGCAGAGAGACAGCGAGAGACTGGGTTAGGAAACACAGAGAGACAGAGAGAGACTGGGTTAGGAAACACTGCAGAGAGACAGAGAGAGACTGGATTAGGAAACACTGCAGAGAGACAGCGAGAGACTGGGTTAGGAAACACAGAGAGACAGAGAGAGACTGGGTTAGGAAACACAGAGAGACAGAGAGAGACTGGGTTAGGGAACACTGCAGAGAGACAGCGAGAGACTGGGTTAGGAAACACAGAGAGACAGAGAGAGACTGGGTTAGGAAACAGAGAGACAGAGAGAGACTGGGTTAGGAAACACAGAGAGACAGAGAGAGACTGGGTTAGGAAACACTGCAGAGAGACAGAGAGAGAGACTGGGTTAGGAAACACTGCAGAGAGACAGAGAGAGACTGGGTTAGGAAACACAGCAGAGAGACAGAGAGAGACTGGGTTAGGAAACACAGAGAGAGACTGGGTTAGGAAACACTGCAGAGAGACAGAGAGAGACTGTGTTAGGAAACAGAGAGACAGAGAGAGACTGGGTTAGGAAACACAGAGAGAGACTGGGTTAGGGAACACTGCAGAGAGACAGCGAGAGACTGGGTTAGGAAACACAGAGAGACAGAGAGAGACTGGGTTAGGAAACAGAGAGACAGAGAGAGACTGGGTTAGGAAACACAGAGAGACAGAGAGAGACTGGGTTAGGAAACACTGCAGAGAGACAGAGAGAGAGACTGGGTTAGGAAACACTGCAGAGAGACAGAGAGAGACTGGGTTAGGAAACACAGCAGAGAGACAGAGAGAGACTGGGTTAGGAAACACAGAGAGACAGAGAGAGACTGGATTAGGAAACACAGAGAGACAGAGAGAGACTGGGTTAGGGAACACTGCAGAGAGACAGCGAGAGACTGGGTTAGGAAACACAGAGAGACAGAGAGAGACTGGGTTAGGAAACAGAGAGACAGAGAGAGACTGGGTTAGGAAACACAGAGAGACAGAGAGAGACTGGGTTAGGAAACACTGCAGAGAGACAGAGAGAGAGACTGGGTTAGGAAACACTGCAGAGAGACAGAGAGAGACTGGGTTAGGAAACACTGCAGAGAGACAGAGAGAGACTGTGTTAGGAAACAGAGAGACAGAGAGAGACTGGGTTAGGAAACACAGAGAGACAGAGAGAGACTGGGTTAGGAAACACTGCAGAGAGACAGAGAGAGAGACTGGGTTAGGAAACACAGAGAGACAGAGAGAGACTGGGTTAGGAAACACTGCAGAGAGACAGCGAGAGACTGGGTTAGGAAACAGAGAGACAGAGAGAGAGACTGGGCTAGGAAACACAGAGAGACAGAGAGACTTGGTTAGGAAACACTGCAGAGAGACAGAGAGAGAGACTGGGGTAGGAAACACTGCAGAGAGACAGAGAGAGAGACTGGGTTAGGAAACACTGCAGAGAGACAGAGAGAGACTGGGTGAGGAAATACTGCAGAGAGACAGAGAGAGACTGGATTAGGAAACACTGCAGAGAGACAGAGAGAGACTGGGTTAGGAAACACAGAGAGACAGAGAGAGACTGGATTAGGAAACACAGAGAGACAGAGAGAGACTGGGTGAGGAAATACTGCAGAGAGACAGAGAGACTGGGTTAAGAAACAGAGAAAGACAGAGGGAGACTGGGTTAGGAAACACTGCAGAGAGAGAGACTGGGTTAGGAAACACTGCAGAGAGACAGAGAGGGACTGCGTTAGGAAACACAGAGAGACAGAGAGAGACTGGGTTAGGAAACACAGAGAGAGACTGGGTTAGGACACACTGCAGAGAGACAGAGAGAGACTGGGTTAGGAAACAGAGAGACAGAGAGAGACTGGGTTAGGAAACACAGAGAGAGACTGGGTTAGAAAACACTGCAGAGAGACTGGGTTAGGAAACACAGAGAGACAGAGAGAGACTGGGTTAGGAAACAGAGAAAGACAGAGAGAGACTGGGTTAGGAAACACTGCAGAGAGACCGAGAGAGACTGGGTTAGGAAACACAGAGAGACAGGGTTAGGAAACACTGTAGAGAGTCAGAGAGAGACTGGGTTAGGAAACAGAGAAAGACAGAGAGAGGCTGGGTTAGGAAACACAGATAGACAGAGAGAGACTGGGTTAGGACACACTGCAGAGAGACAGAGAGAGACTGGGTTAGGAAACACAGAGAGGCAGAGAGAGACTGGGTTAGGAAACACAGAGAGAGACTGGGTTAGGAAACACTGCAGAGAGACTGGGTTAGGAAACACAGAGAGACAGAGAGAGACTGGGTTAGGAAACACAGAGAGACAGAGAGAGACTGGGTTAGGAAACAGAGAAAGACAGCGAGAGACTGGGTTAGGGAACACTGCAGAGAGACAGCGAGAGACTGGGTTAGGAAACACAGAGAGACAGAGAGAGGCTGGGTTAGGAAACAGAGAGACAGAGAGAGACTGGGTTAGGAAACACAGAGAGACAGAGAGAGACTGGGTTAGGAAACACTGCAGAGAGACAGAGAGAGAGACTGGGTTAGGAAACACTGCAGAGAGACAGAGAGAGACTGGGTTAGGAAACACAGCAGAGAGACAGAGAGAGACTGGGTTAGGAAACACAGAGAGAGACTGGGTTAGGAAACACTGCAGAGAGACAGAGAGAGACTGTGTTAGGAAACAGAGAGACAGAGAGAGACTGGGTTAGGAAACACAGAGAGACAGAGAGAGACTGGGTTAGGAAACACTGCAGAGAGACAGAGAGAGAGACTGGGTTAGGAAACACAGAGAGACAGAGAGAGACTGGGTTAGGAAACACTGCAGAGAGACAGCGAGAGACTGGGTTAGGAAACACAGAGAGACAGAGAGAGACTGGGTTAGGAAACACTGCAGAGAGACAGCGAGAGACTGGGTTAGGAAACACAGAGAGACAGAGAGAGACTGGGTTAGGAAACACAGAGAGACAGAGAGAGACTGGGTTAGGGAACACTGCAGAGAGACAGCGAGAGACTGGGTTAGGAAACACAGAGAGACAGAGAGAGACTGGGTTAGGAAACAGAGAGACAGAGAGAGACTGGGTTAGGAAACACAGAGAGACAGAGAGAGACTGGGTTAGGAAACACTGCAGAGAGACAGAGAGAGAGACTGGGTTAGGAAACACTGCAGAGAGACAGAGAGAGACTGGGTTAGGAAACACAGCAGAGAGACAGAGAGAGACTGGGTTAGGAAACACAGAGAGAGACTGGGTTAGGAAACACTGCAGAGAGACAGAGAGAGACTGTGTTAGGAAACAGAGAGACAGAGAGAGACTGGGTTAGGAAACACAGAGAGACAGAGAGAGACTGGGTTAGGAAACACTGCAGAGAGACAGAGAGAGAGACTGGGTTAGGAACCACAGAGAGACAGAGAGAGACTGGGTTAGGAAACACTGCAGAGAGACAGCGAGAGACTGGGTTAGGAAACAGAGAGACAGAGAGAGAGACTGGGCTAGGAAACACAGAGAGACAGAGAGACTTGGTTAGGAAACACTGCAGAGAGTCAGAGAGAGAGACTGGGTTAGGAAACACAGAGTGACAGAGAGAGGCTGGGTTAGGAAACACAGATAGACAGAGAGAGACTGGGTTAGGACACACTGCAGAGAGACAGAGAGAGACTGGGTTAGGAAACACAGAGAGGCAGAGAGAGACTGGGTTAGGAAACACAGAGAGAGACTGGGTTAGGAAACACTGCAGAGAGACTGGGTTAGGAAACACAGAGAGACAGAGAGAGACTGGGTTAGGAAACACAGAGAGACAGAGAGAGACTGGGTTAGGAAACAGAGAAAGACAGCGAGAGACTGGGTTAGGGAACACTGCAGAGAGACAGCGAGAGACTGGGTTAGGAAACACAGAGAGACAGAGAGAGACTGGGTTAGGAAACAGAGAGACAGAGAGAGACTGGGTTAGGAAACACAGAGAGACAGAGAGAGACTGGGTTAGGAAACACTGCAGAGAGACAGAGAGAAAGACTGGGTTAGGAAACACTGCAGAGAGACAGAGAGAGACTGGGTTAGGAAACACAGCAGAGAGACAGAGAGAGACTGGGTTAGGAAACACAGAGAGAGACTGGGTTAGGAAACACTGCAGAGAGACAGAGAGAGACTGTGTTAGGAAACAGAGAGACAAAGAGAGACTGGGTTAGGAAACACAGAGAGACAGAGAGAGACTGGGGTAGGAAACACTGCAGAGAGACAGAGAGAGAGACTGGGTTAGGAAACACAGAGAGACAGAGAGAGACTGGGTTAGGAAACACTGCAGAGAGACAGCGAGAGACTGGGTTAGGAAACACAGAGAGACAGAGAGAGACTGGGTTAGGAAACACTGCAGAGAGACAGAGATAGACTGTATTAGGAAACACTGCAGAGAGACAGCGAGAGACTGGGTTAGGAAACACAGAGAGACAGAGAGAGACTGGGTTAGGAAACACAGAGAGACAGAGAGAGACTGGGTTAGGGAACACTGCAGAGAGACAGCGAGAGACTGGGTTAGGAAACACAGAGAGACAGAGAGAGACTGGGTTAGGAAACAGAGAGACAGAGAGAGACTGGGTTAGGAAACACAGAGAGACAGAGAGAGACTGGGTTAGGAAACACAGAGTGACAGAGAGAGACTGGGTTAGGAAACAGAGAAAGACAGAGAAAGACTGGGTTCGGAGAGACAGAGAGAGACTGGGGGCGAAATTCTCCCCCAACGGTGGGATGTCCGCCGACTGGCGCCAAAGCTGGCGCCAATCAGACGGGCATCGCGCCGGCCCAAAGGTGCGGAAGGCTCTGCATCTTTGGCGGCCTAGCCCCAACATTGAGGGGCTAGGCCGACGCCGAAGGGATTTCCGCCCCTCCAGCTGGCGGAAATGGCGTTTGTTTTCCCGCCAGCTGGCGCGGAAATGCGGCGCATTCGCGGGAGCGTCAGCGGCCGCTGTCAGTTTCCCAGCGCATGCGCGGGAGCGTCAGCGGCCGCTGTCAGTTTCCCGCGCATGCGCAGTGGGGAGAGTCTCTTCCGCCTCCGCCATGGTGGAGGCCGTAGCGGAGGCGGAAGGGAAAGAGTGCCCCCACGGCACAGGCCCGCCCGCGGATCGGTGGGCCCCGATCGCGGGCCAGGCCACCGTGGGGGCACCCCCCGGGGTCAGATCGCCCCGTGCCCCCCCCCAGGACCCCGCCCACGCCGCCTGGTCCCGCCGGTAAATACCAGGTTTGATTTACGTCGGCGGGACAGGCAATTCCTGGGCGGGACTTCGGCCCATCCGGGCCGGAGAATCCAGCGGGGGGTCCCGCCAACCGGCGCGGCCGGATTCCCGCCCCCGCCCAATCTCCGGGAGCGGAGACTTCGGCCGGGGCGGGGGCGGGATTCACGGCGGCCAATGGCCATTCTCCGACCCGGCGGGGGGTCGGAGAATGACGCCCCTGGGTTAGGAAACACAGAGAGACAGAGAGAGACTGGGTTAGGAATCACTGCAGAGAGACAGAGAGAGACTGGGTTAGGAAACAGGGAAAGACAGAGAGAGACTGGGTTCGGAAACACTGCAGAGAGTCAGAGAGAGACTGGGTTAGGAAACAGAGAAAGACAGGGAGAGACTGGGTTAGGAAACACAGAGAGACAGAGAGAGACCGGGTTAGGAAACACTGCAGAGGGACAGAGCGAGACTGGATTAGGAAACACAGAGAGACAGAGAGAGACTGTGTTAGGAAACACTGCAGAGAGACTGGATTAGGGAACACAGATAGACAGAGAGAGACTGGGTTAGGAAACACTGCAGAGAGACTGGATTAGGAGAGACAGAGAGCGACTGGATTAGGGAACACAGAGAGACAGAGAGAGACTGGGGTAGGAAACACTGCAGAGAGACAGAGAGAGACTGGGTTAGGAAACACAGAGAGACAGAGAGAGACTGGGTTAGGAAACACTGCAGAGACTGGATTAGGGAACACAGAGAGACAGAGAGAGACTGGGTTAGGAAACACTGCAGAGAGACTGGATTAGGAGAGACAGAGAGAGACTGGGTTAGGAAACAGAGAGACAGCGAGAGACTGGGTTAGGAAACAATGCAGAGAGACAGAGAGAGACTGGGTTAGGAAACACAGAGAGACAGAGAGAGACTGTGTGGTGGTATGTATTAGGGGTCATGTGGGACTGTGAAGCCGAGATGCTATTGGCTGACAGATCCCGGGTCCTGGTTGGCTGCCGACTCCTGGCTCTGCCCTGAAGGCGGAGTATAAGAACCCGAGCCTCTCCCCGCAGCTTCATTCTGTTGTTGAGCTGCTGGGGACAAGCATCGTTTAATAAAGCCTGGATCGACTTCATCACTTCTCGTCTCTCGTAAGTCATTGTATGCTCCAATTTATTAAGCGAGCTTAAAAGACTATGGAGCTCCAGATCGCCCTGGAATGCCTGCGGATCAGCCCCCATGCACCGAACTCGGCAGCAGTATTCAAATACTGGCAAGCATGCTTTGAAGGCTACCTCCGAACGGCCCCCGGCCGGATCACAGAAGACCAGAAAATGCAGGTCCTGCATTCGAGGGTAAGCCCGGAAATTTACCCTCTCATAGAAGACGTAGAGGATTTCCCGATGGCGCTCGCATTGCTGAAGGGCATCTACGTTCGGCCCATTAACCAGGTCTACGCGCGCCACCAACTCGCGACGAGACGGCAAAGTCCCGGAGAATCGCTAGAGGAATTCTATGCCGCGCTGCTAATTTTGGGACGGGGCTGCAGCTGCCCGCCGGTGAACGCGATCGAACACATGGACCTGCTAATTCGCGTTGCATTTGTGGCAGGTATGAACTCTCCCCAAATCCGGCAAAGACTTTGAGAAAGAGAGTCGCTAGGACTCTCAGAGGCACGGGCCCTTGCAGCTTCCCTAGATGTGGCCTCGCAAGACGCCCGCGCCTATGGCCCCGACCGCGCGGCAGCCACTTGGGCTCCGTGGACCCCCGTCGCGACAAACTTCCCCCCCCCCCCCCCCCCCCGCAAGCTTGCGCGGTTAAAGCGCCAGACCATCCCGGGGGGCCCGCTGCTATTTCTGCGGGCAGGCGAAACACCCGCGGCAGCGCTGCCCGGCCCGCGCAGCTATTTGTAAAAGCTGCGGCAAGAAGGGCCATTACGCGGCAGTGTGCCGGTCCCGGGGGGTCGCCGCAATCCCCGGAGAAGAACGAGCCCAGCACATCCCAAATGCTCCCCAACCCCCCCCCCAGCGCCCCATGTGCGACCCGTGGGTGCCGCCATTTTGGGTCCCAGGCACCACGAGGGGAGGATGGGCGTCGCCATCTTGTGACCCCCAGCCATGTGCGATTCATGGGGGTGGCCATTTTTTCCACCCCCGACCACGTGCGATCCATGGGGACGGCCATTTTGTCCACCCACGGCCACGTGCGATTCATGGGCACCACCATCTTGGTTGACAACAAAGGACCCCAGCATCGACGGCTCCACGGGGTCCGAAGAAGACGCCGCGACACTACTACCACGACTGGCTTCGGTGACACTGGATCAATCGCGGCCCCGGACGCTCCAGATGACGACAACAGCGGTGCTGGTCAACGGATACGAGACGCCATGCCTGATCGTCTCCGGGAGCACTGAAAGGTTTATTCACCCAGACACGGTAAGACGCTGTTTTCTGACCAGCCATCCAAGCACGCAAAAGATTTCCCTAGCTGCAGGATCCCATTCCGTAGAGATCAAAGGGTCCTGCATCGCGAACCTAACGGTACAAGGGAGGGAGTTTAAGAACTACAGGCTCTACGTCCTTCCCCAACTCTGCGTGCCCACATTACTGGGATTAGATTTCCAGTGTAACCTGCAGAGCCTAACATTCCAATTCGGCGGCCCAATACCCCCACTCACTATCTGCGACCTCGCAACTCTCAAGGTTGAACCGCCGTCCTTGTTTGCAAAACCTCACCCCAGATTGCAAACCTGTCGCCACTAGGAGCAGAAGGTACAGCGCCCAGGACCGGATATTTATTCGGTCTGAAGTCCAGCAGTTGCTGAAGGAAGGCATAATCCAGGCCAGCAATAGTCCCTGGAGAGCCCAGGTGGTAGTAGTAAAGACCGGGGAGAAGAAAAGGATGGTCGTAGACTATAGTCAGACCATCAACAGGTACACGCAGCTAGATGCGTACCCTCTCCCCCGCATATCCGACATGGTCAATCGGATTGCCCAGTATAAGGTCTAACCCACCGTGGACCTCAAGTCGGCCTACCACCAGCTCCCCATCCGCCCAGGTGACCGCAAGTACACCGCCTTCGAGGCAGACGGGCGTCTATACCACTTCCTAAGGGTCCCATTTGGCGTCACAAACGGGGTCTCGGTCTTCCAACGGGAGATGGACCGAATGGTTGACCAGCACGGGTTGCAGGCCACGTTCCCGTATCTCGACAACGTAACCATCTGCGGCCATGATCAGCAGGACCACGACGCCAACCTCAAAGTTCCTCCAGACCGCTAACGCCCTGAACCTCACATGTAACGAGGAAAAGTGCGTTTTTAGCACAAACCGTTTGGCCATCCTGGGATACGTAGTGCGCAATGGAATAATAGGCCCTGACCCCGAATGCATGCGCCCCCTTATGGAATTCCCCCACTGCTCCAAAGCCCTGAAACGTTGCCTGGGTTTCTTTTCATATTACACCCAGTGGGTCCCCCAGTACGCAGACAAGGCCCGCCCGCTAATACAGTCCACTACCTTCCCCCTGTCGACAGGGGCTCGCCAGGCCTTCAGCCGCATCAAAGCGGATATCGCAAAGGCCACGATGCGCGCCATCGACGAGTCCCTTCCCTTCCAGGTCGAGAGCGATGCATCCGACGTAGCTCTGGCGGCCACCCTTAACCAAGCGGGCAGACCCGTGGCCTTTTTCTCCCGGACCCTCCACGCCTCAGAAATCCGCCACTCCTCAGTGGAAAAGGAAGCCCAAGCCATAGTGGAAGCTGTGCGACATTGGAGGCATTACCTGGCCGGCAGGAGATTCACTCTCCTCACCGACCAACGGTCGGTAGCCTTCATGTTCGCTAATGCACAGCGGGGCAAAATTAAGAATGACAAGATCTTAAGGTGGAGGATCGAGCTCTCCACCTTCAACTATGAGATCTTGTATTGTCCCGGAAAGCTGAACGAGCCGTCTGATGCCCTATCCCGCGGCACATGTGCCAACGCACAAATAGACCGCCTTCAAGCCCTCCATGAGGACCTCTGTCACCCGGGGGTCACTCGATTCTACCATTTTGTAAAGTCCCGCAACTTCCCCTACTCTGAGGAGGAGGTCCGTACAGTCACCAGGAACTGCCACATCTGCGCAGAGTGCAAACCGCACTTTTTCAGGCCGGATAGAACGCACCTGATCAAGGCTTCCCGCCACTTTGAACGCCTCAGTTTGGATTTCAAAGGGCCCCTCCCCTCCACCGACCGCAACGCATACTTCCTGAACGTGGTGGACGAGTACTCTCGTTTCCCCTTCGCCATCCCCTGCCCCGACATGACAGCGGCCACAGTCATTAAAGTCCTTGGCACCATATTCACACTGTTCGGTTGCCCCGCGTATATCCATAGCGACAGGGGGTCCTCCTTCATGAGTGACGAGCTGCGCCAGTTCCTGCTCAGCAAGGGCATAGCCTCGAGCAGGACGACAAGCTACAACCCCCGGGGGAACGGGCAAGAAGAGTGGGAGAACGGCACGGTCTGGAAAACTGTCCTACTGGCCCTACGGTCCAGGGATCTCCCAGTTTCCCGGTGGCAGGAGGTCCTCCCGGACGCTCTCCACTCCATCCGGTCGCTGCTGTGTACCACCACTAACCAAATGCCTCATGAGCGCCTCCTTGTCTTCCCCAGGAAGTCCTCCTCCGGAACGTCGCTGCCGACCTGGCTGGCGGCCCCAGGACCCATCTTGCTCCGGAAACATCTGCGGGCGCACAAATCGGACCCGTTGGTCGAGAGGGTTCACCTTCTCCACGTGAACCCACAGTACGCCTACGTGGCATACCCTGACGGCCGACAGGACACGGTCTCCCTGCGGGACCTGGCGCCCGCCGGCAACACACACAACCCCCCGACACCGATCATCCCCTCCCTGCCACCGGCGCACCCCGCGACCGCCCCCTTCCCGGGGGGATCGGTCCTCCTCCCGTGCCCGCCCAGGAGTAAAACAGGAACAAACACCGAAACGCTCCCGGAGACGACAATGCCTGAGCAAGCACCTGCACCACCACCGGGGCTGAGGCGATCGACGAGGAAGACCAGACCGCACGCTCGACTCGGGGAATCGAGAATGTTGTTGTAACAAAAAAAAATGTTTTTGCTAATATTGTAAATTGTTCTCACAAACCTGTACATAGCCCAGTGTAGGGCTAAAGCTGTAGTAACACTGTCCGAAATTTTGTTCCAGGGCCAGCCTTGTAAACCCCTACCACCATGCGAACCACCACCCCACCGGGTTCCTTTTTTAACAAGGGGTGAATATGGTGGTATGTATTAGGGGTCATGTGGGACTGTGAAGCCGAGACGCTATTGGCTGACAGATCCCGGGTCCTGGTTGGCTGCCGACTCCTGGCTCCGCCCTGAAGGTGGAGTATAAGAACCCGAGCCTCTCCCCGCAGCTTCATTCTGTTGCTGAGCTGCTGGGGACAAGCATCGCTTAATAAAGCCTGGATCGACTTCATCACTTCTAGTCTCTCGTAAGACATTGTGTGCTACAGACTGGATTAGGGAACACTGCAGAGAGACAGAGAGAGACTGGATTAGGAAACAGAGAGACAGAGAGAGACTGGATTAGGAAACAGAGAGAGACTGTGTTCGGAAACACTGCAGAGAGACAGAGAGAGACTGGATTAGGAAACGCTGCAGAGAGACTGGGTTAGGAAACATAACATTAATTCTTCACATGCCGTACATTTGTATAATGTCACAAGTATGTTGGGTATCTATCCCACCATCTTCCACCATCTTCCTACCCATCCCCGGGATCAGCCTCCTAATAAACTAGGTGAACAGGTTCCAAAATTGTCAGCCTGCCCCCGATACATAAACACATAAACAATTATTTAAATTGAGCCAGATAATATGCTGCCCAAGGAGTCACACAGTTGACATGAGAGGATGGATCGGCCATTTTGCAAGGCCAACATGGAAATAGTTTGGGACATCATGGGGCAACATATTTAGGGATGCCGTCTGCGCATCAGTGATTTCTCCTCCAATATTTCACCCCCATCCTTCTGCACTGCCTGCTGCCCAAAACTCTGCCTCCCCCCCCCTCCCCCCCCCACCCACTTCTATGCCCTAAAACCCCAGGATCTACCTTTCTGGGGCAGGCATCCATTTATTTTGTGCCCCTATCTTGCTACCCCGACAGCGCCCACTACTGAGCTCTGGAGCTGCTGGCCCATCAGAAATAAAAGCAGAACGTTCTGGAAACATCCCTGGCAGCACTAGTGGCGAGACAAACAGAGTAAATGTTTTGAATCCAATATGACATGGCATAGTGTCACAGTGGTTAGCACTGCTGCCTCACAGTGCTAACGACCTGGGTTCAATTTCAATCTCAGGTCACTGTCTGTGAAGTTTGCACATTCTCCCCGTGTCTGTGTGGGTTTCCTCCGGGTGCTCCGGTTTCCTCCCACAGTCCAAAGATGTGCAGGTTAGGTGCATTGGCCATGATAAATTGCACCCTAGTGAGCAAAGGTCAGGTGGGGTTACAGGGGAGTGGGCCTCAATCAGGTTCTTTGTTGGAAGGTTGGTGCAGACTTGATGGGCCGAATGGTCTCCTTCTGCACTGTAGGGGTTCTATAATTCTATGAATCTTCTATGGAATCAGATTGGCTTGGAGCTCCTGATGTTGGGTCTGCTTTCCTCTGCGACGGGCTGATGTCCCGCTCGAAACTCTTAGCCCACCTCTAGCATTTTATAGTTGTGGAGAAGGTTTCTTGCGGGAGTGTTGGCTTCCAGCCAACTTTCCTTTTTGTGGTGGGGGGCCGGGTGTGTCGGGGGGGGGGGGGGGGGGGGGCGGCAATTCTCCCTTTCCCGCCCCCGTTACTCCCTGTAAGAAATGCAACCATTGTGACTCACCAAAATGACAAAGGATTACTTGGGAAGGCAGTGGACACAAAGACACTTTGCCAACTCTTTTCACAGTAACTTCATTGCAGTGTTGATGTCAGCCTACTTGTGACAATAAAGATTATTATGATAATAAATTGAGACAAAGCATCGGAGGGAGTGCAGAAACCTCCAAATGCCTCATCTTCCTGACTCTTCCAGCACCACCTGCCCTGCATGTAACAGAGTCAACAAATCATGCGTTAGGCTTGTCAGCCACCTCAGAACCCATTCAACCAGAAGTAGCAAGTCATTCTGGATCCCAAGGGACTTCTTGAGAAAATGGTCTGTAGTTAAAGATTTACATTACACTTTGCTATACAGCTTTCTATGAATTTTGTTAGTCATTTGGAATATGAGAGCAAAGACCCCCTTTCTGCCCCCACCTTGCTCAGTTATTATCATTCACCAATGTTGACTGCAATAGTACATAATAGGTCTATCCCTACACATTCAGCAATAATCATTCAATTTCACTGATACGAGGTGCTTGAAAACAGCCCAGTGAGACCTATTCTGCTGATGTCTCTTCCTTCAATAGCGTTGGATATGTATACTTTCCTTCAGTGGTACATCAGGATTCAGGAATCCTACAACATGGGTACACTCACATTCTGAGTTTATACAATAAATTTAGAGTTTCCAATTCTTTTTTCCAATTCAGGGGCAATTTAGCGTGGCCAATCCACCTATCCTGCACATCTTTTTGGGTTGTGGGGGTTGAGGTGTTGGGTGCTCTAAGGTACAGACGAACTAACACGGTTGCGATTGGTACAACGCAGTTTTATTCCAACCAACTATTTATACATCTGACTTGGTACTCAGCACATTGTGACTGTGTGAGTGTCTTGCTAATGAGGTCCTGGCCCTGCGCTGTCTCCAGATGGACTGCCCATGAAGTGTCGTGTTTCTTGTCTTATACTGTGCCTGCTCTTGTCTGTGATTGGCTGTCGTGTTATGTGTGCTAATTGGTCCGTTGGTCTGTCTATCATTATGTATGTGTTATGATGTATGTTTGAATATCATGACAGGGGTGAGACCCATGCAGACACGGGGAGAATATGCAAACTCCATATGGACAGTGACCTGGGGCCAGGATCGAATCTGGGTCCTCAGTGCTGTGAGACAACAGTGCTAACCACTGCGCCACCGTTCTGCCCACTCACATTCTGATTGACAGAACACTTTACAAGGTTTAACCCTGTACTCTTTCCGTTCCAGTTTCACAGGTGCACACTCCCGAAATATACCTCCACATTGGAGGAATTCACAGATTGGCAAATAACCTGTCTGGCCACATTATGAACACACTTTCCATGGCCATGCAGTCCTGAAGTGGGAAAATGGAGCTTCTGGCCAAGAGGTAGGGTAGCTGCCATTATGCCACAAGAAAGGTTGAGGATACTCAGGTTTTTCTCTGGATACTTCTGTGGTGGTATGTATTAGGGGTAATACGGTACACCACGTGTCGACAGGCTATTGGTGGAGGGATGCCAGGTCCTGATAGGATCTGCCACCTACTGGACTCCACCCAGAAATGCCGGTATAAGAACCCAGTTTTTCCCTCCATTTCCCTCAGCAGCTGCATTCTGTAACCACACTGCTGGGGATAAAGTTCTGCTTAATAAAGCCTCCAATTGACATTTCCTCAACCTGCCTCGCGTCATATTGACGGTGCTACAACTTCTATTTACTTTAGCTCTCTGTGGCCCCACCTAGGTATAAACAATCAAGCAAGTATACGTAGATCAGTTACCAGACTAACATAATTAAATGCAGAGCAATCAAACCATTGAACTCCGCACTCCTTCAGCGAAGTGCAATCATTGGATCAGAGGACAGTCCTGTTAGGAAGAAGAAAAAAACAGCACAGCCTGTCCTAAACTAGCAGAATCATCTCAAGTCCATGAACTGAACATGAAAATCAACAACTTCAATTCACTTGGTTTAGGAGAATTACATCTCACAATTGCATCTACCATTAAACAGTTCTGGTGATAGCCATTAGTTACATTGCTCTAGTTTGATGGTTTCACAAACATGCTTTCAAAATGAACAATTTTATTCTGCAAAGCTACGCTGGCATTGGAGGCAGTCACCAGGCTGTTCCTGGCTATGGACGTATTTTCTTATGAGGAGAGGTTGAGTAGGTTGACCTGTGCTAATTGGAGTTCAGAAGAATGAGAGATTACCTTACAGAGTCACTTGGATTCTCGTAGGGCTCGACAGGGTAGATGCTGAGAGGAAAAGTCGAGGACAAGAGAGCATAATCTCAGAGTACGTAATCACGCACATGAGACAGAGATAGACAGACTTTTAATCAGTAAGGGAATCAATGTTTATGGGAAACCTTGGAATTGAGGACTATCACATCAGATCAGTCATAATCTAATTAAATGGCGGAGCTGACTCAATGGGCCGAATGGCCTACTTCTGCTCCTGCACCTTATGGTTTTATGTCTGCACTCATCATGTTGAATCTCTTCATCCAGGAAGGAAGGCCGATAAAAATATCTGAGACTAAAAGTGAAAGCAGACACCCAAGATACTTCATAATCTCACAATGAAACTGAGCACTAATCGGAATATCAAACACTACAGCAAACAATTCAATCTTGCAAACCAAATTTTGCCTCAATAACATTCTGGTCAAATTTTGTTGTTTATTCTTCCATGGAATGTGGACGTTGCTGGCAAGGCTAGCATTTGTTCCCCAACCCTTGATTTGAATGGCTTGCTCAGCCATTCCAGGGGACAGTAAGAAGTCTTCCAACACCAGGTTGAAGTCCAACTGGTTTGTTTCGAATCACTAGCTTTCGGAGCACAGCTCCTTTCTCAGGTGAAGTAAAGATGGGGTGAAGATGGAGAGAGTTCGCAGTTTGAAGTTGGTGAATTCAATGTTAAGTCCAGAAGGCAGTAATGTGCCCAATCGGAAGATGGGGTGCCGTTCCTCCAGTTTGCGCTGGGCTGCACTGGAACATTGCAGCAGGCTGAGGATGTACATGTGGATGTGAGAGCAGGACGGTGAGTTGAAATTGCCAACAACAGGAAGGTCTGGGTCCTGCTTGCAGACAGACCAGAGGTGTTCTGCAAAGCTAGGTGATGTAACTGATTGGAACAACAAGATAATAGAAATATGTGACTAAGCGTAAGGATTATTTACCTTCAAGTGGGTCTTTGTCATCTAACTTTATCACATGTATCTATCACATACTTCAACCACCTAATCTACTTTGTTCTGAACAATTCTAACACAAAAATCCTATTCGAGGGTTTGATGATCTTCCACCAATCTTGCTGAGTCAATGTGTCCTGTCAACTTGCTCATTGCACTAAAACAAAAGCATAACAATGCAGACGCTGCGAATCTGAAATATAAACAGAAAATGCTGGAATTATTCAGCGGGCCAGCTAGTGTCTGTGGAGCAAGACACATAGTTAACATTTCAAGTCCTTAATCTTTCATCAGAACCAATTTTGAGGAAAGGTGATGGACCTGAAATGTTAATTCTGCTTGTCTCTCCATGAATGCTGCCGGATCTGCTGAGTATTTGCAGCATTTTATGTTTTAGGTTCATTGGACAGCTTTGTTACATACGAATACGAACATATGAATTTGGAGCAGGAGTAGGCCACCCGGTATGAGCCTGCTCAATCAGCACTGTGGCGTCAGGGACCCGGGTTGGATTCCCGGCTGGGTCACTGTCTGTGCGGAGTCTGCATGTTCTCCCCGTGTTTGCGTGGGTTTCCTCCGGGTGCTCCCGAATGACGTGCTTGTTATGGTAATTTGGACATTCTGAATTCTCCCTCTGTGTAGCCGAACAGGCGCCGTAGTGTGGCGACTAGGGGATTTTCACAGCAACTTCACTGCAGTGTTAATGTAAGCCTACTTGTGACACTTTTAAAGATTATTATTATTATTAATAAGATGATGGTTGATCTGATTATAACCCTAACCCCACGTTCCTGCCTAACCTCTCACCCCAGAGTTAATCAAGAGTCTATCTAGCTCTGCCTTAAACATATTCAAAGATTCTGCTTGCACTGTCTTTTGAGCAAGTGAGTTCCAGAGACTCACAACCCTCTGAGAGAAAAAGGATTTTCCTCATCTCCTTCTGAAATGAGTGACCCCTTGGGCTAAATTCTCCGGAAACGGCGCGATGTCCGCCGACTGGCGCCCAAAACGGCGCAAATCAGACGGGCATCGCGCCGCCCCAAAGGTGCGGAATGCTCCGTATCTTTGGGGGCCGAGCCCCAACCTTGAGGGGCTAGGTCGGCAGCGGATGAATTTCCGCCCCGCTAGCTGGCGGAAAAGGCCTTTGGTGCCCCGCCAGCTGTTGCGGAAATGACATCTCCAGGCGGCGCATGCGCGGGAGCGTCAGCGGCCGCTGACAGCTTCCCATGCATGCGCAGTGGAGGGAGTCTCTTCTGCCTCCGCCATGCTGGAGACCGTGGCAGAGGCGGAAGGGAAAGAGTGCCCCCACGGCACAGGCCCGCCCGCGGATCGGTGGGCCCCGATCGCGGGCCAGGCCACCGTGGGTGCACCCCCTGGGGCCAGATCGCCCCGCGACCCTCCCAGGACCCCGGAGCCCGCCCGCGCCGCCTTGTCCCGCCGGTAAAGTAGGTGGTTTAATCTACGCCGGCGGGACAGGCATTTTAGCGGCGGGACTTCGGCCCATACGGGCCGGAGAATCGAGCGGGGGGGCCCGCCAACCGGCGCAGCGCGATTCCCGCCCCCGCCGAATCTCTGGTGCCGGAGACTTCGGCAACTGGCGGGGGCGGGATTCACGCCAGCCCCCGGCGATTCTCCGACCCGGCGGGGGGGTCGGAGAATCTCACCCCTTATTTTTAAACAGTGACTTCTAGTTTTAGATTCACTGACAAGAGGAACCATCCTCTCCACATCCACCCTGTCAATACCCCTTATTGAGATCCACCATCTGCCTACATGAGCTTTTTGTTAAGCTCTGTCCCCAGATCCTCTCTTCTTGGTGCTTCTACATTGCAGAACCATTTCAAGGAGGCAATTTTCAATGTTTTTTGAAAGCTCCATTGATGTGAAATCTCCCTCATTTTGTTGTCTGTTCTTGGTGGCAACTACTGTGCTGGAAACTATTGGCAGAGTCCAGTCGGCGGAAATAAACAAGTTAAACAGGATAGCTGGCCGCCGATCTCCAGAGAAGCCTATGTGATCACCATTTAAAACATAATTTGCTGGGTTACCTTGCCTGATTTAGCATACAGCTGACAAGATTGGGACTGCTATTGGGGCTGCGATAAGGGAAGCATTAATTCTTCCTTCGAGCTGTAATCAGCCCAGTGACAAAGATAAACTGAAAAATAACTGAAGCAGCTAATTACTAGGTTTAAAGCCGACCACACTGGTTACTGAACTACATAATATTACGTAGGAGTTGCATTTAGCTCTGCGAACTAGTTTGGACGACTGATTTGATCACGTTGAGCTGAATCCTTATTCCAGAGGGACCACTAAATTGGGGCTCTTAGTGGATCCTGACCCAAGTTGATAGAACATAGAACATAGAACATAGAACGATACAGCGCAGTACAGGCCCTTCGGCCCACGATGTTGCACCGAAACAAAAGCCATCTAACCTACACTATGCCATTATCATCCATATGTTTATCCAATAAACTTTTAAATGCCCTCAATGTTGGCGAGTTCACTACTGTAGCAGGTAGGGCATTCCACGGCCTCACTACTCTTTGCGTAAAGAACCTACCTCTGACCTCTGTCCTACATCTATTACCCCTCAGTTTAAAGTTATGTCCCCTCGTGCCAGCCATATCCATCCGCGGGAGAAGGCTCTCACTGTCCACCCTATCTAACCCCCTGATCATTTTGTATGCCTCTATTAAGTCTCCTCTTAACCTTCTTCTCTCCAACGAAAACAACCTCAAGTCCATCAGCCTTTCCTCATAAGATTTTCCCTCCATACCAGGCAACATCCTGGTAAATCTCCTCTGCACCCGCTCCAAAGCCTCCACGTCCTTCCTATAATGCGGTGACCAGAACTGTGCGCAATACTCCAAATGCGGCCGTACCAGAGTTCTGTACAGCTGCAACATGACCTCCTGACTCCGGAACTCAATCCCTCTACCAATAAAGGCCAACACTCCATAGGCCTTCTTCACAACCCTATCAACCTGGGTGGCAACTTTCAGGGATCTATGTACATGGACACCTAGATCCCTCTGCTCATCCACACTTTCAAGAACTTTACCATTAGGCAAATATTCCGCATTCCTGTTATTCCTTCCAAAGTGAATCACTTCACACTTCTCTACATTAAACTCCATTTGCCACCTCTCAGCCCAGCTCTGCAGCTTATCTATATCCCTCTTTAACCTGCTACATCCTTCCACACTATCGACAACACCACCGACTTTAGTATCGTCTGCAAATTTACTCACCCACCCTTCTGCTGGACCCTGGAGCTGTGAAGCAATTGTGCTATCCACAATGCTACTGTGCTGATTTGAAGGGCACCATGATTGTGGGTGGTGCCAGTTTGGACATGAGCAGAGGTGGTAACAAAGCATATCATCAGCATGGAGTTCAGGTGAGGGGTGGAAATGGCACAACACACAAGGAAGCCAGAGGTATTGTAATTTTTTTAAAAACATGATCATGAGCAGATGCTAAGGAGCCTGTGACAGTGATTTCCCAGCTCCTGCCATGGTAAAAGAAGGTGTTAGCAGACCTTCATAAAAGCACAGTGTCTGTCACTGAGACATGTATCAGACATTTTATTTCACCTGAAAGTGGCACGGTAGCACAGTGGTTAGCACTGTTTCTTCACAGCGCCAGGGTCCCAGGTTCGATTCCTAGCTTGGGTCACTGTCTGTGCGGAGTCTGGACGTTCTCCCCGTGTCTGCGTGGATTTCCTCCAGGTGCTCAGGTATCCTCCCACAAGTCCCGAAAGACGTGCTGTTAGGTAATTTGGACATTCTGAATTCTCCCTCAGTGTACCCAAACAGGCTCCGGAATGTGGCGACTCGGGGATTTTCACAGTAACTTCATTGCAGTGTTACTGTAAGCCTACTTGTGACACTAATGTGAAAATGAAAATCGCTTATTGTCACAAGTAGGCTTCAAATGAAGTTACTGTGAAAAGCCCCTAGTCGCCACATTCCGGCGCCTGTTCGGGGAGGCTGGTACGGGAAATAATAAAGATTATTATTATTATTATAAGCATGCGAGTAACTCCTCTTCAAAATTTGGGTTCCTTTGCTATCTACATTTATTTCCCACATCACTCTATACCTCCCCCTCCCCCCAAAAAATCTCCCTAGCCGGCTTTTCCTGCAGATTAGAGAGATGTTCCACTTTCAAGTATTTGAATAATCACAGTATTTTGGCAAAATCTAGCTCCCACTGTTTGGGCAGGATTACCCCCCTCCTAGCTTTGACAAAGAGTCATCGGAGTCTTTTCTCTCCCTACAGATGCTGCCAGACTTGCTGAGATTTTCCAGCATTTTCTCTTTCGTTACCCCCCTCCCAGTGGATTGTGACAGAGGCGGCTTGCCATTGGCCGATGGTGGGACCATCCGATCCCACTGTTGTCAACAGGGATTCTTGGTGTTTTCGCCCTCTGCTGGGGAAATCCGTGGTGAGGGTAAGGTCGGGGTGGGGGGGGGGGGTGGGCGGCGGCGGCGGGAATGGGAGATCCCGCCAGCAGGAACGGCTGGAAAATTCCACCCCTTGAGTTGCAATGCCAAATCTATCAGAATGAGTCGGAACATCGCTCGGAAGTGGGGCGCAATCAGCTATGCGCAGCCAAGGGGCCCGACCAATTGTGTGGCGGCTGTGGGCAGTAGGTTGCCAATGCCACTATTATCTCACAGGGTTGAAGGTGACCCTGAAGGTGAAAATGACACCTGGACACTCCCTGCAAACCAGCAGCACCATTCTGCCTGACTCAGGGGGAGTTTTGTTCTTGAGCTACTGCCAGCACCACCCCCTCCCCATTCCCCATTCACCTGCCACATCTGGATCCCTGGAGCTGCTGCCAACCCCTGCTCACCAGTACCAATCCCCTGCTGTCACTCCATTTAATAGTGGGCACATGTTTCAGCGCAGAGAACAAGGGGCCCCACAGTTTAGCGATACCTCACACCAGGCCCCTCTCTGGGCCATCCAAGAATGGTGGGGTGTTCTCCAGTGATGGCAGCAGGAGACCCTCCTGCCTGTATATGGTGGCCTGGTTGGAGATGGCAGGGGTGCAAGGAAGCTGTGGGATCCACAAGCGATCCTGGGTCCAATGCCGCCAATGATCTTTGGTGCTCAGCAAGGGTAGCATGGCGTAACCATGGCAAAGTGGCACTCTTTGTGGCATCAAGCCATGTAGATGGCTGAGTAAAGAGAGTAGAGCACTTTGCCAGGCAGGAATTTGGATTATAGGCTTCAGCTCCAGATGGAACGTGTAGACTGAAAGTGTGGGGGTGCCAGTTCACGGCAGCGCGTATGTCGAACACTTAATATAGGGAGTCGACATTAGCTGTCATGGGCCTGCATGCTCTTAAAGGGGTTTCCTGCCCATTGAGATGGTACTCAATTATGCTTTCTGTCTGCCTGCAGATCAAAAGAGAGGGAACGAAAGCGAGATCTCGAAGAATTATCATTGAATTTACAGTGCAGAAGGAGGCCATTCGGCCCATTGAGTCTGCACCAGCTCTTGGAAAGAGCACCCTACCCAAGGTCAACACCTCCACCCAATACTAAGGGCAATTTTGGACACTAAGGGAAATTTATCATGGCCAGTCCACCTAACCAGCACATCTTTGGACTGTGGGAGGAAACCGGAGCACCCGGAGGAAACCCACGCACACACGGGGAGGATGTGCAGACTCCGCACAGACAGTGACCCAAGCCGGAATTGAACCTGGGACCCTGGAGTTGTGAAGCAATTGTGCTATCCACAATGCTACCGTACTGTGGTAATGGTAATGGTGTCCCTGACATTTGCAAACTGCAGTGGAGGAAGCAGTTTGAACTGGCTGGAAAGCAGGGCAAATGGACAGCAAGGCTGGAATGTAATTAGAGCAGAGTGAGAATGCCTCCAACTTCTTGGTGAGAGTAGTGAAATCTTTGTGCTATCTACATATAACACAAATGAGGTATGCTCACTCCATTTACCTGTGAATCTCTGTTGGGGTTTATTTACAGTTAAATCAGGACAAGCAGTACAGCAATCTTGAGACACATTCTGTTGTCTTGGGCAATCGCTCCTAGTCACATGAACTGTCTCAGCTGCAAGTTGAACTTCTTAAAGGGATGTCACTCAACGCGACATTACAACATGTTCTTCCAGAGTTAAATCTCAAACGTTACAAGTGAAACCACAAAGGCACTGGGTGCAATTGAATGGCCACACGCTGTGCTCGAAAAACAGTGCACGGTGTTGCAACGTGGCCGATAGAAGCTGGGAGACCACGCTGCCAGGATCTACCCGGCTCGCAACGTCTCGCGAGATCCAACGCGATCTCGTGAGACGTTGCAATGTAAATCCTGCCCATTGTGGGCGGAATCACTTTTTGGTAAATCTGCATATTAGAGCGAGGCAGCTAACCTCATTCTCATATGCAGTTTCCCGAGGCACCTGAGGCGTTGAGATCTATCCCCTTTGCTTTGGAGACCTCGGGCAAATGCTGTTCACTACTGGTCTCCACGAAGGGGGAACAAGGTGGAACGGCGCTCATGGGGGTCTCCGAGGGGATTAGAGGCACCCAGGTGCATGCCCTTTGGGCAGGCTGGTACCCTGGCACTGCTGGTGCCATCTGGGAAACATGGCAGTGCCACCTGGATGCCAGCCTGGCATTGCCAAGTTGCCCAGGTCACACTGGCAGGGGCACTGCCTGGGTACCAGGTTGGCACTGCCAAGCTGGCATTTTTTGTGTGGTGACAATTAGGCTGGGGGGTGCCGTGGAGACCCCCTCATGGTGAGTTGGGGCTTGGGAGGGGGTCGTGTCGGGGGCTCCATAGATTGGGAAAACATTTTTAAATGGCGCCCCGATCTCTCGCTAAACTGAGGAGTTCTGGCGAGCGGAGCTCCTCAGAGCAGAAAACGGGGTTATGTCCGGCCTCAGCTGGGCATTCCCCACTAAGGCCCCCTATCTAACCCGAGTGCCGTTTGATAGCATTGTGTTTCTCAGCGCTGCGAGCACCAGTGTCGGTGCTCGAAAGATATTCAGACACAGCATTCGCGAGTGATCGATCTTTCTATTGCCTTCTTATCGATCCCTAAGCCGTCTTCAGTCTGCTGTGCCCAATTGTGTACAGTCAGTCTTTTTACAGGGCATTTCATACAACTTCCAGTAAAGAGAATTGTTTCTTAGCTACGCACACCAGTAAATTATTTACATATGATCCCAAAAAAATAGGCCTGAGACAATAGCTGTTTAATCGCGTCCCATCAGCAATGTCATACTCTTTAGTGGTAGATGGATGGAATATCCGTTCAGACAATGGTCACTTAATCAAGTCTTTATTACAGTTTTGGTGCTGTTAGAAAGGGACATTCAGCTTTGTCCTGTTGATAGATATAGTGAAACATTCACTTTAGTCTGCGCTATTTATCCCCTGTATATGCAGAGACAGCCAGTCTTCAGTGAGGGTCCTGCTGTTGATTTGTTAATTTTCCTGGTCCCCTGACCGACCCCTTGTTGAGCTGTCTCCTCTCCCACACGGGAAACACGCGGTTAATCATGCTCGCTATGAGACTTTGTTCCCATTTAGTTAAATCGCGCCCAGTCAATCCAGAAGTCATTATCACACTTACCTTTACCAGCAGGTTAAATATCATCATGACATGATAATATTTTTTACTATTCACAGACTGCGAATGTCCATGTGACTACAGCTCAAGACCAAATGCATATCAGAAACAATCCTGCGATGGGGTAGGAACTGGAAATGATGTTAAAGGGGAGGAAAACACCCTGAATTAAAATGGTACATTTCCAGGAGACTCGAATTAACAGCACAGGGCGGATGTGTGTTGTGGGGGATGAAAGTCATTATTCCACCAAATTTGCGACAAAACATATCGGAACAAGTACATGAAGGGGACCCCGGTATAATGTGAATGAAGGAACTAGCACAGAGCTGTTTTGGGTGGCCAGGAATTGATGCCCGAATAAAAGAAAAAGCAGGAATGTGCTCGTCATGTGCATGGGTAAGGAAGGCACTGCCATGTCCTCATTGTATCCATAGGAGTGGCCTAAAATGCCATTGACTTTGCTGGTCCTTCCGAAGGGCACTTGTTCATAGTTGTAGGTGCACACTCAAAGAGGTCTTAATGAAGTCAACCAATGCAGAACAAACCATTGAGAAACTTGATGAGATCTTTGTGAGATCAGAAAACTAGAGCAGATTGTGAGCAATAATCGGCCACAGTTTACAGCTCAAGAGTTCGAAGACTTAAAAGTTTGGATTTGGATTTGTTTATTGTCACGTGTACTGAGGTACAGTGAAAAGTACTGTTCTGCATGCAGCTCAGACAGATCATTCCGTACATGAAAAGAAAATACACAGGGCAAATATTAACATAAAAGATATGTGGAGTTCAACATATTGGGCATGATCTAACATAGAACATAGAACATAGAACATTACAGCGCAGTACAGGCCCTTCGGCCCTCGATGTTGCGCCGACCTGTGAAACCACTCTAAAGCCCATCTACACTATTCCCTTATTGTCCATATGTCTATCCAATGACCATTTGAATGCCCTTCGTGTTGGCGAGTCCACTACTGTTGCAGGCAGGGCATTCCACGCCCTTACTACTCTCTGAGTAAAGAACCTACCTCTGACATCTGTCTTATATCTATCTTCCCTCAATTTAAAGGTATGTCCCCTCGTGCTAGACATCACCATCCGAGAAAAAAGGCTCTCACTGTCCACTCTATCCAATCCTCTGATCATCTTGTATGCCTCAATTAAGTCACCTCTTAACCTTCTTCTTGCTAACAAAACAGCCTCAAGTACCTTAGCCTTTCCTCATAAGATCTTCCCTCCATACCAGGCAACATTCTGGTACATCTCCTCTGCACCCTTTCCAATGCTTCCACATCCTTCCGAAAATGCGGCGACCGGAATTGCACGCAATACTCCAAATGCGGCCGCACCAGAGTGTTGTATAGCTGCAACATGACCTCATGGCTCCTAAACTCAATCCCTCTACCAATAAAAGCTAACACACCGTACGCCTTCTTAACAACCCTCTCAACCTGGGTGGCAACTTTCAGGGATCTATGTACATGGACACAGAGATCTCTCTGCTCATCCACACTGCCAAGAATCTTACCATTAGCCCAGTACTCAGTCTTCCTGTTATTCCTTCCAAAATGAATCACCTCACACTTTTCTGCATTAATCTCCATTTGCCACCTCTCAGCCCAGCGCTGCACCTTATCTATGTCCCTCTGTAACTTGTAACATCCTTCCGCACTGTCCACAACTCCACCGAATTTAGTGTCATCTGCAAATTTACTCACCCATCCTTCTACGCCCTCCTCCAGGTCATTTGTAAAAACGACAAACAGCAGTGGCCCCAAAACAGATCCTTGTGGTACACCACTAGTAACTGGACTCCAGTTCACCAATAGGAAGGGGTCTGCGATCACCACATGATTATCCTGCATGTCTGCGCCCGGTACCCGGGAAGTGTACATGACTCATAAGTGTTGTCGCGGTCTTACATCCCCGGCATGTACGAGGGACGCCACCGCCGGCTGACGGGCTGGTTGCTGGGCGACAAGGGATACCCGTTGCGGTCGTGGCTGATGACGCCTGTACGGAGGCCACAGAATGACGCGGAGAACAGCTACAATGACACCCATGCAGCGACCAGGGGTGTGATAGAGAGGTGCTCTGGCGTGCTCAAAATGCGTTTCAGGTGCCTGGACCTCTCTGGGTGCGCCCTCCAGTATCCGTCAGATAGGGTCGGCCGCATTATGTGGTGTGCTGCGTCCTGCACAACATAGCCCAGCAGAGGGGCGATGTGCCGCAGGCAGAGGAGGGCGGAGTGGAGGAGCAGCAGGGAGAGGCGCAGACCTCCCAGATGAGGGGGATGGGGGCAATGGTCAGCGTAGATGGGCTAGACATGGGCGGGTGGCTGTCCACCATTACCGGCTGGGCCAGCGGGCACGGGATAGGCTGATAGCCGCCCGCTTCACTGACTACGGTGCGTGGGAATCGGCGAGAATGGCCACATACCGCACACCATGGCAACACCTGAACACCCTCACTCCCCCCACCCAGCCACCCAACCAGCACCCTCACCCCCCCCAATCACTCCCACCCCACCCGCATGCACACCACACCTCCATTGCAGATCCACCTGCGGCACGACAGCCAGGCTCTCACTGATGCCGGTGGAAGCGTGTCTATTGCAGGCCACGGAGGATGATGACAACCAGCTCTGCAATGAGCTCCTGGCTCCACATCGTTGGACGATGTCTGACCCATGACCACAGCGCCACCATCCACCCGGACCATCCCTGCATGCGGCTGTGACACTGCACCGCACGGTCCCGTCCTCTGTCCGGGGGGATGTTGATGGCGGCCCAGGGGGAAGGGGGCAGACTCACCTGGGGCTGAGGTAAGACCACCCCTCACACACACACTGGCGCTCAACGTGCATGATACCCCCGCACGCTTCGGACAGAGCACAAAGGCAGCTTCTGTAGGTGTTAAAGTGATTTTAATAACAAACAGTGCATACACGTGCCCTAGCCCCTATAATTAGTCTGTGCCTTGCACCCGTGCCAACGTACTCAGTGTCTAATTGTTTGGCCTTACGGGCTCTTTGACTACGCCTAGGTGGTTCCCCAGACAGTACAGCAGAACTGGAGGTGGACTCCTGCGATTTCTGCCCTCTGACTCGGGAATCCGTTTGGCGGCCGTTTCCTGGGGCGTCCTGGCCTAGATGGGCCAGGCTGCGGCCCGGGTGACTGGGATGGAGAGCTGCCAGCCTGTCCTGCCCCTTGCCCACCCGATGCACCTGGGACGGAAGGAGGGGAGTCCGAGGTGCTGCAGTGTTCCTGGACCTCCCCTACAGGGGGACCAGGGACGGACGCCAGCAACTCCTCCTCCCTCGGGGTGCCCAATGGCCCCCAGGCCTCTACATGGGTCGGGGGTGCAAACGGACCGGCCAACCGACGCCCGTCCGACACCTGGTGCTGCCAGTCCTGGAGGCCCGTGCTGGTATCAACAAGGGTCAGCAGGTTTGCAGCCATGGAGCTCAGGGAATTGGCCACCCCTGTCTGTGACTGTGCGATGCCGGCTAGCACATGGGCAATGGCGCCGATGCCCTCAGCGATGGCCTGCTGAGACTGGGCCATGGCCTGCTGAGACTGGGCCATGGCCTGCTGAGACTGGGCCATGGCCTGCAGGGATTGGGCCACGGCATTGAGCGCCTCTGCCATCTGCTGCTGGGGCTGGCTCATGGCCTCCTGTGAGAGGGCAGCCATGTCCTGGGCCACAGACGGCGCCTGCATGGAAAGCTCCAGGCCTCGCAACCGTTCCCCGTGTCTGACACCGTCGCACCCATTGCCTCCACCGCGGACGCCACTCGTACGGTGTCGGGCCTGGCTGGCACGTATGACCGGCACCACTCCCAGCTCCTGGACGCGGGTTCACTCCTGCACCTGCGACTACAGCCGCTGCAAGCTGGCCGTCACCCTGTTCGCTTGTCCCAGGTTCGGTGGTTGCATCGGGGCTATGGGTGGGTGTGGTAACTCCAGGACTCCGGGATCCATCTGGGCGGCAGATGTTCGCTTGGGCTGGGCTGCCCTCCCACCTCCCGGCCCCTCTGCTGCTCCTACCCCCACCTGCTGTACCGGGACGGCTGTGTTGTGCGCACCAGTGAGTGTACCAGACGCCTCATCACTAAAGTGCCCAACCGAGGTGAGTGTCTCTGCGATGGTGGAGGGTGTTGGAGACAGCAGTGGCGTTGTGTGGTGCGCATCGTCCGACTCTGAGTCCATGGTACTTTGGGGTGGTGGTTCGTCTCCACCCATCCACTCTGTGTCACTGTCCAGTATTTCGGTTTCCTGGGTAGGGGACTCCTGGGTAGGGGACTCCTGGGTAGGGGTGTCCTGGGTACCTGGGTAGGGGTGTCCTGGGTAGTGGTCTCCTGGGTAGTGGTGTCGTGGGTAGGGGTGTCCTGGGTAGGAGTGTCCTGGGTAGTGGTGTCATGGGTAGGGGTATCCTGGGTAGGGGTGTCATGGATAGTGGTGTCCTGGGTAGTGGTTTTGTTGCTCGGCTGCGACGGGGGCCTGTGGCTGCCCCGCTCATCGCTGGGTGGTACACGCCTGCGTCGCCGCAACCGCACGAGACGGGAGTGTCGTCTCCTTCATGCTCCAGGTCTCTCCGTATCCCGTGGTCGCCCTGGGGCATCCTGCGGGCGTCGCGTGCCAGAGGGTCCGGGTCTCTCCGTATCCCGTGGTCGCCCTGGGGCATCCTGCGGGCATCGCGTGCCAGAGGGTCCGGGTCTCTCCGTATCCCGTGGTCGCCCTGGGGCATCCTGCGGGCATCGTGTGCCAGAGGGTCCGGGTCTCTCCGTATCCCGTGGTCGCCCTGGGGCATCCTGCGGGCATCGCGTGCCAGAGGGTCCGGGTCTCTCAGTATCCCGTGGTCGCCCTGGGGCATCCTGCGGGCATCGCGTGCCAGAGGGTCCGGGTCTCTCCGTATCCCGTGGTCGCCCTGGGGCATCCTGCGGGCATCGCGTGCCAGAGGGTCTGGGTCTCTCAGTATCCCGTGGTCGCCCTGGGGCATCCTGCGGGCATCACGTGCCAGAGGGTCCGGGTCTCTCCGTATCCCGTGGTCGCCCTGGGGCATCCTGCGGGCATCGCGTGCCAGAGGGTCCGGGTCTCTCTGTCTCCCGTGGTCTCCGAGGGGCATCCTGCCGGCGGTCTGCATCTGCGGGGATGGGTGCCTCGACGTTTGCTCCTGCGATACACAATGAAGCATGCATGGTTAGACACGCAGGTGGTGATCAGGTGATAATGGGGGAGGGGATATGGGGGAGGGGGGATATGGGGGATATGGGGGAGGGGGGATATGGAGGAAGGTGGATATGGGGAGGGGGATATGGGGGAAGGGGGATGTCGGGGAAGGGGGATATGGGGGATCGGGATATGGGGAGGGGAATATGGGGGATATGGGGAGGGGGATATGGGGGAAGGGGGATATGGGGATATGGGGAAGGGGATATGGGGGAAGGGGGATGTGGGGGAGGGGGGACATGGGGGAGGGGGGATATGGGAGAGGGAGATATGGGGGAGTGGGATATGGGGAGGGGGGTATGGGGAGGGGGGATATGGGGGAGGGGGTATATGGGGGATATGGGGACGGGCTGTCGATGGCTCACTTGCTGGTGGGCCCCCGACCTCTGCATCGGCAACCTCCCGGTCCTCAGGTCCGCCAGCCAGTTCCAGGGCACTTTCCTCATGTACGGTGAGTGGCCTCTCATCAGCGGGCCCTCCTCCAGTCCTCACATGCTCCCTATTGTTGTGTGCACGCTTCTCCTGTGGGGGGCGGGTGGGTGTCAGGGGTAAAAGGCAACAGTATTAGACAGGTATATGAATGCACGCCATCGGTTGCGCGTATAGTGCAGAGGTTAGGGTTAGGGTTGGTTTCACCTGGGGGTGTGCCGCACATCGGGCAGGGAGGGGGAGGCTCACCCTGCCTGCTCTGACGAGGTCGTTCACCTTCTTGTGGCACTGGGTGCCTGTCCGTGGTGTCAGGGCCGCAGCGCTGATGGCCTCTGCCACCTCCCTCCACAGACACCGGCTGAGGCGTGGGGCGACTCTGCAGCCGTGCCCGGGATACAGGGCCTCCCTCCTCTGCTCCACTGCGTCCAGGAGCGCCTCGATGTCGCGGTCCTGGAACCTCGGGGTAGCGCGGCGGGCAGCCATCCTTTCGGGTCTTCCGGGGTGGGGGGTGGGCGCGTCTTTTGAGCCGTCATGCCATAATGATGCCGCACGGCGTAACCGTCCACGTCGGGTGGCGCCATCGTGAATGGCGTCACGCCGCTGCTAGCCCATTCAGGGCCGGTGAATTTCCGTTGTTTTGGGGGGCCCGACGTCGGAGTGATCCGTGCCGTTTTTGGCGGCGTGTCCCGGACATCGCGCCAGTTTTCGGAGAATCCCGCCCGTGGGGATTTCCGGCGTAATGGAGTGGCGGGAACCACTCCGGCATCCTCTCCGCACCTTTAGGGGCCAGACCCTCCCCTTGAGGGGCTCGGCCCGCGCTGGAGTGGTTTGTGCTCTGCCGGCTGCCGGGAAAGACCTTTGGCGCCGCGCCAGCCGGGGCGGAAAGGTCTTCGCCGGGCTGCTGAAGTCATCCCTGCGCATGCGCAGGGGAGGGGGTCTCTTCCGCCACTGCCATAGTGAAGACCATGGCGAAGGCGGAAGAAAAAGAGTGCCCCCACTGCACAGGCCCGCCCGCGGATCGGTGGGCCCCGATCGCGGGCCAGGCCACCTTGGGGGCACCCCCCCGGGGCCTGATCGCCCCGCCCCCCCCCCCAGGACCCCGGAGCCTGCCCGCGCCGTCTTGTCCCGCCATTCAAAAGGTGGTTTAATCCAGGCTGGCGGGACAGGCATTCCAGCAGCGGGTTTTCGGCCCATCGCGGGCCGGAGAATCGGCAGGGGTGGGCCCACCGACCGGCGCGGCGCGATTCCTGCCCCCGCCGAATCTCTGGTGGCGGAGACTTGGGGACACGGCGGGGGCGGGATTCAGGCCAGCCCCCGGCGATTCTCCGACCCGGCGTGGGGTCTGAGAATCCCGCCCCTTGATTCTCTGGCCCGCGATGGGCCGAAGTCCCGCTGCTTGAATGCCTGTCCAGTGCCGTGGGGCACTCTTTTTCTGATGCCTTTGCCATGGTCTTCACTATGGCTGAGGTGGAAGAGACCCCCTCCCCTGCGCATGCGGGGGATGACTTCAGCAGCTGCTGACGCTCCCCCGCATGCGCCGACCAGCGTCGCCCGGCGTAGACCTTTCGGCCCCGGCTGGCGTGGCACCAAAGGCCTTTACCCCAGCCGGTGGAGCGCAAACCACTCCGGCCTGGGCCTAGCTCCTCAAGGTGAGGGCTTGGCCCCTAAAGGTGCGGAGACGTCCGCACCTTTGGGGCGGCCCGACGCCGGAGTGGTTCCCGCCATTCCATTACTCCGGAACCCCCCGCGCCGTCGGGTAGGGGAGAATCCCGCCCCTTGGGCGAAATTCTCCCGAAACGGTGCGATGTCCGCCGACTGGCGCCCAAAACGGCGCCAATCAGACGGGCATCGCGCCGCCCCAAAGGTGCGGAATGCTCCGCATCTTTGGGGGCCGAGCCCCAACATTGAGGGGCTAGGCCGATGCCGGAGGGATTTCCGCCCCGCCAGCTGGCGGAAATGGCGTTTGTTGCCCCGCCAGCTGGCGCGGAAATACGGCGCATGCGCGGGAGCGTCAGCGGCCGCTGTCAGTTTCCCGGCGCATGCGCGGGAGCGTCAGCGGCCGCTGTCAGTTTCCCACACATGCGCAGTGGGGAGAGTCTCTTCCGCCTTCGCCATGGTGGAGGCCGTAGCGGAGGCGGAAGGGAAAGAGTGCCCCCACGGCACAGGCCCGCCCGCGGATCGGTGGGCCCCGATATCGGGCCAGGCCACCGTGGGGGCACCCCCCGGGGTCAGATCGCCCCGTGCCCCCCCCCAGGACCCCGGAGCCCGCCCACGCCGCCTGGTCCCGCCAGTAAATACCAGGTTTGATTTACGTCGGGGGGACAGGCAATTTTTAGGCGGGACTTCGGCCCATCCGGGCCGGAGAATCCAGCGGGGGGTCCCGCCAACTGGCGTGGCCCGATTCCCGCCCCCGCCCAATCTCTGCTACCGGAGACTTCGGCGGGGGCGGGGGCGGGATTCACGCGCCCAACGGCCATTCTCCGACCCGGCGGGGGGTCGGAGAATGACGCCCCTGATCTTTACTAACACATGGGGCGGGATTCTCCGACCCCCCGCCGGGTTGGAGAATCGCCGGGGGCCGGCGTGAATCCCGCCCCCGCCGGTTGCCGAATTCTCCGGCACCGGAGATTCGGCGGGGGCGGGAATCGCGCCGTGCCGGTTGGCGGGCCCCCCCCCCCCCGGCGATTCTCCGGCCCGGATGGGCCGAAGTCCTGCACCTGGAATGCCTGTCCCGCCGGCGTGGATTAAACCACCTCTCTTACCAGCGGGACAACGCGGCGCGGGTGGGCTCCGGGGTCCTGGGGGGTGCGCGGGGCGATCTGGCCCCGGGGGGTGCCCCCACGGTGGCCTGGCCCGCGATCAGGGCCCACCGATCCGCGGGCGGGCCTGTGCCGTGGGGGCACTCTTTTTCTTCCGCCTTCACCATGGTCTCCACCATAGCAGAGGCGGAAGAGAACCCCTCCACTGCACATGCGCAGGGATGCCGTGAGCGGCCACTGACGCTCCCGCGCATGCGCCGCCCAGCAATGTCATTTCCGCGCCAGCTGGCGGGGCACCAAAGGCCTTTCCCGCCTGCTGGCGGGGCGGAAATTAATCCGGCACGGGCCTAGCCCCTCAAGGTTACGGCTCGGCCGCTCAAGATGCGGAGGATTCCACACCTTTGGGGCGGCGCGATGCCGGACTGATCTGCGCCGTTTTTGGCGCCGGTCGGCGGACATCGCGCCGATTACGGAGAATTTCGCCCATGAATTGTGATTAGACACTGCAGAGTACCTTATCGCATTTTAAGTCAGGAAGTAACATGCCAAAGAAGAATAAGGTGAAAAGTAACTATATTGTAAAGGGCAGAGAAGTTTTTTTTTTAAATGCTAAACATAAGGAGCAATAGGGTGGTCGTGATGAGAGATTTTAACTTCCCCAACATTGAATGGGACTCATGTAGTGTTGGAGGCATAGATGGAGCAGAATTTGTAAGAAGCATCCAGGAGAGTTTTTTAGAGCAGTATGTAAATAGTCCAACTCGGGAAGGGGCCATACTGGACCTGGTATTGGGGAATGATCGCGGCCAGGTGGTTGAAGTTTCAGTCGGGGATTACTCTGGGAATAGCAATCACAATTCCGTAAGTTTTAGACTACTCATGGACAAAGACGAAAGTGGTCCTAAAGAAAGAGTGCTAAATTGGGGAAAGGCCAAGTATAACAAAATTCGGCGGAAGCGCGGGAATGTGGATTGGGAGCAGCTCTTCAAGGGTAAATCACATTTGAAATGTGGGCGTCTTTTAAGGAAAGGTTGATTAGAGTGCAGGACAGACATGTCCCAGTGAAAATGAGGGATAGAAATGGCAAGATTAGGGAACCATGGATGACGGGTGGAATTGTGAGACTAGCTAAGATGAAAAAGGAAGCATACATAAGATCTAGGCGACTTAAATCTGATGAAGCTTTGGAGGAATATTGGGAAAGTAGGACAAATCTCAAACGCGCAATAAAGAGGGCTAAAAGGGGTCATGAAATATCTTTGGATAACAGGGTTAAGGAAAATCCCAAAGCCTTTAATTCGTATATAAGGAGGAAGAGGGTAACGAGAGAAAGGATTGGCCCACTCAAAGACAAAAGAGGGAATTTATGCGTGGAGTCAGAGGAAATGGGTGAGATTCTTAATGAGTACTTTGCATCGGTATTCACCAAGGAGAGGGACATGACGGATGTTGAGGCTACGGATGGATGTTTAAATACTCTAGGTCAAGTGGCATAAGGAAGGGAGAGGTTTTGGGTATTCTAAAAGGCATTAAGGTGGACAAGTCCCCAGTTCCGGATGGGATCTATCCCAGGTTACTGAGGGAAGCGAGGGAAGAAATAGCTGGGGCCTCAACAGATATCTTTGCAGCATCCTTGAGCATGGGTGAGGTCCCGGAGGACTGGAGAATTGCTAATGTTGTCCCTTTGTTTAAGAAGGGTAGCAGGGATAATCTAGGGAGTTATAGACCAGTGAGCTTGATGTCAGTGGTCGGCAAACTGTTGGAGAAGATACTGAGGGATGGGATCTATTCACATTTGGAAGAAAATAGACTTATCAGTGATAGGCAGCATGGTTTTGTGCAGGGACGGTCATGTCTTACAAACCTAATAGAATTCTTTGAGGAAGTGACAACGTTAATTGATGATGGAAGGGCTGTAGATGTCATAAACATGGACTTCAGTAAGGCGTTTGATAAAGTTTCCCAAGGCAGGTTGAAGGAAAAAGTGAAGTCATATGGGGTTCAGGGTGTACTAGCTAGATGGATAAAGAACTGTCTGGTCAACAGGAGACAGAGAGTAGTGGTGGAAGGGAGTGCCTCAAAATGGAGAAAGGTGACTAGTGGTGTTCCACAGGGATCCGTGCTCGGACCACTGTTGTTTGTGATATACATGAATGATCTGGATGAAGGTATAGGTAGTCTGATTAGCAAGTTTGCAGATGATACTAAGATTGGTGGACTTGCAGATAGCGAGGAGGACTGTCAGCGAATACAGCAAAATATAGATAGATTGGAGAGTTGGGCAGAGAAATGGCAGATGGAGTTCAATCCAGGCAAATGCGAGGTGATGCGTTTTGGAAGATCTAATTCAAGAGCGGACTATACGGTCAATGGAAGAGTCCTGGGGAAAATTGATGTACAGAGAGATCTGGGAGTTCAGGTCCATTGTACCCTGAAGGTGGCAACGTAGGTCGATAGAGTGGTCAAGAAGGCATACAGCATGCTTGCCTTCATCGGACGGAGTATTGAGTACAAGAGTCGGCAGGTCATGTTACAGTTGTATAGGACTTTGGTTAGGCCACATTTGGAATACTGCGTGCAGTTCTGTTCGCCACATTACCAGAAGGATGTGGATGCTTTAGAGAGGGTGCAGAGGAGGTTCACCAGGATGTTGCCTGGTATGGAGGGTGCTAGCTATGAAGAAAGATTGAGTAGATTAGGATTGTTTTCGTTGGAAAGACGGAGGTTGAGCGGGGACCTGATTGAGGTCGACAAAATTATGAGAGGTATGGACAGGGTGGATAGCAACAAGCTTTTTCGAAGAGTGGGGGTGTCAATTACAAGGGGTCACGATTTCAAGGTGAGAGGCGGATGTTTAAGGGAGATGTGCGTGGAAAGTTTTTTACGCAGAGGGTGCTGGGTGCCTGGAACGCTTTGCCAGCGGAGGTGGTAGAGGCGGGCACAACAGCATCATTTAAGATGCATCTAGACAGATATATGAACGAGCGGGGAACAGAGGGAAGTAGATCCTTGGAAAATAGGTGAAGGTTTAGATAAAGGATCTGGATCGGCGCAGGCTGGGAGGGCCGAAGGGCCCGTTCCTGTGCTGTCATTTTCTTTGTTCTTGTTCTTTGTTCTATAAATTGGTGAAAGACTTGGAAAAAGAGGCAAAGAACTGATTTGGAGCAAGTTAATTTATTTATTTTCTGTTCCCCCCCTCTGGAATCTCTTGTCCTTCCATAGTAATGAGTAAATGATTGTTTAACATATTTCTAATTCAGCATTTTGTTCTGATAGACCTGTCACTCCTTTTGTTGCATTCGCCATAATTGAAATTAATGTAATTCATTGATGTTGCAATACACAGGACCAGCTCAGAGTTTTTCAATTTCCATTAACTTTCACAGCTAAAAGGTCATATTTTACAAAGGAGAGGAAAATGACCACGTGATATTTACCACATTCAGCCACTGTGGAAATTACAGACATATCATGGGACATTAAACTGTGCTCTCATCAACTAAAGTTATTGCTTGCTGTGATTGTGAGATGCTTGGCTCCCTTGAATACAGAATGAGCACTTGTGCACAAACTGGAAGTGAGAACTGATTTCAATCTGGGAATCAGTACCACTCACGTAAGCAGCCTTCAGCTTATAAAGTTAACCATCTCCGCAGGAATTTCTTCAGAGCTTCTCACTATGATCAGCTGTACGTTTGAGAGAAGATTGGTGCAGACCCTGGACAAGCTTTGTGAACAGGAGAGTTCCTATTCTGTCTTCTGGTTCCCAGAATTCAAAATAATCACACTTCAGACTCAAAAATGCTGAAACTTCATCAAGTGTATTTCTTGTTGTTCTGCATTGTGGCTAGTGGACTGATTAACTTCAGCACATAACTGCACTGCAAAACTGAATGGACATCTCCAGATACATACTGTCACAGGAAATTGTGACTGAGTGAGATCCATCTATAACTTCACCAGCTAACCAAAACCATATTGGACTGTTTGAAGAGGACCTGTTTTTTGAAAGAAGATACACGACAAGACACTGCCAGAGGTGATTATCACCGGTCATATGACGTCAGGTTTTGTAAGTTGACCACTTTTCTGGAAAGTTCCTATATGGGTTGCACTGCAGACCTGCCTGAAATGTTTCATGAAATTTTATACCTGGGAGGTGTCAAGGTCTATTTAGACATAGAACATAGTGCAGAAGGAGGCCATTCGGCCCATCGAGTCTGCACCGACCCACTTAAACCCTCACTTCCACCCGATCCCACAACCCAATAACTTCTCCTAACCTTTTTTGGACACTAAGGGCAATTTAGTGTGGCCAATCCACCTAACCTGCACGTCTTTGGACTGTGGGAAGAAACCGGAGCACCTGGAGGAAACCCACGCAGACACGGAGAGAACGTGCAGACTCCGCACAGACAGTGACCCAGCAGGGAATCGAACCTGGGACTCTGGTGCTGTGAGCCACAGTGCTAACCACTATGCTACCGTGCTGCCCAAAAAGGGACTTTTAGCAGAAAGGCATTAAAAATGCCAAGTGCTGGACTTCAATTAATTGTAATCCTATCAAGATAATGGGAACAGCTAACCATCCAGACACCCCCAACAGACACGCAAAAGCTCTTGTGGAGGACAAAATAACCCCATATCCTGTTAGTTTCTACTATTTGGAAATGTGTGAAATGTTTCTGAGATGGAAGTTCAAATGTGTGACATGTTTTGCACACCAATGACTGCAAGATTTGTCAATTGAATTCCTTCTTGGAATATCCAGACAGGAGGTTAAAGAATTGGCCTTGCCAAGCCAGAAACAACAAATGAAAAATCAAAGTAATCTGGAAACACTGCTGATGGAAGAAATAAAGAATATAACTCTTTCTTTCTCTCTCTCAGAAGCTAATATTGTCTCTAGCAAAGTGTAGCTCCATGAACTTCAAGCCAGGATTATAAAGGGAACCAGCGAACTTTAAATGGCGACAAAATTCAATAATCTACGCGTCTAGGACACGCAATGGATTTAATTCTATATTCTTTTAGCTTCTATTTGGACTAACATTTCTTATTTCTGTGATCTGTACATCAGATGTGTGTGTCATCAGGGGCGGGATTCTCTGACCCCCCCCCCCCCCCGCCGGGTTGGAGAATCGCCGAGGGGGTGGCGTGAATCTCCGGCACCGAAGATTCGGCGGGGGCGGGAATCACGGTGCGCCGGTTGGCGGGACCCCCCGGCAATTCTCTGGTCCGCGATGGGCCGAAGTCCCGCTGCTGTAATGCCGGTCCCGCCGGCGTGAATCAGACCACCTACCTTACCGGCGGCACTGGAGGTGCGGGCGGGCTCCGGGGCACTTGGGGGGGGGGGTGGTCGTGGGGTGATCTGGCCCCAGGGGGTGCCCCCACGGTGGCCCGGCCCGCGATTGTGGCCCACCGATCCACGGGCGGGCCTGTGCCGTGGGTGCACTCTTTTCCTTCCGCCTCGGCCATAGCCTCTGCGATGGCCGAGGCGGAAGTGACCCCCCCCTGCGCATGCACGGGAATTATGTCAGCAGCCGCTGATGCTCCCGCCATGCGTGGACTTCCGCCTGTCGGCGAAGCCCCTTTGGCCCCGGCTGGCGTGGCGCCAAAGGCCTTTCCCGCCGGCCGGCGGTGCGCCAACCACTCCGGCGCGGGCCTAGCCCCTCAAGGTGGGGGCTTGGCCCCTAAAAGTTCAGAGAAATACGCACCTTTGGGATGGCCCGACGCCGGACTGGTTCCCGCCACTCCATCCCGCCGGGACCCCCTGCCCCGCCGGGTAGGGAAGAATCCCGGCCCAGATCTTTCTCTTTGGTTTAATAACTAATGAACTCATTTTTTGACTCAAGAAAACAGTCTTGATTGCTTCCTGATTATTCGGCAAAGGCATTGGAAAGGCACTTACAGGGAAAAAAAATATAAACTAAACCTTTGATGCAACCCAACAAGGGGGCTGAATAGTGGGGGAGTCAATTCACTCCTCCTCACCAGGTCAAAACAATACCCACATAACAATTAGTTCATGACTCTTTATGAAAAATATAACAATATAACAGGTCCACTGAAAGTCTGCTGAATCTGCTGCAACCAGTCAGGAGAAACCCTTTTAAAAAAAAATATATAAATTTACAGTACCCAATTCATTTTTTCCAATTAAGGGGCAATTTTGTTTGGCCAATCCACCTAGCCTGCACATCTTTGGGTTGTGGGGGCAAAACCCACGCAAACACGGGGAGAATGTGCAAACTCCACATGGACAGTGACCCAGAGCCGGGATCGAACCTGGGACTTGAGCACCGTGAGGCAGCAGTGCTAACCACTGCACCACTGTGCTGCCCTCAATTAGGAGAAATCCTGAGGAGACTGAGCTCCATCAGTGTGAGGCCAAAGCTGAATTTTGACTGAGTGAATGGTCAAACCACGGATTTATACTTATTGTTCAATTGCCCTAACTTTACTCTGACAAGGATGTAATTTCTTCTCTCAAGATGGTCAGGTAAAAATGTTACATAAGTGGCAATTCACATGAGACTAGGAAAGAAAAAACACAGTGGAACTGGATTTGAAGAATTGATGGACAGATTGTTGAAGCCGTCTGCATAATGAACTGCAGTGGCAAAGAAGAGAAATTGGACCCTGGATTGCGTAGTGCCTGGAGTAGAGTATAAATCACAAGTTGAAATACAGAGGTTATGTCAGGCGTTGGATCATCTGCATCCAGTGTGCAGCTCCAGTTGTCATGTTAGAAGAAAAAAAACACATTGCACTGGGAAAAGATGCAGCCACTGACATAATTTGAGCGACAAGAAGGGACCGTAGACAAAAACATTGGAAATACTCAGAAAGTCAGAGTGTATCTGTGTTGGCAGAAACCACGTTAACATTTCAGATCGATACACCTTTGGTTAGAATTACACTTATTTATTTTGGATTTGCAGTTGTTTAGTATTCTGCTTTTGCTTTACCACATGGAGTTGACTTTGGCCCAAATTTCTTGCCTGTCGGGCGCGAGTACACGGTATGCCTGGAAGCGGACATGAAGCGCGTTCCTGGCTGCGGTCAGCCCTGGAGCATAATTTCATACCGGCTGGCCAATTAATGATGTGGAGATGCCGGCGTTGGACTGGGGTGAGCGCAGTACGAAGTCTTACAACACCAGGTTAAAGTCCAACAGGTTTGTTTCGATGTCACTAGCTTTCGGAGCGCTGCTCCTTCCTCAGGTGAATGAAGAGGTCTGTTCCAGAAACACATATATAGACAAATTCAAAGATGCCAAACAATGCTAGGAATGCGAGCATTAGCAGGTGATTAAATCTTTACAGATCCAGAGATGGGGTAACCCCAGGTTAAAGAGGTGTGAATTGTCTCAAGCCAGGACAGTTGGTAGGATTTCGCAGGCCAGATGGTGGGGGATGAATGTAATGTGACATGAATCCCAGGTCCCGGTTGAGGCCGCACTCATGTGTGCGGAACTTGGGTATAAGTTTCTGCTCGGCGATTCTGCGTTGTCGCGGGTCCTGAAGGCCGCCTTGGAGAACGCTTACCCGGAGATCAGAGGCTGAATGCCCTTGACTGCTGAAGTGTTCCCCGACTGGAAGGGAACATTCCTGCCTGGTGATTGTTGCGCGATGTCCGTTCATTCGTTGTCGCAGTGTCTGCATGGTCTCGCCAATGTACCATGCTTCGGGACATCCTTTCCTGCAGCGTATGAGGTAGACAACGTTGGCCGAGTCGCACGAGTATGTACCGCGTACCTGGTGGGTGGTGTTCTCACGTGTAATAGTGGTATCCATGTCGATGATCTGGCACGTCTTGCAGAGATTGCCATGACAGGGTTGTGTGGTGTCGTGGTCACTGTTTTGAAGACTGGGTAGTTTGCTGCAAACAATGGTTCGTTTGAGGTTGCGCGGTTGTTTGAAGGCAAGTAGTGGGGGTGTGGGGATGACCTTGGCAAGATGTTCATCGTCATCAATGACGTGTTGAAGGCTGTGAAGAAGATGACGTAGTTTCTCCGCTCCGGGGAAGTACTGGACGACGAAGGGTATTCTGTCGGTTGTGTCCCATGTTTGTCTTCTGAGGAGGTCGGTCCGGTTTTTCGCTGTGGCGCGTTGGAACTGTCGATCGATGAGTCGAGTGCCATATCCCATTCGTACGAGGGCATCTTTCAACGTCTGTAGATGTCTGTTACGCTCCTCCTCGTCTGAGCAGATCCTGTGTATACGGAGCGCTTGTCCATAGGGGATGGCTTCTTTAATGTGTTTAGGGTGGAAGCTGGAGAAGTGGAGCATCATGAGGTTATCCGTGGGTTTGCGGTAAAGCGAAGTGCTGAGGTGACCGTCCTTGATGGAGACGAGTGTGTCCAAGAATGCAACTGATTTTGGAAAGTAGTCCATGGTGAGTCTGATTGTTGGATGGAACTTATTAATGTCATTGTGTAACAATACAGGGAAATCTATTGTCAACTTGTCAGACTACACCCTTCAACCAGACGAAATCGAAGTCCTCAGCAGAGGGCTTAATTTCTGCACCATCACCAAAATGGACCCCATCAGTCTCGCGGCAGACACGGAGGAATTCATCAGGCGAATGAGGCTCCGGGAATTCTTCCACAGACCCCAAGAGGCCAACAGCGAACCCAAGCACACTACCAATGAACCGGAACAGCAGACCGAGAGATCTGCGGTGCGGCAACCGAAGAGGAAAGAGTCGAATTGGACCCCTCCGGAAGGCCGCTGCCTTAGACTCGACATGTCTGCTCAAGCCGTCAGGAGTCGCGTCAATGCCAGATTCATCAGTCGCATTCACAAGACAACCCCGAACGTCACCCAAGCACAACGCAATGCCATCCGCGCTCTCAAGACCAACCACAGCAATGTCATCAAACCAGCAGACAAAGGGACTGTCGTACTGAACAGAACGGACTACTGCAAAGAAGTATACCGACAACTGAACAACCAAGAACACTACAGACAGTTACCCGCAGATCCGACCAAGGAACACATCCGCCAACTTAACAGACTGATCAAGACCTTGGATCCAGATCTTCAGAGCACCCTACGTGCTCTCATCCCACGTACTCCCCGCATTGGAGATCTCTACTGCCTCCCAAAAATACATAAGGCCAACACACCAGGCCGCCCTATCGTTTCAGGCAATGGGACCCTGTGTGAGAACCTCTCTGGCTACATCGAGGGCATCTTGAAACCCATCGTACAAGGTACACCCAGCTTCTGTCGCGACACGACGGACTTCCTACAGAAACTCAGCACCCATGGACCAGTTGAACCAGGAACATTCCTCGTCACAATGGACGTCTCGGCACTCTACACCAGCATCCCCCATGACGACGGCATTGCTGCAACAGCCTCAGTACTCAACACCGACAACTGCCAATCTCCAGACGCAATTCTGCAACTCATCCGCTTCATTCTGGATCACGACGTCTTCACCTTCGACAACAAGTTCTTCATTCAGACGCACGGAACAGCCATGGGGACCAAATTCGCACCCCAATACGCCAACATCTTCATGCACAAGTTTGAACAGGACCTACTCACCGCACAGGACCTTCAACCGATGTTATACACCAGATACATCGATGACATTTTTTTCCTTTGGACCCACGGCGAAGAATCACTGAAACGACTACACAATGACATTAATAAGTTCCATCCAACCATCAGACTCACCATGGACTACTTTCCAAAATCAGTTGCATTCTTGGACACACTCGTCTCTATCAAGGACGGTCACCTCAGCACTTCGCTTTACCGCAAACCCACGGATAACCTCATGATGCTCCACTTCTCCAGCTTCCACCCTAAACACATTAAAGAAGCCATCCCCTATGGACAAGCGCTCCGTATACACAGGATCTGCTCAGACGAGGAGGAGCGTAACAGACATCTACAGACGTTGAAAGATGCCCTCGTACGAATGGGATATGGCACTCGACTCATCGATCGACAGTTCCAACGCGCCACAGCGAAAAACCGGACCGACCTCCTCAGAAGACAAACATGGGACACAACCGACAGAATACCCTTCGTCGTCCAGTACTTCCCCGGAGCGGAGAAACTACGTCATCTTCTTCACAGCCTTCAACACGTCATTGATGACGATGATCATCTTGCCAAGGTCATCCCCACACCCCCACTACTTGCCTTCAAACAACCGCGCAACCTCAAACGAACCATTGTTTGCAGCAAACTACCCAGTCTTCAGAACAGTGACCACGACACCACACAACCCTGTCATGGCAATCTCTGCAAGACGTGCCAGATCATCGACATGGATACCACTATTACACGTGAGAACACCACCCACCAGGTACGCGGTACATACTCGTGCGACTCGGCCAACGTTGTCTACCTCATACGCTGCAGGAAAGGATGTCCCGAAGCATGGTACATTGGCGAGACCATGCAGACACTGCGACAACGAATGAACGGACATCGCGCAACAATCACCAGGCAGGAATGTTCCCTTCCAGTCGGGGAACACTTCAGCAGTCAAGGGCATTCAGCCTCTGATCTCCGGGTAAGCGTTCTCCAAGGCGGCCTTCAGGACCCGCGACAACGCAGAATCGCCGAGCAGAAACTTATACCCAAGTTCCGCACACATGAGTGCGGCCTCAACCGGGACCTGGGATTCATGTCACATTACATTCATCCCCCATCATCTGGCCTGCGAAATCCTACCAACTGTCCTGGCTTGAGACAATTCACACCTCTTTAACCTGGGGTTACCCCATCTCTGGATCTGTAAAGATTTAATCACCTGCTAATGCTCGCATTCCTAGCATTGTTTGGCATCTTTGAATTTGTCTATATATGTGTTTCTGGAACAGACCTCTTCATTCACCTGAGGACGGAGCAGCGCTCCGAAAGCTAGTGACATCGAAACAAACCTGTTGGACTTTAACCGAGCCAATTAATGGCCATCCAACACAAAACGCATTCTGCAAAATACTGAATGCTGCCAGGGAGGGCATCAATAATAGGGAAGGTACTGCCTGGCATTTTTTTTTCTCTTATAAATTTAGAGTACCCAATTATTTTTTCCAATTAAGGGGCAATTTAGCGTGGCCAATCCACCTATCCTGCACATCTCTGGGTTGTGGGGGGTGAAACCCACGCAGATACAGGGAGAATGTGCAAACTCCACACGGACAGTGACCCAGAGCCGGGATTTGAACGCTGGTGACCTCAGCGCCGTAGTCCCAGTGCTAACCACTGCACCACGTGCCGCCCTGCCGTCTGGCATTCATAATCTGCTCCCTCAGGGGGACAGCCGCTGTGGAGCTGGCTCAGCGAGCTGCTGACCTGTGGGAAATAAATATCGATGTTCAAACTATGCCACCGGTGTCCAGGCAGCACAGTCATACACAGACCTCAGTGCCCAGACATAATTGTTCATTTAATTTCAGCTCTGACAGTTCAGTCCACCCTGGGACAAGGTTGCAATGAAAACACAAAGGCCGCCTGGCAAATCGGTCTGCCTGCCAACTCTAAAAGCAGACCGGCCAGGTGAAATTGCATTCTATCGGCCCCTTAATGAACTAAATTGCCTGCTTAAACATTGGGACAGGCGCCTTACACTTTCTCCCAAGATTTCATGTACTTCCGGGTCAGTTGCACGTCTACCCGATTAACATAAAATTCTGGCCTTTGTTTACAGTGTAAAAGACTGGGGACCGCTTATTGGGGTATGCAAGCTGATTCCTAAGAACTTGTTTACCATGCTCCAGGAACAACAACAAAAGAACAAAAGGATGAAATTTAGAAGGTGGAAATGAATGGCCAGATCCCACATAAATAGTTCAGATGGAGGGAGCTGATTTTTATTTTGCAATTTTACTGATTGAAGTTGACAACAAAATGAGATGGATTTTTCAGAGGAAAAGATCACTCAGCCCATATCCCTCACCCCGAGCTATTCACCGACTTTAAAATGGCTGCCGGGCCAACATAGTATTTTGAGGGTGTGGCCTTAATTACTTAAGATTGTGACTTCTGACATGATATGCAGACATGCAGATAATGATATACCGACAGGCACAGACAGGCAGCTAATGAACACAGAGAACAGGACATGACCAATGAGCAGGCAGGACACTCAGGGGTGGTATCTCACTATAAAAGGCACGAGGCACTCTCACTCCGCCTCTTTCCACTGATGAACATCTACAGAGTGAGTCAGGGTGTATTTACAGTATAACACCTCCAGCACGTGGCTAAGCGCTAGTCTGGTTCAGTCAGAGTAACCACACTTAGGTTACCAGAGAGTCAACCTCATAGAGAACACAGATTGAACTAACTTTAAGGTCTGGAGTATATTTTGGTTAAAGCTGCATCCAGTTGCAGCCTGTGTTATTCCCGAGTACATAACACAACAACTTCCACCCCTCAGGGAGAGGAAGTCTCGTCCTCAATGTCATAATATGAGGATATTGTAAGGAACATAAAGAGTTAATGTAATGTCACTAGATGGTGCTAAAGTCACTAGATGGTGCTAAAGAGCAACTATATAAATATAACATGCCTCCTTGACCTCTGGGAGAGATGGAAGGAGCCAGATTTCGTAGATGTGAGATAGTTTAGCTGATAGCCTATTTTAGTATTGTAGAAGTGTAATGTATTCTTTACTTATCTAATTCCTTAGAAAATGTTCGAATCTAATTAAGTGTTGTGTAATAAATTAGCTGTATTTGTTAAACACTGCTTGATGTTCTTTGTCAACACCACAACCTTCATCATCCTGAAGAACAATACAAAGAACACAACACTCAAGAGCTACCAGCCAATCTGATTGGCCAGCAGCTCTGTGGTCTTAACAACAGCAGATGACAGTAGTAGCCACAGCTGGGATGACAGGCAAGTTCCCTGGGAGGAAAATGATGACTCCTGGATTTGAAGGCAAGTCCAGGCATTTTGGTCACGATGGGATTGGAGACCCCAGCGAGGGAAGGCGGGGGACGGTTTGGGGCTCCTGGTTTTAGAGATCAGGAGGAGAGGCATGGGGTGTGGAGGGACTTATTCCGGGGGTATCTTGCCCCCAATTAATAGGAGGATCTCCTGAAGGAGGTTATTCTCCTTACTCCCTGACAGCCACTCAGCTGACAAAGCTCCCAGGCTGGCTGCCTTCCTTCCGCCTTCCTTTGCAGGCCAAAACATTGTGGCAGGGGTAAAATGAGGCACTTTATTGGCAGTTAACTGTCCACCGAAAGGCTTCAATAAGGACAGCCGTGCTGCCTGACGCCTCACCCACCCCTTTCATAATATGCGAGACAGGCCTGGTTGGCTGGAAAGGCAGTAGGCTGGCCGCCCGCTTTATTTTACATGCCGTTGTCCTCAAATACACCGGTGGAGGGTCGTAAAATTCACTCCACTGTTTTTAGGTGAGAAAGATAAATGTTGCATGAGAAAATCAATGGAGGGACACAAGTCATAAAATGGGGTACTCCAGATGCACCGCAATGTGTTATTTTCTGGCTCTGCACAGAATTGTGTAAACAATGTCCTCTGTTCTTTTGATCACACATTAACAAGTGAACATCTGAATACAGCCTGAGCTTTCATGATAAGACAGTATAGCTTATGTGACGGATGGACTACATCTGGCCGAGGGGAATGCACTGGGAAATAATGATAAAATGACAGTCAAGTTTTAATCTTTCACAAATGATTAGACCTGTACTGAATACAACTTTGATTTTGGAGAGAAAACAAATTCAAAATCAGCTTGCAGGCGATTTGAACAAATGGGGCTGACAATATGCCCCTAAAGCAAGATTCCCGGAAATTAGTTTTTTTTTTGCCCTTGTACAATGACTTAGGTTAAAATAATCAAAGGGAGATACGGTACAAATTTAAACACCTTTCTATCCCAGTGTAACACGCCCAATGCTAGCTCCACAGGTTCTCTACTTGCCGTACCGACAAATATTATAGATCTGACAGTGTTTCCATTTTAGGTCAGGCTTCAAAGAGCAGGAATTGTAAGTTTGTGCCAGAAACCTGGTGATAAGACAGATCTGGCAATGCATTCAACCTTGTATAGCAAGAGCAAACTCAACTCCAGTGTCGACAGATTGTAATATTTTACAAAAAGGAAAATTACATTCAGCACCTGTAACAACTGCAAAGATGGGGTGATAATCTTAAAGTAATTTATGACCGTTGTAGTGATATTCAGATATCAATAGACATGATCAATGTATGTAAATGTAGTACAGTCATTTCAACACTAGATGTCTCACAGTCAGATACTATAAGAACCGGACTCCCGCTCTTTTTAGTTAGTTAGAGAGTGTGATCCAGAACAGTGAACAAGCGAGACATAGAATAGGTAGAGTGACAGAAGTTAGAACTAGTTTGTTATAATCTTGGATAGTTATATAGTTATCTGTATTGTACTTTATTTCTTTGTAGTTAGTTTAGTATTGAGTAAAAGGACTCACAGTTTATTATTTTATTGCTCTTTAAATAGTTCATCTTTCAACAAGAAGACTATTGGTCATTTTATCATCCTGGTGGATTCAAGAGTAATATTTTAGATAAGTTATTATTTAAAATATAACAACCAATGACGAACTTTCATCAACAAACCCCTGCAGCCTGCCTCATTTTCTCCTCCATTGCGTATCTTTTTTCCCCTTTCTGTTTACGTTTTTCCTATGCCGTATGCATTCAATGATTGAGTAGGTGCATGGGCAAGTTCTTCTCTGCAGGACTCTATCAATGGAATTCTTAGGCTGGATGACAGAAGGGTAATAAGAGAGCAGGTTGGCGTCAAAGTGCCTGTGGCTCCCAAGGACAGCAAGAGATCACTGTGCAGTGAGAGAGCTTGTGTTCCACTGAATTGTACAGCAGATTATTGCAACATCACAATTTATTTTCAAGCCTTTTGCACAGTTCTGGCCTCCACGTTCCAAAATAATGACATAGTGGCAGTAGAGAAAGTGCAAAACAGATTTGTAAGTAATGCTATCAGAACTGAGACATTATAACTGTCAAGAAAAACTGGCCTGGATTCTCCGCCACGCAATGGCGAAAACGTGATTCATGATCAGGCGGAGAATGGGGCGTCCGGCCGATATCGAAGTCCGCACACATGGGTACGGCCTCAACTGAGACCTTAGATTCATGTCGCATTACACTACCCCCCCCCCCACCATCTGGCCAGGGCTTGCGAAATCCTACCAACTATCCTGGCTTGAGACAGTTCACACCTCTTTAACCTCTGATTATCCCTCTCTCCAGTTGCTCCGTCTGGACCTCTAAAGACTTAATTACCTGCAAAGACGCGCATTAAAAGTATCGTCTTGCATCTTTGACTTCATCTATATATATGTTTCTGGAACCCACCTCTTCATTCACCTGAGGAAGGAGCTGTGCTCCGAATGCTAGTGATTCGAAACAAACCTGTTGGACTTTAACCTGGTGTTGTAAGACTTCTTACTGTGCTCGCCCCAGTCCAATGCCGGCACCTCCACATCATTATTATTATTATTACACAGCCCACCCAGCGAGGACACCCACAGTAGACCCCATTGGGGAGTCAGGAAGGGACCGCGGAGCCTATCGCTGACACGGGTCCGGCAGCCACTGGTACCCCTGTCAACAGGGACGGGTGGTGAGTGTAGAGGCTTCCCAGTGCCACACATTGATGAGGTCAAGGGTGCAGTGTGGAGGACAACACATCGGCAGGGAATGGCTGAGGGTGGGAATGGAATTGGGGGTGATATGCAGAGGGTGCAGCTGAAGTGCAACTCAGGAAACCTTGTAACTTGTTGGATTTGGATGGGCAAGGGAATACTCATCTTGCTAACATGCCTTTTCTCTCCCCCCCCCCCCCACCACCCGCCCATCCCCACCTGAAGGCCCCAGACTGACACGGAGAACCGCTACAACGAATGCCCATGCAGCAGCCAGGAACATCATTGATCGGTGCATCAAAGTCCTACAGATGTGGTTCAGATGCCCATACCACTCTGGTGGGGTCTCCACTATAGCTCTTAGACGGTTCCCAATATCGTGCTGGCCTGCTGCGTCCCACACAACATCGTACAGCAGAGCGGGTACATGCTGGAGGAGAAAGAACACCATGTATCATCTGATGAGGAGGATACGGAAGATGACCAGGACGGCCAAGTCAAGTAACTCGAGCAGGCACAGCACGCCACCCACGTGTGTCAGGTTCACCGCACATGGGACAACCTCATTTCCTTCAGGTTCGCTGACTAGGGGGCTGGCCACCGGCCTGTCCCATCCCTCCATACTCCCCCATAGCCACTCACATCCTCTCTGTCTCCCTTCACTGCAGCCCCCATCCCCACCTCTGAGAGTCCGACCAGCATCACTACAGGCCTTGGGTTGGCAGTTTCAACGCGTCTTGTCCACGGGATGGAGGATGACGGCGACTCGCTGTGAGATGAACTTTGGTGATCCTCATCGTTTGACAAATTCTGACTCCTGCCTTCAGGATCACATTCTACTGTCTCCCCAGTTCACTACTGCATGTGTGCTGGCCTGTCCATCTCAGAGGCCCATATATCCTCTGGGGGTTGCGTGTGTGGTTGGGTGGGTGGGGGTGCAGTATTGGGGATGGTGAGCAGTGATGTGTAACTCACTGGATAAGCTGTCCTACATGGAGCCCTCACACTTCTGGCCCTGTTCCCTGCCGCCTCCGAGGGTGACCCTCGGTGGAATTTTCTTTATCCGGGTAGCTGAACGCAGTGGCCAAACCGGCTTCTTAGCAATCGAGCCACCATTTTGAAAGGGTGCCCCGATCTCGAAATGAGCATGTGGGTCCCACATACCCCCACCCACGGGCAATGTTAGCCCCTACACACAGGGGCATTAACCCACACCCCCCAAGTGAGGACACTCCACTATGGTGTCGCTGAGGGCTACCTTTTTCAAGCCCTCTCCCCTATCCCTTCCTTTCGGGTCCCACCTTTTCAGGACCCCATCCTTCACCCCACCCAATCTTTTGGAGGTCCCTTCATACACACCCTTCATCCCGTTCCCCCCCCCCCCCCACCCCCCATGCACTTCATACCCCTCTCATCCCTCCTTTCATGGGCATAGCCCCCCACAGGCCCTGACCTTGCACAGTGCCACCCTGGCACCCAGGCACCTTGGTACTACCACCCTGGCAGTGCCCCTGACAGTGCCACCCAGGCATCTTGTCAGTGTCAGAGTGGCCGTGCCAAGGTGCCAGCCTGACATTGCCAAGGTGCAAGGGGGAGAGCCAGTGTGCCACCATGCCCTTTTCCAAACCACCCCGGGGCTTCCAATGGCCTGGGAGTCCCCCACCCCCAGGTGCCATGACGACTGGTCCACATTTGTGTGAGCCAGTACTAATCGTTAACCGCCGCAGGTTCTGATTTTGGCCTCTCCCGCAATCTAACCGGCTTGCGGGAGCAAAGTGGCTGTTAGATCGCGCCCTCTGCTGAGTGACCCACCTGATGAAAGAGCCATGCTTCGAAAGTTAGTGATTCTAAATAAACCTGTTGGTCTTTAACCTGGTGTTGGAAGACTTCTGACTGTGTCAATCTCCGACAAGCAACATGTGAATTCAGCTTCCCCTGCAGCTCATCCTAAATATTCTTCATAACCTTTTGTCCTTGCTCTTCCAGAAGAACAAACATTAATTTCATATTGAGTTGAGGCAGAACTTTACAGTTTAAAATTTCTGGTGTGAGAGTTGTCATAAATGGTTCATCTTCAAGGACTAAGAGCATTCTGGAAACATTTGTGAATTTACAAGTTCCTGGCCCTTAAAAGGGTTGCTGCTGTTCCTGGAAAAGACGGTATTTTAAAAGAAAAGGTAATTAAGCAGTTTTAAAGAAACAGGAAATCTGTTGACCCTGGTGGAATGTTTACAAAAGGGCCACATTATGGTTTCTTGCTTAGAAAAAAACACACACTTGGAACACTGTGTGTAAAAGCTGGCTTTGGCTTTGCTTTAGAGAACACACCAGCTCCTGAAGCTCCGGACCCAGTCCCAAAGCAGAGAGCGAATGGAACTTGCTCCGAAATCACTCAAAATTCAAAAATCGACTGACTGCAAGTTTTCCTCAAAGACGCCTGAAACGTAGTGTAAGAATCATCGATTGTTTCCCTGACCATTGCTGAGAAACCAACCGTATAAATCAGATGCTATTCCAAGGATTCCACCATCTACCCTTTTCCCTAGAATGATTGACTTTTAGCCAGACCTGGAATGAGTAATTGTTATATTTTCATATATCATGTGTTAATAAGCTTTGTCTTTCTATTTGACAAGACCGGTTTTACAATAAACTAACAATTTTGTTGTTTATTGAAGAAACCTGAACATCGAGTGGTCGTTCTGAGATTAATAGGTAAAGAACATAATTGGCTGTGCAGCTAGCTGGGGTAAACACTCAGATATCCGCTGTGATCAGTGGAGCAGTGGAACTTGAGACAGACAGTGCACTCCTCCCACCTTGTTCAGAACAGAGGTGAAGACACAGAGCAGTGAACACAAAGCTAGGGGTGAGGAAAAAGATGCCAGGGTGCCCAGGTATGAGGTTGGCACTGCCACTAGTCAGTTCTGGGGGGGTGTCCTTGCCAGGTAGAGGGGGGTTCAGGGGGTTTCTGAGGACCTCCCCATGGTGAGGGGGGTTGACCGGGGGTCACAAGAACAGGGGGGGGTCCTGAAAGAGAGGGGTGGGGGCAGATTGGGCCTGCCGGTCAAAATGGCGCTCCGATCTGCGAGGAGAATTTCCTGAAGCTCGCCAGCAGGAAACCGTCTAAATGCGGCCTCAGCAGAGAGAATCTCCCTGGGGTCAAAAAAATGGCAAAGTGCTGTTGGCGCTGCAGCTGCTGAGGACCACCCCGCTGAACATGCTGTGGTGTTGGGTGCTCTGGTGCACAGATGAGTCAACACAGTTGTATGTGGTACAACTCTATTTTATTTTAACTCTTATAATACAGTTCGTTCTGGATACTCTGCACGTGCTGTCTCCCTGAGTGTGTTTGGTAACAGATCTGTCCTGGTCCTCCTCTGCAGCTAATACTGACCACCGGGGGTCGTGTCTGTGCTTTTATATCTTTCTGTCATTGGTTGTGGTGTTATGTGTTCTGATTTGTCTGTTGGTGTGTCTATCATGATGTGTGTGTTTGAATATCATGACATCCCCCCTTTTTACAAAGATATGTGCCTACGTGGTTATAAATATAATTGTGTCGTGAGTGCATCTAAGAGTGTGTGTGTGTGTTGTGTACAGCGTGTGTATATGACGTAACTATTTACATGGGGCGATGTCGGGTGCGTCACACTAACAAGGTTGTACCATAACAAAACTTGGATGCGAGAGAAAAAAAAAACTTGAACATTGGTCTGGTCAGACGATATCTGGAACAATAAACAACAACAGGTTATAATACAGAAGTGTTTGACTTTTTGAACGTATGAACAGCGTTATAAGTCCAGTCTAATGGGTGACCGCCTCAAGAATGGGCTGGTCCTCAAGCCGGTTCAGCTGTGGAGATTTGGGGTCACGCTGGTTCACCTTGGACTGTTGGAGGTGATGCTGTTGCCGAAGTCTCTACTTTACCATTTGTTGTACTTCGTGCAGTGCTTGTTTTTTTCATTCGTGCAAATATAACATTCAACATCTTTGTTAGTGGTGCCTTGGCTGTGGTTTGGTTCTGGTGGCGATGGAAGGGGCATGATCCGTGGCATCTCCACGAAGTCATCCTTGGGAACCAGTGGAGGATCCGGCGTGTGCGTACGGTTCAGTTGCGAGCGTGGAAGGCGGCGCAAAGCTCGCTGATTGCGCCTACGCACCAATCCATCCACCCTGCATGCCAGGAACAAGGTGGAGTCTTTTTCTTTTTATGTTTGTGGTGGACGGCATCTTGTAGCCGATGGGTCGTTGCCATCGAAGTAGCACCATCACTAATATCATGCAAGGCGATGACTGTGCCAGATGTGGAAGTTGGCCGAGACCGTGCACGCTGGTTCCGGCCACCTGCTGTGCCGGAAGGGCGACTCCGCAGAGAAACGTCGAAGCATGTCGCCTTGGAGAGAGAATTGTTGCTCGCATCAACGTCTGGCGATGGCGCGAATTGGTGTGTCCATCTTGGACCGCCGGTGCTGGTTGCCACTGCCGACCCAGTGGGACTGCCACGCGATCCATTCCCTGTCGCCGTGGCATCCGCCGTCACCCTGAGCGTGCCATCACCGAGGCCGCGACACCGCCCGTCCGGAGCAAGGCCTGGCGTGCGCGAATCAGAGTCGGCGCTTGGCTGCTCCCCATCTGGAGTCCGGTCTGCCTTCCGTCGATGCCCCCCGTCCGGAGTCCCAACAGGTTCACTGGAGGCAGCCGAGATTCCCTGAAGCTGCACTTCTGGAGTCGGAACATGCAGGAATGCACCAACCAGTGGAGAGGGTCGAGCCATCGAGGGTGGAAGCGGTGCGCCGCCACCGCAGTCGTCAGTGGTCCCACCGTGATCGTCGAGTGCCTCAGTACGCACTAGGCGAGGTCTGTCACCTTGCACCTTTTGCATGGGAAGTGGGATGCTGTCGTCACTCGTCTCACATCCCATGGATAGATCCTCATTAGCAGCTTGCTGTTCACTAGGGTTAGGTAAATTGTCAGAGTTTTCATCTGGTGGTGCACACCATGTCGGTGGACTGTCATTGTCTTGCCGTTGTCCTTCATTTGGGCTTTTCTTCTTTGGAATTTTAAATCTTCCCCCAGACATTGCAGAACCTTGTTTATTACCCCCAAATTCTCCCATATGTATGGTCTCGAATATAGGATCCAATGTTTCTATCGACATTGTACTATTTTCCAAAGAACATTCCGTTTCACTTTTCTTCTCAGGTACCTCATATGTATCTTTGTCTAATGTACATGCCTTCATGGTCTCTGGGTCTGATTTTGCTGGGACTGGCATGGTCACAGTCTCTCTTTTACTGTTCTCAATTGCCCACATTATACTCCCCATACATAACTGCTTAATCACTGGGGTTAGTGTGGTACAATGGATAATCGGGTCGACCTTATCTGCATCTTCACCATTAGTGGAAAGCACACTTGGTTCACTTGAAACTGCTGTGGGTTTTAAATTCGTTATCTGGCTACTCGATGTCGGTGTCCTCAGGATTCTTGCTCCAATGTTCTGCTCAATAATCAGTGGAGTGTGTATAGGTTCAATGCAATTAATGTTCCCCTCAAGGTTTGAAGAGTCATTACTGACTAACTGCTGGTCTCCGAAGTTGGGATTTTGCGGCGTTGTGTTGAAGGGAGACATTTGTCCCCGCTGTAGATATGATTCAGGTTGTGTTATTTCCATTACCTGCGGATCAATGTCTTGTCCATTTTTTCGATCCGTACTAAAACACTTGCAATTCTCAGTCTGCTCCTTGCAAGTTAAACATTCAATTAATTTCGTTAGCAAATCCTCAGCATCCTTCTGTGGCCGTGCAGCATTATTAATCTCTGTTCGGCTATAATGATCCTGAAGGTCAGCGCATAAACCTTTTTTCTTCGGGCTTGGACGAGGCGATTCCTTTGGCTTGTCTTCAGTTGGGCTTGAACAGTCTTCAGCGCTGTGCCCTTCATTGTAGCATGAGAGACCGTCATGGTCATGCTGCTGTGTAGTGGAGCATGGTAGGCTGTTATAGCCTTCTTGCTGTTCACGTGAGCATAGCAGACTTGCATCGTCTGCCGTTGGTTGGTCAGGAGAGGTTGCTAGACCCTCATGGTCTTGTTCCTGCAAGGACTGCACATTGGAGTCTTGCGTTGCTTCTATCGTGGAGGCTGTCCACGAGCTCTCTGTGGAGGCTTGTGACACTGGAGTCACTTCTTGTTCGTGCAAGGACTGCGCTCTGGAGTCTTGCGTTGCTTCTATCATGGAGGCTGTCCACGAGCTCTCTGTGGAGGCTTGTGACACTGGAGTCACTTCTTGTTCGTGCAAGGACTGCGCTCTGGTAATCGTACCTTTGCTGCCTCCTGAAGAACCTGAACCTTGTGAATATTTCTCTTGCCCTTGCACCGGCGATGGTGAGGAGAAATTCAATTTTTTCGCTATCATCCAGGTCTTGGAGTTCAGCTGCCACCAGGAACAATTCGAACCATTGCCGGAATCGCCGCCAGTTTTCGCGGAGATCGCCGTAGCACTGGAGCGGCTGCGGAACCGGGAGCTGTAACATTTTGCCTGGGCACTGCTGGTTGTCTCTGTACACTGAGGTATGCCGGCAGGTATCGATCCACTCCTGTACCATGTGGTGTTGGGTGCTCTGGTGCACAGATGAGCCAACACAGTTGTATGTGGTACAACTCTATTTTATTTTAACTCTTATAATACAGTTCGTTCTGGATACTCTGCACGTGCTGTCTCCCTGAGTGTGTTTGGTAACAGATCTGTCCTGGTCCTCCTCTGCAGCTAATACTGACCACCGGGGGTCGTGTCTGTGCTTTTATATCTTTCTGTCATTGGTTCTGGTGTTATGTGTTCTGATTTGTCTGTTGGTGTGTCTATCATGATGTGTGTGTTTGAATATCATGACACATGCCACACTGTGGCTTTAATCTGCTGAATCGCGCCGAGGTTGCTGGTGGGGAGGGCTCATAAGAACAGAAGAACTAGGAGCTCAATCAAGAAGCCATGAGACCTGCCCCTTAACATTGTTTTTATAAGTCCCTAACAATGCAGCGGAGGACACCGCCTTTGATGCTGCCAGCTTCCCGCTGTTTCTTCCGCCCGTTCCCCCACTCTGCCAAAAAATTTAAAAATTCCGCCTTACACTATTGTCTGAGGGACAGTAAACACTTGGACAAGATATCATTCATCCTGGCTGCCCTGTGTTAGTCTTAGAACCTTATGTTCCAAATATTTATTGGTAAGAGAATTGACATTACTGCAGACAATTCACAGAATTAAAATACTTTCTCTCGCGTGGTGACACAAGGCAGTCATTGTTTTTGGGTTCAGGGATATGTTGACGTAATTGTGATTTTTCGACATTGCTTCAAAGGGAGCAGCCTCTTTGATTGCAAAGTGGATGGTTCACGGCTCCCACTTCCTTCTGACAGACACAAAAAGTTACCCTTGTAGAACCAGGGGGAAAACTTCTGTCCTGTCGAAAATTGCACTATTCACAACAGGTCAAGGTCATGAACGGAAATGTTTTTTCCGCTGTTCACAGCTTCATAAAATGACATGTCTTTCTCCATCCATCCTGAGACGGAACCACCATTGAGTTCACTGAAGAGCACACAGCGCAAGAATGCTTCTGGAACACAAATGGTGTACTTTGACCTGATCTCGTTTTTACAAGCAAGCTGGCTGAATGTTTGAACTATTACCAGCTTTGGTTGAGAACCTTTTCAGCTAGTGGGGTGGCAACATTTTCTATTAATGATGTATTAAAATGATACACCAAAGAAATCCATCTTTCGTTGCCTTACAAAGATAGCAGAGGTTGAGGACAGCACATTTACTCTGTACGAAAGGGCATAGTGACAACTGCATTTATACAAAACCTGCTTCCCGTTACACAAGGTCCACTGCAGAGACTAGAACACATAATTTAAGCTGACACTTCCAATGTTGCACTGTTAGAAGTGTCGCCTTTTGGATGAGATGTTCAGCTGAGGTCCTTCCTGTTCATTAAAGCGGACAACACAAAACATTCCATGGCAATATTTCACAGAAGAGAAGGGGAGCTCAACCCGTCCACGTCTTAACCAATATTTACCCCTCAATAAATATCACCGAAGAAATGACTATCTGGTCATTTGCATTGATGTTTGTGGTAGCTTGCTGTGCACAGATTGAGTGTCATATAAAAAGAGCCCGGATTACACTTTCGAATGGGAAGGCAGGTGTGATATGGAGTCAGGCTGGAGCGGTTGAATAAACTCGGCAGCGGTTGAATAAACTCGGCAGCGGTTGAATAAACTCGGTTTGTTCTCACTGGAACGACGGAGGTTGAGGGGCGACCTGATAGACGTCTACAAAATTATGAGGGGCATAGACAGAGTGGATAGTCAGAGGCTTTTTCCCAGGGTAGAGGGGTCAATTACTAGGGGGCATAGGTTTAAGGTGCGAAGGGCAAGGTTTAGAGGAGATGTACGAGGCAAGTTTTTTACACAGAGGGTAGTGAGTGCCTGGAACTCACTGCCGGAGGAAGTGGTGGAAGCAGGGACGATAGTGACATTTAAGGGGCATCTTGACAAATACATGAATATCATAGAATTTACAGTGCAGAAGGAGGCCATTCGGCCCATCGAGTCTGCACCGGCTCTTGGAAAGAGCATCCTACCCAAGGTCAACACCTCCACCCTATCCCCATAACCCAGTAACCCCACCCAACACTAAGGGAAATTTTGGACACTAAGGGCAATTTATCATGGCCAACCCACCTAACCTGCACATCTTTAGACTGTGGGAGGAAACCGGAGCACCCGGAGGAAACCCACGCACACACGGGCAGGATGTGCAGACTCTGCACAGACAGTGACCCAAGCTGGAATCGAACCTGGGACCCTGGAGCTGTGAAGCAATTAGAATCATAGAATCATAGAAGTTTACAGCATGGAAACAGGCCCTTCGGCCCAACCAGTCCATGCCGCCCAGTTTTTACCATTAAGCTAGTCCCAGTTGCCCGCACTTGGCCCATCACCCTCTATACCCATCTTACCCATGTAACTATCTAAATGTTTTTTAAAAGACACAATTGTACCCGCCTCTACTACTACCTCTGGCAGTCCATTCCAGACACTCACTACCCTCTGAGTGAAGAAATTGCCCCTCTGGGCCCTTCTGAATCTCTCCCCTCTCACCTTAAACCTATGCCCTCTAGTTTTAGACTCCCCTACCTTTGGGAAAAGATGTTGACTATCTACCTTATCTATGCCCCTCATTATTTTTAGACCTCTATAAGATCACCCCTAAGCCTCCTACGCTCCAGGGAAAAAAGTCCCTGTCTATCCAGCCTCTCCTTATAACTCAAACCATCAAGTCCCGGCAACATCCTAGTAAATCTTTTCTGCACTCTTTCCAGTTTAATAATATCCTTTCTATAATAGGGTGACCAGAACTGCACACAGTATTCCAAGTGTGGCCGTACCAATGTCTTGTACAACTTCAACAAGACGTCCCAACTCCTGTATTCAATGTTCTGACCAATGAAACCAAGCATGCCGAATGCCTTCTTCACCACCCTGTCCACCTGCGACTCCACCTTCAAGGAGCTATGAACCTGTACTCCTAGATCTCTTTGTTCTATAACTCTCCCCAACGCCATACAATTAACTGAGTAGGTCCTGGCCTGATTCGATCTGCCAAAATGCATCACCTCACATTTATCTAAATTAAACTCCATCTGCCATTCGTCGGCCCACTGGCCTAATTGATCAAGATCCCGTTGCAATCCTAGATAACCTTCTTCACTATCCACTGTGCCACCAATCTTGGTGTCATCTGCAAACTTACTAACCATGCCTCCTAAATTCTCATCCAAATCATTAATATAAATCACAAATAACAGTGGACCCAGCACCGATCCCTGAGGCACACCACTGGTCACAGGCCTCCAGTTTGAAAAACAACCCTCGACAACCACCCTCTGCCTTCTGTCGTCCAGCCAATTTTGAATCCAATTGGCAACCTCACCCTGGATCCCGTGAGCTTTAACCTTCTGCAACAACCTACCATGCGGTACCTTGTCAAAGGCTTTGCTAAAGTCCATGTAGACAACGTCTACTGCACTGCCCTCATCTACCTTCTTGGTCACCCCCTCGAAAAACTCAATCAAATTTGTGCTATCCACAATGCTACCGTGCCATAGGATGGGAATAGAGGGATACGGACCCAGGAAGTGTAGAAGATTTCAGTTTAGACGGGCAGCATGGTCGGCACGGGCTTGGAGGGCCGAAGGGCCTGTTCCTGTGCTGTACTTTTCTTTGTTCTTTGTTCTTTGTGACCTGGAAGCAGAGGATAGGTATTCATGAGAGAAGGTGAGTGCCTGCAGGCGGATTGGTTTGAAGGTCCGGAAATGAGGGCCCTCTGCCTCTGGGTCCCAGCTTCCATTTTTAAAGTTCTGCAGAGTCTTCCTGACTGCAAGAATTGGGTTCCTAAAGTAAAAAAAATCAAGAAAATTAAGCTAAATCTTTATAAATCACTGGTTAGGTCACAGCAGGCAAACTGTTTCCATTCTAGCACCACAATTTCGGATGTTAAAGCCTTGAGGATGTACAGGAGATTTCCTGGAATGCATGGATGCAGGACTTCCTGCTCAGGGAAGTTGGGGCCCTTCTCCTTCGGAATGAGAAAGGGGGATTTAATGAGGTTCAAAACTATGAGAGGTTTTAATAAAGGGGAAAGCTGTTTTCACTGGTTAGAAATTCGGTAACCAGAGGATTCAGCTTTAATAATAATAATAATAATCTTTATTAGTGTCACAAGTCGGCTTACATTAACTCTTCAATGAAGTTACTGTGAAAATCCCCTCGTCGCCACACTCCGGCACCTGTTTGGATGCACTGAGGGAGAATTCAGAATGTCCAATTCGCCTACCAAGAACGCCTTTCCGGACTTGTGGGAGGAAGCGGAGCACCCGGAGGAAACCCACGCAGACACGGGGAGAACGTGCAGACTCCGCACAGACAGTGACCCGAGCTGTGAATCGAATCCAAGTCGCTGGCGCGGTGAAGCAACAGTGCTAACCACTGTGCTACCGTGCCGCCCTGGCACTGTGAAGCAACAGTGCTAACCACTGTGCTACCGTGCCGCCCTGGCACTGTGGAGCAACAGTGCTAACCACTGTGCTACTGTGCCGCCCTGGCACTGTGGAGCAACAGTGCTAACCACTGTGCTACCGTGCCGCCCTGGCACTGTGGAGCAACAGTGCTAACCAGTGCCGCCCTGGCACTGTGGAGCAACAGTGCTAACCACTGTGCTACCGTGCCGCCCTTATCAGGCAGTGAGACGAGGAGCATGTTTTTAATGCAGAAATTGTAATGATTTTGAATGAATTGCATGAAGGGATGATTCAATAATCATTTGATAGACTTCAGGTGGTGGCTCTGAGGGAGTAGGTCGCACATTTGGTGGCTCCCATTTTGGTCGGACTTTTGGACCTTTTCCCCCGACGTTTTGCGCTTTTGAGCGCGGAACTGGAAAGCAATAGTACTCAGGCACAGGACCCATACAGAATTGTATGGACCTAAGAAGCCGGAGGGACCGTAAACAGCAGAAGAAGTGGTCGAGGAAGGGCACAGTTGAGGCTGTGAGAGAGACCAGCATGGTTGGTGTTCAGAGCAAGCCGCCGACAGCCCAGCCCACAATGGAGCCTGCAGACTATGCAGGAGGGCTTTTTGGCTCTGAAGCATGACAGCTTGGAGCTGCTACAGAAGTCGATTGACCGGATGGGAAAAAGGCTGGATGATCAGGCTGAGAAGCTCCAGCAGTTGGAGAAGTCAGTGGAGGAGCAGGCTGACTTTCAAACGGTGGCGGATGTGGAGATTCGGAGGCTGAGGGACCAGCAAAAAGTGCTTCTAGAAAGGCTGGAGGACCTGGACAACAGATCTTGCCAGCAGAACGTGAGAATCGTGGGCCTCCCGGAGGGGGCAGAGGGGCTAGACGCTGCCGCATATGTGGAGGGTTTGTTTCAGAAGTTGCTGGGGACGAGGTGTTCCCGTGCCCGCCGGTGGTGGACAGGGCACACAGAGTGCAGGTGAGGCAACCGCGGTGAGGGGGTCCCCCACGAGTGATGGTGGTCCGCTTTCACAGGTACCTGGACAAGAAACGGGTGCTGCAATGGGCAAAGAGCACACAAAGCTGTCTTGGGACAATACCACCCTGCGTGTGTACCAAGATTTGAGCACTGAGGTGGCCAGGAAGAGGGGAGGCTACAGGCAGGTGAAGGAGATACTGTATAAAAACAAGGTGAAATTCGGGCTGATTTTCTGGCGCGACTGTGGGTTACGTATGAGGGTCAGCACCACTATTTCGAGGAACCCGAAGAGACGATGGACCTTGTTAAGAAGCAAGAGCTGGCCCTGAGCTGTGGACGATTGGACTCATGTTAGAACTTTTAAAAACATTAAAAAAAAAAAAAATTTATTCAAATTTTCACAAAATATCAACAACAAAATACAGAAAGAAAAGAACAACCCCCCCCCCCACCCCATACACATAAATAATAAATTAACAGCCATCATCAACACAAAAGCAAATATACACACCCACTCAAGAAAACGAACCAACCCCCCCCCCCGAGCCCCCTCTCTCCCCCCCCTCCGCTCACCCCGGGCTGCTGCTGACCATCTTCTAACACTTTGCCAGGAAGTCTAAGAACGGTTGCCACCGCCTCCACCGAGGCCTCCTCCTCCTCCTGCATCACCTGACACGTTGCCGAGATCCTCCCCTCTCCAACCCACATCCCCGACAGCACCCTGTCCTGGATCCTGCGTGGCGGCAACAGTGGGAACTCCACCACCTTTCGCCGAACAAACGCCCTTACCTGCATATATCTGAAGGTGTTCCCCGGGGGGAGCCCGAACATCTCCTCCAGCTCACCCAGGCTCGCGAACTTTCCGTCCACAAACAGGTCCCCCATCCTTCTAATACCTGCCCTGTGCCAGCTCAGGAACCCTCCATCCATCCTCCCCGGAACAAACCGGTGGGTCCCCCGTATCGGGGACCACACTGAGGCCCCCACCTCCCCCCTGTGACGTTTCCATTGCCCCCAGATTTTGAGGGTAGTCGCCACCACCGGGCTCGTGGTATACCTCGTTGGAGGAAGCGGCAGCGGTGCCGTCACCAGCGCCTCCAGGCTCGTGCCCACACAGGACGCCATCTCCAGCCTCTTCCATGCCGCCCCTCCCCCTCCATCACCCACTTACGCACCATCGCCACGTTGGCGGCCCAGTAATACCCACAGAGGCTAGGCAGCGCCAACCCCCCCTATATCCCTGCACCGCTCCAGGAACACCCTTCTCACCCTCGGGGTCTTCTGCGCCCACACAAACCCCATAATGCTCCTATTAACCCGCCTGAAGAAGGCCTTAGGGATCAGGATGGGGAGGCACTGGAACAGGAACAAAAATCTCAGGAGCACCGTCATTTTAACTGACTGCACCCTACCCGCCACGGAGAGTGGCAGCATGTCCCACCTCTAAAACTCCTCCTCCATTTGCTCCACCAGTCTCGTGAAGTTAAACTTATGCAGGGCCCCCCAACTCCTAGCCACCTGGACCCCCAGGTATCTGAAATTCATCTCCGCCCTTTTCAGTGGGAGCTCACCAATCCCCCTCTCCTAGTCCCCTGGGTGAACCACGAACAACTCGCTCTTCCCCATATTGAGCTTATACCCGGAGAAATCCCCAAACACCCCGAGAATCCTCATCACCTCCGGCATTCCCCCCACCGGGTCCGCCACATATAACAGCAAATCGTCCGCATAGAGCGACACCTGATGTACCTCCCCACCCCGCACCAGTCCCCTCCAATTCCTCGACTCCCTCAATGCCATGGCCAGGGGCTCAATCGCCAGCACAAAGAGCAGGGGGGACAGGGGACACCCCTGCCTCGTCCCCCGGTGTAACGGAAAATACTCTGACCTCCTTCTGTTCATGGCCACACTCGCCACCGGGGCCTCATACAGCAACTTAACCCACCTGACAAACCCCTCCCCAAACCCGAACCTTTTCAGCACCTCCCACAGGTACCCCCACTCTACCCTATCAAAGCCCTTCTCCGCATCCTTCGCCGCCACTATCTCCGCCTCCCCTTCCACCGCCGGCATCATTATAACATCCAAGAGCCTCCGTACATTCGTATTCAGCTGTCTCCCTTTCACGAATCCTGTCTGATCCTCGTGAATGACCTGCGGCACACAGTCCTCTATCCTTGTGGCTAAAATCTTCGCCAACAACTTTGCATCTACATTTAGGAGTGAGATCGGCCTGTATGACTCACATTGTAGGGGACCCTTGTCCCGCTTCAGGATCAAGGAGATCAGCGCCCGAGATATCGTCAGGGGCAAAGCCCCTCCTTCCCTTGCCTCGTTAAAGGTCCTTACCAACAGAGGGCCCAGCAGGTCCGCATACTTCTTATAAAATTCGCCCGGGAATCCATCTGGCCTCGGTGCCTTCCCCACCTGCATGCTTCCTATTCCTTTGACCAACTCCTCCAACCCAACCAACGCCCCCAGCCCCGTCACCTGCCCCTCCTCCACCCTCGGGAATCTCAACCGGTCCAGAAAGCGACCCATCCCTCCCTCCTCCAGTGGGGGCTCGGACCGATACAGTTCCTCGTAGAAGTTCCTGAAGACCCCATTGATACCCACCCCACTTCGCACCATGCTCCCTCCCCCATCCTTAACTCCTCCGATCTCCCTAGCTGCCTCTCGCTTCCAAAGCTGGTGCGCCAGCATCCGTCTCGCCTTTTCTCCATATTCATATACCGCCCCCTGCGCCTTCCTCCACTGCACCTCCGCCTTCCTGGTGGTCAACAGATCGAATTCGGCCTGGAGGTTACGCCGCTCCCTAAGCAATCCATCCTCCGGGACCTCCGCGTACCTGCTGTCCACCCTCACCAACTCCCCCACCAGCCTCTCCCTCTCTCTCTTCTCCCTCCTCTCCTTATGGGCCCTAATGGAGATCATCTCTCCCCTGACCACCGCCTTCAGCACCTCCCAGACCACCCCCACTTGGACCTCCCCATTGTCATTAGCCTCCAGGTACCTCTCTATGCACCCTCGGACCCGCCCGCTCACCTCCTCGTCCGCCAGCAACCCCACCTCTAAGCGCCACAGCGGGCGCTGGTCCCTCTCCTCCCCCAGCTCGAGGTCTACCCAATGCAGAGCGTGATCGGAAATGGCTATCGCCGAGTGCTCAGTAGCTTCCACTCTCAGAATCAGCACCCTACTCATAATAAAGAAGTCAATCCGGGAATAGGCCTTGTGGACATGGGAGAAGAATGAGAATTCCCTGGCCCCTGGCCTCGCAAACCTCCATGGGTCCACCCCTCCCATCTGGTCCATGAACCCCCTCACACCTTGGCCACCGCCGGTCTCCTACCCGTCCTAGACCTAGACCTGGAGCGATCTAGCGCCGAGTCCAGCACCGTGTTGAAATCCCCCCCCCATTATCAGGCCCCCTGCCTCCAGGTCCGGAATCCGGCCCAACATACGCCGCATGAACCCCGCATCGTCCCAATTCGGGGCGTATACATTGACCAACACCACCCGCTCCCCCTGCAGCTTGCCACTTACCATCACATACCTACCACCATTGTCTGCCACGATGCTCGATGCCTCAAACAACATTCTCTTCCCCACCAAGATCGCCACCCCCCCGTTTTTTTGCACCCAATCCCAAATGAAACACCTGGCCTACCCACCCCTTTCTCAACCTTACCTGATCTGCCACCCTCAGGTGCGTCTCCTGAAGCATGGCCACATCTGCCTTCAGCCCCTTCAGGTGCGCGAACACCCGGGCCCATTTGACCGGCCCATTCAGTCCCCTTACGTTCCAGGTTATCAGCCGGATCAGGGGGCTACCCCCCCCCCGCCGACTAGCCATAGCCCCTCCTAGGCCAGCCACGTGCCCGCGCCCCCTGCACGGCCCGTTCCCCACAGCGGCAGACCCCCGCCCCAACCTCCTCTACCGACTCCAGCTCCCCCTTGGCCATTCCAGCAGCAACCCGGTCCCCACCCCCACCCCCCACCCCCAGCAAGGTCCCCCCCTAGCTGCATTGCTCCCTCCATTGCACTCCCGTAAGTCAGCCGACTCCTGCTGACTCCGGCCACTCCTCCATCTCTCCCAGTGTGGAACTTCCCCTCCACCCCCCATTGCCCACCCGCAGGCTCTCCCCCTCCCCCTTCCACTCCCAGCACAGGAAAAAGCCTGCGCTTCCCAGCTTCGGCCCTGTCCTCTTCAGCCCGCGGCTCGCCCGGCCCCGCCACCTCTGGTGCAGCTCCATTTTCAGGCCCAGTCCCCTCACCCCCGACTCGGGCCTCGCTCCCCCCCCCGGGGCCCCATCCCCCCTACCGGCCATCAACCCCCCAAGCCGTTTACCTGCTCCCCTCCACAAGGCCACCCAGCAGACCCAACCGAAACAGTGCCCAACCAACCCCCGAAAAACAAAGAACCAACAATTGCCAAAGAACCCCCCCTCAAAATACAACACAACAATCCCCAACCATCCCTTCACTGCGGCCCCCCGTCCCTGACCCTCAGTCCAAGTCCAATTTTTCTGCCTGGACAAAGGCCCACACCTCCTCCGGGGACTCAAAATAATGATGTCGGTCCTTATAGGTGACCCACAGACACGCCGGCTGCAGCAAACCGAACTTTACCCCCCTCCTGTGCAGCACCGCCTTTGCCCGATTGTATCCGGCCCTCTTCTTCGCCACCTCCGCGCTCCAATCTTGGTAGATCCGGACCTCCGCGTTCTCCCACCTGCTGCTCCGCTCCTTCTTGGCCCACCTTAGCATGCACTCCCGATCAGCAAACCGGTGGAACCGCACCAGCACTGCCCGCGGCGGCTCATTGGGCTTGGGCCTCCTCGCCAGCATTCAGTGGGCCCCCTCCAGCTCCAGGGGCCCCTGGAAGGACCCCGCTCCCATCAGCGAATTCAGCATGGTGACCACGTAGGCCCCCACGTCCGATCCCGCCAGCCCCTCCGGGAGACCCAGGATCCGCAGATTCCTCCGCCTCGACCAGTTCTCCATCTCCTCGAACCTCTCCTGCCATTTTCTATGGAGCGCCTCGTGTGCCTCCACCTTCACCGCTAGGCCTAGGATCTCATCTTCGTTCGCAGAGACCTTTTGCCGGACCTCCCGGATCGCCGCCCTTTGGACCGTCTGGGTCTCCAGCAGCTTATCGATTGACGCCTTCATCGGCTCAAGCAGATCCGCTTTTAGCTCCCAAAAGCAGCGCTGAACAAACTCCTGCTGCTCCTGCGCCCACTGCATCCACGCTGCCTGGTCTCCACCCGTTGCCATCTTGGTCTTCCTCCCTCGCACCTTCTTTTGCTTCACTGCCACTTTTTTGATCGCCCCACCCCTGGTCCAATCCATACACTAATGGGGGAATGTTGCTGTCCCCTTCCCACACCGGGAAACGTCGAACAAGCGCCGTTACAGGCTCTAAAAAGAGCCCCAAAGTCCGTTTCTAGTGGGAGCTGCCGAATGTGCGACTTAGCTCTGATTCGCCGCAACCGGAAGTCATGTTAGAACTTTTAAGTATATGTGGTGTCGCTCCCGTTTTGAAAAGTGCCGGCATATTTGGGTCCATTTTTGTCGTTTCTTTTTTCGACCTGTTTAGGGGGTTGGAAGGTGGGAGGGATGTGGGGGTTTTTGCGTGCTTTTTGCGTGGTTTACCTGAATGTTTCCTGTTTGGGCTCTTTGATTTGTTGGAGTTTGGCTGGGGGGGGAATTAATAAAGAAAACAGTTAAAAGGGTTGGATTAAAATTGATGCTTCAGGGGAACTTTGCGCAATCTTTTCCTGTGTCTGTATGGGAAGGACTGAGAGTGCCTGTTATTTCTCATCTCTTTTTTGTTCTTGTTTAACTTGAATTGTGCTATTGTGGGGGTTGTTTATGACTTGTATAGAGTGTTTGCTTCAGAAGGTCTGATCTGGGGAAGTGGTATGGATGGGTCGGGGAGGGGTGACTGGGAACAATGGGTGGGAGACGTGCTGGCGCCAAGGCTGGGAGCCCCAGGCTAGCTGAGTGGGGCTAGTCAACGGTAGCCAAGGTGGGGGGGGGGGGCTGCATATAGTTAGATTAGAGCAGGGGTTAGGTGATAGGATGGTGTTGCTAGGGGGGTGGGGGGGGGGGGAGTTATTCTGCTGACGGGGATGGAAACTGGGCATGGCAACAGTGAGGAGGTCATGGGTGGAGCCGGATGAAGCGCGATACATGGCTGGGGGGCTGGCCAAGGAAAGGGGATGGCTGATCAGCAAAGGGGGGGGTGAAGTGCCCCCCCAACCAGGCTGATCACCTGGAATGTTAGAGGGTTAGATGGGCCAGTGAAGAGCGCACATGTGTTTGCGCATCTGCGGGCTCTGAAGGCAGACATACATAGTCTTGCTGCAGGAGACGCACCTGAAAGTGGCAGACCAGCTTAGGTTAAGGAAGGGCTGGGTCAGTCAGGTATTTCATTCGGGGTTCGATTCTAAGACGAGGGGGGTTGCGATCCTGATTAATAAAAGGGTACAATTTGAGGCGGAGGGCACAGTCGTGGATGGGGGTGGCAGGTTCGTTATGGTGAGGGGTAAGCTTGAAGGGGTGAAAGTAGTCTAACTATATGCAGCCCCCCCCCCACACCTTGGCTACCGTTGACTAGCCCCACTCAGCTAGCCTGGGGCTCCCAGCCTTGGCGCCAGCACGTCTCCCACCCATTGTTCCCAGTCACCCCTCCCCGACCCATCCATACCACTTCCCCCGGTTCCCATTCGCCATCCCCTGCCCCGACATGACCGCAACCACTGTCATAAAAGCCCTCCATAGTATCTTTACGCTGTTCGGTTTCCCCGCCTACATACACAATGATAGGGTTCCTCCTTTATGAGCGACGAACTGCGTCAATTCTTGCTCAGCAAGGGCATTACCTCGAGCAGGACGACCAGTTACAACCCCCGAGAAACGGACGGGGAGAGAGGGAGAACGGAACGGTCTGGAAAACCGTCCTACTGGCCCTGCGGTCCAGGAATCTCCCAGTCTCCCGCTGACAGGAAGTCCTCCCGGATACCCGCCACTCCATCCGGTCACTGCTCTATACCACGACCAACCAAACACCTCACAAGGCTCTGGGACCCCGCTCCCGACCTGCCTGGCAGCTCCTGGACCCGTCCTGCTCCGAAAACCTGTGCGGCCGCACAAATCGGACCCATTGGTCGAGAGGGTCCATCTCCTCCACGCTAACCCTCAGTACGCCTTCATGGCGTACCCCGACGGCCGACAGGATACGGTCTCCCTACGGGACCTGGCGCCCGCTGGATGCCCCCCCCCCCCCGCCACCAGTCCCACCCTCCCTCCCACCGGTGCACCCCACAGCCGCCCCCTTCCCAGATGGATCGGTTCTTCCACCGGCCTCGTCTAGGCCCTGCCCACCGGCACACCCCACAGCCGCCCCCTTCCCAGGTCAGTCGGTCCTTCCAACGGCCCTGCCTAGGGGTGATGAAGCTGCCACAGCAGCCGAAACCACACTCCCGGAGTCACAGACGCCCAAACCTCCACCGGCATCACCACCAAAGCTACCACAATCGCAGAGGACGACCAGGGCCCCCGATCGACTAATTGCTTCATTTTGAAATGTACATTACTGTTGTAAATAGTTAAGATGTAATGAGGCAAAACGCTGTACGGAGGCATTACGGTACCTTCATAACTGTAACTTCTACCACTTTTACCACGTTGTAATACGAAGCCACCACCCCCGCCGGACTCTTTTTTAACGGGGTGAATGTGGTGGTCTGTGTTAGGAGTATTACGGTACCTGGTAATGCCGGAATACCATTGGTGGAGAATGTACTTGTTCCCATTGGTTAAGCCTGTATGTTAGCTCCGCCCTGCAAGGCAGGGTGTAAGAGCCCATGCCGCCCCAGCACCTTTCTTCTGTACCTGCGCTGCGAGGGAAACATCTAGCGTATTAAAGCCTTCAATTGTCTCCAATCGCGTTTGTGGGGTTATTGATCGTGCATCAACTGGGTCGAGTGGGATTATCTGTGGGAGGTACTAGGGCAGTTCGGGTTCGGGGCGGAGTTCGGCTATTGTATCAGGCCCCGGAGGCGAGTGTAAGGACGAACAGGACGACATCGGACTACTTTAGACTGCACCGTGAGACAAGACAGGGCGGCCCTCTCTCCCCACTGCGGTTTGCGCTGGCCATAGAGCCGCTGGCAATTGCACTGAGAGCGTCTAGGGGCTGGAAAGGGCTGGTCCGGCAGGGAGTGGAACATAGAGTCTCGTTATCTCGTTATACGCAGATGATCTGCTGTTATATGTATCGGACCCAATGGTGGGGATGGACGATATTATGGCAACCCTGAGGGAATTTGGCCGGTTCTCCGGATACAAACTGAACATGGGTAAGAGCGAGTTGTTTGTAATTCAGGCGAGGGGGCAGGAGAGTAGGCTGAAGGGGTTGCCGTTCAGGCTGGTGGGGGAGAGTTTCCGATATTTGGGGATTCAGGTGGCACGGGACTGGGGCAGGTTGCATAAGCGCAACCTGTCCCGACTGGTGGAGCGACTGAAGGAGGAGGTCCGGAGGTGGGATGCGCTCCTGCTGTCATTGGCGGGGAGGGTGCAGACTGTTAAGATGACGATTCTCCCGCAGTTCTTGTTTGTTTTTCAGTGTCTCCCCATCTTTATCCCGCGGTCCTTCTTTAAGAGGCTGAATAAAATTATTCTGGGATTTGTATGGGCAGGGAAGTCCCCGCGGGTGAAGAGGGTGATGCTTGAAAGGAACAGAGGAGAAGTGGGGCTGGCGTTGCCGAACTTCAGCAACCATAAGCGGGCGGCCAACATAGCAATGATAAGGAAATGGATGGTGGGTGCGGGGTCGGTTTAGGAGCGGATGGAGGCTGCTTCGTGCAGGGGCACTAGCTTAGCAGCCCTGGTCCTGGTCACGGCACCTCTGCCACTTCCGCCGGCACGGTACTCCACCAGCCCGATAGTGGTGGCGGCTCTTCGGATCTGGGGCCAGTGGAGGAGGCATGTAATGGAGGTAAGAGCATCGGCGTGGACCCCAATCTGCGGCAACCACCGATTTGCCCCGGGGAACATGGACGGGGGGGGGTATCGACTGTGGAGGCGGGCGGGGATTGTGAGGATGGGGGCTCTGTTCCTGGAAGGGAGCTTTCTGAGCTTGAAGGCGCTGGAGGAGATGTTTGGGCTGGCAAGAGGGAACGACTTTATATACTTACAGGTGCGGGATTTTGGACGCAGACTGGTGCCATCCATCCCACATCTCCCGCCGAAGGGGAGGCAGGACAGGGTAGTTTCTCGGGGAGAGGTGGGAGAGGGTAGAGTCTCAGATGTCTACAAGGAGCTAATAGGAGCTGAGGATACGCAGATTGAGGACCTGAAGCTTAAGTGGGAAGAGGAGCTCGGAGGGGGGAGATGGAGGATGGTGTCTGGGCAGAAGCCCTGAGCAGAGTAAACACGACCGCAACATGCGCCAGGCTCAGCCTGATCCAGTTTAAGGTCGTGCACCGGGCCCACATGACGGTGGCCCGGATGAGCAAATTCTTCGGGCTGGAGGACAAGTGTGCTAGATGCGCCGGAGGGCCGGCTAACCATGTACACATGTTCTGGTCGTGCCCTAAACTCGGGGAGTATTGACAGGGATTCGCAGATGTCATGTCCCGGGTATTGAAAACTGGGGTGGTAATGAGCCCTGAGGTGGCGATCTTTGGGGTTTCGGAGGATCCGGAAGTCTAGGAAGAGAGAGAGGCCGACATTTTGGCCTTTGCTTCCCTGGTAGCCCGGCGACGAATACTGTTAGCATGGCGGGACTCAAAGCCCCCGAGGACTGAGGTATGGCTATCGGACATGGCGAGCTTTCTTGGCCTAGAGAAAGTCAAGTTCGCCTTGAAGGGTTCGCAACTAGGGTTCGCCCGAAGGTGGCAGCCATTTATTGACTTCTTCGCAGAAGAGTAAGCGTCAGCAAGGGGGGGGGGGGGGGGCTGGGGTACAGTCGAGTAGAGTAGGGGGTTATTGAGGTAGGTCAATGCGTGAACAGAGCCGTGGTTTGCACTATGTTTAATTTGTGTCTTGACTTCTTTTTTTTTGTGCTGTACAATGTCACTTTTTCTATATGCCTAAAATACCTCAATAAAATTGTTTGTTAAAAAAAAATAATCATTTGATAGATCTGTCAAAGTGCTTGGTCAGAGACGATGGGCCGAGTGGCCTCCTTCTACATTGTTAGATCCAATTTTGCTAAGAAATGCAAAGTCAAAGCAAAACCACGCTCACAGACAAATGAAGGATAAAGCAGAGTGGAAAGGCGGTTCTGAGAGGGAGGACTATTTTTCGATTGGAAATGATTCAATTAGATGGACAGTTGACCTCAAAAATGAAGATTAGGACTGTTTGTTCCCAGGCAGACACAGGAGATCAATCTAATACTGTCTCACGGTGCATTTGCAAGATGCCAAGTACAAAACTGAGCAAACATAATGCAACGTTGATAACATAATCTGGCAAAACGTCAAGCCTACAGCAAAATGTGAAGAGCCATGAGAAAATTAAGACAAACATCGAATTGTAATGATTGATCAGAATAAAATGTTGAAGAACCTAACAATGATTCTTTAAAGGTGACAGACATATGTTGATTGAGACCCATATCAGCAGAGCGGTGTGTGAGAATAAAAGATAGAACTCAGCTAATCATGCATCCATCAAAGGCTGCGCCAATCAGCATTTCAGTTTGAAGTCCAAAATGAGCTAGATGGAAAGGAGAAATAATTGTGTAATGAGGAAAGTCAAAGAACCAAATCATTAGTCAGGAATATAGAGATGGATTTTAAGTTGCCCTCATGCTGGGGACAGAACTGGGGTGCACCCAACAGTGGGAAACCTGAATGACTACAGCCCATCTGTCAGTGGCTTTCTAAACCCAGCAATTAACGTATTTATTTCTGTGCTTCCTGATGAATTAGGTTAAACGAATGGGATGACATGCATGTGTTGATTTCAACTGCATTACTTAAAGAGAGATTGTAAATATTAAATTTGCTGCAATCTAGTATTGGGAGCAAACCACAAAGAAGTGACAAAATGGAGTGCTCAAAGGCTGTGCATTATTTTAAGAGAACCTTACTGGAAGTTATGCTGTGGACAATAAGTGCCAGTGGTGTGATACTACTCCCTTCTGATGGGAGGTGAGGTCTGCCAGTGAAACCAAGAAGATGTGACTGGAGGTAGTAAACGTTCATATTAGAAATGTGGGGACACACTCCTTAATGACCGAAACAAGGCTGAAGAAGTGAGTTCTGTCGAACGATCATTTCGATCTGAAATGTTAACTGTGCTTCTCTCCACAGATGCTGACAGACCTGCTGCGATTATCCAGCATTTCCTTTTTTTAATTCGGGAAAAGTGAGGAGAGAGGTGGCCACATTCTGATCTTCTCGAGCCTACCCCAGCACAGCACTCGACACGCCAATTTTAGAGGTGCACCCATCCTTCAGCCGGTAGCCCGGTTCGATTCCCCGCTGGGTCACTGTCTGTGCAGAATCTGAGCGTTCTCCCCGTGTCTGAGTGGGTTTCCTCCGGGTGCTCTGGTTTCCTCCCACTGTCCAAAGATGTGCAGGTTAGGTTCATTGGCCATGATAAATTGCCCTCAGTGACCAAAAAGGTTAGGAGGGGTTATCGGGTTATGGGGATAAGGTGGAAGTGAAGGCTTAAGTGGGTCGGTGTAGACTCGATGGGCCGAATGGCCTCCTTCTGCACTGTATGTTCTATGTTCTTTGTTAATGTGTTGCCTCACATCTCCCTCCTGTCCACCCACCATTGACACTCACCCTCATCTTTGCACAATGTTATTTCTCTTCCCTCTTAATCGTCTGCTCATCCATATAACAAACACCACAGGTTTCGCTAATTGGTTTCTTCTTTCAGTCCCTGGAGGAGGAGAGAGCACAGAACACAAAGAGCAGAGAGATGAAGGTGGCCCTCCAGCCATCTCACAATACACAGCATGGTGGCAGAGTGGTTAGCGCTGCTGCCTCACAGCGCAAGGGACCCGGGTTCAATTTGTGTGACTGTCTGTGTGGAGTTTGAACTTTCTCCCCATGTCTGTGTGGATTTCCTCCGGGTGCTCCAGTTTCCTCTCACAGTCCAAAGATATACAGGTTTGGTGGATTGGCCATGATGAATTGCCCCTTAGTGTCCAAAAGGTTAGGTGGGGTTAGTGGGTTGCGGGAATAGGTGCTCTTTCCAAGGGTTGGTGCAGACACGATGGGCCGAATGGCCTCCTTCTAGCTGGAGATCAGTGGAGATTCAGTGTGAATGATTGCCGGAGATGAGGCAATGGGAGCGTCCCAGCTAGCCGGTGATGGAATAAAGTATCAGATGTACTCGCTCATGTTAACTTAATGACAGCAGTGAGTGAAACATGATTGTGTGCACAATGATCACTTAAACGTTCTGATCTTGATATAAGAACATAATGAACATGTGAATCAGGAGCAGGAGAAGACCATTCGGCCCCTTGAGCCTGCTCTGCCATTCAGTACGGCCATGGTTGATTTGATTGTGGCCTCGATATCACTATTCTGCCCACCCTCAATACCTTTTTACTCCCTTCATGGTCAAGAATCTAACTAACTCTGCCTTAAAAATATTCAATGACCCCGCCTCTACGAGGCTCTGCAGAAGAACAGACTCACAACCCTCGGGTAAAGGAATGCTCCTCGTCTCTGTCTTCAATGGGACACCCCTTGGGCTGGATTTTGGGACAGGAAATTCGGCACCGATTACGGTACCGGTGAGGGGCTAGCACAAGTGCGACCAAAACAGCTGCCGCCCGCGCCGAAAACGGCCGGAGAATGGCCGGGTCCCGGGTCCCGTGTGTACGGCTGATGATCTGCATTGATCTGCACATGGTGCCGGCCTTGCGCTAAACCTAACCCACCGACCGCGACCCCATAGCCCACCCCCTGGCCACTACCAGCCGGCCCCCACTTGGCCCCCCAGCCCTGACAGACGCCCCCACCAGCCAGTGGCACGGATCCCGGCTGAGTGTGGCGGTGCTGGACACAGTCCGCAGCCAGCACGCCGGCTCAGACCACATGTGTTCCGCGCCATCGGGAACTCGGCCCATCGGGAACTCGGCCCATCGGGAGCAGAGCGCATCACGATGATGCCGGTTTGGAGGGGGTGGAGAATTAGAAACCAGTGTCAAACCAGCGTTGATTCCGGCATTGCAAACGATTCTCCGTCCAATTGCCGATTACGATGTCTGCGTCGGGCAATGGTGAATCCCGCCCGTTATTTTTCAACTATGTCCTCTCATTCTGGTCTCCCCCACCAGGGTAAACATCCATTCCGCATCCACTCTGTCAAGATTCTGTAGGTTTCAAAAAGATCACCTCACATTCTTCTGAACTCCAATAAATACAGGCCAACCAGCCCAATCTTTCCTCATAAGTACCTCATTCCAACAATAAGTTAAATGAACCTTCTCTGAACTGCTTCTGATGCAATTATGCCTTTCCTTAAATAAGGAGACTGAAACTGTACACGGTACTCCAGATGTCGTCACACCTGTGCCCTGTATAGCTGTAGCCAAACACTCCTACTTTTATATTCCATTCCCCTTGCAATAAGTGACAATATTCCATTTGCCTTCTAATTAATTCATGAGACAGTTCTAATTAATTAATAGCTTTAATCTCTCTCACAGCCTTCCAGGATCTTCTGGGAAGTGGTCCAGAACAATGCAGACTCCTCCTCAAAGGAGGTCACGCACTCTGAGGTGCACTATCACAGAATTCATGAAGACCTGCACCCAGCTCAGATGTCCACACTTTGGTAAGACTGGGAAGGTATGTAGTTGGATTTTCATTTGATGATTTACACATCAAGTGATCAAGCGCAGATGGTGGAGACAGGGACAGCAGTTCAGAGTCAGTGCCTGGGGCTGCTAGACACTCCATGGAGCTGGGTGTCTTTGTACATGAATCATAGAAAACTAGTTTTATGTTAGCCTTTATTACAAAGGGATTAGAGCATAAGAATAATGCAGTTCGACCTTGGTGACTAGGTTTTAGTCTCCCTACCTAAGGCAGAATATACTTGCCTTGGAGAGAATGCAACAAGGTTCACGAGGCTGAAGCCTGCAATGATGGAATTATTTTATTAGGAGGGATTGAGTAAAATGGACCTACATTTCCTGCCATTTTTTAAAAGAATGTGAGGGGATCTTACAGAAACGCATAAAACCTTTAAGGAGATTGGCCAAGTAAATGCTGTGAAAATGTTTCCCCTTGCTGGCTGAGAATCTAGAACATGGGCCACAATCTCAGAATAAGGAGTCAGCCATTTAAAACTGAGATAAAGAAATATCATTTTACTCAAAGACTTATGAACCTCTGCAAGTTTATACCCCACGAGCTATGGTTGGCACTGAGTATATTCGAGTCAAACATTGATAGATATTTGGGTACTAAGGGAACCAAGAGATATGGGGATGTTGTGGGAAGAAACAGCTAAAGTAGAAGATCAGCCATCATTTTATTGAATGGTGAAGAAGGCTCAAGGCCTACTCTGTTCCTAGTTTTTATGTGTTAAAACAGCATTCTTAGAAAAAGATGGAGTTGTAAATGCCATGGGCAGGATTCTCTGTCCCGCCAGTCCCGTTTCTGGCGTGGTGCGACCCCACTGGCAGGAGGATTCTCTGTCTGCTTGGGTGCGTTGCTGGCGAAGCGGAGGATCCCGCTGACGGAGAATCCCGCAGCAGAGATTTGAACGGTTAATTCTTCAACCATCTAAATGCCATTAGTTCCCACCACCTTCCTGTGTTCCTCATTTTGGATTGCGCCAATTTACCTTATCATTTGTGATGGATGGTAAAATTGACACTGAGCAATGCGGGGGGGGGCTTGTATCTGTGAAATGCAATGCCTCATTGTCTTCACAGCTGCTTTATGTTAAGGGAGGGGTGGGAGAGTGATATCAAACATTGCGCACCAGACTTTATTCTTTTCTTTGTCTTTTTTAAGTGGTCAGACTGCTGAAGCCAGCAAGGTGGCTGCTACAAGTCACATGACCACAGGATTGGCCCTTTGTTCTGGAAACTTCAGCAGGAGTTAGAAGATCAAAAGAATCCGCCTCTCATCAGTGTAAACTCATCAGTCCAATTATAAGGACATTACACTCACCAAACCACTGGACTTCCAGGGATTGAAACTCATCACTGAGGCAGTATGTTCGGATACCGGACCAGACCCCAACTTTGGTTAGGATACCGGGCCAGTACCCCCAAACAGTTTTTTTATTTGTAAAACTGTGAGAAAAGGATTCTTCACCCCTGGAGTGATGACTCTGACCAGTAGATATCTTGGGTGGAATTCTCCAGCCGTGCCATGGCATTGAGATTCCCTGGTCCCACCAGCAGTACACCCCTGCCGATAGGTTTCCCGACAGAGTGTGATGGTTTCAATGGAAAATAGCATTCACATGCGGGGGGAGGAGAGAATCCCATAGACAGCAGATGGTATATCAAATTCTCGATCATAGATTATCATAGATTATCATAGAATTTACAGTGTAGAAGGAGGCCATTCGGCCCATCGAGTCTGCACCGGCTCTTGGAAAGAGCACGCTACCCAAGGTCAATACCTCCACCCTATCCCCATAACCCAGTAACCCCACCCAACACTAAGGGCAATTTTGGACACTAAGGGCAATTTATCATGGCCAATCCACCTAACCTGCACATCTTTGGACTGTGGGAGGAAACCGGAGCACCCGGAGGAAACCCACGCACACACGGGGAGGATGTGCAGACTCCGCACAGACAGTGACCCAAGCCGGAATCGAACCTGGGACCCTGGAGCTGTGAAGCAATTGTGCTATCCACAAGGCTACCGTGCTGCCCCTCAAGAATCCTCAAGAATCCTCAAGAACAACGGTAGAGGGGTTAACCCGTAATGGAGAAGCCCATCCCTTTTATGTTAAAACAAGCTAATATAAATACGGAATTAACGACATTAACATCAATGAAATAGCTTTACAATTATTAGTTAAACAGTTCTTAAATAAAAGGAAAAACATGAACTTACTACCTACACCTGCTATTAGTTCTAATTAAGCAACCTAATATAGTGCAAATGGCACATATTGTCATGGGAGTGTCCCTTTAAGAAAGGTTTTTGTCTTATCACTGGCTTCAGTGATGTCATCATGTGGGTTGAGCAGGGCTGTGGCTATGTGAGCTGTTTCTGGTTTTGCTTTCTTTTGACTGCTGTGGACTCAGACAGAGAACAGAAATTTTTTGACCTGTCTCTCTCTATTTTCATTTTAAATATCTGTTGCAGTAAAAAAAACATTGATCATAGCTACGTGCGGTTTTGGTAACTGAAAAAATAGAGTTTGCTTTCCGGAAGGGTTTAAACCTGCTGGTGAGATGGGGTCAGAATCTCAGGGAAAGCCAGTCTTATTCAAGTGAGAATGCAGAGTGCTGGGCCACATCCTTGAAAAGGCGTTTTGGTTTATGGGATTTTGTTTTTGAATTGGAACAGTTAAGGGGAAATTCATTAAGTGTGATACATAGATTGATGTAGCTGTGGGGTATCTTTATGTTTGTAATTGATAATTCTTGCTGTGTGTTTATATAAATGTTAACTAAGTTCTTAGAATAAAACTTATTTTGATTAAAGTGTCTAGGAAGACTGTTGAATCACACCTCAAGTGAAGGCTCTTGTGCTCATAGAACATAGAACAGTACAGCACAGTAGAGGCCCTTTGGCCCACGATGTTGTGCCGACCTTTTATCCTAATCTAAGGTCAACCTAACCTTCAATTTACTGCTGTACATGTGCCTGTCCAAGTGTCGCTTAAATATCCCTAATGACTCAGACTCCACCACCTCTGCTGGCAGTGCATTCCATGCACCCACCACTCTCTGTGTAAAGAACCTATCTCTGACATCCCCCCTATACCTTCCTCCAATCACCTTAAAACTATGTCCCCTTGTGACAACCATTTCCACCCTGGGGAAAAGTCTCTGGCTATGCACTCTATCCATGCCTCTCATCACCTTGTACACCTCGATCAGGTCACCTCTCTTCCTTCTTCATTCCAGTGAGAAAAGGCCTAGCTCCCTCAATCTTTCTTCATAAGACATGCCCTCCATTCCAGACAGCATCCTGGTAAATCTCCTCTGTACCCTCTCCAAAGCATCCACACCCTTCCTATAATGAGGCGACTAGAACTGGACACAATATTCCAAGTGTGGTCTAACTAGGGTTTTATAAAGCTGCAGCAAAACCTCGTGGCTCTTAAACCCAATCCCCCTGTTAATGAAAACTAACACACCATACGCCTTCTTAACAATCCTATCAACCTGGGTGGCAACTTTGAGGGATCTATGTACGTGGACCCCAAGATCCCTCTATTCCTCCACACTTCCAAGAATCTTGCCTTTAACCCTGTAGTCAGCATTCAAATTTGACTTTCCAAAATGAATCACTTCACATTTATGTAGGTTGAACTCCATCTGCCACTTCTCAGCCCAGCTCTGCATCCTGTCAATGTCCTGTTGTAACCTGCATCAGCCCTCAACACCAGCTACAACTCCCCCAACTTTTGTGTCAGCAAACTTACCAACTCACCCTAAACTTCCCTATCCAAGTACGAAGTCTTACAACACCAGGTTAAAGTCCAACAGGTTTGTTTCGATGTCACTAGCTTTCGGAGCGCTGCTCCTTCCTCAGGTGAATGATCTGAGGGGGGGTGTCATTCACCTGAGGAAGGAGCAGCGCTCCGAAAGCTAGTGACATCGAAACAAACCTGTTGGACTTTAACCTGGTGTTGTAAGACTTCGTACTGCGCTCACCCCAGTCCAACGCCGGCATCTCCACATCACATCTTCCCTATCCAAGTCATTTATAAAAACCACAAAGAGCAGAGGTCCCAGAACAGATCCCTGCGGGACACCACTGGTCACCGACCTCCAGGCAAAATACTTTCCATCCACTACCACTCGCTGTCTTCTTTTGGCCAGCCAATTCTGTATCCAGACAGCCACATTTCCCTGTATCCCATGCCCCCTAACTTTCTGAATGAGCCTACCATGGGGAACCTTATCAAGTGCCTTACTGAAATCCATACACACCACAACCACTGCCCGACCTTCATCAATGTGTCTCGTCATGAGGCTTGTGAGGCAAGACCTGCCCCTCACAAAGCCATGCTGACTATCTTTAATCAAACTATGTTTTTCTAAATAATCATAAATCCTATATCTCAGAATCCTTTCCAATATTTTTCTCACCACACACATAAGACTGATGGGTCTGTAATTCCTAGAGATTTCCCTATTCCCTTTCTTGAACAGGGGAACAACATTCGCCTCCCTCCAATCATCCGGTACTTCTCCAGTGGAGATTGAGGACGCAAAGATCATCGCCAACGGCGCAGCAATCACCACCCTCGCTTCCCATAGTAACTTTGGGTATATCCTGTCAGGCCCATGGGACTTATCTATCGCTTTTCAAAATTTCCAGCATATCCTCCTTCTTAATATCAACCCGTTCGAGTCTATTAACCTGGTTCACACTGTTCTCATGAGCAACAAGGTCCTTCTCTCTAGTGCATACTGAGGCAAAATATTCATTTAGGGCCTCCCCCATCTCCTGAGACTCTAAGCACAAGTTCCCTCCACTATCTCTGATCGGCCCTCGTCTCACTCTGATCATCCTCTTATTTCTCACATAAGTGTAGAATGCCTTGGGGTTTTCCCTAATCCTTCCCGCCAGGGCTTTTTCATGCCCCCTTCTAGCACTCCTAAGTTCAAATTTGAGTTCCTTCCTGGCTACGTTGTAACCCTCTGGAGCCGTGCCAGATCCTTGCTTCCTCAACCTCAGGTAAGCTTCCTTCTTCCTCTTGACTAGAAGCTCCACTTCTCTTGTCATCCAAGGCTCCTTCACCTTGCCATTCCTCCCTCGTCTGAGTGGGACAAAACCATCCAGCACTCGCAACAAGTGCTCCTTAAACAACCCCCACATTACTGTTGTGCATTTCCCCAAGAATAATTGTTCCCACTTTATGCTCCTCAGCTCCTGTCTAATAGCAGTATAATTTCCCATCCCCCAATTAAATACCTTCCCATACTGTCTGTTCCTATCCCTCTTCATGACTATGGTAAAGATCAAGACGTTGTGGTCATTGTCACCAAACTGCTCTCCCACCAAGACATCTGACACCTGGCCTGGTTCGATGCTGAGCACCAAGTCCAATATGGCCTCCCCCTTGTCGGCCTATCTACATATTGTGTCAGGAAACCTTCCTGTACACACCTGACAAAATCTGCACCATCTAAGCCATTTGCAGTAAGGAGGTTCCAGTCAATATTAGGGAACTTGAAGTCACCCATGACAACAACTCTGTTACTTCTGCACCTTTCCAAGATCTGCCGCCTAGTCTGCTCCTCTGTCTCTCTACTGCTATTGGGGGGTCTATAGAAAACTCCCAATAAAGTGACTGCTCCTTTCTTGTTTCAGACTTCCACCCATATTGACTCAGTAGATAAACCCTCCTCAACTACCTCCTTTTCTGTAGCTGTGATGCACTCCCTAATTAACAGGGCCACGCCCCCTCCTCTTTTACCTCCCTCCCTATTCATCTGAAAACATCTAAAACCCGGAACATCTAACAACCATTCCTGCCCCTGTGAAATCCATGTTTCCGTAATGGCAACAATATCGTAGTTCCAAGTACTGATCTATGCTCTAAGTTCATCTCCCTTATTCCTGACAGTCCTTGCATTGAAACAGATACACTTTAACCCATTGCACTTAGAGAAACTTTGCCCTGTCAACGGTCTATCCTTCCTCGCATACTCGCTGACACTATTTCAATCTGTTCAACAGCTGCTCTATCTTCTGATCCATAGCTCTGGTTCCCATCCCCCTGCCAAACTAGTTTAAACCCTCCCGAAGAGCTCTAGCAAACATCCCACCCAGATATTGGTGCCCCTCCTGTTTAGGTGCAATCCATCCTTCATGTACAGGTCCCACCTTCCCCAGAAGATATTCCAATGATCCACATATCTGAAGCCTTCCCTCCTGTACCAGCCCTGTAGTCACGTGTTCAGTTGAACTCACTCTCTGTTCTTTGCCTCACTTGCGCATGGCACCGGTAGCAATCCTGAGATCACGACTCTGCTTGTCCTGCGCTTTAGCTTCCAATCTAACTTCCTAAAATCACTTTTTAGATCCTCATCCCTTTTCTTAGCTATGTCGTTGGTGCCTATGTGCACCACGACTTCTGGTTGCTCCCCCTCCCCCTTAAGAATCCTGTAGACTTGATCCAAGATATCCCTGGCCCTGGCACCCTGGAGGCAACATACCTTCCGGGAGTCTCGTTCGCAACTACAGAGTTACCTATCCGTTCCCCTAACCATTGAGTCTCATATCACGATTGCTTTTCTATTCTCCTCTTCCCTTCTGAGCTACAGAGCCAGGCTCCGTGCCAGAGACCTGGCCGCTAGGGTGTTCCTCTGGTAGGTCATCCCACCCAACATCATCCAAAGCGGTATACTTGTTTTGAAGGGGAACGGCCACGAGAGATCCCTGCACTCTCTGCCTGTTTCTTTTCCTTCTCCTGACTAACACAGCCACTCTTGTCCTGCACCTTGGGTGTGGCTACCTCCTTGTAACTCCTCTCTATCACCCCCTCTGCCTCTCGGATGATCCGAAGTTCATCCAGCTCCAGCTCCAGTTCCCTAACGCGGTCTCAGAGGAGCGGGAGTTGGGTGCACTTCCCGCAGGTGTAGTCAACGGGTGGAGTCCCACGTCCTGCAGGAGGAGCATGCAACTGCCCTAGCCTCCATCCCCTCTGATCCGAAGAGATTAAAAGGGACAAACAAAAAAAGAAAAGATTAAACACCCGTTTGGCCTTTAAAAAAATAATGTATATATATACTGCTACTACTCTCCCAAGTGAACCCTCTAAAATTGGTGATTCTGCTAAATGATACAAAGATAGCTTGCTGCCCTCAGAAAACAAAACAAACACAAAAATAAAAAAAATGTAAATTAAATTAAAAACATAAAACAAACAACTCTTACCTTACAGAATGTAACTGCCCTGTGAACCAATTGGAACTTCGCCCTCCGACTCTATTCCCAGTCAGCTGCACTCTCTGTAACCTCCCGGCTCCCTTCACGCTCTTTGAGGAAATATAGGAAATTAAATGAAAGGAGCACCTTGCTCCCTCCTCACCCAACTCCCTCAGTCACCAAACTCTCACTTTAACACTCTAATGCACACAAAGTCAGCACTCAAGTGCAAACAAAGTCAGCACTGTAAGATGGCTCACCTTTATACTCTACCTTATACTGGCCTCTGAAAACTGGTTTAACCCAGTTAACTAATTAACAAGCTGCAGCTGCAAGTAGCTGCAAGTAGAACCTCTGCTTAAAGCTGATTGAGAACTCGCTTTCTTCTCACCCACTTTCTCCTCATCCTAGCCAAATTCAACAAAAAGTTATAGGTCAGGTGAACTCCATAATATACTTTGGAGTTTCTTTACCCTGGCCAATAACATTATAAATAAAGTGAAAAAACAAGTTGCTTGTTTATCTGTGTAGAGAGAGATCCTTTGAAAAGCAGATCCAGTACACCTCTATCTTGTCAGACTCAAATCCTATGGCAGCTGCTGTTCAACTTAAATCTTATAATATACTGGAAAACTACAAATCGACCTGGCTCCTCCCATTAATTACATCATCTGTATCTCACTAAGTTCTATGACTGGCTTATCTAGGACTAAATACAATCCTTCATACATTATCTGCACTCCAGGAAACTATCCAAAAAATGAACAATGTTCCATTAGCCCTTCATCTGTAACCAAATAAGTGGTCAGAATGAATGATTTCTCACTCTTTTAGAACACCTTAACTACAGCTTTAGCAGGCATATTGCCTGTATCTATTTTAAACCAGTATTTTTAATAACAGTACTGCCACAAATATGAAATAAATCTCGCACTTGAACCTGCCAAGGTCCATTTCAAAGTTCCACTGGTGAACAATGGATGCCATTTGCATCTTCATAAGCTTACCCATCTAGCGGAGTCAGGGGGTCTGTCCAGACAATGGCTTCCTGACACAAGAATCTCAACATTGATGGTAACTCTTTCAAAATTTAATGGCTGGGACATTATCAGTCCAGAAACCATACCAGCCTCAGATAATAGATAAACATCCCTTTTGCAATCATTGTAGAGAAAGAAGGTTATGTGATTGAAATGGCCATTTTGAAATCTCTATATTCTTTTGAGGGCTGAGAAATTCTATATCTTCTGAATGACCAAACTAATCAAAAAGCCCAACAGCAGGAGTCCCAACTGACCAGGCAGCTAGTCAGCATGTCTCAACTCCTCGAAGCCTGTTTTATTTTAAAAGTCTCTGATCATCACCTGCCAAGTGGTCTAAGCATAGATGCCCCATATTGTTGCATTGTTATTCGTTTCAAGGATGTTTGTGTTGCTGTCCCAAACCAGGAACTCATCTGGACTGATCTCCGCCATGACGAAAACACATTCTGGACTTTAACCATAAGACCTTAAGACCATAAGACATAGGAGCAGAATTAGGCCACTCGGCCCATCGAGTCTGCTACGCCATTCAATCATGGCTGATATTTTCTCATCCCCATTCTTCTGCTTTCTCCCCATAACCCCTGATCCCCTTATTAATCATGATCATCCCACATGGGAGAATAACTTCCCACATGAACTAATATTCCTTTCTGTGGTTCTTTAACTGTTTTTATCCATAGTTATAAAAACTCTCTCTTCTTCTATCCCCCCTTACTTTATATATGTGTTTGTGTGTGTGAGGTTGAAAACAATCCCCCCAGCTCCCAACCCCGGGTTTGAATGTGAAATAAACTAACCTTCTGAGTTCATCATCAAGACATTTTGCTGCATGGTGCTTATACATTTGGACCACACAAACTGAAGGTTTGGAAAACATGCCACAGCCTACTTTAAAAATAATTCAAAAACACCTCTGCTTATGGACAGATGGGGAGAGGATGAAGTAGTTAGTTCGTCACTCTTCTGTCCATCACAGTGGACTAGTGGAACCTAAACAATCTTCAAATTAGTAAAGGTACCTTGGGCAACAATATGTGCCACTGGTCCTGTGCTGAGCCTATTTACAATTTGCCTTCTCCCCTTCCATCAGCTCCTCCTTGGAGCCATTTTAAAATTATCCGTGCTCTGATCCTTGTTCCTGCAGGTCAAACTTTGTCTTTTGCAGTGTTATTCAGAGTGCAGAACACCATCCCCATTCTGGAGATCCTGGCTGCTGCAGATTGAATAACACCCCCGGATCTGCCCAGGTACCTGAAGCAATGTCGTGTTCAACGACTCATCTGTTTGTCAATGGCTTTCACTGGTTCACTCCTTGGCCTCATTGGTTGGATTCCTCATAGTTTCATCAGACATATTTTGAATGGGTATCCCTTGCCTTCGAGAAGCCACCTGGTAACTCTGTTTCAAGATGCGAAGAGAGCGGACTATCATAGAATGAAAGCATCATGACAGCTGCTCATTGAAGCCCTTACAGCTGGTGAATGCTCATGGATGGTAGGGGAGTGCTCTTATTTGTCATCGTACAGCCAATGATGCCCTTCACCTGTGGGACGCCAGCTGGAGTGGCAAATTCGAATGCACACTGGCATCATCGGTGCTGAAGTTGGCACAATTGTCTGCCATGAAAAATATGCTATTAGTCACCTGTCCTATCAATTTATGGACACTGGTTGGAAGATGCTGCAAATGCCTCCAGCAGAGTTCTGGGAGGACCCGGGGAAAAAAGATTAAGAGCAGTGGTGACCCTGACAAACATTAGTAAAGTGTGGCACCAAGGTAGCTGGTTTTGTTCGAACACACTGTAAATGTCTGCCACCAAGTGACAGAGCAATCTGCATGAGCCTCATGGGACATTGGTATTCCAGTATGTTGAAGAAGCTGACTCACTACCTAGACAACCTGTGCACTGGACATGGCCTCAAGCAGGTGTTCTTCTGTGCTCAACCCCTCTCTCCTGTGAAGTGGCAGATTTATGAGGACCAATCTCTTGTTACCCTGCACCTGGAGTTTCTGGTGCTCTTCCTGTTGCACCGCCTGCTGCCAGTGCTAGTGACAGGGCTGCTCATCTTGGTCCTTAGCTGAGGTCTAAAGTAAATTGGAATAAGGAACATCCATGCTGACCTACAGTTCCAAAATGAAGGTCAGACCTAATTGAGCGATTAACATATTGATATTGGGTTTCCCACGCGCAGCCTAACTCACAACAGTTAGAAATTGAAGTCAGCATTTCGAACCTCTTGCTGGCACGCTGTCAACTTTTTCATGTTTAACTTCCCAACTGCTGCCCAAACCCACTAGTTCCTGGAAATTAAAGTTCACCCTCGAGTGTCAGTAATCAAGTGTAACAATGAATAAATGACAAGCCTTGTCCCTAAAGATTGAATAACACCACAGAATAAAGAACATTTTCCAACACAGACCCAAAAGGAAATATTATGCTCATCAAAACCTCTAGCACGCTTGATGCAAATTGTAGCCACTTACTGACAAAGAAAATTGGAAAATTCAAAGTTATGAACGCTTGGCAGCACTGCATATGCCAAAATTTCCTTTGGGATTGCCTCAGCTTCAGACGTTTTCTCATGTGTCGTGTCCCAAATGTTAGATGGCTTTGTTAGAGTTGCAGCTATTATAGGTGATATCATGATTTGGTGTATGGACAGCAAACGGAACCTTAACGGAAGTCTGGAAAACATTCCACAGTGGGTTAAAGAACACCGCTTGAAGCTGAATATAGATAGGTTTAAGTGCAATATAGGACAGGTCAGTTATAATTCACAGCATAAAGATTTAAGACCTGTGGAAACAAAGGTGGATGCAATCAAACACAGGGGAAGATTGATCAATCAAACAAAAAAGTATTGAGCGTATCTTATCACAGTGTTTTACTGAGGTAAACTCTTGTCTAACCCATCAAATGTGACAAAATGTAGCAAGCCATCGACAAAAATTCACTTCCTCCACCACTGATGCACAGTGGCAGCCATGTGTACCATCTACAAGAATACTGCAGGAACTCATAAAGGTTCCTTACACAGCACCATCCAAAAACGCGACCATTACCCAATGAAGAGGGGTGTCCTGAGATGAGACCCCTTAAAACTGGGTAGCTAGGATAACACTAGAATAGTTCTGTATAAGTTAGTTCATTAAGGATTGAGATTAATCATAGAAAATATACCCAGGAATAATTATTAACCATTAAACACGTATTTTAGGACATTGCAGTAATAAGCAGTGGCTACAATGCATGATGGGATTTAAGCTAGCTAACTTGCCCACGTTTTGCAGACAAACAGGGATATACAGAAGTAGTGTGGTTGGCAAAAACACGGTGAGCTCAGTAAACAGTTCTTATCAGTGTCCCCAATATCCTGTCTTAGATAATCCATGGTGTAAAGAGGAACCAACTTTGGATGAACAATGAGGTAGGCAGGAATTGACTGCGAATCGAAATATGGAAATGTCAGAAAAACAACTTTATAATGGACACAGGATCCTAGTAAACAACAGGTGGCAGGATGGGGTTAACTCATGAGCTGATCACATCCATCATTTTGCTGAGGGTAAATTTTAGGTTTAGGGTCAATATAAAAGTGACAGCTTCAAGGATTGAATCAAGTCCAACTGGGGTGACCTATTGATTTTTGGAAAATGTTATAATTGGTATGTTTGTACCAGTTTCAGACAGAGTGATTTTGGCATTTATCCAGATCTTTCTCCCATGTACATGGACCATGCTTGGGCAGCACAGTAGCACCGTGATCAGCACAGTTGCTTCACAGCTCCATGGTCCCAAGTTCAATTGCCGGCTTGGGTCACTGTCTGTGCTGAGTCTGCACGTTCTCTCCATGTCTGCGTGGGTTTCCTCCGGGTGCTCCGGTTTCCTCCCACAGTCCAAAGATGTACAGTTTAATTGGATTGGCCATGATAAATTGCCCTTAGTGTCCAAAAAAGGTTAGCTGGGGTTACTGGGTTACGGGGATAGGGTGGAGCTGTGGGCTTAAGTAGGGTGCTCTTTCCAAGAGGCGGTGCAGACTCGATGGACCGAATGGTCTCCTTCTGCACTATAAATTCTATGATTCTGTGAATAGAACATAGAACATAGAACATTACAACGCAGTACAGGCCCTTTGGCCCTCGATGTTGCGCTGACCTGTGAAACCACTCTAAAGTCCATCTACACTATTCCCTTATCGTCCATATGTCTATCCAATGACCATTTGAATGCCTTTAGTGTTGGCGAGTCCACTACTGTTGCAGGCAGGGCATTCCACGCCCTTAATACTCTCTGAGTAAAGAACCTACCCCTGACATCTGTCCTATATCTATCTCCCCTCATTTTAAAGCTATGTCCCCTCGTGCTAGACATCACCATCCGAGGAAAATGGCTCCCACTGTCCACCCTATCCAATCCTCTGATCATCTTGTAATAAAGCCGTCTTAACCGGGTTGATGTGTGCCTGCAGATCTGTGTGTTCAGCTGAGCTGTAACTAAGAGGGAGGAACCCCATATAAAGGCTAGGTCAATAATCAGGCCTTGGAAATGCTCCTACACCCACCTAGAAGGACAAGCGGAGCAGATATGTGGGAACACTACCTCAGGGAAGTTCCCCTCCATGCCACTCACCATCCCGACTCAGAAATATATCGCTGTTCCTTCACTGTCGCTGGGTGAAAATCATGGAACTCTCCCTCCTGTGTATGCACCTACATCACATGGACTGCAGCAGTTCAAGAAGGCAGCCAACTTCTCATTGTCAATTAGGGATGTGTAATAAATGATGACCTGCCATCAAAGCCCACATCCCTTGAATTAATAAAAAAAATCAGTAGGAAATGTTTTGAAAAAGAAATAGTCAGACATTGCACTGAAGCAGATGGTAAAAGCATTAATTATGAAACGTTATGACAGGGCCAAGTTGGTGAAGGTTAATGTCCTTGATTCCTGATAAGGAATAAACCACAAAATTACTCACTCAACAGCCTGGGTTACGTTTCATCTGGCCCTGGAGATTTGTCTACCTTCAAGCCTGCCAGCCCACACAGAACCTCTTCTCAGTCTATGTTAATGTCTTTAATTTTATCACAGTCCTTCTCTCTGATTTCTGTACCCACACAATCCCTCTCACCAGTGAGCACAGAAACACTGAGAACCCTACCTACATCCACCAGCTCCACACGCAAATTACCATTGTGGTCCTTATTGAACCCTATTCTTTCCCTAGTTATCCTTTTACCCTTAATGTACTTGGAAAGCAAATTAGGATACTCCTTCATTTTACTTGCCAGTATCCCTTCGTATCCCCTTTTTTCTCTCCTAATTTCCTTTTTAAGTTCCCTCTTGCACATTTTATACGCCTCTCGGGCTTCTGCTGTTTTGAGCCCCCGATACCTGCCATAAGCTTCCCTTTTCTCCTCACCCAATGCTTTATATCTCTTGATATCCTGGGTTCACTGGATTTGTTGGTCCCACCCTTTTTCTTTCTTAAAATAAGTTGACCCTGTACTTTCCTTACTTTCTTCTTGAATGCATCCCACGGATCTGAACTACCTAAAGGTATCTGCTTCCAGTCCACCCTGGCCAAATCATATCTGATCTTATTAATATCAGCCGTCCCCTAGTTTAGAACTTTGATTTCAGGCCCATTGTTGTCCTTTTCCATAACAATCTTGAATCTAATGGAGTTATGATCGCTGTCTGCAAAATGCTCCCCCACTGATATTTCAACTACTTTCCCGGCTTTGTTACCTAAAATTAAGCCCTGGACCTCCCACTCTCTTGTATGATTTTCTGCATACTGGCCGAAAACATTCTCCTCGATACATTTTATGAATTCCGCTCCCTCAAAACCTTTCACACTATAACTACCCCAATTAATGTTGGGGAAGTTATAATCCCCCATTATCACTACCCTATTACTTTTGCACTTCACTGAAATTTGCCCATATCTGCTCTTCTATTTCCCTCGGACTGTTAGGAGACCTATAGAACACTCCCAGCAATCTGATTGCTCCTTTCTGGATTTTAAGTTCGAACCATAAGGCTTCATTTGATGAGCCTTCTAAGATGTCATCCCTTCTTGCTGCTGTAATTGATTTCCTGATCAAAATTACTACACCCCCTCCTCTCTTATCTCCTTCTCTGTTTTGCCTGAAGATCTTATATCCTGAGCTGCCAGACCTGCCCTTCTCTCAACGATGACTCAGTGACAGCAATGAAATCGTCATTTTGTGTTTTAATTTGTACCCTCAACTCATCTGCCTTGTTCGTCAGACTCCTTGTCTTAAAATAAATACCTTCCAATCTTGCCAAGCTCCCTTATGACTTAATTGATCTAGAATTTCCCAACTCACTTGCTGTCTCTTCTAATTTTGGCTGTGCATCTTCCCCTGCTGACTTTGGTCATTGGTAAGATTTTAGAGCCCATTATTAAGGATCAGATTGCAGAGTACTTGGAAATGCTGAGTCCACACGGCTTCGTCACGGGAAGGTCATGCCTGACAAATCTGTTGGAATTCTTTGAGGAGGTAACAAGAAAGTTAGACAAAGTGGAGCATGATCTATTTGGATTTCCAAAAGGTGCCATACAGGAGGATGTTAAATCAGATGTGTCAGGGACATGGATGGAGGATTGGCTGACTGGCAGAAGATTGAGAGTTAGGAAAAAGAGTATTTTTCAGAATGGCAGCAGGTGACTAGTGGTGTTCCGCAGGGATCAGTGTTGGGACCACAACTATTCACGAGATACATTAACAATGAAGAAGGAATTGATTGTTGCTAAATTCTCTGATGATACAAAGATATGTAGAGGGACAGGTAATGTTGAGGAAGCAGGGGGGCTGCAGAAGTACTTGGACAGGCTAGGAACATGGGCAAAGACATGGCAGATGAAATCCAATGTAGAAAAGTGTGAGGTTATGGACTTTGCTGGAAAAATAGAGGCATAGGGTTTTTTTCGAAAGAGGCTTCGGGAATCTGAAGCACAAAGGGACTTAGGAGTCCTAGTTCAAGATTCTCTTAAGGTTAACATGTAGGTTCACTTGGCAGTTAGGAAGGCAAATGCAATTTTAGCATTCATTTGAGAGGGCTAGAATACAGGACCAAGGATGCACTGCTGAGGCTGAATAAGACTCTGGTCAGACCCCATTTAGACTATTGTGATCCCCAGGACAGCATGGTGATGCCGTGGTTAGCACTGCTGCCTCATGGCGCCAAGAACCCGGGTTTGATCTCGGCCCTGGGTCACAGTCCGTGTGGAGTTTTCACATTCTCCCAGTGTCTGTGTGGGTCTCACCGCCAAAACACCAAAAGATGTGCAGGGGAGGTGGATTGATCATGCTAAATTGCCCCTTAATTCGAACAAAGAATTGGGTACTCAAAATTTTAAAAACAAAAAAGTAATATTGTGAACTGTTTTGGGGCCCCATATCTAAGGAAGGATATGCTGGCCCTCAAGGGGGTCTTCGGAAGTTCACAAGAATGATCCCAGGAATGAAGGGCTTGTCATATGAGGAGCAGTCGAGGACTCTGGGTCTGTACTCGATGGAGTTTAGAAGGATGAAGGGGATCTCATTGAAACTTACAGAATACTGAGAGGCCTGGATAGAGTGGAGGTGGAGAAGATGTTTTCACTAGTAGGAGAGATTGGAACCTGAGGGCACAGCCTCCGAATGAAAGATTGATCCTTTAAAACTGAGATGAAGAGGGGTTTCTTCAGCCAGAGAGTGGTGAATCTGTGGAACTCAGTGTCGCAGATGGCTGTGGAGGCCAAATCAATCACTGAGTGTCTTTAAGACAGAGATAAATAGGTTCTTGATTAATAAGGGGATCAAGGGTTATGGGGAGAAGGCAGGAGAATGGGGATGAGAAAAATATCAGCTATGATTGAATGGCAGAGCAGTTTCGATTGTCCCAATCGCCTAATTCTGCCCCTATGTCTTACGGTCTTCTAATGCATTATAAAAGATTTAATAGCAGAGCACTTCAAAAATGGTGGCAGGATCGGACAGAGTTAGCATGAGTTTACGAAAGGGAAATCATGCTTGACAAATTTACTGGAATTCCTTGAGGATCTAACTAATAGAGTTGATGAGGGAGCCAGTGGATGTGGTTAATTTGGACTTTCAAAAGGCTTTCGTCAAAATCCCACATAAAAGATTAGAGTGTAAAAGTAAAGCGCATGGGATTGGGGATCGTGTATTGAGATTGTTAGAAAGTTGGTTGGCAGACAGGAAAAAACAAACGTGAAAAAACGGGTCTTTTTCCAAATGGCAAGCAGTGACTAGTGGGGTACCGTAGGGATCGGTGCTGGGACCCCAGCTATTCAAAATGTATTTTAATGATTTAGATGAGGGAACTAAATGTAATATCTCTAGATCGGCAGATGACACAAAGCTGGTGGAAGGGTGAGCTATGAGAAGGATGCAGAGAAGCTTCAGTGTGATTTGGACTAGTTTAGTGAGTGGGCAAATGCATGGCAGATGCAGTTTAATATGGATGAAGGAGTGATTATCCACTTTGGTAGCAAAAACAGGTATTATGATCCCTGACCAGACCCAAACAGTGGCTAGGATAGTGGACAGAAATCCCAATATTTTATTTTAATTTTGCAAGACTGTGAGGAAACGATATCTCACTTCAGGAGTGATTTCATACAAGTAGGGATATGGTTTATTAAAACAAACTTTATTACTAACACAGTATTAAAATATCTTGAACATCACACAATACGAATAACTTACAATTATCCCTTAAACATTGCTAATCAATACAGTGACACAATAACCCTTAACTGCTACCTTTATTTTCACTTAAACAACAGAACCATCTCAGGTCAACATCCCCTTTAAATACAGCCAGCAGGCCCAGACATATTTGCTTACGAGTTGTTCTTTGAGACTGTTTTAAGAGATAGATCTGAATTCTGTCAGAACAGTCCAGGATCTCTAGACAAAGTCTTCAGAATGTGTCTTTGGGCGGCAGGGTCGCACAGTGGTTAGCACTGCTGCCTCACGCCGCCGAGGACCCGGGTTCAATCCCAACTCCCGGTCACTGTTCATGTGGAGTTTACACATTCGCCCCGTGTCTGTGTGGGTCTCACCCTCACAACCTAACGATGTGCAGGGTAGGTAGATTGGCCACACTAAATTACCCCTTAATCTGGAAAAAAAAAGAATTGGGTACCCTAAACTTATATTTAAAAAAAGAAACTGTCTTCATAGCTTGACTTCCACTCCGCAATTGAACTGCCAGCTTTTCTGCCAAAATGCCTGGTACTCTAGCTCCTTCCATTAGTTTCATCATCTTGCCAACTGAACATAATGTGCGGAATTCTCCGGTATCCGGCAGGCGAACCGTACCGACGCCAAAGAGTGGCGTGAACCACTCCGACGTCGGGCCGCCCGGAAGGTGCGGAATCCTCCGCACCTTCAGGGGCGAGGCTGGTGCCAGCGGGTTGGCGCTGCGCCAACCGATGCCGAAGGGCCTCCGCCGGTCGGCTCGAGTTGGCGCATGCGTGGGAGTGCCAGCATGTTCTGGCGTGATCCCAGCGCATGCGCAGGGGGGTTCTTCTCTGCGCCGGCCATGGCGGACTGTTACAGTGGCCGACGTGGAGGGAAAGAGTGCCTCCAAGGCACAGGCCCGCCCGCAGATCAGTGGGCCCCGATCGGAGGCCAGGCCACCGTGGGGGCTCCCCCGGGGCCAGATCCCCACGCGCTCCCCCGAGGACTCTGCAGGCCGCCCGCAGAGCCAGGTCCCGCCGGTAAGGACCTTGTTTGATTTACGTCGGCGGGACTGGCCGAAAACGGGCAGCCACTCGGCCCATCGCGGAGCGGAGGATCGCCGGGGGGGACCACAGCTAACGGCCCCCGACCGGCGCAGCGTGATTCTCACCCCCGCCAAAAAAACGGCGCCGGAGAATCCGGCAGCTGGCGTCGGGGTGGTGGGGCGGGGCGGGATTCACGCCGCCACCCCCAGCGATTCTCCGGCCTGTCGGGGGTCGGAGAATCCCGCCCAAATGTGTCCAATTAACTATTCCGCCGGAACGTTTCTTAATCCAAACAAAAATTCATTAACTCATGCTTTAATTGCACCTTCTACTTCCAAAAACATACTTGCCTTTTAAATCAGGATTTTGTTTTTAAAGACCTGACTGCAGCAGTCATATACACACTAACCGAGGCTTTTAATCCTTACTGCACCAAATACATATAATACAGTATATCAGAAATTCCTACATTCATCACACAGGGAGACAAATTATTATCTGAATGGCTATAGATTGAGAGAGGAGAATGTACAATGAGGTCTGAGTGTCCTTGTACAACAGTCACTGAAAGTAAGCATGCATGTGTAGTAGGCGATAAAGAAGGCAAAATGGCGTGTTGGCCTTCATAGCGAGAGGATTCGAATAATGGCGCAGAGAATTCTTGCTGCAATTATACAGGGTCTTAGTGAGACCACAACTGGAATTCTGCATGTAGTTTTGGTCTGCTTATCTGAGGAGGGATGGCTTGCTATAGACTGGGTGCAAAAAGGGTTTACCAGATTGACTCCTGGGATGGTGGGACTGATCTATGAGGGGAGATTGAGCCGGTTAATATTATATTCACAGGAGTTTAGAAGAATGAGGGGATCTCATAGAAACCTATAAATTGCTAACAGCACTAGTCAGGGTACATGCAGGAAGGATGTCCCTGATGGTGGGGGAGTCCAGAATCAGGGGTCGCAGTCAAAGCATATGGGGTAAATCATTTAGGACTGAGATGAGGAGAAATGTTTTCACCCAGAAAGTGGTGAGCCTGTGGAATTCATTACTTCAGAAAGCAGTTGAGTCAAAACATTGCTTGTTTTCAAGAAGGAGTTAGCTATAGCTCTTGGGGCTAAATGGATCAATGGATCTGGGGGTAAAGCGGGAATAGGTTATGGAGTTGGGTGATCAGTCATGATAATAATGAATGATGGAGCAGACTGAAAAGGTCAAATTACCCCCACCTCTTCTTATTGTCTATGTTTCTATTTTGGAATAAAGCTTGAGACATGTTACAGATTGTTAACAAAGATGACAAACTAATAACTTATCATCACTTTTGAATGCCCAAAAGTCTTTGCAGATGAACTACAGCGTTCCCAAGTTGTTAGGAAATAAGTATGTTAAGTCATGGCCTGATGTAATATTTTAATGGGATCCTGACTGGAAGGGAACCAATATCTGCCCCTTATATTACCAATGGACAGGTGGGAATGGGGACCCCCAATTCCTATGTTGTTCCCATGTCTTCAGCCCGATGAGGGATCCAGTGTATCATCAATGGTTGTATGTCTGATGAAATAGGCAGACTAGGCACCAAAGGGCACATGTGAGCCCCATCTGAAGGTTCAAGACAGGATAATGGCCTGGATTCTTGAAGAATAAACATGTTTTTGAGATTTAAGTATGGAGGCCATTGGGTTGAGATATTGTGGTGAATGTATTCACCTAAGTATGAACTGTCTGTATAGTGCTGTGACCTATGACCTGGAAATGATAATACGGTCTACTTCCAGGTCATAGGTACTGTACTGGAACCCCGGTGGGCTCCGCCTCTGGCTCCGCCTCTGGCTCCGCCCTCACCGGGGGATATATAGACCGGCCACCTGTGGGTGGCACTCATTTGTACAACAGATACTGGCAGGCGAGTTCTTGGATAATAAAGTCTAGTATTTACTTGTTCTCACGGTCTCACAGTGAATTGACGGTATAACAGATATATAATTCTTTCCAGGGGTGTGCAGATTAACACACCCAACACTCCCCTCCCAGCGATACACCTCACATCCCTCAAGTATGATGTGACTTAAATGCACAAATCCACCACCGGGGCACAAATGAATGCACCTCTCTTTAAACCTGTAATCTTTGGCAAAGGTCATTTACTTCATCTGCCTGTGGACTTGGGCATGTACATCCCAACACTTATGCAAGGATATGTGCACTGTCTTGAAATCTCTGATTTGTTTTTTGCTACGGTTTCTTGGGGCTGTAGTATCTGATCCATTTTAATATTGAAATTCCATACAACTCAATCGATTGCAGATTTTGAAGTTGTTGTACTCGAACACAATGAAAAATTATGTATATATACAGACTATCAGGTCGGTCATTGTAAGTTCGTGTAAATTAGTGGTACAGCTCCATATTTTGAGTCAGAAGGAACATATGAACAGAAGTAGGCCCTCAACCCGCTCTGTCATGTAACTAGATCTTCTGCCTCAATGGCACAACCTCTTTCCCCACTATCCCCATATCCCTTGATGTCATTGGTATCTAGAAATCTACCGATGTCTGCTTTGAACATTTTCCATGACTGAACCTCCATGACCCTCTGGGGTAGAGAATTCCAAAGATTCTCCATCCTCTGAGTGAAGAAATCCCTCCTCTTATTTTGAGACAGTGTTGCCTGGTTCTAGCCCCCCAACCCCCGCAACCATGGGAAACATCCTTCCTGAACCTATCCTGTCGAGCCTTGTAAGAAGGGTGCGACTGACATTCCATTTCAGGATTTGAGTAGGTAATTTAGGCTAGTACATCATTGCTAAGGAAGCATCGTATTGCCAGAAGACCATCTTTCCAATGGGATGTTAAAATAAAGCTCTGAATGTCAGTCCAGGTGCTCATAAAGACCTATTGCATTATTCAAAAAGTAGGGAGACAACAATTATCCCTGAACCAAAATAAATCAGCGGGTCATTAATCTCATTGTTTCTCTGTGGATTGTAGCTTTGTACAAATTAGCGAGAATGATTGTCAAACAAAAAATAACAAATGTTCTAAATGTGAAGCACTTTGGGAAATCTTGAGAACATGAAATGCACTATATTAAATTTTATTCTTCTTTACTTGCCCTTCATAGCTACTTTTGTCTGCCTATTTGGATTGATTTTTGTCAGATGAGCGGTTTTTAGCAGGGCATCTGTTGTCTTTGCAATAAAGAAACACAACAAATTTTGTGAAGGAGTAGGAAGAGCTAACAAACACCATAAAATATCAAAGTATGTACGCTCTGTGCATACCTAATGCATGGTTTTATTGCTACACACAATTTACCCTTTCAATTTAAGCAGAAAGCAACAGCAACGTGGCCTCCATTTAATTATCAATGCACTACTGAGACAATAAAGCTGTCATGATTGGCGACGCTGATTGGCTGTTGCGGGGAGTGATTTGCCTCAGGTGCAGTCACTGTGACTAGAAGGCGCTCTCAGTGAGGATAGACTGCGGGGACAAGTTGAGGCAAGTATCCTGCAGAGGGCGGCAGAGTGGCGACACTGATTGGCTGTTGCGGGGAGTGAATTGTGGAAAGCTGCTGTCGGGTCAGTTTCTAGAACTAATATATTTCAGACAGTGGCTAAACCTGAGACACTGCACAGGTAGTGTCTCCCACCCATCCTCCTCCAACGAAAGAAAAAGGCTGTGTGGTGAGTTGGTGAGGTAAGCTTTTCTTTCCTTTTCCTCTCTCCACCCTTCCACCACCTCGAACCTGCGGGGAGTGTGAAAATCAGGTAAGCTTTTTTTTTTCTCTCTCTGAAATTGTCAAGTGGATAAATGGAAGGGATGGCAGAGAGGGCATTGCAATGTTCCTCCTGCAGGATGTTCGAGGTGAGGGACACCGTCAGTGGCCCTGCTGAGTTCACCTGCGGGAAGTGCACCCATCTCCAGCTCCTCAAAGACCGTGTTAGGGAACTGGAGCTGGATGAACTGAGGATCATTCGGGAGGCAGAGCCAGTTATAGATAGAAGCTAAAAGTGTGTAGTTACTCCTAAGAATGAAGGTAGCTGGGTGACGTTTAAAAGGAGGAGGAAGAAGCAGTTAGTGCAGGGATCCCCTGCAGTTGTTCCCCTCAATAACAGGTATACCGTTTTGGATACTGTTGGGGGGAATGACCTACCAGAGGTAAGCCACTGTGACCAGGTCTCTGGCACTGAGTCTGTCCCTGTGGCTCAGAAGGGAAGGGGGGAGAGCAGGAGAGCATTAGTTATTGGAGATTCTATAGTTAGAGGTACAGATAGGCAGTTCTGTGGCAACGATAAAGGCTCACGGTTGGTGTGTTGCCTCCCGGGTGCCAAGGTCCGTGCAGTCTCTGATCGTGTTTTCAGGATCCTTAAGGGGGAGGGGGAGCAGCCACAAGTTGTGGTACACATCGGTACCAACGACATAGGTAGGAAAAGGGACGGGAATGTAAAATAGGAATTCAGGGAGCTAGGGTGGAAGTTGAGAGCCAGGACAGTCCGTCTTGTCATCTCTGGTTTGCTGCCAGTGCCACATGCTAGCGAGGTGAGGAACAGGGAGAGAGTGCAGTTAAACACTGGCTACAGGGATGATGTAGGAGGGAGAGTTTCAGTTACTTGGATAATTGGAGCACATTTGGGGAAAAGTGGGACCTGTACAAACAGGACGGGTTACACCTGAACCAGAGAGGCACCAATATCCTGGGAGGGAAATTTGCTACAGCTCTTCGGGGGGGGGGGGGGGTTTAAACTAAATTGGCAGGGGGATGGGAAACTGATTTGTAGCCCAGGAGATAGCTTTGCTGGAGTTCAGGAAGTTGAGGGTAGTGCAGTACTAAGGAAGGTACCAAGGTCACAAGAGTGGACCTGCAGGCATGAAGGTGGTTTAAAGTGTGTTTACTTCAATGTGAGGAGCATCAGGAATAATATTGGTGAGCTTGAAGCATGGGTTGGTACCTGGGACTACGATGTTGTGGTCATTACGGAGACGTGGATAGAATAGGGGCAGGAATGGTTGTTGGAGGTTCCGGGGTTTAGATGTTTCAGCAAGATTAGGGAAGGTGATAAAAGAGATGGAGGAGCAGCAGTGTTAATCAAGGATAGTATAATGGCTGCAGAAAGGCAGTTTGAGGAGGATCTGTCTACTGAGGTAGTGTGGGCTGAAGTTAGAAATAGGAAAGGAGCGGTCACTTTGTTTTCTATAGGCCCTCAAACAGTAACAGAGATGTGGAGGAAAAGATTGCAATACAGATTTTGGATAGGTGTGGTAGTCACAGGGTAGTTGTCATGGGTGTCTTTAACTTTCCAAATATTGATTGGAGCCACTATAATTCAAATAGTTTGGATGGGGCTGTTTTAATCCAGTGTGTGCAGGAGGGTTTCCTCACACAATATGTGGATAGACCGACAAGAGGCGGCGCCACATTGGATTTGGTACTGAGTAATGAACCGGGCCAAGTGTTAGATTTGGTTGTGGGAGAGCACTTTGGAGATAGTGACCACAATCCGGTGACTTTTACTATAGCAATGGAGAGGGATAGGAACATACGGCAGGGCAAGGTTTATAACTGGGGGAAGGGTAATTACGATGTGATTAGGCAAGAATTGGGGAGCATAAGATGGAAACAGGAACTGTCAGGGATAGGCACACTTCAGATGTGGAGCTTGTTCAAGGAGCAAATACTGCGTGTCCTTGATATGTATGTCCCTGTCAGACAGGGAGGAAATGGTCAAGTGAGGGAACTATGGTTTACAAAAGAGGTTGACTGTCTTGTCAAGAGGAAGAAGGGAGCTTATGTAAGGATGAGAAAACAATGTTCAGTTAGGGCACTTGAGGGATACAAGATAGCTAGGAAGGAGCTCAAGAAAGGGCTGAGGAGAGCTAGGAGGGGGCATGAGAAATCCTTGGTGGGTAGGATCAAGGAAAACCCCAAGGCTTTTTACACTTATGTGAGGAATAAAAGAATGACCAAGGTGAAGCTAGGGCCGGTCAAGGACAGTAGTGGGAATGTGTGCATGGAGTCTGAAGATATAGGAGAGGACCTAAATGAATACTTTTCTTCAGTGTTCACAAAGGAGAGGGACCATGTTGTTGAGGAGGATAGTGCGATACAGGCTGGGGCTGGAGGTGGTAGATATTTGGAAGGAAGATGTGTTAGAAATTTTGAGAAGCCTGAGGATAGATAAGTCCCCTGGGCCTGATGGGATACATCCTAGGATTCTTTGGGAGGCGAGGGATGAGATTGCAGAGCTTTTGGCTTTGATCTTTATGTCCTCACTGTCTACAGGAATAGTGCCACAAGACTGGAGAGAGGCGAATGTTGTCCCCTTGTTCAAGAAAGGGAATAGGTATAACCCTGGGAATTATAGGCCGGTTAGTCTCACTTCAGTCATAGGTAAATTATTGGAAAGGGTCCTGAGGGATAGGATTTATAATCATTTGGAAAGATACAGCTTAATCCAGGATAGTCAGTACGGATTTGTGAGGGGTAAGTCTTGCCTCACAAGTTTGATTGTATTCTTTGAGGAGGTAACTAAGTACATAGGTGAAGGTAGAGCAGTTGATGTCGTATACATGGATTTTAGTAAGGCATTTGCTAAGGTGCCCCATGGTCGACTCAAGCAGAAAGTAAGGAGGCATGGCATAGAGGGAAATTTGGCCGATTGGATCAGTAACTGGCTATCACATAGAAGACAGAGGGTGGTGGTAGATGGTAAATTTTCATCCTGAAGCCCAGTCACCAGCGGTGTATCACAGGGATCAGTGCTGGGTCCTCTGCTATTTGTGATTTTTATCAATGACTTGGATGATGGTGTTGAAGGTTGGGTTAGTAAATTTGCTGATGACACCAAGATTGGTGGAGTAGTGGATAATGCGGAGGGCTGTTGTAGGCTGTAAAGAGACATTGATAGGATGCAGAGCTGGGCTGAGACGTGGCAGATGGAGTTTTACCCTGAATGGTGTGAGGTTGTCCATTTTGGTAGGACAAATTTGAATGCGGATTACAGGGTTAACTGTAGGTTTCTGAAGAATGTGGAGGAGCAGAGAGATCTCGGAGTTCATGTCCATAGATCTCTGAAAGTTGCCACCCAAGTGGGTAGAGCCGTGAAGAAAGCCTAAAGTGTGTTAGCATTTATTAACAGGGGGATTGAGTTTAAGAGCCGTGAGGTTATGCTGCAACTGTACAAGACCTTGGTTAGACCACATTTGGAGTATTGTGTGCAGTTCTGGTCACCTCATTATAGGAAGGATGTGGAAGCATTGGAAAGCGTGCAAAGGAGATTTGCCTGGATTGGAGGGTAGGTCTTACGAGGAAAGTTTGAGGGAGCTAGGGTTTTTCTCATTGGAGCGAAGGAGGATGAGAGGTGACTTAATTGAAATGATGAGAGGGATAGATAAAGTGGACGTTCAGCGACTTTTTCCTTGGGTGGATGGAGCTGTTACAAGGGGGCATAACTATACGGTTCATGGTGGAAATATAGGAGGGATGTCAGAGGTAGGTTCTTTACTCAGAGAGTGGTTGGGGCGTGGAACGCATTCCCAGCTATGGTAGTGGGGTTGGACACTTTAGGAACTTTTAAGCGGTTATTGGACAGGCATATGGAGTGCAGTGGAATGATTGGGAGTAGTTTCAGACTAGTTCGGCACAACATCATGGGCTGGAGGGCCTGTACTGTGCTGTACAATTCTATGTTCTATGTTCTAAATGTGTGGAAGAAATTTAACGGACGAAACAGAATTCCAGAATTAGCCTCTTTGGGTTGTTTCGGTGTGGTGAATTCCACAACCACTTCAAATTTGGTTAAACTCCCTCTGCTACTTCCTGGTTGTGTGGCATGCAATGTTGTTGTTCTACAACCATGGTTTGAGGGCTCCTTCATCCCAAGTGAGAGATTATTCCCAGTTTGTCCCACTTGTCCTGCTCCACCAGAATTATGAATATCCCGGCATTCGGACTATGTGGACCCTTCAAAAGGTTGAGATAAAGCTCAGATGATCTCTCCTGTGTCACCACATTGCAAATTTTCATATGTTGCTGTGAAAATATGTTGGATCCTGTGGTAGTATCAATTGCTGGTCCCGTGCACACAGCTAGAATGAATAATTGATTAATTTGATTAAAATACACTGTGCAAACCAATTTGAAAATTGGCACATATTATAATAGTCTGATGCAGTACATGCCTGCATGGAAATTATAATAATCTTTATTAGTGTCACAAGTAGGCTTACATTAACACTGCAATGAAGTTACAGTGAAAATTCCCTCGTCGCCACATTCCAACGCCTGTTCGGTACACTGAGGGAGAATTCAGAATGTCCAATTCACCTAACGAGCACATCGTTTGGGACTTGTAGGGGGAAACTGGAGCAACCGGAGGAAACCCACGCAGACTCATTGTCCTCCATGCCCCCTCCTTCCATTTAAACATGCAATTATTTGACTGAAACCCTCAGATATTTTCTAATTGTTTTCTATCACAACCATCATGGATCCCTTACTAATTCTTCTTGCTTTTTAACACAAAGTTAAATTTAACCTTTTGCATTATTTTTCAAGGAGCCTTGGCTCAGTGGTTGCACATTAGCCTCCAAGTGAGAAGATTATGGGTTCAAGACTCCCTTGAGAGTTAACCTTATAATGTAGGCTGACACTTCCTGGAAGTGCTGAGGCAGTTCTGTACATGCCAGAAGTAGCATCTTTCAGATGAGATGTTAAAACCAAGGTCCTGCCTGCCCGCTTAGGGGGAGGCAATGGCACTAATCGTAAAGGAGTTTTCCTGGCATCTACAGCATGCACCCCTGCCACAAAGGACACGCTCCCCCCCCCAAATACCAGCATTGAGACATCATCCCAGGATGCATTCGTGCGTTTGAGAGAGGGGTGCACAAAACAGTGCATGGAGTCTGAATGGGCCGGAGGAGCCAGAAATGGATGATGAGTCGTAAGTTTTGATGGCTTGTGAGTCAGGAGATAATGGGCTGGATTTGTCGTTTTGGAAACTATGAGCTGAATTCTCCGCCGTTGGGATTCTCTGTTTTGCCAGCAGCCTGGGGGTTTCCCGAGCTGCCCCACAATGGGAAACCTCATTGACCAGCCAGCGAAATGGAGAAACCTGCCCTGTTTTCCCACAGGAGCTATAATCGCTCCTGGTCTGCTCTGCTGCTGGGATATTCCAGTGGTCTCCTCCAATGATTATCATTGTTGCATATTCTTGGGGACCATCTGCAATCTGTAACGGAGGCTTTATAACAGAGCTCTTGAAGACAGCTTGTTTGTGTCATGGGTGCTTCAGATGGAGGTCTGCGGTGTCACTTCGAGAAACAGGTCATTTTCAGTCTCAAGGGCTTATTTTTATTTATTTGTTGTGGGTGGCACTGGTTAGACTAGCATTTATTATCCATCCCTAATTGCCTTTGAGAAGGTGGTAGTGAACTTTCTTCTTGAACCGCTGCAGTTTGTGAGGTGCAGGTA